>NW_028243100.1:0-600000 GCF_964263255.1 Lissotriton vulgaris
AAGGAGAAGAGCAGGTGTTCCTAATGGGACCCTGTTCTGTCTCCCTGGAGATCAATCTAACCAAGTCTGAATTAAGTCGTATGCAAATAGCAGAGGTTTCCCCTACACCCGGCACTCTACCTGTAAATGATAAACGTCCAGCTAAAATGGGCGAGCATCACTGTATCCCAAACCGTCTTCTGACCCCAATCGTACTTCAGGCACCACCCTGCCCCCACCCCATCCCCCCTTTAAGGTCCCATTCGGAGTGCCATTAAGGAACCCGTTCCAGGAGTATCACAAAGGGACTGGCGGCAGCAGCCCCTCCTAACTGACAAGGCTGGCAGAGAGCAGCCCCGGTGGGGGACGCCAGGTTGCTATGGCAGCTTTGCTAGTGCCAAATGAAAGAACTTCTGCCTTCCTCGGTAACAGTGTTCTATCCTCTTGACAAGCTCCACTCTGACAACATGGATTGCTTTTCAGGGCAGGGCTGAGCCACCAACTAAACAAGAGATTTATCATACTGGTTGGTATCACCGTACAAGTAAAAGCACACGCCTTTAACAACATGCCTGATATTCAACATCCAAAAATAAAGTTTAGATGGGAAACTGTGCACACATCCGACGCAGCACCTCAGAGGCGGGTACACACTCAACAGAGCTGCGCAGGTGGGCACACATCCTAAGGCACTGCACAGATGGGTACACTGTGCAAACAACATTGTAGGTCTTCAATCACATCCCTCTTACTAAACATTGAACAATTAATTTTGGACAGAATATTGCCCCACGTCTGAGTTGGGTATCGCCGTCACAACCATGGCATACTCAACTAATCTCAGACACACCGTCCAGTAGAAGAGAACAGACCACAGTGAGACTCCTAAAGTTATCCACTGTGCCTTTAATTGTCGAATACAGCATTTAACTGCAATCAATGTCGCCAGTAAGTACCAAACAATCTAGTAGATACGTTTGCGATTTAGTATAGCCCTCTGGTCTCCCCAAACAAACTTTAGCCCACAATTCAATGAAGTTGATGCATTCATCCAGCAAAGAAACAGACCCTACAGACACACGACAGATGGCAAATCTTCACAAGTCGAAACGGACTCTTGTCTGCAATGGAAACCTGGGAACCATTTGAAAAGGTGTCCCGGGCTACCCACAGCGCTGAAATGCCATCCAAATGGCACACTGGTGTTCTGCTCTTATTTGCTTTGTCTCCTAGGGTAGACTGGGCTCCGAGGTTCTTGTTATGTGTAATAAAATGTTGCATTTGAAAGGCATTCTGAGGATGCTCAGTTGGAGCCAGGGCGAGGAGAAGACAGGAAGTGTGGAGGCAGGCTACTATTCAGGGCTGAATAAAGCGTGTACAACTCACTCTTTCATTGTGGAGTGGTTTCTCCAATATAAACCACAGAAGTGGCGACAACTTTTCAGCTCTGACAAAGGACCCATGGAGATTGCAAGTGAAGCCCAGGCCTGTTTGGAGAGAGGCTGCAGGATACCCCAAAAAATATGTACTGTGCAATTTGACCAGTGGCAGTTCAGGCGAAGACAGTGGATTAACATTGCGCTACTTGCGTGTTGCTGTAAGGAAAGGTGTTGACTCTGGCGTGAGCGATTGGTTTGGCTTAGCATGTTAGCCTGCCTTGAGCGCATGTGCCTGTTGGAGTTCTGCCCACTGCAGAGTGTTAATGTCAAAAACCGAAACCTACTGATTGTGGAATGATAACGACCAGCAATAGGGTGTGTGCACGTGAACCATAGACAGTACTTTTCATTGCATACTTGTACCAAAGGAACAGAGGCCTGCTACCACACAGCCTGTCTTTATATTTTTAACGATTTGAACCACGCCACTATCATCTGAGATGATAGTTCTCAGCATTGTATGAACAATGAGAGATCATTTGCCATATGAGAATGAGTGAATATTTTGTCATTTGTATGTAAAGAATTGCCATTTTTTAGTTTCTTTAATTTCTTCTGTATTACGGTACGCAGGCAGCACCCATCCTAGATACCGCGCAATTGATGCTATCTTTAACCCTTTCCGTGCTCCCATCGGCCGTTGCGAGTACTACCTCGCTGGTGCTGCAAACGGCCAACGTCCGACGCGACCCCGCCCACTCCGCGGAACCGCCGCACTGTGGCGAAATAACGCCCGCGGTTAAGGTGATAAAGGTTTGTTTGTCTTGTCTTCCTCTTTGTTTACAGGTACTAACAGACCTTATCACAGTCAGGCTAATATACCTAATACAGAGTCCCTTCTTTTTTCACTGTTTTCTCTAGGTCCTGAAGAAAGCCAACTTGACCCCTCCTGGGCAAATTAAGGCTGAAACATGTCAATCTTTTTATGGACATTAAATAGTGTGGAAGCCTCTTACCTCCCCTTCCTACGCACACACCAATTTTTTAAATAAGCCTGAATCTAGACCCAGTAAAAATGTCTTCTATCTGGTCACCCAAGCTTTTTATCAAAAAATGTTTCACTCACACTTCCACACACTATCACTGATCACTACTGTACCAACCAGTGGTTTACCTCTGGGTGGAGAAAGCATGCGAACTAACCCGATGATGATCCTTTCACGTTGCTAAAAAGAGAGGAGGAGAACCAAGATATACCACCATTCGAGCCTTGGTACGTGAACGAGGGTTTTTTATCGGTATCCGAAACGAATAACTAACAAATCCTGGTTACTCAGGACAAGTGATCCGTTCACCCATTGATTTGACGATATAAATAAGGAAGCTGAATGAATCACAAACTCTTCCTTCTCCCCCTTTTGATTTAACATAGTTCAAGCAGCGGACAGCTGTGGGAGTTCTTTCTCAAGTAGAGATCTCTACATAATTTAAATAAGCACCCCAAATAGGGAGAGTGCGATGGCTGAAAGCCTAGGCAATAGTTACACGACAGAAGAAATTAATGCAATCCTTTCTTTACCATCACTGCTACAAGACTAAGACCTTTCTCAGACCCTAGCTCAAACAACCGATTAGGATGAACTCACAGAAAGCAAGAGAGAAGAAGTGAGAACATCCATCCATGGCATCATTATGATGGAATATTTACGTGCCAATGCGGCACCCAAAGGCCTTTGGGTGAGCAATGCCCCCGTATCTTTCTCCACTATATTCTTTTCCGAGAAGACCGGTCAGCGATATTGTGGAAATGTACAAGAGACTATCTAGTATTAATTATCAAAACTGCCACAAGGCTAACAGAAGAAATCACCATTAAGATTCAAGTGAGCGAAGCCAAATTGAAGAACATGGTACACATCACTGTGTATAAAAAGAAACTTGAGGAAATAAATCGTGAAATGAACGAAACTAAGGAATACCTCACACAAAATAAAATATATAAACTTGGGAAAGATTTAAAGAAGTTTTCAATGGAACGCATGCACCATTACATCTCAGAAGATTACAGAGCTCCAGACATTATGTCCGACAACAATTCCAGTGCTGGAACCTGCACAGATGGCTCGTACTGGCATGGCAAAGACTCATATACACCAAGAAGAAATACAGGCCAAAACCGCCGAATGAACCGCCGTAGACCGAATATGTGGCATACCCCGTACCATGGGAACCAACACCAAGGGATACCTTTCCAACCATTCAATCCCAACATCCCAGGCCGGATGAAACCATACTTCCATGGCCCACCGCCAATGGGACCACTGATGGCACCGTAGACGGGACAGGACTACACACAAAGGACTCCTTTTTTAGGGAGAGGCCGCCCGAACCAGAGGACCAGACAGAAAGGAGTAACCTGGACAGACCAAGAACGACAAGTCCACGCAAGGAGCATGACAGGAACCAAACCAGGAACAAGCGTGACAGCCTCATCATCAACCTAACAGATCAAACCATAACCGTGGAGCAGACTAATATCCTTAACAAAGGATTGGGCTTTGTCCCCACACCTACTTTGGACACCTTTAAACTCCAATGTGAAATGGCTGAAATCTGCCGGAAGCTGAAACTGAAAGCTTCCTTTAACCATCAAGAAGATTACACCACGGATGGAGACACCACATTGCGACGGAAATCAAAATTCTGCACTATGAATAACCAAATTCCAATCGAAATATTAACCTTCGAGCAGGCATTGATGAAAGAAATAGACCTGAAAAATCAGGCAATTCAACCTTTCAAGAACATTACAAATATTGGAACAAAAGGCACTTGATGAACTACGGGAAAATGCCAACATGGTGATGAAGCCCACGGACAAAGGCGGAGGGATCGTCCTACTCAGCAAAGGGGGGTACGATTTACAGTGCACAGAACTACTCTCTGACCAGAAATTCTACAGGATGATCACAATTGATCCAACAGAACGTCTACAAAGGACAATCGCACTCATAGTAGATGAAGCGGAAGTAAACAATTGGATTTCCAAAAATGAGGCAGAATTCCTCCAAACGACAACGCCCAGAATACCAAACTTCTATTCACTCCCGAAGAATCGCAAAACTCGGAGACTACCACCAGGGAGACCCATCGTCTCAGGGATAGGTTCGGTCTTAGAACCACTGTCCCAGTTTGCAGGCCAATACTTAAAACCCTTGGTCTAGAAAACTCCCACATACCTGAAAGATACCAGGGATTTACTGAACCTCCTAGCAGAAAAAATATACTCAGAGGAAAACATGCTACTTGTAGAACTCGAAGTAGAGAGCCTTCATACAAGTCTCCCCCAGGAGAAGACCATTGAGACACTGGAAAAACTACTCTTTAACATACAGTGGGACTTCAAGACACCAAGGCACTTTGTCTTAGAATGTTGCAGGCTTGCCCTGACTGAGAATTACTTTGAATACAACAACACCATGTATCAGCAATGCCACAGAACTTCAATGGGCAGCACATTTGCCCCGAGCGTGGCCGGGCTCTATGTAAGTGATTTAGAAGAGACCCATATACAGAATATTGCAAATCCCTATCGACAGAAGATTCTTTTTTGGAAACGCTATAATCGACGATATCATCGTGATATGGGAAGGCGACAGAACAAGCTTGGAAGGATTTCACAGGCGGTTGAATACCAGAGATGAATGGCTCAAATTCACCTACACAGCTGACGACAAAAGTCTGGATTTCCTGGACATAACCATCTATGCTGAGAATGGCACCTTACAGACCAAAACCTTCTTTAAGCCAACAGCAAAGAATAGTCTGATTTCTTACAAGAGCTTTCACCCTCGTCCTTTGAGGGAAAACCTCCCTTACAGCCAATTTGTGTGTCTGAGACGCAACTGTAGCAACACACATGACTGCAAAAGACAAGCGGAGAACCTGTGTACCAAACTAAGGCATCAAGAGTAACCAGAAAGGACCATTAAAAAATGCAAGAAAAGGGCGATCAATCAACCCAGATAAAGCCCTCTAGAAACCACAAGAAGGGCACCAGAAAAAGACTTAATCACCTGCGTAACTACCTGCAATGCAGCATCAAACAAAGTGAAGAAAATAATAAACAAAAACTGGAGACCCATCACATCAGGAGCAATAACCTGGCCTAAACCAAGGTTCGATAAAAGAAGAAACCTCAAAGACATTCTGGTGCATATCAGACCACCACCACTTAAAAGAGGCGACCTCACAACTCAACTATGGAGTAATCCTCTAGTGGTGGGACATTACCTTTGCAGCTCCTGTTCTGTATGTGATGTAACCACAGCAACAAAGACTCTGCAACTTCTTCCAAACTTCAAATGGACCATCAGGTACCACACAAATTGTAATACTACCCATGCAATTTACATGATTATCTGCCCCTGTAACTTACGCTACATCGGGATGACCAGTCGCAAAGTAAAACAGAGAATAGTAGAACACAGGAGCAACATCAAGTACCAAAGAAATGCAACAAAAATTAGTAATCACTACATAGAGACCAAAGACACAGTTAGTGTCTTGAGATGGGTCATTCTAGGAACCCTAGCCACAAAAAACCATAACGTAGAGAGGGTCCTATTCCAGAAGGAACAGAGATGGGTCCACCGCTTACAAACAAATGTTTGTGGGCTCAATGATAATATTCCATGGTTAAGCCTCAACCGTTGACTAGATCCTGTCTGATACTAATACGAACACTAATGACACAGAAAGGAACATGACATAACTGAGCAACCACTGAACTCTAATTTATTTCTGGTTTTCTGAAAACACATAGATTTCAGAACATAATGATGTCATCTCTTGCCAAATTAATGAGTTGGACCCCATTGGTATCAGTACCACAACCATTCAATACCCTATTCCTTTGGGAAAGAGTGCCCATCTTTGGTTTAATGAATAGGATTAATACAAAGTACTAATTTTACTATACCGACAACCATGACTGTCTTTGACTAAATTAGGTTACCCGCTATTTATCCCTATACCCGCAATCAGTTTTTAACAATAACAGTAAATCTCAAGGCAGAGCTGTTGTAAATCAACGGCGATTAGGTTAAGCATTAGCAGAAGACATACTGTATTTGACCATTATCGTAGCAAACGAACCGACTCCATTTCGTATTCGTAGCGGCCATTTTGTATGCCATACATTGCCATGTGCTCATCAATGTAATGTAAATATGCACTTATATAACGCGGCTGTCACTCCAAGGAGCATCTTGGCGCCTATAGCCCGTAGCCAAGGTGGAAGGCCGGAAAAGTCAGCTCGCACATCCATCTCATCTATACTGAACACACTGTGTCTAAACCAGAGTCATACAGAGCGTATCTGAAAGGTTGAAAATCCAGGTTTTCAGAGCCTTACGGAAATTATTCTCAGCAGAGATCAGCCGCAGATTGGGTGGGAGTTTATTCCAAGCCTTTGCGCCCAGTGTTGCGAGGGATTTCCCTCCTCTTGTTGAGAGCCTGAATTTGAGGATCCGTAACAGATTCATGTTGGCTGATCTGAGGGAACGTGTTGGTGCATACTGTTTAAACCAGGGGAGAAAGTTTTTGGGTCCTTGTTGGTGATATGCTCTGAAGATAATCACTAAGATCTTAAACAGTATACGTTTGTGAATGGGTAGCCAGTGTAGGGCCTTGAGAGCAGCCGAGGCAGATGACCTCCTCGGCCATTTTAAAACCAGGCAGGCAGCAGCATTTTGGACAACCTGCAACCTATGCAGGACAGATCGATTTAGTCCTGCATATAAACTGTTGCAGTAGTCCAAACGAGATGTTACGAGTGCTACTGTCACCGTCTTCCTGGCTGTCAGAGGGAGAAAATCAAAGAACTTTCTGAGTCCTCTGATGATATTAAAACAAGACCCTGACACTGCCCCTGCCTGCTGTTTGAAATATAGGGCACTATCAAACCTGATCCCTAGGTTCCGGGCCGTAACGATGGTATCAGGAGGGGACTCCACATCCGATGGCCACCATAGGCTAGGGGAAAAGGGGTTTTGCGGGCCGAAGGGTATAATTTCGGTCTTCCCGGTGTTACATTTTAGGTGGTTCTCACGCATCCAAATGAAGGTTGCGGTAAGACAGTCTTTTAGATTTTCCTCTGCCTTTCCATTTTCCCTGTCTAGTACCAGAATGAGCTGAGTATCGTCAGCGTATGATATGGTACTGATGTTAAAGGACGAAATCAGCTCAATCAAGGGGGTCATGTATAAGTTGAACAGTACCGGGCTCAAACTGGAGCCCTGAGGTACCCCTGTTTGCGTGATTTTTTTCCTCAGAGCAGTGTTCTCCCAACACCGTGACCTGTCTACGATGGTCGAGGAAGTTCTTCAACGAGTCCAACACGGTGCCCGCTATCCCCGCTGCTACCAGACGACTGATCAGTATTGAGTGGGACACCGTATCGAAGGCCGCCGATAGATCAAGTAAGACAAGGACGGCCTTCCTCCCTTGATCCATGGCAGTCTTCAGTGTCTCCACGGTGTACAAAAGGGCAGACTCGGTGGAGTGTGAGGCCCGAAACCCAGATTGATTAGGGTGCAGGATGTCCTCATCCTCCAGGAATTTAGTCAGCTGTTTGGTCGCCACAGTTTCAGTCATTTTAAAAAGCAGCGGGAGCAGGGAGATTGGGCGGAGGTTGGAGAGTGTTGAGGGGTCTGGCAAGGGTTTTTTTTGCAGAGGTTTTACTGCCGCCAGTTTCCATTCCGATGGAATCTCGGCAGAGGACAGAGATGAATTTATGATGTTATTTATGATGGGGTTAACTGTATCTACTAAGGCATGTAACAGCATAGGGGGGCAGGGGTCAAAGGGAGAGCCAGATTTAGTGGACAGAATCAATTGACGTGAGTCTTCTGAACTAATAGGCAGGAAATCACAAAATTGTGCTACTCCAGGGGCAGTTTCTAGGTCCTCTACTGCCTTGACAGCAGGCTGTTCAGAAAAGTCTTTGGTGAGGTTTGATATTTTCTGCTCAAAAAAATCTGCAATCGAGTTGCATCAAGTGCTTTGACCTACCTCCTTGTTAACTGCGCCTGAAATCTGCCTGGCAACAGGCTATATTTAGTATCCCCCACTTCCAGCATGTCCAGACATGCTCAATAGGGTCTGCGGTCGTTACTAATTAGTTCCAGATAGGAATGTGTCTACTAGTTTCTGAAGACTGTTAACTCTGCCCACTTATCAATTGTGCTTTCCAATATGTCCTTGTATGGTCATGAAACTGCTCTTGTATTCTGTACCGCCTTCTTTTGAGCCCCTTCATTGTGTATAAAAGGGGACATGTGCTTTAGTTCGGTGTGCTACTCTATACAATACTGAAGAGTGTTGTGTGGACTGTAGTACCACCTTTAAAGGTTTAATAAACTTTGCTTTGTATTTTCCAGTTTCATTGCCAACTTCTTCCTATGGTCTGAGGACTTTGTGCAGAGAAGGACGAACCCCTAGCACTAGCGGGCCTGGCTGAGGCTTGCTTACATCAATTGGCGCCTGACACGTGGGGCTCATCGGCAACTCGGATGCCTGAAGGAGTGGTCGTGACGTAGTATTGGAATCTCGCCGCGGACGTGATCACTGCCAGATGAGACCCGAGTCTTGGCATCCAAGGCGTTGTTCCTTTCATTTCGATCTGACCATCCAGGTGGTGCCGGTCCTCGACTGAGATCTCTTCTGTTGGCTTGCCGTGCAGTGGCCGTTTGGTCGAATTTAGAACTTGGCAGTTGGAATCTGGACACCCTGTGATTGGTAAGAACCGTTGTACGGTACTTGCTGTGGGTTTTGGAAGCCTGGGATTGGCAAGGCAGTTTTAGGATACGCTTGCTGTGGCAATTTTGGTTTGGTAGGACTAGTCATGATGTGTATGTGCGAATGTAATATATGTGTTGCAACACATATAGGCAGGTAATGAGGAGATTTTTCTCTAACATGCGATTTTGATTTGAACGGCACAACGTATTACAGATACCTTAAGTACTACTTTGATTATAATACTGCATATTTTGCACTATTTTTGGCATGCCTGCTTTTAGCGCACTTCGTAGGATGTGCTGCTTTTGTGGAAATAACCGGTTAAGACTTGAGGAATCGCAGCAGACTCCCCCAGAGGGGACGCCTCATAGAGCAATGTACTTAAAATATGGTCTTTCTTCTATAATATACAGCACATTGTGGAGGAAATACACGCGAAAGGATCCGGAGTTGCGTTGGCCAAAGTATGGGTCATTTGATATGGGAAAGATTGAGTATGTTGAACAGTGTATGTTCGAGCGGAAATCTAGACAAGACATGTTTGAATGTGTACGAATGTGGGTGAAAGAAGTACGTGAGCGTGAGAAACGTGAGCAAGCGAAATGGGGGGAGTTAGACACAGACCTTTGGCAGCATACTATGGGTTCCTCTGCTAGTGGTAAGACTATTTTACTGCTAGTGGTTTGCCTTTGGTTTATCGCCCCTTTCAGGCGCGACCCACCCGGGGAGGGGTGGGGGCCAGTTCGCCAGCACAATCCAGTTCAGGCACATGTTGGGATTTCAATAAAGGAGTGTGTAATAGAGAATTTTGCAAGTTCCGGCATGAATGTTCTCAATGTGGACGGAAAAATCACCCGTTGTCGAGATGCTGGGGTCCTAGGCCTTCCGGGGGTCACCAGGGGCCACAGCAGGGGTCAGGATCTTATGTTGCACCACAGCCACCTCCAGCTCCCAGGGGAGGGAAATCGTCATCTGGTACTGGGCCCAAAGGCTCATACGCCGGTTAATGTTCTTCATCTGGCTGCCCCTTTACAGGGCTATGAGCCCGCTGAGCGGCGGGCGTTTTTATTATCAGGTTTTCGGGATGGTTTTCATCTGGGTTACAAGGGTCCTAGATTGAGGCGTTGGTCTAAGAACTTAAAGTCTGCAAGTGAGCATTCTGCTGTGGTTCAGGACAAGTTAAATAAGGAAGTGTGTGAGGGCAGAATGGCAGGTCCTTTTGATGATTGGCCTTTAGAGAATTTGATTGTTTCCCCTATTAGAGTGGTCCCCAAAAAGGAGCCGGGCAGTTCCGGCTCATCCAACATTTGTCTTGGCCAGAGGGTGGGTCGGTGAATGACTTTATCGACAATGAAGCTGCCTCTGTGTCCTATTCTTCTGTTGATGTGGCTATGGCATTGGTGGTAACGGCAGGCCCTTCTGCTTTGATGGCAAAATGCGATATTAAATCGGCATTTAGACTGCTTCCAGTCCATCCTGAGGGACTGGAGTCTTCTGGGTATCCATTTCCTTGGAAAATGGTACGTGGACAAGGCATTGCCAATGGGTTGCTCTATGTCATGTGCATTGTTTGAAACATTCAGTACGTTCTTACAATGGTTTCTCACTCAACAAAGTGGACATACGTTGGTCACACATTACTTGGATGATTTCTTTTTTGTGGGTGCGGCAGATTCTTTGGACTGCCAGACTGCTCTGTCAACGTTTCAAACGCTTATGGCTCATTTGGGTGAGCCACTTGCTCCTGAAAAGACCATGGGTCCTTGCGCGACCATGTCCTTTTTGGGAATTGAACTTGATTCACGGACCATGCAGGCGCGTCTACCACTAGACAAGAAGCAAAAAATGTTGGAATTGGTGGGTGTGATGTTGTCTAAGGAGAAAGTTTTGGTGAGGGATGTTCAAGTTTTGCTGGGCACCTTAATTTTGCATGTAGGGTGGTCAGGGCGGGCAGAACTTTCTGTAGGAGGTTGGGGAGGGCTTTCTCTGGTCATTCCTTGCCATATCACCGAGTTCGTTTGTCAGCAGGGGTCAAGGAAGATTTGCGTATGTGGGTCACTTTTTTGCATTCTGTCAATGGTGTACCTTTATGTAGGGAGGTGGACTGGTTGTGGGATGTTCAGATTTTCTCCGATGCGGCTGGCAGCGAGGGTTTCGGTTTGTACTGGCAAGGAAAGTGGTGTGCACAATCATGGCCGGAGAGTTGGAAGAATGGAGGCAGGAGCATTGCCTTTTTGGAATTGTTCCCGGTTGTGGTGGCAGTTACTTTGTGGGGCCAGAATTTGGCTCACAAGAAGGTTCTTTTTCGAATTGATAATATGGCTGTGGTTCAAGTGATCAACAAACAATCTGCTAAGGACTTGCAGATCCTCAAACTTCTCAGAGTTTTTGTGCTAGGTTGCCTTAAGTTTGACATTTGCTTTAGGGCCCTACATGTTCCTGGTGTGGACAATGACATTGCGGATGCTTTGTCTCATTCACAGTGGGAGAGATTCCGTGGGCTCGCTTTGGAGGCAGACGAGGAGATGACTCCCATGCCGGAGCATCTGTGGACGGTAGGCAACACAGGGTTGTTCAATTGGTTTTAGGTTCTTTGGCTCCGTCTACTAAGTTGGCATATGAGTTGGCCTGGAATGAGTTTTTGGCTTCAGGAGCCTGTAAAAGGGAGATTCTTTGGCAGAGGTCTGAAGATGTGGTTCAGTTCATTTTGTGGTTAATGTATAAAGGCTTATCCAGAGTTACAATTGCTGGTAAGTTAGCGGGTGTTTCTTTCATGGGTGAGTTGTTATGGGGCTATGCTCCGTCGGCTGGGGAATTGGGTAGGAGAATGTTGGAAGGGTGGTCCCGGGAGCGGGGTAGTGTTCGTGCGCTCAGGTCCCCTCTGTCTTGGCAGAAGTTGTTCAATATCATATCCGTGTTGCCTGTGGTGTGTACGGATCGGACGGAAGCTTGTCTTTTTGCCACGTTGATGGTATGGATGTTTTTTGGAGCGTTTCGGGTGTCTGAGCTGTTGGGCAATAAAGTTTCAATAGGTATTTTGTGGGGGGGATGTTCAGTTGTCGGTTCGGGGTGTTCATATATGGCTGTCTCATTCTAAGACGGATCAGAGGAATTCGGGCAAAGGAATTTGGCTGGAGGCGGTTTCCCCCCCGGAGACTTGCCCTTTACGGTGGGCTCATTGCTGGTGGGAGCTTTCGGGTGGGGTTCTTGAGCATCAGGTTTTTCGACATTTGGATGGTTCAGTGGTGACCAATTATCAATTGCGCATGGTACTGCGAAAAGCGCTGCGTCATCTTGCACTCGATGAGACTTTATATGGTACACACTCTTTCAGGATTGGGGCTGCAACCGAGGCCTTTAACAGGGGTTGGTCGAGGGAAGACATCATGGGCTTGGGGCGCTGGACTTCAAACTGCTTTCAGCGCTATGTCAAAAGGGAAACTAGGGGAGCTCTTGCGTCTGCTTCTGTTTTGCCTCTCTGATACTTTTTTCTTTATCAGGTTCCGTGGCTGGTCCTCGCGCTGAGTTCTTAACTGTGTGGATCGTGGGGCATTCGTTCATAAAGAGAGCGCAACTTCAAGCTTGTCTGAGTTATTTTGGCTCAATGTTGGGGTTTAATGATCGTTTATTTAATATTGTTTGGAAGGGAAAGGGGGGTATGTTGTGGAAAGACTTGATTCCAGCCCTCAATTCTTGGTTAGTAGGGGGGGGGTTTGTCCAGATGTTTTAGTTATCCATCTTGGGGAAAATGATTTGAGTTTGATTAAGGGTGTTGTTCTCCTTCGTGCGATGAAAAAGGATCTTTCTTTGTTACATCAGCATTGGTCAGGGTGCCACGTCTTGTGGACCGAGTTGATTCCTAGGAGGGTCTGGAGGAATGCTGTGAAGCCAAAGGCCATTGATAAATCTCGTAGGAAACTCAATCTTGAGGTTTCTCGGTTTTGTAGGGATTTAGGTTCCGGGCGTATTGTTCATGGTGATATTCGGTACGATGCGGTGGAATTTTTTAAAGGCGATGGAGTTCATTTGTCCAGGATGGGGATGGATTTATATCTCCTTGAGTTGCGAGAAGTACTGTCTCGCTGTTTGACGATTCAGAATTTTTTGGGTGAGTAGAATGTTCTGTTGGTGTTTTCTGTTCTTGTCTACTTCCCCCCCCCCCCTTTTTTCCCCAGGTTATTTGGTTTCTTGTTTGGGGGCAGAAAGGTGGGGGGTCTTTCCCCTTCGGCCTTTCCCCCCCACTGCTTTCTGGGTGGCGGATTATTTTGGATTGCCAGTTTTTGGGCCATGATTGGACCCGTTAGTTTTGAAGTTGGATTTGTTGGGGGAAGTTGTACAGGTTGAGTTGGTGTTCGGAGATATGGGTTGGGGATCTGGATCGGCTTGGGATGTAATTGGGGTTTTGAGTTATGGCTTTGGGAAATGTTGATGTTATAATGTTGTTGTGGGATTGTGGTATGGTTTATTATGTGATTGGGTATGTACGGGTGGGGGCAGGTTTGATGGAGGGTGAGGGGCGGGGGCGGGTTTTGGGGGTTTGAAAACATACAAACAAATTTGGTAAGGTTTTAGATTGTTAGGCTGTTGCCGAGGTTATGTTTTTGTAAATGTGCATCTGTTTCATTAAAGCGGCCTTTTTCACACTTTTTCGGTTTCTTGGTCTGCTCACTCTCCCCCACCCCTCCCTCCCAAGGGGGGATTGGGGGAGGGCAGCCGACCCCTGGGAGGTCTCCTCCCCCGGGCTGTTTGGGAGGTTTGGGTGGGGGTCTTTTTCGAGCAGTTTCCATTTGGGCTTCTCTTGGACTACTTTTGGTTGTTTTTGGAGCCCAGCCTATAAATGGGTGGGGCTCCTCCTCCCGGACACCATTTTAGGCTTAGGTGACCTGGTGGCCGGTTGGTTTTGCAGCTAGTTTTTGTCCCTCCCTCCCTTATTTTTTGCGATGTTTTTCTGTCTTCTTTCTTTTCCTTTGCATTTAATATTTATTTTGGCGGCTGGTTGCAACAGGTGGACATAGGGGTTTTTCTGTGTTGTTATCTTTGTCGCTTGGAACAGGTGCGGGCGGATTATTTTGGATTGCCAGTTTTTGGGCCATGATTGGACCCGTTAGTTTTGAAGTTGGATTTGTTGGGGGAAGTTTTACAGGTTGAGTTGGTGTTCGGAGATATGGGTTGGGGGATCTGGATCGGCTTGGGATGTAATTGGGGTTGTGAGTTTTGGCTTTGGGAAATGTTGATGTTATAATGTTGTTGTGGGATTGTGGTATGGTTTATTATGTGATTGGGTATGTACGGGTGGGGGCGGGTTTGATGGAGGGTGAGGGGCGGGGCGGGTTTTGGGGGTTTGAAAACATACAAACAAATTTGGTAAGGTTTTAGATTGTTAGGCTGTTGCCGAGGTTATGTTTTTGTAAATGTGCACCTGTTTCATTAAAGCGGCCTTTTTCACACTTTTTCGATTTCTTGGTCTGCTCACTCTTCCCCACCCCTCCCTCCCAAGTGCGCAGCAGCGCACCAAAGATTAATGGCCTGCCTTGGACGGATCCCACTAGACAGGGTGATCGAGCCACGTAGCAATCAGCGGCAGAGAGGCCGCCTGCCCCCTCGACCCACAGCGCTGGGACCTGGCAGTGGAAAAAGTGTTTCCTGCCTCGGGACCTGCCCTTCGATTCCAAAAGCAGGTGGGCTGCACCAGTGTGGAATCTGCGCTAGAACACTGACGTACTGACGTTTAGCGCAAGACTCCCCCAGCCAATCACTGGCTAGATAGAGGCCAGTCATGGGCTGCCAGTCATTCAATGTCCTCCAAAAGCTTTCTGACGGCATTTCTAATTGGCTGTGAGCCCCGGAGTGCCCACAGCTCACATATTTTTTGTGATTTAATGTCTCCTTGTCCGTCGGACAAAACCAACAATAAATCTTCTAGCCCATTATAAAAATCTGCTTGGTTCGGGCGTCGGGCAAAAGGATTTCCCCACCCCTGATGCTGTTCGACAACCTCTTTATCCTGTCCCTAATAAACCGCAACACGATTTTTCAATTGCTAGATCGTCCGCCGCCTCCGTATGCCGTTCCGTCCGCTCCATCTGGCGAAGATAAGGACTCTGGTGCAGATGGAAAAGCAAAACCAGATACTCGCTCCATGCTGTCGGCCGAAACGTGCGGCAGAGCTTAGAAAGATTGCTCGTCAAGCACTTTGTGATTCTGTTACTCTTTCTGATATCTTAGAAAGTTTAAAGGGATGGCAGGACAGAGAGCAATTATATTTTACCGAGCATTTTGCTGAAGAAGTTGTTGACATGTTCCGAAAAGTTTCTGATATTCTCGAACCGGATGATGTAGCAACCGATTGTAAGCAATTGCGTAAAGGTCTTTTATTCTCTCCCCCAGGTGGCTGATACGATAAGACGGGTGTTCAAACTACTAACTGAGGCGCTCCGTCTGCGAGAGGAGAAACGGAAAGCAGATGCAGATACATGGACGGATTCACCCGGCGGGAAACACTCATCTATCTTTGAAACAGATGAGACCGCAATAGTGCATACAAAGCCTATGCGAGAGGCCGCGCCTTTATATGTTCCTTCTAAAGGAGCCGGTACAAGCGATGACAAATCCTCTGTAGATGCTAAAGGTTATTTTATTTATAATTGGGTCTATACTCCCTGGAATAGGGCAGATGTCATGGCACTTAAAGCTGCATTGCCTGATCCGCAAAAAATCCAGCCGCTTTCTATGAGGAAGTTGAGGGAGCCATAAATTCTTGTACCATGACATCGGCTGATATCGACTTATTTTTTGGGCTAATATTACCACCCGATATGTGGAGATCCGTGCGTAAAGTTGATGATCGCGCAGTGTACGGGGCATTATGGATAGAGAGGGAAGACGAGGATAGGGAACCAGCGAAAAAGCCATGTCAGTTGATTTTAGATCTTCCTGGTGCAATATTAACTAAGTTAAAAACGATTATTCCCCCTAAAAAAATTGGACTATTTTAGCATCATGTAAGCAAAAGACAGATGAATCGGTTTCAGATTTCTTTACGCGTTTCGAGGAAGCATTTCATGATTTTAGTGGCCAGTCGCTAACCGACGATACGAGCCGGTATTTGTTTGTAGATAAGCGTGTTACAAATCTATTACCAGGAGTAGCTAGCCGTTTAAAAGCTAGTGAAAGCTCTTGGACTACATCGTCTCCTGCATCTCTCCTGACGATGGCTCAATATTACGAGCATCAGGAATTAGAAGCGAAGGGTAGCAAGGATAAAAAGTCTAAAGACTTAAAAACAAAGGTTATGTTATCTCAGGTTTATGGTCCACCTCCTAGAGGTAATGATAGAGGCGTACGAGGATTCTATGGTTCCTCTTACACTCGTTCAAATTTGGCTGTTGATCAACGCGCGTATTGTAGGAAATGTGGTCATTGGGCAGATGAGTGCCCATTGTTGCGCTCACAGCGCTATGTCCGTGGCCGGGGATCAATGAGAAATCGCGCGGGAAATTCAGGCCCTAGAGGCAATACGACCGATCGCGCTAGGTTTGATCCAAATGTGCGGGTACAAAATGGGTTCAATACTTTCGATAGGCGTAACCAATACCAGATGTCTGATTATGTGCAGCCTGATTTACATGATTCTGCTTATGCATAGGATTGCGTAGGATGGGGTAAGGAATCAGTTGAAGTTCCAGTAGATCAGAGGGGTCCTTATGTTACAGCACATGTTCTGGGTTCTACTGATCAGTTTCTGGTTGATACAGGAGCTACTCGTAGTGCTCTGTCTAAACAATTGGTTCCGAGGGCTCCCATGTCTGGCTTAACAATTACATCGATAGGGTTCGATGAAACACCTTCCCTTAACCCATTGTCACAACCACTTGCATTTCATGTTGATAAATTTGCTGCACCATGCCCATTTTTGCTCTCCCCAAATACACCAGATAATATTGTGGGTCTTGATATGCTCAAGTATTTCAGAGCCACAATAAGATGCTCCCCTGAAGGAGTGTGTGTGAGATTTTGAATGATAATTACAGAGTTTGCATTGCTAAAGAGGATACTGTATTAGCCTCCCTACCTAAAACTTTGTGGGCTACTTCAGATACTGATGTGGGACAGATGGTTATTCCACAGGTGCACATTAGTGTAAAGGCGGGAGCTGTGTTACCACGTTTACCTCAATATAGAATTTCACAGGAGGGTGAGGAAGCACTCACACGAATTGTGCAAGATCATATTGAAGTTGGGGTTGTTGAAGAAGTTCCATTTAATGTTTGTAAGAAGAAAGACACTGGGTGAGAGTGAAATGAGAGAATTTGTGGTGAGCATAGATGAGAGGCAGAAAACGCCATCAGGATTTGTGAGTAGTCTGACTAAAACTTGTAAAACAAACCTGTGTGTGAGATTAAATTAGGAGCATACAGATGTTAGTAGTGGCACGCTCAGAATCCCTTACACAATTGTGGGCAAGGAGGTGTGCAAGGAAAAATTTGAAGGAGTGTTGGATGCCCAACTCTTACAAGCTGATACTGCCCAGGATAATTTCACAGGTGAGCCCATATCTATGGTGGGGTACAGATCAATCAGTTTAAAAATAGAAGAAGAAGAGCGATGTGTAAAATGTATGTAGCGGAGGAAGGTCCGTCAGTGTGGGGTTGGATGAATCATAGGGCCATCACTATAATACTGGAGCCCAACAGTTCAGAACAGGTATTAGAGTTTGGTAGTGGTGTGGAAACTGGGAAAGCTTTCTTGAAGGATTTTACAAAAGTATTTTCCATGAATGTAGATGTGTTAAAAGGTTTCCTTAGGGGAAATGTGCAACATAAAGTGCATAGGATGAGGGATTTACCATGGAATGTGAGCGACGAGGTGAACGTGGAAATTGAAAGGCTGTCGAGAGCTGGAATCATTGAAACTGTGAAGGCTTCAGAATGGATTGCCCCCATAGTGGTGGCAACGAAACCCAAAGGGAAGATTAGCATCATCTGTGGATCTGCGATACTTTAATGATACAATTGTGGTGGAGAAATTTCATTTGCCAAAAATTAACTAAATGTTAGCCATGACTGAGATATGGAATGTTTTTTGACGGTTGATTTATCATCAGTTTATCATCAGATTTGCTGGCACCCAGACAGTAAGGATTTGACTGCATTTATAACACCCAACAGTTGTTACAGGTTCGCAAGAATGAAATTTGGTTTAACTTGGGTGATCGCATTTTTTCAAAAGCTATTGCATAAACTTTTTAAAGGATTTAATTGGACATTATTTTTCCAAATTGACTTATTAGTGATGGGAAAAAATAAGGCTCAACATGATCGTCGCTTTAGTAAAGTGCTGACTTCTTTGCAAGAGAATGAATTATCCAAATGCAAGTTTGGGGTGCAAACATTAAACTATTTGGGGCTTGAGGTTAGCAAAGAAGGCATAAAACCAAAGAATGAGTTAGTTAGTGCCTACGAGACACACCTGTACCAACTACCACAGATGACCTACGGTCTTTACCGAGACTAGTGGAGTTTGATTCCAAGTTTGTGAATTTCTTTTCCAAGAAAACTTATGGAATGAGACAGTTGTTGAAAAGCAAAGTCAAATCAGGTTGGTCAGATGAAATACAGGAGGAATTTGAGCCCATCAAGGAGGACATAAGTACAGAAAATACCAAGCATGGGTATGACCTTATCAAGACATGCATAACCACTACAAATGCGACCTGCAAAGGAATCGGAGTGGTATTACCACAAAGAGATATTGTGATAAGGAATTGACAGTGGCTTGCGTGTCTAGAGTACTTTCTCCTGCAAAGGAACATTACTCAATGGTGGAAAAGGAGATATTGGCTATGGTTTGGGGACTGGAGCACTTAAGGAATTTTGTGTGGCGTTTCAAAGTGTTAATTAGATGTCACCATAAACCCCTTGTAAAACTGTTATCCACAGATGGGTTTGTTGACAGCTACACCCAGAATTCCCAGGTTATCCATAAGGATTATGCATTATAACCACAAGGCACAGTATGTGCTGGGTGTAAAAAAAAACAAGGTGGCTTCCTTTACAGTTATGTAAGGTTCCTGAAGAAAATTTGGAGGAGTTAAGGGTGGCCTGGTCTGGGGAAGAAGAGAGTGCAATAATTAAGGATGAATGGAGTGAGGCTCTGTGTAAGGATGTTACACTGGAACGTATAAATCATATGTGATGGAAGGGTGGGCACAAAAGACATTTCTGGAGGAAGAGTGTTGTAAGTTCTGAGTGGTTTGTGAGGCGTTATCAGTGTGGGGTGGCAATTTATTGAGGGGAGAGAGAATGGTACTGTCACAAAGTTTGAGGAATAAAATTGTGAAGTTATGTCATGAATGACATTTAGACATTGTGAAGATTAAGAAAAGGGTTAAGAAAAGGTAATGGTGGCCTGGGATGGATGGTGACGTAGAACAGGCATTAAGGGAGTGTATAGAATGTGAATGTGCTGACAACTCAACAATCACATTGAGGCCATCTTTAGTTCAGGTATCAGGACCTGGTATGGCTTGGGAAAATTGCGGAGTGGGTATTTTAGGTACTGTGAGGGATATGAGGGGCGATTATGTTTATGTTTTGGTTGCCCTGGATAATATTTCCAAATGGCCAAAGGTGCCTTATGATAAAGTCACCAATGTGGAAAATGTGCTCAGATTTTGAATGATTTGTTCCAGAGGGAAGGTCTACCAAGGAAGGTATTTACTGATAATGGCACGCAGTTTAAGGTCGCAAGAGTTGAATCATTTTTTCAACTAAATGGTGAAGTTGAGATGTTCAACCGCGTGATCAAATGTACTTTGCAGATGACTAATAATAAAAAGAGGTGGATGTTTGAAGTAAAAAAATAATGGTGTGGATGTATTGCATTACACCAAGGGTTACAGGTTTTAGTCCTTTTACTGTCATGCATGGAAGAGTTCCATTCGCTAAGGATAATCAGGGGTGGATGAAGAATTCCAACCAGTTTCAATGATCACAAATGGTGGTTATAAAAAATATAAAAAACTGTGCAGGGTCAGTACAAATTATATAAAACAGTAAATCAGGTGCCAAAATGGTGCTGATACGAGTGGGTGGAATGGTGCAAATAAAAAAACAGGGTAGGTGACGAAGGAAAAAAGTAGATTTTCCAAACCTTTGAAGATGGAGGTTTCCTTCTCCCTATTTA
The DNA here is from genome assembly GCF_964263255.1 of Lissotriton vulgaris. NCBI lineage: Eukaryota > Metazoa > Chordata > Amphibia > Caudata > Salamandridae > Lissotriton > Lissotriton vulgaris. The sequence goes on from NW_028243100.1 coordinate 20,346, forward strand.
ATATGTTGCTGTCATCCGAGATAGTATTAGCAACATCTCAATTCTTTCTTTTTAGGTCTCCTCTCCACTAGCTTGAAGCGAGAGCTTATGTAGGCACTTCAGAAATGCTCCAAAAAAGCGGATCAGACAGTGCATGTGTGACGGGCGCGCGCACACCGTTTGGCTCACTCCCCTCTCCCACTCCCTCCTCCCACTTGCTCCTGCTGAGCCTCACAAAATGGTTGCATCTCAGCCACAGACTTCCTGGCTCGCACACATTACGTTGGAAAAAACATTTTACATTCACACGGAGCCTTTCCTATGCAATTTCAAAGGTTTCCTACTCTGTACAACTACCATTGCTGCGTGTGTTGCGTGCTTCTCTCTTGTTTAACTTCAGCGCGAGGTGCGCGCTGGTTCTTTTTTGTTGGATCCTTTATCTGCATTATAAATTTGTTTTCGAATCCTGCTACTTCCCGTTTTCCCTCGTGCGCAGTGCAGGGTCTGCACCAATCTGTCTGCAGCTGCTCGTTTGCTGCTATTTTCAATCCAGACGGTCTTCACCTGGCGCTTTGTATTTGGCGCTAGAGGCCTGTATACCTATTGCTCCAATGCTCTCCTTTATCCTGCCTTTCCTTCTGGTTGTCTTTACTGGCGCACTCATGCACAGAAGGCCTCATCAAACAACGCCACGAGTCACACTATTGCTCCTATTCGTGACGTGCTCTGACACCCTCGGGTAAAGTCCGTGCTATAAAAAAACACATCAATTAACAAATAAAATTGTGCGTCCCTTCGCCCTGAAACCCGCCTTTCTTTCTTGCACAAACCTCGTGCCCCTTTAAAGGCCTCCCCTTGAGCCCATCCCTCTTGCGCCTCCTCCCCTGCCATGCGACCATTGCCTACGCAACGTTTGTTCTTGTGTTTGAGTGTCTGCCTTTTATTGCAGAATTATTCCTCTACTTGTACTTATTGCGCTTCCTGTAACTTGCACACACCACTTTTCCTCCTGTAATGTACCATTTGCTACCTCTTGTATTTTTGTTTGCTCATAATTGTCACTTTTGCCTTTTGTAACTTAACCTTCGCTTTTGTAATTTGTTCACTTGTAATTTTTTTTCCCATGAATCATTACTGCTCCCATTGTGAAGCGCTGTGACACCTTCGGGTAAAGCCTGCGCTATATAAAGTTGCGAGGGAGGGACCACTGCACACTCCTGCAGATAGTCCCAAACAGGGAGCAAGTACTGCAGGAACTGGGCAGACCACCGTGAAGGCACAACAAACCGAGCGGGCACTCCACGGCGCCCGCACCTCCGGATCCCCCCCGAAGGCCGCCTCTCCCCGCCCCTACACAGTGCGGCCCGACCAAAGTTTCCAACTGCCATCCCGGCTCCAAATGCCTCCTGTTGTCCCCCCCCCACCCCAACAGCATTCAAGGCATAAGGCTATTTCCGAATGGCACCAACTGGTCCTCCCTCGCCCGCTCCTATATCCTCATCTCTATACATTCTTTCTCCTGGACGGCCTCCTCCCCCCAACCCGGTCCCTCCCTCCTTTACCCTGCACTCCGACCCGACGCTGCATCTTCCATGGCTACCTAATTGGTGCCCCTAGCACGCTTTTCGCTACCTTTACAGTGGCCTTGACGGGATGTTCTTTCGCATCCAATACTCACTCAGCAGTATTAACCGAGCAAGTTACCTCTATTTATCCATCAACATTATAACTCTATGCATGAAACATATTACAGAACCCAGTGAAGTGTATTTCTCTACCAGGCGTTCCTGCACCTTTGCCTACCTTAATCGGCACTTATTGAGTGATAATAGTTAAGAGGTGAAATCGCCCTCTTCTTCGAATGAAGTTACCAACCTGTGTAAACAGCAACCAATACATATGCACAAATCTCTCGCATCTCCATCCCGATCCCTTTAAACAGCACTCTTTGTACTTTTGTCTAGAAGTATAACCCACCCCACCGTGACTTGATTCCACCGCTACGTGCTCCCGACCCCACCCCCGCCCCCATCCTTCACTTTCCTTGAACCCCCGCAGTCCGAGACACCCTCCGCGTCACCGGCGCCCACCCTGCACCCATCCCCCTTTCGCCTCCTCCTGCGCCATACAACCCTCCTCACACCCTCCCTCAGACATATGAGCCCCAGCTCCAAGCATAGCCCCACGTCTTGTTACGTCACACCTTCTGCTCCTGAGCCCTAGTCCCGTATCCGCAACCCTTAACTAGCCTCTAACCATTCGAAAGCCGCCCCCCTTTCACCCTTTCACCTGCCGCAGGATGCGCACCTCTCTACACATCTCCTGCAATCCTGTCTCCCTCCGTGCCCAGCATGCCCACCCCGAATTGCAAACTTCCACCACCTGGCCAGCATCACCCTTGTCCCCCTTCACGTCCTTGAGCCCCCCACGTTATTAATTTGCCAATCTACCATGCGTGCTGCAGCCGGGTCCTTCAGGTGCCCCGGGCGCAACCGCAGCCCAACCTTCCCCGTGGAAGAGCACATCTCCACTCCTGGTCCCCCTGGCCACGCGCTCCCTCCGTGCCTTTATTTATTTTCTTCCATTTATTGCTGAGGGAAATTGACGGCGTGGCACCCCTGCACCCATCACTCTCCACCGTCGCGGCGGCAGCTCCGCACATCCGCCGCCTCCCGCCCCCCAGGCCTTCCCCTCCGTCACTGTCCAGCCAAGCCACACCCTGTGCTCCTGGGCCCCATCAAAGCATCACAACCTTTAACTGAGCCCCAACAATTTGCAACCAGCCAACCCTTCCCGAGCGCCCCTCCCTGCGCCCAAGTCTTCCCGTGTGCCCACCTATCCAAGACTTCGCACCTGACCTCCTTGTGATCGCACCCCCTCCCCTCTGCTGCTATTAATGTTGCGCTGAGCACCATGGCGACCCTGCCTAAATCAGAAGCGCGCCACTGTCCCTCAAGACGCCGCCTCGCCCCGTCACTTTTTACGAAAACTTTGTTACACTTAATTGCGAGCCCCCCCCCCAATTTCCGGGAGTGGAGCTCCACTACGCGATGTCCTTGCCCGAGTGCGGCACAAGACCTCTTGCCCCTCAGACAGCACCGCAATTCAAGCCGCAAAGAGCCTTGCATATGCTCGCTTGCCTCCCTCCCCCCCTGCCCCTAGGCTGCCCAGGAAACAACCCCCCACTAGCCCATGCCTGACCCCCTCCATCCCGCGCCAGCAATTCAAAACACAGACAGCAGCCGGGATCCTTCTCAGCTTTATTTGGCATACATATTGACACTAATGGCGGATTTGTCAAATACTGCTAATTAAGCTAGGCTAATAGGATTCTCTCCAAGCCCCCTCTCTCTTCAGTCTATCTCTCGCCCATCCAGGTACAATTCTTGTTTTATATCCCAATCTCTGCTCAAACACTACCTCTTTAATCCCCATCTGCATCCACCACTCTCCCCCTCCCTCATAAGTATTTCCTTGCTGTCCCCATATCCCTCCTTCACATCGCCCACCATTTGGCTTTGGGGCTGCCCGCATGCCTAATTTATCACCCTGTGTTTTTATTGCCTTTCTTTGTAATGCGATCCAAACACATTATGCTTCGTTTCATTTGCAACATGCACTGGCGAGCCATGGGCATGCTGCAGCTCCCGATTTATGTAACTGCTGCTTTCAAGCTTGTGAACAGAAGCTGCTCGATTTCAAGTTAAATGATAATTCAACCCCCCCCACACACAACCTCACTCACACAACTCTACACACACAACCCCAAACACACACAAACCCCCACACACACACACCCCAGCCCACCCCCACACACCCCAACCACACACACCCCACACACACCCCCACCACCCACACACCACCACACACACAACCCCACACACAACTCCACACACAAACGCAACCCCACACACAACCCCCCCACACACACACCACAAACCCCCAACACACACACACCCCCACACACAACCCCCACCCCACACACACACACACATAACCCCCCACACACACAGCACCCCCAAACACACAACCACACACACAACCCCACAGACAACCCCAAACACAACACACAACCAAACACACAACCATCTATCTATCTATCTATCTATCTATCTATCTATCTATCTATCGCCCTCACTCTATCTATCGCCCTCACTCTATCTATCGCCCTCACTCTATCTATCGCCCTCACTCTATCTATCGCCCTCACTCTATCTATCGCCCTCACTCTATCTATCGCCCTCACTCTATCTATCGCCCTCACTCTATCTATCGCCCTCACTCTATCTATCGCCCTCACTCTATCTATCGCCCTCACTCTATCTCCCTCACTCTATCTATCTATCTATCTATCTATCTATCTATCTATCTATCTATCTATCTATCTATCTATCGCTCTCTATCTATCTATCTATCTATCGCTCTCACTCTATCTATCTATCTATCTATCGCTCTCACTCACTCTATCTATCTATCTATCTATCTATCTATCTATCTATCTATCTATCTATCGCCCTCACTCTATCTATCTATCTATCTATCGCCCTCACTCTATCTATCTATCTATCTATCTATCTATCTATCTATCTATCTATCTATCTATCTATCTATCTATCTATCTCCCTCACTCTATCTATCTATCTATCTATCTATCTATCTATCTATCTATCTATCTATCTCCCTCTATCCATCTATCTATCTATCTATCTCCCTCTATCCATCTATCTATCTATCTATCTATCTATCTATCGCTCTCACTCTATCTATCTATCTATCTATCTGTCTATCTATCTATCTATCTATCACTCTCACTCTATCTATCTATCTATCTATCGCCCTCACTCTATCTATCTATCTATCTATCTATCTATCTATCTATCTATCTATCTATCGCCCTCACTCTATCTATCTATCTATCTATCTATCTATCTATCTATCTATCTATCTATCTATCTATCTATCTATCGCTCTATCTATCGCTCTCACTCTATCTATCTATCTATCTATCTATCTATCTATCTATCTATCTATCTATCACTCTCACTCTATCTATCTATCTATCTATCGCCCTCACTCTATCTATCTATCTATCTATCTATCTATCTATCTATCGCCCTCACTCTATCTATCTATCTATCTATCTATCTATCTATCTATCTATCTATCTATCGCCCTCACTCTATCTATCTATCTATCTATCTATCTATCTATCTATCTATCTATCTATCTATCGCCCTCACTCTATCTATCTATCTATCTATCTATCTATCGCCCTCACTCTATCTATCTATCTATCTATCTATCTATCTATCTATCTATCGCCCTCACTCTATCTATCACCCTCACTCTATCTATCTATCTATCTATCTATCTATCTATCTATCGCCCTCACTCTATCTATCGCCCTCACTCTATCTATCTATCTATCTATCTATCTATCTATCTATCTATCTATCTATCTATCTATCGCCCTCACTCTATCTATCTATCTATCTATCTATCTATCTATCTATCTATCTATCGCCCTCACTCTATCTATCTATCTATCGCCCTCACTCTATCTATCGCCCTCACTCTATCTATCGCCCTCACTCTATCTATCGCCCTCACTCTATCTATCGCCCTCACTCTATCTATCGCCCTCACTCTATCTATCGCCCTCACTCTATCTATCGCCCTCACTCTATCTATCGCCCTCACTCTATCTATCGCCCTCACTCTATCTATCGCCCACATTCTATCTATCGCCCTCACTCTATCTATCGCCCTCACTCTATCTATCGCCCTCACTCTATCTATCGCCCTCACTCTATCTATCGCCCTCACTCTATCTATCGCCCTCACTCTATCTATCGCCCTCACTCTATCTATCGCCCTCACTCTATCTATCGCCCTCACTCTATCTATCGCCCTCACTCTACCTATCGCCCTCACTCTACCTATCGCCCTCACTCTACCTATCGCCCTCACTCTACCTATCGCCCTCACTCTACCTATCGCCCTCACTCTACCTATCGCCCTCACTCTACCTATCGCCCTCACTCTACCTATCGCCCTCACTCTATCTATCGCCCTCACTCACTCTATCTATCGCCCTCACTCACTCTATCTATCGCCCTCACTCACTCTATCTATCGCCCTCACTCACTCTATCTATCGCCCTCACTCACTCTATCTATCGCCCTCACTTACTCACTCTATCGCCCTTACTCACTCTATCGCCCTTACTCACTCTATCTATCGCCCTCACTCACTCTATCTATCGCCCTCACTCACTCTATCGCCCTCACTCACTCTATCTATCGCCCTCACTCTATTTATCTATCGCCCTCACTCCATTTATCCATCGCCCTCACTCCATTTATCCATCGCCCTCACTCCATTTATCCATCGCCCTCACTCCATTTATCCATCGCCCTCACTCTATTTATCCATAGCCCTCACTCTATTTATCCATCGCCCTCACTCTATTTATCCATCGCCCTCACTCTATTTATCCATCGCCCTCACTCTATTTATCCATCGCCCTCACTCTATTTATCCATCGCCCTCACTCTATTTATCCATCGCCCTCACTCTATTTATCTATCGCCCTCACTCTATTTATCTATCGCCCTCACTCTATCGCACTCACTCTATCTATCGCATCACCACAGCATCACTCAGCACCACCACAGCATCACTCAGGGGCACCACAACATCACTATGCGCTACCACAGCATCACTGAACGCCACAGCATCACTCGTCGCCACCACAACATCACTCAGCGCCACCACAGCATCAATCCGTGCAACCATTCAACAACAACTGGTTCAAATATGTTCTCTCACTGTTTCAAGCTTTATTACAAATGTCACAAAAAGATGTTAATATTTCACTTCTGTTCTTGGAATTTCGTCACAATAAAATACACTGAAGATAATCTTCACAAAAGTTATTTACAAAAGTTTAAGCTATTGCCATTATAAATTACAATAACTTTTATTTAAGTATTAATTATTAAAAAAAATTAAAAGCCATTATTATGTGTAATAGCAATACATCTAAGTCACGTAAATACAACACATATTGCATTACAAATGCTATAGGTGTCACATTTGCGAAAGTTATAACTATTGGCATTGTAAATGACAAAGCTATTCATTTCGCTATTTTCAAAACCAACACATAAATAAAAAATGTGTCATTTACAATACCAATAGCTCAAACTTTCCTTATGTGAGACCTATTGCATTGTAAATGCTTGTTTCTATGGGCAGAAAGAGGTTGCAGGCAGCGGCTGGAAGTCCAGTCTGGGCAAATCCCAGGATGGGCTTAACTCTTGTGGGTCTGGGGACCTCATTTGTGCAGTCACCTCCAAAGGACTCGGGCTCTGGGTGCATAGGTGCTTTGATGCGTCAGGTGTCAGTAGTCGTAGACTTACTCTGTCTTTGGTTATGCTGCAGAGGGGCAAAGGGGAAAGCAGGCCACTCTCGATGTGGGTCTGACTGTCAGTAGTCCCTGTAAGCGGCAGGTCAGTGTACTGGGTCTTGCTTCATTGGTGCCTGCGGCTGCAGTGGAGTATCTCGCAGTGGAGTATCTCCTCTCCTACAAAGGGGTTCCTTTGGTGGGGGCGTGGTCATGTGGAGCAGGAAGATGGCCACTCATTAAAAGGCTCTGCCAGTCAAACATCACATCCATACATAAGCTGGTTGTTCAGAGGGGCATCTGGTGCTAGAGCTCACAAGCAGAAAACTCTACAACAAACCGGACCTATCTGGTGCGATTGGGGATTCCCCCGACCCCTCCCAGTGCCTGCACGGCTGACTAACGAATTGGGCCTACCAGTGGCCTGCCGTGGTGTAGGCCAGGCTGTGGGGCGTCCTGGGGCAGCTAGGCTAAGGGCACCTTGCTTCACAACACTGGAGCCTGAGCCTGCGGAATCTGAGCGCATGTGGCACCGCTGTGACCCGCTAGGGCTCCCCGGGCTTACGCACTTATCTTACTGTTGCTCTGTGGGAGCGGCCGCACAGTGGAGGATTGGCCTGCAGTGACCAGGGTGGGGCCTGCCACGTGTCCGCACTACAGTGCTCCTGAGGTGGAGCTGGGGCGGAATCGATCATCAGCTGAGGCCATGGCTGGCAGCCCTACAGAGATACCCGGTGGGTGATATGCCCCTATACGCCTCTGTGGACAGTCATCATACTCCAATCATGCCAGGGGTGTCGCAATGCTCTTGTATAAAGACCTCCCAAGGCAGCTATCACAATCTTTCATAGGCCCTGAAGAACAGTGTGTTATACTAGGAGGTCACCTATGTGGACAGCCACTGGCAATGGCAGTGATATACAAATCTAATTGTGATAACTACTCAAGGCCCCGTGCTTTGATTTGGGGAGGAGACTTCAACACTGTTATGGATGATCAATTAGATCGGCACTGCATTCTTAAGAGTCTATACCCACAGGCCACAACAACTCTCAAAGTAATCGGGAAAGATAACTGTTTGCTGGATGTGTGGCGTCGAACACACATAATGACCAGAGAGGGCACTTGTATTTCGTCTTTTCATAGTGCATGGTTCCTAATCGATTTTTGGCTGGTATCCGGAGATGTTAGCACCTGGACCACTTCTGTCTCCCACTTACCATGTACTTTATCTGTGCTGTTGAATCTGAATATACCTCGTGCTTTCAGCTGGGGACTACCAGCGGGAGAGCTCCTAGAACCTGCAGTTCGGGAAGAGATACAAAAGAATATCCTAGAACTTTTCACACACAATTTGGGCTCATTTGAGTCAACATCCACACTCTGGGGGACATTTAAAGTGGTGACACGGGGAGCTTGTATTGCAAAACCATCCGGGGTTTTAAAATCAATCAGGGGAGTGTTGTCGAAACTCAAGGGAGATATTTGTATGCTAGAGCAACAATGCTACCAAACCTGTGACACTGCCATATTAGCTGATATCCGGGTTAAGCTGTCAGAATTCCAGGACGAAGCTACTCGGGGAAACCTCCTTTCTAATTTGATACAGCCAGGCTAGGCGTAATGGGGAGGGAGACAGCCCGAGTAAGACACTTGCAAATCTACTCCGAGCTCCACGTAGTGCTCACTATATCACTGAACTCCTTTACACTGATGGCCAAAAATACCACCACTTTCTCTGACCTGGTAGTCATAATTACCTTTTTTTATGCGCAACTATACTCACGAATATATCGCCGGACCCAATAGCATTTTCCGAGTACTTTGACACCATCGAACTGCTCTGGCTTGATAATGCACATCGCGCCTATCTAGATTCGCCCTTCTCCATCGAAGATATTGGTCCAAATGGTTAAAAACCTGCCAGGTGATAAGGCACCTTGACTGGATGGCCTCAACTGCTTTCTATAAAGAATATGCCCCTATATTGTATCAACACTTATGTGCTATGTTTCAAGACTCCCTGGACATTGGTGCTTTACCCCTTCATGGAGGGAGACAGCTATAATTACACTACTTAAGCCAGGGAAACCTGTTAAACTATGTGACTCTTATCGTCCCCTCTCTCTAATAAATGCGGATAGTAAAATCCTTGTCAAACTTCTTCCTAACCGACTGCGACCTCTGCTGCCCATAATAGTTCGCCCTCACCAATAGTGATTCACTCCTGGCCGTTGTGCAACTCACAACCTGAGCACTATATTTGCAGTCAAGCATCATCTTGACCCTGAAATGTCAGCGGTGCCTGCCTTATTAGGCGGCACTTAGGCCTTCGATTAATTGGAATGGGATTATCTTTTACCCCTTTTGGGTCGTCTGGGTCTTAGCGCTAGCTTTTCTAATCAGGTGCAACTTCTCTAGTCCGTTCCAAAGGCACAAGTGTGCAGGAACAGGCTGGTATTAGACTCCATCCAAATTCGTTGTGGCACAAGGTAGGGGTGCCCACTGTCCCTGATCCTATTTGCTATAGCGATGAAGCCACTGGCAACGGCTGCATCAACATCATGCTAACAGTGGTATCAGATTTACCACTAGGGGACTAGTGATCTCAATGTGCACAGACTACCTCACTCTCTATGCGCCCTTGACTCATGAGGTGGTATAGTTTGGAGGTTTTTTCGGGATATACATAAATTGGGCAAAATCTATCATATTCCCTCTTACTGATAATATGGTTAGAGGTTGGAGGACAGGAGAGCCATCAGGAGCAAACACCCTCTAACCCCTAACCCTCACATGTCCTATCGTGATAGCAATATGGCAGTCCTCCCTAAATTCTTATATCTATTTGCCAATATCCCGCTCCCACTTACAACTAGATTCCTCAGTCGATGGAAGTGAAACATGGTAACATTAATATGAGCAGGTAAACAACCTAGGGTCTCCTGGGATCTTTTCACTCTCCCACTTAGTCAAGGAGGCATGAGTGCACCAGATTCAGCATTCTACGCCTACTGTGCCCAAGCCCAATTCCTCCATTTCTGGTTGTAGCTGACCCCTTTCAAACGACATGTCGCCACTGAGTTGGAGCAAAACACACAAGATGATGGACGGAATGTTGCACAATGGCAAAACATTCACCCCCAGTAACAGATCTAGGTTTAATCCATCGTTATTTTGCTCACCAAGCCACCCCAGTTCAGACATGGCCATATGCAAATCAGTCTTGACCCTGTGCCTCATGGGAAAAGTCCAGCCCGAACTGCCAAGCCAGGTCTTCCCTGGACCGAAATCATGCATCCTAGGACCGGTTTCTGGCTATCAGCCGTCTTCAGACAAGATAGCTTGACTCCAGTGGCGTAGTGAGCAGGGGACCCACGTCTGAGCATACCATTCCCACATAGAGTGAACAGCAAAACACACAAGATGATGGATGGAATGTTGCACAATGGCAAAACATTCACCCACAGTCACAGATCTGGGTTTAATTCATCGTTAATTTGCTCACCAAGCCACCCCAGTTCAGACATGGCCATATGCAAATCAGTCTTGACCCTGTGCCTCATGGGAACAGTCCATCCCGAACTGCCAAGCCAGGTCTTCCCTGGACCGGAATCAAGCATCCTAGGACCGGTTTCTGGCTATCAGCCGTCTTCAGCCAGGACAGCTTGACTCTAGTGGCGTAGTGAGCACGGGACCCACGTCTGGGCATACCCTTCCCACGTAGGGTGAACAGCAAAACACACAAGATGATGGACAGAATGTTGCACAATGGCAAAACATTCACCCCCAGTCACAGATCTGGGTTTAATCCATTGTTATTTTGCTCACCAACCCACCCCAGCTCAGACATGGCCATTTGCAAATCAGTCTTGACCCTCTGCCTCATGGGGACAGTCCAGCCCGAACTGCCAAGCCATGTCTTCCCTGGACTGGAATCAAGCATCCTAGGACCGGTTTCTGGCTATCAGTCGTCTTCAGCCAGGATAGCTTAACTCCAGTGGCGTAGTGAGCACGGGACCCAAGTCTGGTAAATACTCTTCCCACATAGAGTGAACAGCAAAACACACAAGATGATGGACAGAATGTTGCACAAAGGCAAAACATTAACCACCAGTCACAGATCTGGGTTTAATCCATCGTTATTTTGCTCACCAATCCACCCCAGTTCAGACATGGCCGGGTTGCCCAATTTGCCATTGTGCAACATTCCGTCCATCATCTTGTGTGTTTTGCCAATGAATTGGACCCTGCTGCTCCAGATGCACTCTCGGTAGCACTGCACCGTCCCTACAAACATTCCAGAAAAGAGATTAATACTGTTGAGTGGGTTCGCTGAGAATGGAACTCTTGAGGAAAAGAGCAAAGTTAAAACATCTGTATGTCCCTTCTGTTTCGCTGGAAAATAACCTTCAGATGCTGCCACTATTAGAAAGGGGAGCTACTCTTCGTGCACATAACCGCAAGCTTAAAATATTCTCCGACTTCTATCCACAGGGGAATTCCACCCTTCCAGCAAACCGCTACACCACCTCCCATGCTCTTAGATACCTTCTTATATGACCAACTTCAGGCCACTTCATGCAGCCCACACAACTTTTCCTGCTTAGCCCCCTCCCCTCCAAGCACTGGAACACATCCTCACCAATTCGACCTAAAGAATATTAGTTACACGCTTAAATAACACTATGCAACACTCTTTCCCGATCATAGTACAGAGGGCACAGGAAATGTGGGAGCCAGATATTGATCCACCTATACCAGACACCCAATGGGCCTATTGTTATGGACAACTGAAATTTCTGTCACCGAATTATCGATTGAGGTTAATTCATTAAAAAGTTTACATGGTGTCTATCGCACTCCTCAACAATTTTATCAGCGGATTCATCTTGCTTGTGTTTGCAGAGCACCACAGGCTTCCTTTTTGCACCTAGCTAGACTGTGCCAGAGGGTGACGTACTATGGGGAGAAGGTGTTTATACACATACAGATGATTAATGGTTACATGGTCTCCATTGGTTGGTTTATTGGTTTATGTTAAAGATTCCCCTAAGTTACATTGCCGCCTTATGGCCATGTTGCTGTTATTGGTGAAGAGAAGATTGGCCATATATTGGGGCAAGGAACTTGCCCCTACAATTAAAGCACGGTTACATGATATCACGTATTGCCAATATCAATTGTCCACCTTCTGGGAACTTATGCTCCTTCATTACAGACCTGCAGATATATGGGAACCGTTCAATTCCTGGCTCCGTCACAGCGGCTCAGATACCCCAAAACTCTATTCCAACATCCTCACTGCTCGCACAATGTTGAGTCCATACCTTGTCACCTGTGAAAATTTGCGGGAAATAGGTAACTAACGCCATCATTGGTATTTTCCTTTTTTATCTAAAAGATATCCATCATGCAGCTATATGTGTTCTATAACGCCGTTTTCATATCTGTGGTTATCATAAGGTAGATGCTGTGGTATGTACTATGCATAACATTTTCTATGATTGTGTACCGGAGTGCTTTTCGCGACGTCTCTTCCTACACCGGTCCTCTTGTCTTCCCTTTTGTTCTCTCTCCCTGTTGTGCTGATAATGCTGTTTCATTGTACAATTTTCATTGCCAAATGCTGATCAAAATAATTTTGGGGGCAATTGGCGAAGCACTAGCAGACTTCTGGGTTTCCTTGAGGTCAGCACAGCGGCAGGACACATCAGTTGCTCCACGAGGACTGGGTGCATCAGGCAGGCTGGCAGGGTTGGCGCCAAGTCAGTCGTGCTCCTTGGTTCTCGGGTCAGACAGTGTTCTTCTTTGTCCACTTCTTCTTTAGGTCTGTATAACTCATAAGTCCTAGCACAAGTGGGTCCCCTAAATATTCAATTTACGGGCGCTAAGGTGAGTGAGGAGTAGTAGCCAGGGAGCGACTTACCCCTGGTGTCACCACATCCCCTAGATGACCACTTCTTTTGGGGAGTGGGCATCACCTTGTCCCATAATTCCTAATTCCACCACGAAAAAGATGGGGGAATTTCTAAATTTGTGCTCCCGCCAGGCTTGGTCACCCTACCTGTGTCTAGCCTGGCAGTGCAACACACCTCCTGAATAGTTAACTTTCCCACCTTTCCGGGTGCCCAATGGGCCCTGGTCAAGGGGGTTGGCAGCCCCTCATCTCTGAGGGAATGCCAGATTTGCATACCAAAGGTGGTTGGTTATTTGAAGCTCTGCCTTGGATTTCTAATTTACTGGGCTTTCTGGGGAAGGCGGTGATAACACCTCCCCCCAGAGCAGGCATCATTTTTGTCCTCTCAGAGCGCGGCTCTCATCTCCTAGGGGGTTCAAAAACTCGTCTGTAGTGGCAGGCTGGACTGGACCAGTCAGCCAGCACACTAGACGACTGGTAAGTTTCAGGGGGTACCTTTAAGGAACCCTCACAGTGCATGTATTAATAAAGCCATCACTAGAATCAGTGTGGGTTTATATAACACAAGGTGTTTGATACCAACCACCATATGTTTCAGCGAAGCCATTATGCAGCTGGGGAACTCATTTTGACCAGTGCCCAGTACATACCTTAAGAAGGCTTCCCGGTTCAATTGTACTGTCAGTATTTGGAATGGCAAGCACAGGAGCATATCTGCTCATGCAGACATATCATCACAGATATATAATGCACCCTACCTTAGGGCTGTAAGGCATGCTGTAGGGGTGACTTACAAACATTACATGCAGTGTTAGGGGACATGGCACACAAGTGTGTACCATGTCGCTTTTCACTTTTTAGAGCACCTTGTCACACAGTCTGCAGTGGCAGTCTGTTTGAGTTTGAAGCTGGATCCTTTAGAGTGCCACAAGATATGCTGTAGCTCTTAGGAACCCTCTTTAGTACCTATGCCTACGGTACCAGGGGTACCACTTACTAGGGACAGAGGTGCTAACACTGGCAAAGTGGTCCTGGTTTGCAGGAAACCTGTGCACTTTAGTCAAAGTTGCATTGAAGGACTATTGCAACAAAAACCCAGTTTCCTACAATATTGAGAGTTGGCAGAATAATGCACTCTGGGATTGCTACAAGCCACATAATTGGAAAACTGCAACAACAAGGATGATGGATGGAATGCTTGAATTAATCTCAGCAACTGGCAATCGCTCGGGCCGCATTCCAATCCATTGCTTTTCGCTCACCATGCCAAACATCAGTTTGAAACTACCCATACGCAAATCAGTCTAGACCCTGCTCCAATGGGAAATGTCGAGCCCAAACTGCCTAGCCAGGTCCTCCCTGAACCGGAATACAACCAATCTAGGACAGGTCTTTCCCTTAGTACGGGCTCTTCAGCCAGGTATAGCTTAATTCCAAAGGCACAGTAAACATGGGATCCATGTTTTGGCATACCCATTGCAACAAAGGGGTCAACTGCAACAACAACAAGGTGACGGATGGAGTGCTTGAATCAATCTCATTACTGGCAATCACTCGGGCAACATCCCAATCCAGTGTTTTTTGCGAAGCGACCAGGAGACAGAGGTTAACAGCAAGGCCTCACAAAGCTGGGCAGAGATGGGCTCTCATGGCCTAAGGTATACTGGGGAAGTTGTTGACCCACAGTAGCTAACTTGGATTTGAGGTGGAGAAAGGAGAGCCTACTCAGAGATGGCTGGATTCTGTGTACACATGCCAGTCCGAGACACCACCCACATCCCTGAGTACAGTGGTCAACGGTGACTGCAAACTGGATAGACACCGAAGGCGAATGCGGAGCTCCAGTTTCCTCAATGGCTCTTCTTTCCGTAAAGCAGCCACCTCCTTTCTGCATGGTAAATGGATTAAATATAAATGGGAACACACTTTCCTACTGATCTATGTTTGAAACAAATAAACACATGATTCACACCCTGGAATTGGACCGGGCCGTCCTTTATCTGGAAGACTGCTCTTAGGACTATGCCTCAAATGTCCAGTCGCGTGGATTTCTGATATGTCGGATGTCTGGCAGACAGGCCATACACCACTCCAGAAAAAATGCTCACAAACCAACGGCAGATGAGAGCCGCTGAGAACGAACAGCACTGCTCCACCAGCTTCAGAGCCACAACGCTGCCCATGAGCATGAAATCTAATGACTAACCGTTCACCTACCCCTGCAGACCACCACACAGGGTGTCCTCCTTGAAGCTACAACTCCCCCGCTTTAACGACGGGGGAAAAATTACCCAGGGAAGGCTGAGGCTTGAAACAAATCCTTAGAGACGACTGAGCTGGTGTTGGCAGAGAGCCAGCATCTCCCTTTAGTGAATTATTTGCCACAATGCCCAATGACATTACCTCCATACAAGAGGAACGTAGGTCTACCATGGTGGGATCGGTTACTGTCTTGTTACTATCCCCTACCAAGGGTACAACCTCCATGCATGTAGGTCACTTTAGGAGCTGGAAAAGACCCATGCTGCTCTAGGTGCCCACTGTCACTACACTGCCATGAAACTCACTGAGACCGACCCTATGGTTAAATACTGAGCCTACATGTCAGAGGCTTCAATGCCCCCACAATACGCCTAGAGTTCTATGTTCAGAGATTCAAATTGTGACATCTGCCTCCTGCAGGAAACACACCACCTTAAGAAAGACAGGTGGAAGTCTACGATCCAGTTGATTCGATAAACAATAATTCTCCTTTAGGCCCGGCAAAAGAGCTTGGGGTGGCAATTTTACCAGCTTGTGCGTTTCTGGGACAAGCCCTCTAAACACAGGTGGCTCCTTTCACTGAGGAGCTCTCTGAATAATTATACATTTACACTGGCCATTGTATGCTCCCAATGATCACCAAGAATGGTTTCTCTTTAAATCTCTAGGCCTCATCAGTTCCTCCACTGACACGAACATTGTAGTGGGCGGGGCTTCACTATTGTTCCAAATACATTGCTGGATAGGCCTGCTATGGTTAGAAGACTTAAGCCTAATGGATGTCTGGGGCGCATGGAACCCCACCTCTAGAGTTATCCCATTTTCTCCGCCTCTCATCAGACATAAGTTCTGATTGATTACTTCATAACTTCTCCGCATTTCCTAGTATCCATCCCCCTTTGGATCATACTCCCATTATGATATACTTCCAAGCACCGGTGCCAGCAGCTCTCAATAGGACGGGGAAACTCAACAATGAACGTCTAACACACAATTCTACTCAGGAGTTCCAACACTTCCTTCAAATAAACACCACCCCAGGTACACCAATCTCTCTGTTATGGAAAACACTGAAGGCAGTAAACAGGGATGACTCTACTAGAGATCTCTGCAAGACTTATTAAGGTTAGGAGAAACAAATGTTCCAACCTATTAGAACAAACAAGAGACTATGAGGAGGAACAGAAACAAATTAGCTTACAGAGAGTATGTATGTATGTATAGGCATTTATATAGCGCACTACTTACCCGTAGGGTCCCAAGGCGATTCGACCGCTACGAAACCCTTCCTGGCTTCCCTGAGAGATGGTCCCTTAATGGGTATCTCCAGGGTGAGACCAGGCATCCCCGGCGGTCTGGTGGGGCCGTTAGTGAAGATGAGGCAAGCTAATGCCCAGAGTTGCCGAGTGTGATCGCTGATCAGAGTGGGCACCGAGGCGAGAGAATTATCGAGTCCGCTGACCCTGGTCCAGAAACCTGCCGCACCGGGAATCGAACCCTGGTCCCGGGCCGTCCTCTGCTCTAGATATGGACTCCTGACCCGCCTGATGGCCAGTTCGCCCCCACTGCCGCCACTCGGCTCCACCGGTTCCGACGCCTCGCCGCTGTTGCCAGCGCGAGTTCGAGACCGCTGTCTCCGCCGCCGCTGCCCCTGATCAGAGCCTCCTGCCGTGTGATTTTTGTGCTTACTTCTGTGCCTGTAATTCATAACTTGCATCCTCTTGCCGTGTACTTATTGTGCTTACTCTTCGTGCCTGTATTCTTCTCACACCCACTCCTTCCACTGCTCAGCCTTAGTTCCCGCCGCGCTCGCCCCCCCCTTTTGCTTCTGTATCCCTGGTTGTATTTACTGTGCCCCCATTCTGGTGCCTATTTTCTCTTGTGTCTGTGTTTTTATTCTCCCATTGTACTGACCTTATCTGCTCACCTTGCTCGCCCCCCTTTTTGCCTTCTGTATCCCTGGTTGTTCCCGTTGCTGCCCCTGCGGCCACGCCCCATCGCCGCCCGCTCCCGCCTCCCAGCTGCTCCTCCCTCCCTCTCCGCCTTAAATGGCGACCGCCACCAGGACGCACAGCGGGCGTGCCAAAGGTGAGCCTGTCTGAGCCCATCCGCGCCTGGACCGCGCCCAGCCCCAGAACCCCTGGACGCCGAAGCCGCCACAACACCAGACTGAACTACGACTCCAGCACCCTCCACGCACTTAACCCCGGACGAGATCACTCCTGCTAACGGGCCATCCCGAAGCGCACCCAAGGGCCCTTCACCTGCCGGAACTGCAGCTTCACCAGCATCGGGCCCGCAAACCATCACCCAGAGAACCCAACCACCTCCGATGCATCCTCCTTAACACCCGCTCCGCTCGTAAGCACGCCATTGAACTCTAAGACCTCCTAGATTCAACCACCCCGACGTCGCCTTCCTGGCGAAGACCTGGCTGTACATCACCTCAGCACCAGACATCGCCATAGCCATCCCTGAGGGCTACAATATCTCCCGCAGAGTCCGCACCAACAGAGGGGGAATCGCCATCATCCACAAGGACACCCTCAGAGTCTCAACCAACACCAACGACACCCTCACCACCGCCGAGCAGATGCACTTCCAGATCCACACCGACCCCAACACCACCCTCAGAGGAACACTAGTCTACAGACCACCCGGACCCCGACCACAATTCAGCGACACCATCGCCGACCTCATCAGCACCCAGGCCCTCGCCTCCACGGACTACATCCTCCTCAGGGACCTGAACTTCCACCTCGAGAACAACAACGACGCAAACTCCACCGCCCTTGATCGACAACCTTGGACTAAAACAGCTTGTGACGGCGCCCACCCACGCCGCTGGACACACATTGAAACCCATCTTCTCCGCAAGTCCCCACGTCTCCTTCAACCACACCACCGAACCCCACTGGACTGACCACAGATGCGTCCACTTCACCTTCAGGAAACCCACCACACACCACTGCACCCAACAATTGCCACGCCGCTGCTGGGGCAAGGTCACCAAGGACCAACTGGCCACCACCCTCGCCCTGCGACCACCCGCTGACCCTACCGACCCCGACACCACTGCCATCAACCTCAAACAATGGATCAACGACTGTGCCGAGACCCTCGCCCCACTCAAGACCGCCGCAACCAATCACACCAACAAGAAAGCCGCATGGTTCACCGAAGACCTCTGGACCTCCAAACGCACCTGTCGGAAGCTGGAGAAGAACTGGCTTCGGGACCAAATACCAGACAGCTACACAGCCCACAAGAACGCCACCTGCAGACACCACCAACTCATAAGGACCGCTTCCAAGGACCCCCTTCAAGGACCGCCTTCAAGGACTGCCTAGACAATAACGCACACAACAGCAAAGAGCTCTTCAACATCGTGAAAGAACTCTCCAACCCCAGCTCCAACACCAACACCAACGACATTCCACCATCACAAGACCTGTGCGACTCACTGGCCACCTTCTTTCACCGCAAGATCACAGACATCCACGACAGCTTCAACACCGACACCCCCACAGCCACAGCCGAGACCACCACCCCTACGACCTCCACCCGCACCAGTCGCCTGACCGCCTGTTCCAACGTCCGCGACGAAATCACCATCAAGACCATGAACTCCATCCACTCCGGATCACCATCTGACTCATGCCCTCACCACGTTTTCAACAAAGCCAGCACAGCCATCCACCCCATCTCCGGAAAACAATCAACGTCTCCTTCGAGACAGCAACCTTTCCGAAGAGCTGGAAGCACGCCGAGACCAACGCCCTACTGAAGAAACCCAAGGCGGACCCCAAGGACCTCAAGAACTTCCGGCCCATCTACCTGCGCCCTTTCCCGGCGAAAGACAGAGAAGATCGTCAACAGACAGCTAACCTGCTACCTCGAAGACAACAACATCCTGGACACATCCCATTCTGGCTTCTGCAGCAACCACAGCACCGAGACCGCCCTCATCGCCGCCACCGACGACCTCAGGATCCTTATGGACAAAAGGAGAAACAGCCGCCCTCATCCTCCTGGACCTATCAGCAGCATACGACACGGTCTGACACTGCACCCTAACAGCACGCCTCCATGACGCTGGAATCCAAGAGAAGGCCCTGGCCTGGACCACATCCTTCATCTCCGGCAGAACCCAGAGCGTCTGCCTCCCACCCTTCCGCTCCAAGACCACCGAGATCATCTGCGGCGTTCCGCAGGGATCTCACCTCAGCCCGACGCTGTTCAATATCTATATGGCACCACCCGCCCACGTCGCATGACAACATAACCTCAACATCATCTCCTACGCCGACGACACCCAGCTGATCATCTCCCTCACCGAAGACCCTCACACCGCCAAAGCCAACCTCCACAGAGGAATGAAGGCCATCGACGAATGGATGAAGGACAGCAGGCTGAAGATGAACTCAGACAAGACGGAGGTCCTCATCCTCGGCCCCACCCCATCAGCCTGGGACGACTCCTGGTGGCCAACATTGCTAGGAACAGCCCCAGAACCCACCGACCACGCACGCAACCTGGGGGTCATCCTTGACTCCGCCCTCTCCATGACCAAGCAAGTCAACGCCGTCTCCGCGTCCTGCTTCAACACCCTCCGTATGCTCTGCAGGATCTTCAAATGGATCCCTTCCGACACGAGAAAAACGGTCACCCAGGCCCTCGTCACCAGCAGACTGGACTAAGGGAACGCCCTCTACGCAGGAACAACAACCAAGCTACTGAGATGGCTGCAACGCATCCAGATGCCTCGGCACGACTGATCGTCGACATCGCCCGACGCAGCCACATCACAACCCACCTGAGAGGCCTGCATTGGCTTCCTGTCAACAAGAGGATCACCTTCAAACTCCTCATCCACGCACACAAAGCCCTACACAACACCGGACCAGCATACCTCAACGGCTGTCTCAGCTCCTACACACCCACCGCAGCCACCGCTCTGCCAACCTCGCCCTCACCACAGTTCCACGCATCCAGAAAACCACCGCCGGTGGCAGATCCTTCTCCTACCTCGCCGCCAAGATGTGGAACACTCTCCCCACCGACCTACAACAGACCCAGGACCTGCTGGCCTTCAGAAAACTTCTCAAGACCCTGCTCTTCGATCGGTAGCAGCCCCTCCTTTCCCCCCCACTCCTTGAGACTCTCATGGGCATATAGCGCGCTTTACAAATATAATGATTGATTGATTGATTGGACAGGGCTGAGTTTTGCATCCCCCACACCAAACAGAAAAATTATGTACAGGGCAATATGGCAGGGAGGCTCCTCCCCTATAGCTGAGGGCCCAGATCCACAAGGGAAGTATCGCAGAGATCCTGATACGAAATTGCCATAGAACCAACAATGATGCAGATAAAGCACAGGGATTTGAATACTTCTATGCCAACCTTTATGCAGCGGAGGAGGTGGACCTCCAGGAGGCCAATGCATAGCTCTCCGCAGCTCACTCAACACATTTGCTGGCATGGGAGGAACACTGTTGGAGGCAGACAATAGTGTAGATGAGTTCCTCTCCGATATTGCCCGGCTCCAAACTGGCTGAAGGGCAGGACAGGTTCATCCCTGGCTTTTACAAGTTAGTGAGCACCCAAATGGCGGCTGTTTTCACCGACATTTATAACTGGCACCCTCACCGAAACAAGGTGGGAAGCATTGATCACAGTGATCCCTAACCTGGGGAGCATCCCACGTTATACGACTCCTACCGACCAATATCCCTCCTAAGTTTTAACGCCAAGCTCTTCAAAGGCATTCAGACTATTCGCCTCAACCCATACATGCAAGGCTCATAGACCTGGATCAGTCAGGATTCATCCAGGAAAGGGGTTGTGGTGATTAGGCTACCTGCTTCCGATTTCCAACACTTCTATTGTCAATTAGATGCAGAGAAGACATTTGTTCTCATGCACTGGACTTTCCTGAAGCAAATACTAGACAGGGTGGGTCTGGGCACATGATAAACAACTTGGGTACGGTGCAGCTATTCTAGCCACATAGCCTGAGTGTGAGCTAATGGCCTATCCTCGCAGGGCTTTGCAATAGGGATACCTGCTTTTCCCGTTTCTCTTTGTTTTATATATGGAGCCACTGGCTGGGCAAAATACAGGCTGACCCACAGATCAAAAGCATCATCTTAAGCCAAAAGGAGCTTAAAACAGCTCTGTACACAGACAATATAGTGGCAGCTCTTGCCCAGCCCCATTACTCATCACCGACTCTCCTATGGTAAATGGAGGAGTTTGGTAGAGTATCCGCCTTCAAAGTCAACATTCAGAAACCCAGGCCCTCAACCCTATCCTCCCACAGGAAGACAAAGCCCACCAATTACCCATTCCCTGGACGACCCTCTGGGTACCCTAGCTGGGGATAAAAATGTATTCCTCCCTGGGAGAAAAAAGTGGATGGTAACTACTCTGTACTGCTGATAACAATGCTCTCAGTCTTGCAATCCTGGAAATCGGGAGTCCTCTAGTGTGTGGGCAGGATAGACTGTCTGAAAATGTCCCTCCGTTTCATAATACAGACTCTCAAACTACAACCAAACCTATGCTACCTACTATAAGTAAGTACATTTATTATGCATGATTAATTAAAACTGTTGCATTCAGAACATTAAAGGTAAAATTTAAAAAATATTGCATTAATAAAACAATTTAAGATAGAATGCTTTGGTTTTGTGTTTAAAAAATGTAAATATTGTTTACAACTGTGTTAACACTGCTGGCGCAGACATGAAGGCCTGTGTAAGGTCAATTATGGAAACTTTCTTGGTTGTCCAGTGGTGTGGTCCAGTTCTACATCTTCAGCTCTCTGTAATGGATCTTAACTGTTGGCAGCAGGTTTTTTCCGACTTAGTGCTGTCAGATCGAAGAATTTCGTAAGGTGGCAGTTTAGCTGCACTAAGGTAGGGTTAAAGTACAGCATCACTGCCTGCCTGCAGCTCCTCACTCCATACTGGTTAAATATTGGTTTAAACAGTGCCTTTCGAATGTCCTCTAGTTTCTTGCATATGCATATGATATGGATCAGAGACTCAGTGTCTTTCGCACACAGACGGCAGATCTGATCACTCCCTCTTCCTTCCCACGGTGGCAAAAGCGGGCTGATCGGTCCGACTCCCAAACGAAGCCTTAGGAATTTTTCTTTGATCACAAGCTTGGATCCAACCTTGAGGTAGGTCTCAGGTTTAAGAGCTTCATAATTGTTAAGCACGACCCAACCATGAGCTCGCTTGGATTCAGCTTCCTTATCCTCTATGACAGATATGAGTCTTGTAGTTTTTGTGACTAGTCTTTTTGAAACCAAGTGAGCCATTGGGGTGTTCCAGGCTTCTGTCAGACCATGAGCCTGCAAGGATTTCCGAAGGTAGTCATTAGCTGGCAACTTTCCGGTACGGGTCAGCTCTTGCCAGAGCTGATAGTTCAGGGACCCTGTGTCGCTAGCTCTGATTTTGTGCCAGCTCTTTAAAAAGGTGCCTGCCCTACTACTTCCTGTTTTTGAAGACCGAATTCCAGTCTTATTTGGGCAGGTGAAACAAATTTGGGGAGTTGGAAAATCGCACGAAAGGAGGTTGTAATTATGCAATCGAGGATAGCAGCGTCTCTTCCTGTCGTGGATTCGCTCCCATAGGTGACTGTTGGTTGAAGTTTCGCTCGCAGGACTTTCAAAAAGGGGTAACGTGTTAAGTCCGGAAGCAGTTTCTTCAGCGGTTTTAATGCCAAGCAGGTCACGACTCCCTTCCTTTTTAAGGATTCTAGCCATGGTTTAAAAGAATTGTTTTTGTCTAAAAGCACATCCAAGTATTTGTAGGTTATTACCTGGTCAAAACATTTGCCCTCCAGGTGCCAGCTATGATTTGACTTCTTGCGGTGGTTTACGCCCATAACTTTTGATTTTTTGAAATTTATTTTTAAGGCGTTCCGGTATGAACATTTTTGGGTGGCATCTAGAAGGTGCTGGAGATCTATCGGAGTTTTACTGATCAGCACTAGGTCGTCGGCATAGAGTAGATTTGTCAGTGTCATGCCACCTAGCTTCGGGGCATGTGAGGAGCAAGCATCCAGAGGCTAAAAAGCAATGGATCGAGGACACATCCTTGCTTTAATCCCTTTGTGGTAATGATTTTGTTTGAGACGTGCTTTCCAGTGCCTAGTTTAATTCTTATCCATGTGATGGTATGCAGCTGTAAGAGTTGGTCTAGGAGGAGTGGAGGTATCCCCCATTCCTTCAGGTTTTTGCCAGAGCTTGGATCGGTCGACATGGTCGAAGGATGCTGAGTAGTCTATGAAGCAAAGGTATAGGGGATATTTACCTTGCTTTGCTGCATCCATGAGCATGGTTAAGGCCATAATGTTGGTTATGGTTCCTTGCCCTTGACGGAAACCTGTTTGTGTCATTGGTATTATGTGGTTTCTTGTGGACCAAGCAACCAAGGCTTTGAGTATATTCACTGCATAGTATTTTGCCTTGGTGTCTATCAATATGTAAACTAAAGAGTGCCCCCTTCTCACCTTACTTACAGTCTGACTTTTAAGACGACCGAATAAACACATACATTAAATCCAGTCTAGTATATTTATTTATACCTTCTACTTATTTGTTTTTTAGAAAAAAAATTCAATTGACAGGGAAGAATACATATCAAAAAGTGTTTACATTCTTATTTAGCAAAATACATTTTCAATTTAAGAAAAACATGCACAAAAAAATTATATTCACAAACAACTCAAAAACTTAAAGACATCCAACAAAACATAACAATTCATCATTTTGTAGTTTATGCAGTTCACTAAATCGGTTATTTGATTCCCATTCCTAAACAGAAAAAGATTTCATAACAAGAGCGACAATGTCCATTTCATTCAATCAAAAAAGGGCACAAAATGCGATATTTGGCTCTTGATGGGTATGCCAACGCGTTTCAGGTTCGGGTCATGAATCCCCAAACTCTCATCAGGGCTCTGTTAGTTATCTGTTGAGGATGCAGAAAAACAAAGTTTTAATGACCCTTCAAATTCCCTCATTCCTCTAATTTACCGTCTGGGCACAGTGTATATGTACCTGTATTTTTCAGTAATTCACCGCTAGTAGCTGCTGTTGGTTACTGAGCTCCTTTCGTCAATTATAAGGGGATGTCTAGAGATCAACAACAACATGTTGTCTTTGTTAACACTCTATCCTCATGAAATTATAAAAGCTTTTTTTTTTAAAAAAAAGGGAGAGAGAGAGCATCAATACTTTAGAGGTTTATACCTCCGTGTGCGCGGGCTGGCTTTGCCGAAGGAGTGGAGGAATTTCTGTCTTGTTTAGTCGTCCTAATGGTAAAAGGACACATACTATTTTAAGCCACAATATCGTTATGCAATTATTCTACTACTAATGCGCCTGTGTACTCAACAACGCATACCTTTTTAGATCCTCCAATGTGACACTGCAGCCGAGCTGCTTCGTCTGTTCAACCGCATGAATCACTTTCACCTAGTTTGGACAAAACAGCCGTTAAGTCCACTTTTTAGACTTGAATCTGCTAAGTGACGCTTAAACATTACTTCAAATGCGTATTCCAGTAAATCGCCCCCTACCTTTCTTTTTTCTGTAACTGCCAAGAAAGGGTTCGTGTCCGTATACTAAAGCTCCCAGCCGGGGCTCGGTAAATGTCCAACTAAATCTGAAAAAAACGGGAACGCGGTGGATTGTTACTCGCGTTCACAACCCGTTTACCCTATGTCAAAGTTTGCTATATATCGGTTCGCGCGGTGCGCTACCTGATTCTTTACTTTCCGCTCCTCTCAATGCGACCGGTGCTACTGGCTTTCTCGCTGGCCGTATCTTACTGCGGTCGCCATTTTAGAATGATTAAAGAGTCCATAGTCATAAACAATGCATTGTGGGGACTGTAGTTTGAAGACGACCCAATTCCGTCATCACAACTAGATTGCATAGATTTAAAAAGAAAAATAGTTCAAAAGGGGATATACGGACCACATAGAGCGATTTTCACTAAAAGAATGGAACAATGACGATTTAATTTGATTATTCTTTCATGTAAAAGAGGTCTTGTGTGCGTCATGACACCGTTGTTGCTTATGTATGCGAAAACAATTTGACAGTATGACGCCAAGTTTCAAATTCTTAACAGCTCCGACATGTTGTTCAAGCCGGTCGTTATAAAATTGAATTTAAGGTTCAAGTAGGCTTCCTTTTCAAGGAGCATTTTGGCAATATCAGCAGAGCGCTGCACATTATTCATTGTATGGAGAACTGACCATTTGAAGTCGTTCTCGTTGTGGGACATTTCAACAATAGTTTTCACAGTCCGTGATGTCCAAATTCGTTTTTATTTTTAGGAGAGGCCTAATAGCCTGCTTCCAACTCTCTGGGTAGGATCCAGATAGGATCACATTTTTTAATAACTTACAGAGTGGGTCAGCTATATTATTTGCCAGCATATGGGGACAGGCTTCTACAGGTGATCCTTCGTACGTTTTCAGGCGATATTGTTCGGTCAACTTAGGAGAGAGTGTAGGAAAGACGGAGAGACTTTTTGTTTCTTGGCTTGAACACAAAGCTCTTGGGATGCTAATGGAGGCCCACAGGTGGCAATAGAATTGATCGACCTAAGAGGAGTTAAGCCCAAATCTGTGTGGATAGCCTTAATCTTTGAATGGAATAAAGTTGCTAGAAGGTTACAGAACACCTGAGAGCTCCCTGGTTCCGCTCTGGAATGTGAGGCCCAGAGCAGTTGTACTAGCTTAAAAAGTTCTTTAGCAGAGGAGGCATTTTCAATTTTCTGGGTGCAGTACTTAAAAGACTTTTCTTCAATTAATGCAAGTTTATATTCTTTGATGATTATTTTAAATTAGATCCTTTCTTTTTCGTCTTGGGTCTTCCTCCACGCCCGCTCACTGCGATGGCATGTTTGTTTAAGCATCCTAAGCCTATCATTATACCAGGGAGCAGATGGGGCGCACATTTTATGCGCAGTTGCCTTCAGAGGGGCTAATATGTCGGCTGCACTCTCCAGCCAGGTAGCAAAGGCCTCTGCTCCGCTATCTGAGTCATCTGAGATTACACATGGTATACTGTTTAAGGTTCTGGATAGTGCCTCAGCCGAGACCCTGTCCAGTTTCCAGATCTGTCCACAATGCGGGGAATGCTATTATTTCTGACTGCTGGGATGGATAACAGATCGAAAGCAACTAAACTGTCATCAGACCAGCTGATAGGAATCGTTTTTTGATAGACCAATCTGGGATCATTAGTGAAGATCCCATCCAGAATGTAGCCTGCCTTGTGAGCGGGGGCAGAAACCAGTTGTGATAGTCCAATACTAGCAAGGGCCTCTAAGAGGGTATTCGAATCATGGTTAACCGTCTCCTCTAGAAGGAAGTTAAAGTCCCCCAAGATGATCATCCGACTCAGCTAGAAGAGGTTCTAGAAGGAGTTTGAGATCCCTAGGAAAAGAGGGTCTAGGACATGGGGGCCTATAAATCATCAGCCCTCAAAGGAGCAGGTGGCTGAGATGATCAGTTTAAACTGGAGGACTTCACAGGTTTGTAAATTGAAGCCTGATTCTATCAAACATTTAAAGTGAGACTTGAAAACAATGGCCAGGCCTCCGCCCTTGCGTCCCACCCTATCCACCATCTGGATGGAGTAGTTGGTTGGAATTGAGTCTACAAGATCGGGTCCAGAAACATTATTTGCCTAAGTTTCAGTAATGAGGACCCAGTCTGGTTCAAGGTCTGCTAAAAAGATAGCTTATGCTTAATGAGGCAGCGAGCATTAACGCCTTCCATGCTCATGACGAGCTCAGCTCGTCATGCAGTACACTGCTTGTGTGCTCATGACGAGCTGAGCTCGTCATGAACAATGGGAATCAAGCACTTTCAGCACTGAAGGAGAATTACTTTAGCATTGATGTGGTTAAGAAGAAAACCATTATAACTCTCTCTTATACCAGGGCTGGAATTTCCGGGGCTATTAGTGTACTTCCTAACCACATGCGGCCTAGGCAAATTGTGACATATAGGTACGTAGTACCCACAAGAGGGGCATATACATTGATGCTGATCATAAAGATTCTCAAAGGGAAAGGTAATACAGAAGAGGGGCTTTCTACTCTCTCTGAGTTTGAGCAGGTTATCTCTAGAGTATCTAAGTCTAGTTACCTGTTGCCTGTTGCAAAAACCAGGGTTCCGGTCGCAGACGGGCTTGCATCTGGTGGGTAGAACCAGTCTTTTTTATTTCTATTCACTTCACCTGACGAACAAAATGCATCAATAGACTTTAATGCAGTCACCCACTTTTCAAATCTATTGAACGCCCAAAAAAGCATTCATTTCCCATTGAGCTTAATGCGATTACCCTTTTTAATGTGGGAATTAACTCGCATTCAAGAAGTAAGGGGCTGCTATGTATGTAAGAGAGATAAACGTTTTGCTAACTTCTTTAAGATTATAAAGTTAGAACTGTAGTATATTGAAATGGTAATACATCTGCACTAAACTTTTTGTAAACACAAGTGTTTGCTGGTGAGGAAGACACAATTTTCTCGCTCAGCAGTGGAACCTAAGAAGGCGACAGAGAGGAAGGCGATACAAAAGTGTTCTGAACAGGTTTCCAGGGCCCTTTGTGCAAGACCCTAGATCAGAGGTGTCCCGCATTAGGTTGTTTGCTTGCCGTTTCCTAGGCCACTGACTGTGAGCTACGGTTAAGAGAGGCCTACAGAGCGGCGCGGCTCTGAGGACCAACTACTGTCTAACTGAGAGAGGCAGGGGCACACAATCTTGACACATCTACCATTCATGTGAGATACTGTGTAGTAAACATTGATCAGTATATTTGCAGTAAACTGCAATATTATACCTGAAATAAATATTTGCATTACTAGCCAGTTTGCGTAAGGTTTACTGACTGACCCAGTTCAAAGGTAAAGTCAGGCCCCCCCAGTGGCCTAACGCAAAATAATGCCACACTCCCCACTGAGTTTCCTATATTTCTCAGCAATTCACTAGCCTGGGGCTGAAAGGGCCCCACCGAATGGTCACATTCCCCTGCACTGTTGGGGCTACAGGGGCCTGTGTTATGCTGCTGATTTAAGTGTCTGTGGAAATGTGGAACCGACGGCTCTGCTGTAACAGAATGAGCATTGATAACACAAAGGATGGAATGGATGGAAAATCACAGGAAACAATATCATAATATAGATCTGTCATTTGACGAGGGGCTTCCCAGTCGGTCTCTGACAGCTTGCAAGTACAAGCAATAAACAGTCCTACATTAACACAAATTCCAAATACTCTTAGCATTCAGGGTGCACTGGTTGTAGAAAGCACAATATACTTATCAAATAAAGACCAACACAACTGCTACAAATCCACACACTTAGAAGGTTCACAATATTATGTTACAAACCAGGTGTAAATATCGAAATTCAAGCTGAGCTCTATTAGATCACGGACTCCCTCCCTTTCCTAAAGTTCTGCCTTAAATAAGTGCTCTCCAGCACAACAGACCAACACAACTGCTACAAATCCACACACTTAGAAGGTCCACTATATTATGTTACAAACCAGGTGTAAATATCGAAAATCAAGCTGAGCTCTCTTAGATAACGGACTCCCTCCCTTTCCAAAAGTTCTGCCTTAAATAAGTGTTCTCCAGCACAACAGACAATAGTCACATGACATCAGAGTGAGCATTTATTTAAAGTGGAAAAACAAATTACACCACAACCAAGAACACAGCAAATAAAGATGAAGAAGAAAGTTTCAAGGACGAGTGTGTCAAGTGAAATCAATGTTCCCTCTATTTTTTTAGGTCTCGCCTAGCGTTGCAGCGCGCATGAGCTGAACGCTCTGCGAGAGCTATTGTGATCGAGGAGATTTCTGAAGGGCACTTGAAGTGCCGCCCCTCTTTCTTATTGGTGTGCATCCTCATTTATGTTAAACGCTTGCTCCCTATTTGAAATTAGGCTTTTTTGTTTACTCCTTGTCGGCACGCCCATCCGGACTAGATTGTGTACTAGCGGCGTCACATGGTGGGCTTTATCTGGTGGGGAAGCACTCTTTTACGGACACACAGGGAGACTGGCATCTGTGCGGCGATATCATTTCACCGGACACTGCAGAGCTTTTTATGGAGCTTTGATCTCCGGTACTTTTGGCCTTTTAGATGCGTACACACGAGCATATGTTTTTTTAAATATTGTTTCGTGCCGCTGGACAGTGCTGAGCTTTTCGCAGCGCTTTGTTTTCCGGTATTTTTTTTTTTTTAGGTGCACACTCACAAGCTTTTTTTTTTTGTTGTATTGTTTAGGTGCCTCTGGACACTGCGTAGCTTTTCGCGATGCCGCGATGATATTTCACTGGACATATTGTTTATTTATTTTATTTTTCTTAGAGCTATTGGGGGACACGGTAACCCGGGACCGGACCCGATCGCACCGGCCGTGGCTGATCTTTTTTTTAAAATTTATCCGGAAGTCTTGTTTAGGCAGTGGTTGCAGCTGTTGCTATAACGCACCACGGCACTCTTGCAGTTCAGTGCCTTGCTGTATTTACACATGATAATACTGTTCATATTTGCAGCGCCCTTTCACTTTACAATAGCTGTCGCCTCACAAAGCACACATGGGGTGAGGCATCAGCTATTGTTAAGTGAAAGCGAGATGCAAATATAAAGAAGAGGCTGCCTTTAAGTTCCTCCCTCAGGCACTCCCCTAAGGGCTTTACCTGTTACCGCACTTCTTCGAGATTGAAGTGCTTAGAAGCGGCCCGCACTTCTTTGAAAACCAAGCCCTTAGAAGGGGCACATTTCTTAAAAGACACTACTCAAGTTCCTCACTGGCACACTCACCCAGGGGCTTTGCCCGCCTCTCCACTTCATCGAGCAAGAAGTGCTTAGAAGCGGTTCGCTCCCCAGTACGGCGCTACGCACCCATCCTTACCTGTGCCAGCACGGTGCCCATTCTGCAGCTGTAACATGCTCGTTATTGATTGCTGGTGATGCAGGAGTAAATGGCTATCCAGTCAATTACGACACAATGATGTCAAGGTCTAGCATACGTCACAGAGGCACACCCTGACCTCACCGGTACTCGCTAGTATTTTAGAACTGATGACGGGTTCCTCTAATGAATGACGTCACGCTATTATCCATTACCCTAACAGACATCATCAATTAATGGGATAGGCCGGACGTTTTCTAAACAATGACTGGGTTAAAAGAAACATGTTTTTTCACTAAACTGTCCCACCAAATGATGCATCTAGCGAATAACATAAGGGCAGGCATGTGTTAAAATTTAAGTAGACGTCATAAAAGAATAAACACTTAGTGATAAACATATTGATTGATCTTTGGTGACTCCGGATTGGGTTATTCACTCTTGCTACTAGAAACACAGTTTAATGAAGGCATCTGGTGAAGGACTTCACAGCTAGGCTTAAAACGTAGCCAGACTCCACCGAGGAATGGACATGATTTGTTCATGATTTCTGAGGTTGGCGGCGAGATTGGGTTTAAAGGTATTTTATTTTCGTTTTCACTGACAGACACATTAAAGGCGCGACCTATTGAGTACTTCCACAGCTAGACTGAACTATGTGGGGTCTTCGAGAAGAGGTTAAATGGTGTGTACAAGTTATGCGGTGAATGAATCTGTCCTGGAAGAGAGGCTTTGTAACAAGCCTGTGTCACCAAAGTGTTCGCCGCCAGTCCCTCCCGGAGACCCCCAAAAGTCCCCCATTTCATCTTATGAAGTGTGCCGAGGCACAGCCCCGTCACTCCCCCAGACTTTCTGCACAATCTCACGCTCCAGCAAGAGAGCGAGGTCTGCTGCGCTTTTCTTTCCCAATCTGTTATTATATTTTAGTTATTAGTTCGCCTGCAGCAACGCAGATGTTGCATATTCACTGTCTGTACCCAATGTCACTGTATCACTGGAGCGTGCATGTGTGCACCCTGGCAGTCAGGGGCACCCCTCCACCCTTGCCACTTCTCTGCTCCCAGCTCAGATCTAATTTTCATTAAAGGCAAAGGGATAGTTTAGAGGAGATAAAATGTAAAAACAAGCATATGCAATAGATCTCGATTTTACGGATTTTAAGCTATTGGCATTGTGAATGACACTGCCTTTTATTTTTGTTTTAAAAACAAAAACAAAAATAAAAAGCAATGTCAATAGCTCAAAGACGCGTAAATGCGAGTCCCATTGCATTGCAAATGCTTGTTTTTTCCCGTGAGCAGCAATGAAAGTTCTGTGCACAATAGCCAGGGCCACATGCATTGAAGACGTGACAAATCACTATGCAAGCGAGCCTGCACCTCCTTCGTGTTGCTTGCCCCACCCGCCATCCTCCTGCTATCAGTTACAGAATGGATGACATTATAACGCACACTTTTACCACAGATGCCTTTATAATGGATAGCAAGGTAAGTATAGTCAAGGTAAGTTAAACCCCTACATATCTATCCTTGTATACAATTTTAAATACATTTGTTTATTCTGGGGGGAGGGGGGGACCCCCAAACCTTTCCATTATTTTTAGTTCTTATCTTTATTGGAAGGGAAACCACACCCCTCCCTTTTCTTAATTACCTTTACCAACCCTTTCCCTTACCCACCCCTAAGCCCTAAAAATACCCTTAAAATCCCATAAAGCTACTCGCCCCTAAATCCTGAAAATACCCTTACCACCCTGTGCCCCTGCCCACCCCAACCCAATATATATATATATACATGTGATCAAGGTTACCAGTTAACCGAAACGCGTCATGCCTGAAATACCATTTCGTGTGAGCAAATAAATCTTCCCACTTGAAATTCATTTGCCGCTTTGGGGTCCTCCTTTCTGTTTGGTGTAAAACGCCGTGGTGAACAGAGATTGCACGGATATATATATATATATCAGCTACTGGCGGTCAGTAGTTATAGTTAGGACCTATTTTCCATAGAAAATCCGCAACATTCTATTCCCAATAACTTTAGCGCCGGTAGTCGAATGTTTGCGAAATTTTCAAAACTTTTGGCCACCTCCTACCCTGAAAGTCTCGGGGTGATTCGTCAAGTGGGGCCCGAAAAAAAAGGGTGGGATGTCCCAAAACGTGTTTTCCCCATGCAATTTTTCATAGGAACCTTTAGTCACAGCTACAGCCCGAACTGCTGAATGGAATTACACCAAATTTGGCAAAGAGGTAGCCTTTAGTTCACACTCGTGCCTTCTGTTAAATGGTGTAAATCCATTCAGTAGTTGCAGAGAAAATCAAAAGTAAAATCACATATATATTTATGGCCATGGGGGATCCACGCACCCCGAGCGCACCCTGCGCGCACCCTTCCGATCACGAGCCACATGCTAATTGGCTGTGAACTGCCTGTTAACACTCCAAACCAGAAAGTGTTGGCTGCCATTTTGTGCCACATTAGAAGCGAGGCTCAAGAAATCAGTGGAACAAGTGTGCAAAACGTATAAAGGGGGCAGGGTAGAAATACCAGACCTGCATAGGGGGTCGCACAAGGACCCACAGGGCCCCCCAAATTATTATTATTTTTTTTAAACAGCAAAATGTGCGCAGGGTGCAAGGATCCTGTCGTCAAAAAAAAAAAACGAAGCACGGGCTCCTGCGCTTCTTTAATAATTAGCCCCCAGGGGGCCAAATCCAAGGGGCAAAAATATTAAATTTGATGGGGGGCCCAGAGGGGCCCCCAGCCTCGGGCACCGCCACCCTCCTGGCTACAAAAAAAATGGGTGGGGGGCTCAAAGGCCCTCCGCAGCAAAATACATGGGTAGGGGGAGCTCAAAGGCCCCCCCCAAGCCCCAGGGACCACCACCCCCGGGGCTTTGTATATTATGGAAGGGGGCCACGTGGCCCCCCTCCTGGAGCCGTCGAGGACCCTGGGACCGCACCCCCGAGGGCCGGCTCCTGCAGTGTCTCGGGGTGCCCAACTACGGGACACTGGTGTTTGCGATGGTAGAGCGGGAGCCCTGTTATAGCAAACTTGGCTTGGATTTTGAAAGAAAGAGCAGGTTTACCTGCTCTCTCTTTCAAAATGCAAGCCATATTGCTTTTCCACACGGTGAGCTCCATGTTAGCAGCTCCCCATGTGGAAAAGCAATGCCGGCTCCCGAAGGACACAGGAAGCCGGCTGGGACCATGGGGGCATTGGGGCTCCCCCGCGGTCATCAATGTTGTATATAGACCCCCGGGGATGGGGTCCCCTGGGAGAATAGAAATTAGTGATAGGTGGAATTTTTTTTTTACGGTCAAATTAGGAGTTGCGCACCCAGCGCGGCCCCCTGGAGTGCACGCGGTTGGTGCGCGACTCCTAACACATTGAGTGCACGACTCCCAACGCGTTGGGTGCATGACTCCAACCAAAAAAAAAGTAATATTTTTCACATATACAACAAGCTTATGTTTTTAGATCTTGGGTGGCTCTAAAAAGCGCTGTTGTGTTTATTGCGAGATTGTGGTACTTATAAGTAAGTACCCATGCAGAGTCTAAATTTGATGAGGAAGACTCTGTTACCCTCATCTGTAAAATGTACACCATCTCCCCTATAGATGCCATCCATATTGAAACGCAGATTGTTGTGGTAAATGGACCCCATCCTATAATCTCAGAGATAAGTAGAAACAGCTTTATTGACATGTTTCCTAGCTTTCTCAATCTGTGGACAAAATTGATTGGGCCAGTTCATTTCGGTCTTTGGCATATGTTAGAATAGACAAAGGCAGTTTGGGGGAAAAGTGACATCAATTCTCCAAAGGTGTCCTTAATAAGCATTTCCAGACCTACCTTAAAGTGCCTAGGTCATTGCCACCACAGTGCACAAAATTATGAGGTCAGGGTGTTGGAGATGCAAAAAGGATTTAACCAATGGCATCAATTGGTGCCACTTTAATCCTCTCTGTCCAATCCATTTAATGTCAACATTTGGCAAAGCTAGGTCTTTGTCAATGCCTCGGTTTTCTGCAAACCTTTGGCTCCAGAAAATATAGCTGTGATCCACAATCCACATTCAAGCACCTTGAAGGGAGGTCTGGATGCACTCAGAAGGTGTCTGTAAGTGAAATGGCAGTTTGACAACTAAGATTTTTCTAAAATGGTGGATGAGAAGTAGTTTACAAAAAAAAGAAATGATTGGCTGTTTGAGAACATTATAGCCTGAAAAGTAGGGTGAATGTTTCTGTGTTTCAAAAGCATGCTTTTTATTGGTTAGTAAAAACTGTTTGAAAGGAACATTAGATAGGATAAGCTGATATTTTGAAAAGTCAAGCACACTTGCTGTTTGGATTAGCAACATTGCGTGCTGAACTTGTGACCTGTGTGTTCAGTTGAGTATTCCATGAACTGTTACTATGGTAACAGGTAGTAAGCAGATTGGGGGTGGGGTTCAACGTTATGTCAATTGAAAAAGGGTTGAAATGTGTAATCAATAGTGGAGTGGTGTGGCTCACTGGTTAGAGGCGGCAGACCCGAGAGCAGCAGAGGACGGCCCGGACAAGGGTTCAATTCCCGACACGGCAGGGTTGTGGACCAGGGTGAGCGGACTCGATAATTCTCATCTCGGTGCCTATTCTAACCAGGGATCACACTCGGCAACTCTGGGCATTAGCTTACCTCATCTCCACAACGGCCCCCCAAATACGCCGGGGATGCCTGGTTTCACCTTGGAGATACCCAGAAGGGACCATCTCACAGGGAAAGCCAGGACGGGTTCCCCAGCGGTCTACTGCGCAGAGATATTCCTCCGGGAGTCGATTCTAGCGCATTACAAAACCCACAATTAATTAATAGAAATGTGACATATATCCAGATATATCATAAATCATAAATCTGGATATGTGTGTGAATGCTGCCCCATTCTCCAATTGGTGTAGCAAGCAACAAGGAGAATTGTTTTCATTTCTCCTAATTTTTTCTCTTTCAATATATGCGGCATTGCACATCATACATTGAAGGAGAAAAATGTGTTCACCGATTGTTTTTGTGCAGAAAGGTGTGTCTTCCTGCACAAAAACAAACTCCACATGACACAGATATCCTTGCACCATGGTGCAAGGGTACCTGTGTCACCACATGGCTGTAGTTTAAGCATCAGTGCAGAGGGAACCATAGACTTGCAACATATTTATGGACATATGTTGCATACCTGTGCTTCAGAAGTACCACAGCACACTGCAGCTAAAGAGGTTACAGTGTCATGCTGCAGCACTTGCTTATAGTTCTGCACT
Source organism: Lissotriton vulgaris (assembly GCF_964263255.1). NCBI lineage: Eukaryota > Metazoa > Chordata > Amphibia > Caudata > Salamandridae > Lissotriton > Lissotriton vulgaris. The sequence continues at coordinate 56,180 of NW_028243100.1, forward strand.
TATACATTCACCATACACTACTAATGGATTTTTTCAATTATACACAACACGTACATTCAACCAAACGTTCACACACTATCATACAAATATAGCTCTTTTTTTAACCAGAGAAGTTAGTTCTAAAAATAACTTTTTTTTTGTTTTATATTTTTTGTGCCCTTTTTTTTAACAGTTTTATGATTTTTGGGGGTTTTTTTCAAAAGGAAAAAAAGAGAACTGGAGGAACAAAAGAATGAACTTCAAGAAAAAAAACCATCTAGCACCAATGGTTTTCTTGTGCTCTACAGATCAGATCTACGGACTGTTTTCCATAACACAATATTTTGCTGCACTTAATGCAGTGAACCTTCAGGTGGGCAAATTGCGCACGTATGTCCAGATGTTGCTGTGAAGAAGACGTCCCGGAAGTACTTGGCACTGCAGGTGGAGGGTTTTCACAGTCTTCTGCACTCCTCATGAGCCAGGTTCACGGGGTGCAGTGTATTCAGGGGCTTCATCATGCTGGCTGTTCCACAGGAGTATTTTTTGGTAGGATCTCCTCTGGAAAGCACCCTCTCACAAATCCTGCAGTTCACTTTAGTTGCATTAACTTTTTTCCGGCCTTCTGGGATTGAATTTTGTTTCCAGACAACTGATGTATATCTTTCTGGATGGGGAGGCTCACGAAGAAATTCATGGTCCAAAGAGTGGTCCGAGTCTGATGATTGCTGCTGTCCAGAAGCCATTTTTTGCACTTTTGAAAAAATAGCACAAAAGAATGCAATCAAAAAAGGTTCTTCTCAGTTAAGAGTTGTTCCTTCAAAGAAGGACTAAGAAGAATGATTGAAATGGGCGGGGTCCTTCAATAGTTACAATAGGAAATGTTATGAACCAATCAAATCACTTTTTTCCAGGTCACATGGGGTCCACGTCGCTTGCGCACAGGCAGCACGCACCCAACGCGACTTTGCGAAATTGGATTTAAAAGTCATATGTTTATTAAAACTAAATGTATATTATTTTTACAATTAGCTTAGATAATGTCTTGCCCTAATATGTATATATATATATATATTACCTACTGGCGGTCGCCAGTAGGTATATATAGTTAGGATTTTTTTGAATAGGGATTTCTGAAAATTCTATGTTGAATAACTTTGGCGTTGATGGACGGAATTGGCTGAAATTTTCAGGAAAATGGCACATTTTGTTTCTGAGCCTCCCCTGCAAGTTTGGGGGGGTTTCGTCGAGCGGGGGCCGAGAAAAAAGGGGGTCCCAAAACGTTTTTTTAACATTGAGTTTTCCATAGGGCGGTTGGACTCACTTTTAGCTCGAACGGCTAAATGGATTTCTATGAAGCTTGGCAAAATTGTAGAGACTGTTTGCCCGATGTGCCTTTGCTAGGTCTCAAGATATGTGCTCCACTGGATTTTGAGAAATTAACTTTCAAAAAAATATATATATCTGTGACAGCGTCCCGGTTAGCGCCCCGGTTCGCGTACCGGAAACGTAACGGAACTTCGCGAGGAGAAGCGGATTGGCTTCGGTGACTCTCAACATTCTAAACAGTCCGGAGCGGCCGCCATCTTGTCTCTCAGTAGGATCAAGAGACAAGAGGTGGAAATAAACTAAGGGGGAAATGAATGAAAGGGGCAAGGTAGACCCCTCCTGACCCCCTAGGATTGATGTGGGGGCTATTAAAGGGCCCCGCGGGGCAAAAAAATAAAATACATTTTTTTTTTGATTTTTCGCGGTGGAAGCGCTACCCGGTACGCGAACCGGGTAGCTCACCGGAAGCGTAACGGGAGTCCGCCATCTTGTGTTTCAGACGAATTTAGTCACAAGATGGAGGATAAACAATGTTGGGAATGGGTATAAGGGGGCACGGGAGACATATCCTGACCCCCTAGGTTTTCTGAGGGTGGCTGAGGAGGCCCATATATGTAAAAAAAACCTGCCTTTTTTTTCAAATTTTCGCACGGTTAGCGCCCGGTCCGCCCACAGGGTAGCGTTCCGGAAAGCGTAACAAGGGGAAAACCAAGGGAAATAGTAAAATAATATTTTAGAGTGCTTTGAGGTAGGGTAGCTCTGAATAGAGCTGTTGTGTTGTGTGGGTGATGTAAGTACCAACATGTAGGTACCAATGAAGAGTCTAAAATTCAATGTACACCGTCTCCTCTGTAGATATTTTGTATGTTCTAATATGGGTTATTTAAATGTAAATGTGTGGAAAAGCACTTCATGCTTTAAAGCAATTGTATTTTTGAACTGATTGTTCTTTCCTCTTAGTCCTCCTCTTTGGTTTTTTTCCCCACACTCTTCTTCAGCATGATAGTTGATAAATTCGTTCCCTCAAAAAATTTATATACATGAAAAAATTATATTAAATACATATAAAATATATTTTTCCTTTAAAAGAAGAATACATTTTACAGATTTTGATATTTGCTATTAAAAAACCATTGAAATTCGCTGAAAAACCATAGGTTATAGACCATATATAGTTAGGAATTAGCATTTACAAAACCTTGAAAATTCACTGAAAAAACCATAGGTTATAGACCATATATAGTTAGGAATTAGCATTTACAAAACCTTTTTTTACTCACACAAAACCATTGAAATTCGCATATATAGTTAGTTGCACTAACTATATATCGCGCACCAGCAATCCACTGCTGATCATGTCACATATTACAGCATTCATGACATGGTCAGTGACATCATTGATGACATCACTGATGACATCTCAAATAACATCACTGATGACATCACTGATGACAACATCCAGTGACTGTATGTTTCTGTAAAGTTAAAATATGTCTTACATATTGAAGAATGAGTGGATGTATAAGTGTCTGGATGAAGGATTTAGTAGGTGCATGACTGACTGTATGAGTGAGTGATTAAATGTGTCTCACTGAGTGCATGGGTTAGTGACTAAACGGTCTTAATTTGTGCATCATTATGTCTGTTGTTCTGTAAACTGCTGCATGTGTTGATCAGTAGCTATATGAGTAACTATATGGGTTATTGATTGGTTGCCCAAGTATTTGTATAGGAGACTGAGTGTGTGTGTGGGTGGCTGGGAGGTGTATGACTGTGCATAGATGTGTGAGCAGTTGATTCACTAGATGTATGGGTTCAAAAGTACATGTGGAAACAGCTGTATGGGCTATTGACTGTGTGCATGAGTGTATTGGTGAGTGAATGGATATCTCAGTGCTACATGTCAAAGTAAGTACATATGTAAAACACAGTACATGTGAGAGTTGACATATATAAATAACTGTGCATAAGAGCCAGTGAATGTGTGAGTGGCTGTATGGATCATTGTGAACTTGTATCAGGGATTGTATAAGAGAGTAAATATGTGTTAGTATATGTTTGAATAAGTAAGGTGTGTATAACTCTTTAGTTGAGGAAATGGAGGTGTGATTGATTCTTTGCATGACTGACTAGGTGTGTGAGTAACTCCATGGATGAGTGACAGTCTGTGAGTGTCTGTTTACACTGAGTGTATCTAAGGTTATATTAGAGTCTGAAGAGGTTCATCGTATTATCACATGAATGATGTCATCAGTGATGTGATCAGTAATGTCAAATGAGATGTCATCAGTGATGTCGTCAGTGATGTCGTCAGTGATGTCGTCAGTGATGTCATCAGTGATGTCATTTGAGATGTCATCAGTGATGTCATCAGTGATGTCACTGACCATGTCATGAATGATGTAATATGTGACATGATCAGCAGTGGATTGCGGGTGCGCGATATATAGTTAGTGCAACTAACTATATATGCAAATTTCAATGGTTTTGTGTGAGTAAAATAAGGTTTTGTAAATGCTAATTCCTAACTATATATGGTCTATAACCTATGGTTTTTTCAGTGAATATATATATATATATATATATATATATATATATATATATATATATATATATATCCATCCAAGGATCAGCGCTCAAACTCCATCGGGTGGCGTTCCCCACACTCCACAGAATGACGCAGACACGGTCCAAGTTCGTGAAATTCTTTTAATTAGTGCAAGCACATCGCATGACGTTTCGGCTCCGAGGAGCCTTGTTCACATATATATATAATTCTTTACATTAAAAAATTTCACGGGAGTGCGCACCCACCGCGTCAAACGCGTATATGATGTCATGCGGAAGCGCGAGCGTCGCGTATAGTAATAGGTATGTGTGGTGTATGCGCCTGGAGACGCGTACCGGTTGCATAGCGATCGCGCAGGAAAATTTGCACCCAACGCACATCCTACGCGGATCCTACACAACAAACCTCAAATGGCAGCTAGGTTCCGCGCAGGGATCGAGAAAGAAACGCTTTGGTTGCGCGACTCCCAAAAACATTTGAAAAAAATAAATATTTAAAGTTATATGTGTGTGTGTGTGTGTGTGTGTGTGTGTGTGTGTGTGTGTGTGTGTGTGTGTGTGTGTGTGTGTGTGTGTGTGTGTGTGTGTGTGTGTGTGTGTGTGTGTGTGTGTGTGTGTGTGTGTGTGTGTGTGTGTGTGTGTGTGTGTGTGTGTGTGTGTGTGTGTGTGTGTGTGTGTGTGTGTGTGTGTGTGTGTGTGTGTGTGTGTGTGTGTGTGTGTGTGTGTGTGTGTGTGTGTGTGTGTGTGTGTGTGTGTGTGTGTGTGTGTGTGTGTGTGTAAATCCAGCTTGTCGGAGAAAACTGCTTCACCGCATCGACAAGTACGTAGACTGCAAGAATCAGCTTTTAAGCGATAGGTTGTGATCTTGATTTTATTTAATCGTGGTGCAAGTCATCAGACGCGTTTCTGACTTAACGTCTTTGCTCACTGCTGGGGAGTGATAGGAGTAACTGCTATTTATCAAAGGTATGCCACAAACGAAAACGCGCCAAAATGCTGCCAATTGATAAACATAAACATAGGACTATTGTAGTTTGAACGCTCAAGAGCCTTATAGTTATAATGGTCGCTATCTTAGCGCTATATAATACATATACATTGTCTATAATGTTTCAAGTTGTTTCCAATGTAGCGCGTAAGTCGGAGCGGCATAATATCAGTACATATCAATTAATAGACATGCAAAATGCATGATGTTATATAATCAAGCTGAAGCGTGTATAATTTATCAACCACTCCGGGAAGGAAATCATCATCATAGATAGCTGTGCTAATACTAGTAATTATCCACTATTTACAATTTCATTTCTCATACATAGTTATATTGCTGTTATTAAATACAGTGAAAAACATAATTGATAGTCATTATCTGTACAAATAGACGAGGAAGTCTATTCCCAATAAGAGTGATCAATCGGTGTGCAAATACAAAAGCATTGATATGTATTACAAGTCGCTACAAAAGCAGTACTCAAAAGTGCATATATGTTAAAATAGGGATCTCCAAAAATAATCTGTAGATCTCCTGAACAATAAGTGCAAAAGTGTGATGTGCAAATAAAATTTGTTGTGAGTGAAACTAGATGGTTGTAGGGTTTTTCAGTTTGACCACACTAAGATGGATACACAGTCTCAAGAGAGACTGTGTAGATTGTAGCGGAGTATTAAACCAAGTGGTATATATCTAATGAATCTAATTACTAGGGAATGACATAAAACTATGCTATAGATGTTATTATAGAAAGTTATGAAGATCCTCCCCCATATTTAAACCACTCGGACATACCAACTAACGCCTTGGGGAAGGCGCACGCAGGCTCGGGTGCTACCCGCTAGTTGGACAACCCCACTGAGCGGAATACATTAGCGGCGGTCCTGCCGCTGGGTAGCACCACCCCGAAGAAACGGGGGCCACGAGACCCGCTATCCAAGGAGTCTCGTAAGTGGAGCTGCGTGACGGATGAGGACAGGAGTGATGTTTGGGGGCTCATGTTAGAGCCTTTGGAACGAGCAGTAACTTGTAAGTGCATCCATCCAGGATATATGGACTACATCTCCCATAAGCACTATACGTGTTTTTATACAGGGAGATGGTAGACGTCGTGCACTTTACTGCTGGCCCCTGATGAGGGAAAAAAATTTCCGAAACGCGTCGGGCCTATTACAAGCACGCAACTGCCCATACCAACTAACGCCTTGGGGAAGGCGCACGCAGGCTCGGGTGCTACCCGCTAGTTGGACAACCCCACTGAGCGGAATACATTAGCGGCGGTCCTGCCGCTGGGTAGCACCACCCCGAAGAAACGGGGGCCACGAGACCCGCTATCCAAGGAGTCTCGTAAGTGGAGCTGCGTGACGGATGAGGACAGGAGTGATGTTTGGGGGCTCATGTTAGAGCCTTTGGAACGAGCAGTAACTTGTAAGTGCATCCATCCAGGATATATGGACTACATCTCCCATAAGCACTATACGTGTTTTTATACAGGGAGATGGTAGACGTCGTGCACTTTACTGCTGGCCCCTGATGAGGGAAAAAAATTTCCGAAACGCGTCGGGCCTATTACAAGCACGCAACTGCCCATACCAACTAACGCCTTGGGGAAGGCGCACGCAGGCTCGGGTGCTACCCGCTAGTTGGACAACCCCACTGAGCGGAATATATATATATATATATATATATATATATATATATATATATATATATATGTGTGTGTGTGTGTGTGTGTGTGTGTGTGTGTGTGTAAATCCAGCTTGTCGGAGAAAACTGCTTCACCGCATCGACAAGTACGTAGACTGCAAGAATCAGCTTTTAAGCGATAGGTTGTGATCTTGATTTTATTTAATCGTGGTGCAAGTCATCAGACGCGTTTCTGACTTAACGTCTTTGCTCACTGCTGGGGAGTGATAGGAGTAACTGCTATTTATCAAAGGTATGCCACAAACGAAAACGCGCCAAAATGCTGCCAATTGATAAACATAAACATAGGACTATTGTAGTTTGAACGCTCAAGAGCCTTATAGTTATAATGGTCGCTATCTTAGCGCTATATAATACATATACATTGTCTATAATGTTTCAAGTTGTTTCCAATGTAGCGCGTAAGTCGGAGCGGCATAATATCAGTACATATCAATTAATAGACATGCAAAATGCATGATGTTATATAATCAAGCTGAAGCGTGTATAATTTATCAACCACTCCGGGAAGGAAATCATCATCATAGATAGCTGTGCTAATACTAGTAATTATCCACTATTTACAATTTCATTTCTCATACATAGTTATATTGCTGTTATTAAATACAGTGAAAAACATAATTGATAGTCATTATCTGTACAAATAGACGAGGAAGTCTATTCCCAATAAGAGTGATCAATCGGTGTGCAAATACAAAAGCATTGATATGTATTACAAGTCGCTACAAAAGCAGTACTCAAAAGTGCATATATGTTAAAATAGGGATCTCCAAAAATAATCTGTAGATCTCCTGAACAATAAGTGCAAAAGTGTGATGTGCAAATAAAATTTGTTGTGAGTGAAACTAGATGGTTGTAGGGTTTTTCAGTTTGACCACACTAAGATGGATACACAGTCTCAAGAGAGACTGTGTAGATTGTAGCGGAGTATTAAACCAAGTGGTATATATCTAATGAATCTAATTACTAGGGAATGACATAAAACTATGCTATAGATGTTATTATAGAAAGTTATGAAGATCCTCCCCCATATTTAAACCACTCGGACTTTTACTGTTAAGTAGTACTATGTACTTCGATTCCAGTTGTCTTAGACGCTTTTCGTGGTCACCCCCTCTTTTACTGGGGTTGATAGCGTCGATTACAAAGTATCTTAAGTGGTTAGGGTTTTGATTATGTACACTTTTGAAATGCCGAGCTACAGGGTAGCTAGAATCGGCTTTGACTATTGCCCTTAGATGCTGCAATATGCGCATGTGAACTGGTGGTTTTGTACTACCTACATAGGTAAGTTCACAGCTGCACATTAAAACATAGACGGCTAGTTCTGTGCGGCAAGTATAATGGCCTTTTAAAGTGTAGGGGGTAATGTCAAAGTGAGTTGGATGAGTTTTGACATTAACACCAAACTTGCACGCTCGGCAACTGCTACAACGAAAGAAACCCTTACGGGGGGATAGCCAGTTGTCCACTTTTTATGTTTCCGGACTACTGCAGACTAAATCATTTTGCATTGCATACGCTCGTCTGAATATTACAGTTGGAGTTTTGGGCATAATAGTCTTAAGTACATGGTCTGTTAGGATGATAGGCCATTCCTGCTTCACTATTTTGGTGATGTGACGGACCTGACGGCTATAACCCGTTATAAGTCGTATGGTGCTATTGGAGTTGATGTCTTGTGTTTCAGGATGTCTTGCTCTGTTGGGATCTAATAAGTCCAGTCTATTAAGGCGATTGGCTTTGGTCATGCTCGTGTCTAATTTTTTTGCATTGTAGCCCCTGGCAAGTAGTCTGTTTTTACAATCTTGCTGATGTTTGTCTCTCATCTCCAGGGAGCTGCATGACCTATGTATGCGCAAAAATTCCCCATAAGGAATAGCTGTATTGGTTTGTTGGGGATGGAAGCTCTTTGCGTGCAGGATGGTGTTGCCTGCAGTCTTTTTCCTGAATAGCTTAGTTGTTATTTTATTTTGTATGACATTCACCCGCACGTCTAAAGTGGTAGCTTCATGTGCGCTAATGCTTGCTGTGAATTTTAAATTCAATTGGTTGTTATTAATGGCTCTCAAAAATTGGTAAGCTTCTTGCATTGTGCCACGCCAAATTATAAAGACATCATCTATAAACCTCCAATACTTCATGACATTATTGTCCCAAAATGCTGTGTGGTCTGTCCTGAGGACATGTTCCTCCCACCACCCCACGTGGAGCCCCGCGTAGGTGGGGGAAAAACATGCCCCCACGGCCACCCCTCGTAATTGCTTGAACAACACATTGTTAAATGTAAAGATATTATTGTTCAGACACTTGTCTATCATACTGATAAGCATTTTGTTGTGCTGGTACATTTCGATTGGGCGTTGGTCCAGATAATGTTTGACCGCTCTTATTCCATCAGCATGTGCTATACTGGTGTATATGTGGCTATGTCCATTGTCATGAGTAGATAGTCATCAGATCATTCGCATTGATTCAGAAGGTATAAAAACTCTGCTGTGTCCTTTAAGTAAGCTGGTAGAGAGACAACAAATTCTTGCAGATAAAAATCTATGTATTTAGATGTGTTTTCAAATACACTATTGATCGCTGACACAATAGGTCTGCCTGGAACCGGTGTTTGCTGATTGTGTACTTTAGGTACAAAGTAAATGTTCGGTGTCACCGGATGGGTTTTGTGTAGGAATTTCAATTCATCTTTTGATAGTAATCCCTCACGTTTCCACATGTACAGGTCTTTGGCATATGATTCTTGGATCGATTTAACAGTTTTCAAATCCGTTTTGGTGTAGCATGATTCGTCGTTAAGATGTCGATACGCTTCTTCTATGTAGTCTTGTTTGGCCCAAAGTACTGTATTCCCACCTTTATCAGATTGATTGATAACAATTTTATTGTCGTTTTTAAGTTTTTGCATCAGTTTGTTGTATGCTCTCATTTGGGTATTCGATGGTTTTCGTTGTTTCATGGTTTTCATCTGAAGTTTCTTGAGCTCCTCTATTATTCTATCTGAATAGATGTCGATGGCATCTCTTGGCATGCTTGGATTGAAAGTTGATGGCGGTTTGAAGGGACTGCTACCCGTTAGATTGATATTAATGTCCTCTGTGTCAGCGATTGTTTGGGTATTTTCATTTGAATCATCATCAGTACTTAAGTGGTGCATGGTACGCATCAAGCTGACGTCTTTAGCTTGTAATCCGCTTCTTGCGGACTTGGATTGTATTTCCTGATTATCATTCGTACTTTTTTTGATGGCATAGTATTTTTTCAGTTTTATTTTGCGGATGTATTTTAAGACATCTATTCTGGTGTAACAATAGTTAAAATTGCTTTCTGGGCAGAATGACAAGCCCAATGAAAGTAATTGTTTTTCTGCTTGGTTTAATTCGGTACTGGTAAGGTTGATGATACTGTTTTCATCTATTTTTTTTTGTTCTGCCAGAATTTCTTCTTGGACTGCCTTCCTTTTGGCTTTGGTGTGTTTGCGGCGCTGTCGACTTCTTGTGTTCCTGTTTTGTTTTGTGCGGAGTTTGGATTCCGTGAGCGTAGTGTTTGTTTTCTCTGCAGTCTCACGTATTCTATTTCCTCCGCTAGGGTTAATTGGCCCAAATCCTCTCTTTGGGCTCTTGGGGTGTTGTCATCGGATTCGTCTCCGCTAGGTACCAAACTAGTTTCAGATCCAGACTGGTTTGAATCACTTATTTCTGCAGTTGTTTGTTCGGTCATTGCTTTTGGTTTGCTTTTTTTTGGATTCCTTTTTTTCCGCATATGATCGTATTTTCTTGCAAACGTGTAAATTTGACCCAAGGCATAGTCTTGTTCATCGCGAGCAAACGTATATGTTTTTCTTGTTTTGATTGTGTTTTCTTGTTTCACCAAGCGTTCTGTTATTTCTTTCTTGGTTTGTTCAATATACGCTGTGTCTTTGCTATATTCTTCCTTTTTAAGTTCATCGTTGATTCTGGTAATTTCATCCAGGTTAGTTTGACGATCCACTTTAGCGTATTTTACTAGTAGGCATAATAAGCGCATGGAGGCTTCGAGGTTGCTTTCCGCCCAGTCTTTTAATAACAGAGGGTTTGGGTTTTCAAAACTAGGGACAAGCATGATGCGCAGGCCGCGCGGTACCCTCCCCACTTCATGGTATTTTTCAAGGGAGCGAATCTCCCACCATTTAGTGAGTTCTCCGCGTCTATTTTTTTCAAGTTCTTTCATCAGCTTTTTTACTGCAGTCTCGCTGTTCGTAGTTTTAATTTGTTTGGCATTTTCTCCTGGTTTCACTTTGGGTAAATTTAAAAACAATTGTTCAAATGCTTATTCTAGCTCCCGCTCTTCCGACATTGCATCACAAGGTAATTGTACTTCAAAATTGTGGAGAGGTAGATATTTGAATCGTGCCTCGTTGTGCTGACTATAAGGGCACCTCCCCAACCTGCGTGTCTCCCTAGTGCGGCAAATCTTACAGTGAGGGCTGCTTCCGGGTTCGGTCCTCCGACTTCTCCCTCAGCTGCCCTCTTTCGGCGCTTTCCGCTTGTTGCCAGTGACGTGCAGGGGGCTAACCAATGTTGCTCCAATACCGGAACAGATACTCCTTGGTGGGTCCGTGCTGCGGTTAGCCTGCTTCGCGGTGGAGGGCTCTACGTCAATCAGGAACCGACCTCGTCCCGATAAATATGTAAATCCAGCTTGTCTGAGAAAACTGCTTCGCCGCATCGACAAGTACGTAGACTGCAAGAATCAGCCAGTCAGCGATAGGTTGTGATCTTGATTTTATTTAATCGTGGTGCAAGTCATCAGACGCGTTTTGGACTTAACGTCCTTGCTCACTGATGGGAAGTGATAGGAGTAACTGCTATTTATCAAAGGTATGCCACAAATATATATATTTTTAAAAATTATAAAACATAAAAACAATAGAATTTCAATATTTTAAAAAACATTTTTTTCTCCATTTATATAAAAAATATAATGTAATTTAAAAAATAAAATAAGTAAAAATGAATAGTTAAAAAAAATTCGAAAATCAGTATCAAAAAAGTAAATATACTAATTATTACATTTAAAAATTGTCATTTAAAAAACCTTTGAAATTCACTGAAAAAACCCTAGGTTTCAGACACGTTATAGTTGGGAATTAGCATTTAAAAAACCTTTGAAATTCACTAAAAAAAACATAGGTTTCAGGGGTGTTATAGTTAGCTGGACATTACACTCGTACAAAACCCTTGAAATTTCTCTGTTATAGTTAGTTGTACTAACTATAACTCGAGCGCCCGCAATCCACTGCTGATGAGGTCACATATTACATCATTCATGACATGGTCAGTGTTAGAACTGGGGGGCTCTAGTTGGCAGGGGTAGGTACCACTGTCCAAATAGGGACCCTTGATTCTAGTCAGGGTAAGGAGGAAACCCTCTGGGATAACCCCTGCTCACCCTCTAGGTAGCTTGGCACAAGCAGTCAAAGCTAATCAGAAGGCAAAGTGTAAAGTATTTGTACCAACAACCACAGTAACACAGTGAAAACACCACAAACTGACTCCACAACAGTTTAGAAAAATAAAGGTATTTAATCTAAACTACACAAGACCAAAACGACAAAAATCCAACATACACAGTTCAAAAATATGGTTTCAAAAGAGTTCTTAAGGTTGTAATGTAAGTTCTTCATATTGCGATAAAATAATCCACAGATGCGTGAAAAGTTCACAGTTGTGTCACGTTTACTCACAGTACCTTTTAGTTGCGACAAAGTTCCAAAAGCAGAAGCTGGTGTGGTGGAAAACAAGCGATGCGCTGCTCCTGAGACCCTGGGGAGGCGTTTGCGATAGCCCCACTGCAGCAGCTGGCGTGTTGCGACAAATACAGTCTGTATGGGGAGGAAGGCCACTTGTATGGATTCCGGTGCGGAGGTTCTGTAGGAAGTTTGTTCTCGCAAAGGCACGATGCGACGATCTTTGGAGTTGCGATGATCTCCGGGGCGATGATGCGCGGACCAGCGGTGGTGATCTCTCTCGCAGCTCCTCGATGCAATGGTTTCTGCGACGACCCTTGCAGCGACATGATGCGGTCCGCAAGCAAGGAGTGCGGCGATCTCACCCAGCGACGACAGGCTCCGCGACGACACTCGCAGCGATGTTAGACTTTCCCGCACCGGTTTGGTGCGTCCCGCAAACGAAGGATGCGACGGCTCTGGCAGCAGCAACAGGCGCTGCGACGATCTCGGCCTTCGTGGCGGCTGGAATTTCCTCGCACTGTCGGGGATGCGCTCCGCAGCGAGCGATGCGATAATTTTCAATTGCAAAAGTCTCTCAAGCTTAGTTTCAAGCTTCCAAGCACAGGTACAACTTCCAGAGGCACCACAAATGGATCAAGCACTCTAGGAAGGACAGAACTCTCTCAGTAGAGTTCAGGGAAGTTGGGGGTGAAGTCCTGGTGTTCCTGGGACTTCAGAACAGGGAGCCAGCTCTTCTCAGGCCCTTGGAGATTCCTTCAAAACAGGGGACACAGCACAACAGCAAAGTCCTTCCCCTCTCCTTGGCAGCAAAGCAACAGGTCAGTCCAGCAGAACAACAGCAGGACAGTCTGCCGTCTTCAGATTCAGCTTTCTCCTTGGCAGAGGTTCCTTCTTGATTCCAGGATGATCTAATTTTCTGTTGTCAGGGGTCATGTACTTATACCCCTAAAATTCTTTGTTCTCCTTGTGCAGGTGGGCCCTGAGCCCGGTCTGAACCAGTTCTGTGTGTTTCTTGAGTACTTTGCTTGCCTGGCTTCTCCTTTCCTTTCAGAGTGAGGGGCAGGGTCATCAGCTGCCCAGCAGGAGGTGGAGCCAGCATTGTGGCAGGCAGGCACAGCCCTATTCAGGCCCAGGTGCTAACTCCTCCCACCACTCAGGTTGCAAATGCAGTCATTCAGCCTAGGGCTGACTCAGCCAGCCTCCTGGGGAATCCCCAGCCCCTGTCACTCTCAAACCAGACAGTCAATACACAAACAGGCCAAGGCACACAGACGGGTCAGACAAAAGAACAGCAACTTTCTAAAAGTGCTGTTCTCAAACACAGGATTTAAAAACAACCTTTCCTAAAAGATGTGTTATTAAATACTGAGTTCAGGGATACTAGACTCTTATGTCCTATCTTGTTCCTATGGGAAGAAAGGCTGGTAGCCACTGTAGCCAGCATCCCCCATGTTAACCATTGGAGCAAGATAGCCTTACAATAGTGAACAACGAAAATGGCTGCCTTTCACTACCAGAGCATGTCACCTGCACCAGTACATGCTCTACCTTTCACATACACTGCACCCTGCCCAGGGGGGTACCTTGGGCCTTCCATAGGGGTGACTAATGTGCACAAAAAGGGAAGGGTTAGGTCTGATCAGTGGGGACACTGACCAGGAGGACACAGCAGTTCCTAGACTGCACACAGGCACTGCAGTGGCAGGCCCGAGACACCATTTTAGGGCTACTCATGTGGGTGGCACAATCAGTGCTGCAGGCCCACTAGTAGCATTTGTCATCACCAGCCCTGGCACACCCAGTGCACTTTACTAGGGACTTCATGGTAACACAAATATGTCAATCATGTATATCCAATCATGATAACAATTTACATAGGGAGCACTTACACTCTGGCACTGATCAGCAGAGGCAGAGTGTCCAAAGCATCTAAACCAGCAAAAGCGAAATCCAGCACAGCCTCTAAAATACAGGAGGTAGAGGCAAAAAGATAGGGGGGAAACCATGCCAAAGATGCCAGGTCTAACAGTCAGTGACATCACTGATGACATCACTGATGATGTCATCCACGTGACAACCTGATACACCTCATCATACACTAGTATAACCTTTCCACACTCATTATAAAATATGGAGTACCATATTTCAACCCATTGACACACCAATACAATTTTTAAAAACCCACTCAGTGATTCCTAGATCTACACACACATCTAAACACTTACCTATAGATTCACTCATACATGCTGACAAAGATCAATAGAACACTATCAAATATACTTATACACCTACATCAACTTTACACACCAGCATACATCCTATTCACGTATACAGTCATCCTACTCACTTATACAAACAAATCATCATACTTACATTTACTCAGCTACACACTTATACAAACACCACTTCATTCATTCATATAGATAGTAATCATACTTAGTGTGTTATAAAATCACTATTACAAGCATACAGTTATCCATACAGTCACTCATACAATCACTGAGTCTTATGTATACTTATTTATATGGAACAACTGTCACATACACAGTCTTTTATATTTCTACTTTGTTGGACATGTATCATTGAGAAATATATTTACTCATCACTATACCCATTAGACATTCACTCACCCAAACAACTGTTTCCACATGCAGTCTTAACCTCATATACCTACTAAATCAACTATTTAAACATCTTTGGACAGTTACATACCTCCCACCTAACCACACACACATTCACTCTCCCATACAAAAACTCATTTAATTAATCAATAACTAATATAGACTTTCACATAGCTAGTAACCAACTTATGCAGTAGTTTACACAACAAGAGACAGAGTGATACAGATATTCACACGGTTTAATCACTATCCCATATATTTAGTGAGACACTTTAAATTACGTCACTTAAACAGTCAATCACACTGCTAGCAAATCTTCCATCTGGATATGGATATATATATATATATATATATATATATATATATATATATATATATATATATATATATATATATATATATATATATAGTTCCTCCCCAGCTTGCTCTGCACTCGCAGACACCGCTTCCACGCCAGCAGAAATGAGGAACGGACCATCAAAGTCAGCGAAAGATGTTTTATTATCTTTCAACAGAACCAGCGACGCGTTTCGAGCAGAAAGCCCTTGTTCACGCTGCAACATGTTTGAAATAATAATGCTTTTTTTATACTTGCAGTGATACTGACACCACCCCCTAGTGGTGACCACCAAAATCACGTGATTAACAATAAATAGAGAAGAAATAGTATCGCTGGTAACATTTCTAGTTTGCTGATAATGCAAAATACAAAATACAGTTACTGGTTAAATCCAGAAAGTAACACAAATAAATTTGATGAATATCAGATCTAATATCATATCATGTAAACATATTCTTATATTGCAAAATTAAGTTTCAACTGACCTGTAAGGTCATAGTCTGTGCAAACATGCATATATCTCTTATAGCAGCGAAAGTTAAAGTGCAATAATTGTATAAAAAAGTGCATGAGTGAAAAGAGTTCCAAAAAAGTGCAAAGTCACGGGAACAAGCCATACTACCATAAGAACAGAGATACTCAATGATTAAATATGCCTTCATATTGTATAGGATGTTAGGTAAACAGTATTATTCTATTCAAAGCTCTCTAAAAAAGTTCCAGATAGTAAAAAGCTATATCAAAAAAGTTAAAAATGAAAGTATGTGTAAATAGTACCATATTTCATATATATACACGCAAACATATCATCATATCACAAAAAAAATATATATATTACAAAAAACCTATTCTCACAAACTATCTACATTATTCTTAAATATATACACCTATATACACATATCTGTCCGAACGTCTCTATATATACACAGTTGGTTGAATCTACAACTATATACATCCTCCATTTCTACAATAAAATTTAGTTTAATTTACTGTACAATACAAAATTATTGTAGAAAAACTCAATAAAAACTATTTCATTGAGTCCTAGAATAATACAGTTTAAATGTAGAAAAAGGTGCATATCCAAAGATAACCATATAAAGTGCATAGCGTACAACAACATAAATATGTGTCAATCAGAACATCACTATTTGTCGAAACAATACTGTAGAGTGTGTATCTCGCAATGAATCTCCTAATAGGGAACCTAACTAGGAGTGCGAAGGCTACATGTATAGGAAAACTGGATTGGTATAGACGACTCAGATAGATAATTACACCAGAAAGCTTACAAAAAATGGTGCATTTCTTCAATATTGTTGAGCTCATTGGGCCAACGACTATCGAGTTCCAGTATGAATCTAGATTCCAATTTTCTAAGCTCTACTTCACTGTCACCTCCTCTTCTTAAATGTGGTACAGCCCCAATCACGAAATAACTAAGGCAATTCAGATCTTTATTGTGTACCCGCTTGAAGTGCCGTGGGACCGGGTAAGTCGGGTCACTGTGTAGAATGGCCCGCAAATGCTGTAAAATTCGGACGTGCACCTGGAGCTTAGTGCTGCCCACATATCTAAGCCCACAGGTGCACGCCAGAACGTAAACAGCATGATCTGTCTTGCAAGAATAGTTGCCATTGATGGCCTTGGCAACTGTGCTGAAAGGGGTATGGTAATGTGTGGTGGTGACTCCGAATTTACAGGCTCGGCAACTGGAGCACTTATAGAATCCTCTGGTGGGGCGTAGCCACGGAGTTTTAGTTTTTAATTCAGGGGCTGCCTTATCCAGATAGTTGCCCATGGTTTTAGCGCGTCTAAAGGTTACAGTAGGGGAAGATGGTAATCTAGTATTGAGTATATGGTCGCTCAAAATTATAGGCCAATTTTTGTTGATAATGGACCTAATTTTTCTATCCTCCTTACTGTAGGTGGTAATTAGACGCGGGAAATCTAACTGGGATTCTGTATCTGTAGGGAGTTCAATCTCAGGAGGGGATGTAGGGAAAAGACTTTCTCTGGATCTGGAAAGGGATTTAGTTAATGCTGCATTTAAAAAGCGCTCAGAATAACCCCTAGCTTTTAACCTAGTTAGAAGTTCCCCTAGACAGGTGTTAAAGTCAGAAGGGGAACTACAAATCCTCTTCAACCTGAGAATTTCACCATACGGGATTCCAGATATCGTGTGTTTTGGATGCATGCTGGTTGCGTGCAATGTGGCATTACCTGCAGTCTGTTTCCTATGCAAAGTGGTGTTCAATGTGCAGTTGGAGACATACACCTCAACATCCAAAAATTGAATGCGATTCTTGTCAATATGAGCTGTGAAATTAAGGTTAAGGGAATTGTCATTAATGTCATGAATAAAAGACAATGCTTCCTCCTTACTACCTCTCCAAATGATGAAAATATCATCAATGTACCTCAGAAAGCAACTAACGTGGCTCTCCATCCACGCCTTGTGGCGTACATTGAGGACCTGCTCCTCCCACCAGCCTACGTGCAAGCACGCATAGCTGGGGGAGAAGCAGGCCCCCATCGCCACTCCTCTAAGTTGCCTGTAAATCTCCTTACCAAAAGAGAAAAAATTGTTGTAGAGGCACCATTCCATAAGACCTAAAATGACCTTGTTGTGTTCATAGTACAAGATAGGTCTATTAGATAGGTAGTGTTGTACAGCAAACAATCCTTGTGTGTGATCTATGCTGGTATACAGCGACTCAACATCTAACGAGATAAGCCACATCACTCTCCCATACAATTGCAGAAATTTTAGTTATAAAATCACTGGTGTCACGAGTGAAATATATATATATATATATATATATATATATATATATATATATATATATATATATATATATATATATATATATATATATATATATATATATATATATATATATATATATATATATCTTGTATTTAAATATCGAACCAAACCACAGTCACTGGATGATGTCATCAGTGATGTCACTGACCATGTCATGAATGATGTAATATGTGACATCATCAGCAGTGGATTGCGGGCGCACGAGTTATCGTTAGTACAACTAACTATACAATGGTTTTGCATGAGTGTAATGTCCAACCAACTATAACACCCCTGAAAGGTTTTTTAAATGCTAATCCTTAACTAAAACAGGTCTAAAACCTATGTTTTATTCAAGTGAAAAATTATATATATATAAAATTTCCCGTTCTCACTCAGACAGGAAAGAAATATTCGCACTCCAGGGTGAATGCAACCAATTATTTTTATTGGCCACACGTTTTGATCAAACAATCTTCTTCACAAGTATATATACACACACATATATGTGTGTGTGTGTGTGTGTGTATATATATACACACACACCCACACACACACACACACACACACACACATATACCTTTTTTTCCTTACTGCACTTACCTTGCATGGAAAGACATCTACATGGTATAGGCATGGGTGGTAAAGGTATGTGTGGTAAAGTCTGTTCACCTTTGTTATGCTGCTGCCCCCTTAACCTCTATGATTCCCCCTTAAACCCGCCCCCCACCCTCCTGTCAGCGAAAAAAACAATAAACAAAGCCAAATAGCACTGGCATACCTGAGAGCTATTTGGCTTTGCCAATGCTGTTTTAGACATATTGCACACCAGCACAGGCTGATATGCAACATGGCTTAGAGACGAAAAAAGCAAAATGACGGGGTCAACGCTGGCTGTGCCATACAACTTTTTTTTCTTTACTTTAAGCTTGCACTGCTGTGCAAACTGTCTAATAAAACGTTGACAAAGCCAGTAGAACTTGCATAGGTGAAACCTATTGACTTTGACAATGCTTGTTACTTGACCACTGCATGCGCCTGCAGGTTCGAACCGGGCAGCATGTGGTCCCCAATTAGCAAATGAAATAGCTAAAAAAGTGGCCAAAATTAGCAAATTAGGGAAGTGTTGAAAGACATGCTGTGTCAGTGTTTTACAAGTATGCAAGATGGCAAACATTTGTGCTTACTGCAGGCAGTGCTTCTTATAATATCTGGAAAATAAACATTAACAATCATTCCACCAGCCCATAAAACAGGACAAACAGCCTAAAAAACAAGCACTGGAAATGCAATAGGTCTCGCATTAGGAAAGTTTGAGCTATTGGTCTTATAAATGACATTTTTTTTATTTATGTTTTGCTTTTTAAAATAGCTAAATTAATAGCTTTGTCATTTACAATGCCAATAGTTATAACTTTCGCAAATGTGACAGCTATAGCATTTGTAATGCAACATGTTTTGTATTTACGTGACTTAGATGTATTGATATTACAAATAACAAGGCTTTTTGATTTATTTAAATAATTAATACTTAAATAATTTATTTAATTTGTAATGGCAATAGCTTAAACTTTTGTAATTAACTTTTGTGAAGATTATGTTCAGTGTTTTTTATAGTGACGAAAATTCAAGAACAGAATTGAAATATTACAAATTTTTTGTGATTTGTAATAAAGCTTGAAAACAGCTTGAAACATTGAAAGAACATATTTGAACCAGTGATGCTGTGAACTGCAGCCCTGCATTCATGGGACAGAAGAAACCCAGAGGAACAGTGCATGATGGGAAGTTCAGAGGTCACAGCGCGAGGGGGAGGGGGGTGTCGACGCATTAGCTAGCACAACTGACTCTTCAAGTGGGGTCAAAACTTTGACCGGTCCGAAGCTGGGGTGGAGACGAACACCGAAAGAGGGGACAATCCCAACCAAGAGAATATGGTGGGGTGTGTAAGTGCAAGAGCTGCGGACTGTGGACCGGGTTCGACTCAACATCCTGTGGTATAGGGCAACACACATATAATATACAAACCCGACCTTGTGTATGGTAACTGGTGCCGAGCTGGCGCTATATAAAACTATTTTTATTTTTAAGAAAGATGCTTCTAAAACTGGACACAGTCAATAATGTAGCGCTGCATCCATGAGACGGAGGGGAGTAATCATTGTCACACTAAGTACAACGCGGCGCTGCGAGTTGCCCATGGACACATCGGGATAAGTGTCGCGACTGCATCTGATCACATCGCGATACAAGTGATTAACTCCTTCACACAGCTACAGTAAAAAGGCTGATTAGCCCACGATCACACCGTTAAACACCAGCGACGCTGGGATTAGCCCGTGATCACCACGGGGATACAGAGTGTGCGCGGGGTCAAGGAAGATTGGGGTCGGGGGTGCTACAAGTGTCCGACCAATGGTCATAGTGAGACCGGGGATAGGGAAGGCATTGATTATTCACGGTCCTCACCGAGACCAGGAAGTCGGAGTGACTGTCTTAAGTGTCAGACCGAATGGTATGGTAGTGAGTGTAACAACACTTACTCCCATATGAGGTTGAACTGTTTATTCCTTCCAAACACGGAGCAGTCAACTTGTCTGCACCATAACGGTCACAAACTTTGTAATGCCTGGAATATGTAGTGAATTTGTAAGTGTTATTGTTTTTGTGGTTGTGTTGTCTTATTTGTTTATGTTTATTAGTTAATATTATTGGGTGTGAGATTGAGTACATGTGTTGTATCACTTGATGAAAGTAGACTTGTATGTATTTTCTTGTGTCAAATTTGTGCATGCAATGTTTGTGTGTGACAGAGCACTGGGTTATCAGGTTCTGTTTCAATACTCAATGCATGTTTTTTTGTGAGGTACTAAGATGTTTACGTATATGAACCTGAAAATAGTTGTGAGTGTAGTGATATGTGTATTTGTTGTATATGATTCTAGGCACATGGGTTTTTGTGGTTATATGAGAGTCAACATGCCTAATGGTATGTTGAGGCTGTGTGGCTCTGTTGGAAGTACGATTTTATAAATGTGCTTTTTTCTCAATGTTTTTTTATGGCAGTATCCACGTTTGTCTTTTTAAGAGTTTGGAAGCATTTGTTGTTCTTTGTAAAGAATATATGAATATGGTATCCTATGTGGCTCTGTGTGCGAATCTTTGCGTGGTGGGTTGTTCCAATTGGGGTTTTTCTTCAGTTTTATACAGTGCGAACTCGACCTGAAGGTATTGCAGTGTTTTACTTGAGCACCAGTTACATTACACAAGGATGCAATCATTTTTGGTAGGCACGTGGGGATTAAGTGATTTTCCCAGAATCACAGGATGTTGAGCGCACGCTGAGACTCCAACCCGGTCGCCCAGCTCCAAAGTCGTCAGCTCTGTTCCTTATGCCACATTCTGTGTCACTGCAAAGCGAATTAAACTGTGAAATAAAACGTGTAGTGAGGTTTCGTTGAATTCAAAAGTATTTGCTTCCAAGGGCATTCCTGCACAAAGTAACAAAATGCGTTTCGTCACCCATGAGCAAGGTAGGTGAGTGAGCCTTTCCTTCCATTGCCAAGGCTCATGGGTGTGAGCCAGGGTGGAGGACGCGTTTCAGCAAATGCCGTTGCCTCCGGGGTCGTGACACCGAGGAGTGCCATGGGCTCGAGCCCAGCTGTGAGGACACGGTTTCATTGATCCAACTGGGGCCGGATGTGACGGTTCTAACGCTTAGCCGTGTTGAGGCGAGGGGCGGTGATTGGCGGCCTCGGACACCATGCTAGTGGAGCCAACCGTCCCACAGGCCCACGCGAACCCTCCGAAAATGAGAGCAGAATAAATCATCAAATACCTAGACTCCGAAAAGGCGAAGCCTTCCAGTGGGAGACTTACACACCAAGCCGAGATCCGCACAGTCAACACGTCATGGTTTCAAAACAGAACCGAGACATCAAATGAACCTGCTGTTACCCCATTTAAAAAGACATTTAAAAAAAAAGAAACTGCTTTTATCATGGTAGACGCTATACACGCACATAAATGCATCTTGTATACACACATAAAGCATGTGCGTGTGAATAGACATAAATGTACAGATCTCACAAGCAATGTACTATGTATGTACTGAAATGGCAGACAAGTTTCTGTCACCTGCACTATAAACCCGAAGCATGGCTACCTGCTTCGAAAAATAATAAAAGAACGCAAACATCTTTATAATTGACACTTGACGGGCTGCAAGGGGCTGACGGGCTGCAAGGGGCTGGGGCTGCGAAAGCCCGCGCAGAGCCCCTTTGAAGGAAGCATTTATCATCCTGATGGTCACAAAGTGGCAGGTGGCGCCATCAATGACCCCCACCAACAATAATTTTACTATGCTAATGACATTGTTTTGTGGATAGACTTGGAGCCTGCTTGCTATGACATTAAAAACAAACAACCGGATGTGTTTTTTAATGTCGCACAGCGCACAAAACCGAAATTGGGGTTGTAAAGAAGGAGAAAAACCAGGAACTTTTCTTACATTGTTGCTGGAGGCAGGAACAGCAAGCATCGGCAATCAGATGTTGCAACTCTGCAGCCAAGACATTGCAAATCAGGGTTGCCCGGCATTTCCGAATAGTTAATTTACAACTGCAGCGGCTTTTCCGCTTTTTTTCTCCAGGCTCAGACCAGATCAACCGCTCTGCCAAGCGTGATGCAAATGCACGGGGCAGCGTAATTATACGTTTAAGTCACGTAAAAAGCCAGTGGTAATTGTGAATAATGTAATATTAATCCGGGACGGAAGGGCTAACTTCCCCCGTGTTGTGCTATGGAACTACTTTTCACCCATAAACAATATATGACCACTGAAAATACGTTTTTTAATTATTTTGTAAAACAATTTACCTGCGGGAAATACTGTAAATATGTTTTGGGAGTTCAAATAAAAAATATTCATCGAACATCAAGTAAATGTGTGAGCAGAGTTTTTTTTTTTTTTTAAACCAATGGGAGGATTAGGAATTCTTCAGCCCACTGAGGGTGCATGGGGAGGTGGGGGGAAGGGGAGGAGGGAGGAGAAATGCGTCTCGGCCGGAGCAGGGGGCGGAGCAGGGAGAGCGGGCTTTGAAATGTACTTCACACGGCCGGCCGGCAGTGAAACTGAAAGCACGGCCGTCCGGCCGTGAAAGCTTTTGATGCCGCAGGGGGTGGAGCGGCACCAAGCTGGGCAACAGATGGCTGGCGATTTGATGCTGTGCACGCGCATTTTAGGTCAATGCGCTTGCGCATTGACCTAAAACCGCACAGGCACAGCACCAAAGCGCCAGTTGGGTAAAGTCTGTTTAAAGCCCTATAATCTCGCTCTGCTCAATGCGCTTGCGCATTGAGAGGCGAGACCTAAAAATGGCATGTAAGACCAGCCTGATTGCCCTCTAAACTACTGAGTCTTTGTGTCTCCCCTGCAGCCTGTTGGCATGTTAATGCACTTAACATCTTGTCACGTTCTGCAAACAAACAGGTAGAGAAAAAAGATTTGTAAAGGTGCTGAGAACATTAGCATATAAATGTAGGTGTTGTCTGGTCACGCTGCCACCATGAGTGGCCCCATCAAAATACTCATGGGATGCCAGCAGCATCTCTGGTCAACTACATTCCCTTCTAATGCAACATGCACAAGAAGAGAAAGCTTCCTTCCACACTGCTGCCTTTTTTCAAATTTAGCAGCAGGGGAAGTCTTTCTCTTAGTGCCTAGAAATGCCATGCGTGCTACAGCAGAGGTGTTGGGTGCTGTGAAAGTATAGTGTGCGCAAGCACGCACCCTATAGGGAACATGTTATGTTATGTTAATATAAGTTTTATATAGCGCTCAGCTACTCAAAAGAGTGTCCCGGCGCTAATAACCAAAAGAGGTACGGAGCAGGAGAGGATGGCACGCTTACTGTACAAAAAGCCATGTCTTGAGGTCCTTCCTAAAGGCTAAGAGAATGCCATTCTTCCTCAAAGACAGAGGCAAGGCATTCCACAGTTGTGGCGCCAAACGTTTGAAGGAGCGACCTCCAATACGAGCTCGTCTGATTACCGGGACAGAAGCCAAGGCCTGGGAAGACGACCTGAGTGACCGAGATGGAAGATAAAAGTCCAATCTTTTCCTAATGTATTTGGCACCTATGCCATGCAGTGCCTTAAAGGCCAGAGTAAGAGTTTGGAAGATGATACGTTTCCGAATTGGAAGCCAATGGAGGGCCTTTAAAAGGTCTCTTGCACTGGATCTCCGATGAAGACCGAAAATAGCTCGCGCAGCAGAGTTTTGCACTGTTTGCAAACGTGATAGAAGGAATTTCGGGAGGCCAAGATAGAGCACATTGGCATAATCCAAGCGAGAGCCTATCAACGCTTGAACAGTGGTTCTTCTGTGGGCAAGAGATAGTAATGGCAGGAACTTCCTGAGCATTTTTAGGAG
Organism: Lissotriton vulgaris; assembly: GCF_964263255.1. Lineage (NCBI taxonomy): Eukaryota > Metazoa > Chordata > Amphibia > Caudata > Salamandridae > Lissotriton > Lissotriton vulgaris. The sequence continues at coordinate 80,697 of NW_028243100.1, forward strand.
ACCGAAGCACTGACCCACTATGCCAAGGATCTGTGGCTTTAAAGTAAGACCATGGTCTACCTTCACTCCAAGATTCTTGGCCGAAGAGGTAGCGGCAGAGGGTGGAAACATGGCCGCTGGCCACCAGAACATCCAGCCCGGGTCTGGTGGGCAGCTAAAAAAAAAAAGTACCTCTGACTTATCAGAGGTGCACTTGAGGCTATTAAGTTGAAACCAATCAAAAACAGCCTCAAGACAGCTCCGGATGCTCTCTCCATTGAAATCTGAGTGCTTATCACAAGAAAAGAGAGCTGGGTGTCATCCGCGTACTAAACAATCTGGGCGCCGTGGAACGCGGCCAGAGCCTCCAGAGGAGCCATATAGATGTAAGAAAGGGTTGGGCTCAAGATTGAGCCCTGGGGAACTCCTACCTCCAATGGCGGCACTAAGGCAGAGTACGGGGGGTCCCAGACTGTTTGTTGGCGGTCAGCTAAAAAGGACTCAAACCATCTGTACACCGTCTCCCTCAGACAAATCTCACGGAGCCTTAAGAGGAGACGGCTGTGGGGGACGGTGTCAAAGGCCGCCGAGAGGTCTAACATCACCAGCATCACCTTTCCCCCGGCGTCCAAAACCTCCTTAATTGCCTCCGTCACTTCCAGCAATGCTGTTTCCGTGCTCATATTTGCCCAGAAACCAGACTGGTGAGATGCAAGAAGTCATTGGTCTCCAAGAAGTTGGAGAGAGAGGAATGGACGTGCTTCTCTACAACCTTGGCATAGGCTAGTAGAAGAGAAATGGGTCTATAGTTGGCATGGTCAAGATTGGGCTGTTTCCAAAGTGGAAGGATAAGGGCCTGCTTTCAGGCCTGAGGGACCACTCCAGTGCTGAGGGATACATTTAGCACTGGGTTGATTAAGGGGTTAATCACTTGCGCTGTTTTAGCGAGAAATTTGGCCAGGCAGGGATCCAAGGGGGAGCCAGATTTCAGTTTGGTAAGAAGGTCCAAAGAATCCGTGATGGAGAGGGGAGGAAAGCTCGAAAGAGAGGGACCTTCGGCGACCTCAGGGGTGAGATGAAAGTAATACGGGGAGCTGCGTCAACAGCAGAAGACAAAAATGATGCCTGAATATTCTTGATTTTACTGGCAAAGAAGTCAGCTACTTGAGTAACCCATAGTTCTGAATGGAAGCATTTGGGTGTGCTCAAAGAGGGAGAAGTAAATTCCTTTACTATAGAAAAAATGTTTTTGCTGATATTAGTGGCTGCCTCAATTCTTCTAAAAGAATAGGATTTTTTTTCCATGGTGATGTCTTTGAGATACGTCTTAATGGATTCCCTATAGGCCTCTTTGGATAGTAGGTCGTAATGACGGTGCCACACTCTCTCGGCATAGAGTGCAATATACTATTCCATGAGGATTTAGGGATAATAGTTAATATTTGAGGAGGTGGGTGTGGAGTGATCAACCAAAAAGGTAAGAGCATTATGTGTGAGTATTTGTTCTCTGTGCAAAGCCAAAGCTCACTCAGAGTATCTTAAAGAATCAATAACAATAGGTCACACAAACAGTTGTACTCTCTGGCCACAACCAAATACCAAGTTACTCAACTTCGGTAAAAGGTCCTGGGGCCAACTCTACCACCTTGGACATTTTCAAGATGGCAAATGTCTTTAAATACACTAAACGTGGTGCTGGGGTTGAGTGTGGGGAATGTATTATGATCCTAAACCTCCGAAATCTAAATCCAGTTTGAGGCAGCCACCGTACCTGTACTGGCCCCAGAGACAGAAGTCTGGTGGGACAAAAGCAGACTTTTTTAGCACCGAGACAGTGTATACACAAGAACTGTCTTGCCATCCTTTTCTCTATCTTTCATATTCCCCCAGTTAGATTTGGGGGTCTCTAGTTGGCACAGGTAGGTACTTGTGACAAATCGGGACCATTGCCTCAAGTCAGGATAAGGGAATTACACTCCTAAAATAACCTGTACTCACCCCCTTGGTAGCTTGGCACAAGCAGAAAGGCTTATCTCAGAGGCAGTGTGTAAAGCATTTGTGACCACATACAGTAACCCAGTGACAACACTACAGATGGACACCACATAAGGTTTTATATAAAAAAAATGAGTATACTTTATATGGAGTTACCACAAGACCATAAACGACAAAAATACACAATGCTGTTACTTTAAGATGGTAGATTTAGCTCAGTTTAGTTCAGTTCTTAAGATGCAACACTTTGCGTCAATGTACCTTACGATGCGTTGCGCTTCCACGACAAGCAATGTCGCAGCGAGGGAAATGCGGCAAAGTTCAAGTACAAAGAAATAAAGATGTGAAAATCTTCCAGATGGGGCACGCTTCTCCGGGGATGCCAGAAGTTCTCGGTTCGATGCGTGGACTGCAGCGGCAACACCATTATTCAGCGATGCGACGGCAACTGCGACACTCTTCTCCCACGATGCGTTAAGCTTCCAGGCAATGTGACAACTACAGCGGTGACATCCACGATGCGACGGCAGCAGCTCCGACGGTGGCGCGCTTCTTGGGGATGCGAGGCGCTTTTCTTTGATGAGGTGCAGTGCAACAGTTCCAGCGGCGACACCCTCCTTCGGAGTTGCGACGGCAGGCACAGTGACAGCGACACGCTCCGACCTCGTTGCGAGACTCTTCTCTTGATGCAATGCAATGCCACAGCTACAGCGGTGACACCCTCCTTCGGAGTTGGGATGGCAGCAGCAGCGACGGCGACACGCTTCTTCTTCGATGAGTCGTGCTTCCAGCTCCTTGCGACACGCAGTTCCTCAGAAGGCCCAAAACAGCAGCAGGCACTTCCGAAAGAACTATGGGGAGCTGGGGATTGAAGTCTGTTGTCCCTACGACTTCAACAGGAAGCAAGCTCTTTCTCAAACACTGGGAGATCCTACACAAGTTGAAATTAAAAGTACACAAAGTTCCTTTCTCCTTCCTTTGGCAGTAAGGCAACCACAGCAGGCCAATCCCCCAAGCAGTACTTCAGCTTGGGAATAGTCTCTCCTCAGTTTCTTCAGGTTCCTCTCCTCAGTAAAGTTTTCTTCTTGTAGTCCAAAGTGATTAATTTCTTGGGATCAGGGTCCCAATACTTATACCCCAAAATCCTTTGTTCTCTGATGGGAGAGGGGCCTTTGCCCAGTCCAAACCAGTTCGGAAGCACTCTGTTTACCAGACTTCTCCTTTCCTTTCACAGTGCAGGGCAGAAACATCAGACTCCCCACAGGAGGTGGAGCCAGCATTGTGGAAGGCAAGTACAGGCCTGAAGCACTTTGTTTACAGGACTCCTCTTCTTTCGGTGTGCAAGGCAGAGACATCAGACGCCCCACAGGAGGTGGAGCCAGCATTGTAGAAGGCAGGCACAGCCCTATTCAAGGTTCAGGTGCAACTCCTCCCTCCCATCTAGATGCAGATCTTTTTATTTACCACTGGGCTGACTCACCCTGTCTCTTGGAACCACCCAGCCCTGTCACTCACAAAACCAGACAAAGGAATACACAACCTAGCAGAGGAAGGCTTTGGATAGTTAGACAAGCAAATACCTACTTTCTACAAGGGGTATTTGAAAATACAGAATGTTAAAACCACTAAAATATGTATTTTATAATTCTGAGTTCAGGCATACTAAACTCAAATTTCTACCATGTTCTCTGAGTCAGTTAGGATTATAAAATGTAATAATTCTCACAGCGCATTCTTGCCTATGGAGAACAGATAGCCTTGCAATAGTAAAAACAACAAGCATTTGCAATGCAATATGTCTCACATTAGGAAAGTTTGAGCTATTGGTATGGTAAACGCCACATTTTTTATTCATGTTTTGTTTTTGAAAATACCGAAACTAATAGCGTTGTCATTTACAATGCCAATAGTTATAACTTTCGCAAATGTGACACCTATAGCATTTGTAATGCAATATGTGTTGTATTTACTTAACTTACATGTATTGATATTACAAACAACAATGGCTTTCAATAATTAATACTTAAATGAAAGTTATTATAATTTATAATGGCACTAGCTTAAAGTTTTGTAAATAACTTTTGTGAAGATTATGCTCAGTGTATTTTATTGTGACGAAAATCCAAGAACAGAAGTGAAATATTAACATCTTTTTGTTACATCTGCAATAAAGCTTGAAACATTGAGAGAACATATGTGAACCTGGTGTAGTTGAATGATTGCACTAATTGATGCTTTGATGGCGCTGAGTGATGTTGTGATGGCGAACGAGTGATGCTCTGGCCTTCAGTGACGCTGTGGTAGTGCATAGTAATGTTGTGGTGCCCATGAGTGGTGCTGCGGTGGTGCGGAGTGATGCTGTATGCTATGCTATGTTTTGTATTTCTGTGCTATGTTTTGTTTTGTTATGCTATACTATGTTTTGCTATACTATGCTTTGATTTGGCGCTGGCTGTGGCGAGGGATGAGTTGGAGGGTGGAGTTGGAGGGTGGAGTTGGAGGGTGGAGTTGGAGGGTGGAGTTGGAAGGTGGAGTTGGAAGGTGGAGTTGGAAGGTGGAGTTGGAGGGTGGAGTGGGAGGGTGGAGTGGGAGGGTGGAGTGGGAGGGTGGCGTTGGAGGGTGGAGGGTGCAGTGGTGTTGGAGGGTGGATTTGGAGGGTGGATGTAGGAGTTGGAGGGTGGAGTTGGAGGGTGGAGTTGGAGGGTGGAGTTGGAGGGTGGAGTTGGAGGGTGGAGTTGGAGGGTGGAGTTGGAGGGTGGAGTTGGAGGGTGGAGTTGGATTTTGAGGGTGGATTTGGAGTTGTAGTTTGAGGGTGGATTTGTAGGGTGGAGTTGAATGTTGGAGGGTGGAGTTGGATGGTGTTTTTGGAGGGTGGTGTTGGAGGGTGGATTTGTAGTTGAGGAAGGAGTTGGAGGGTGGATTTGGTGTGTTGAGTTGGAGGGTGTAGTTGGATGGTGGAGTTAGAGGGGGTAGTCGGAGGCTGGGTTTGGAGGGTGTAGTAGAACTTGGATGGTGGATTTGGAGGGTGGAGTTGGAGGGTAGACTGGTGGGCGAGTAGAGTGTGGGCGCTACAGTGGTGGTGCATAGGGTGGTGGCACATAGAGTGGTGGCGGATAGAGTGGTAGAGTGATGGTGGAGAGAGTGGTAGAGTGGTGGCGGTAGAAGGCTGTACTGTGTGTGAGTGTGTGTGTGTGTGTGAGCGAGAGAGTGTGTGTGAGCGAGAGAGTGTGTGTGAGAGAGAGAGAGTGTGTGTGAGAGAGTGTGTGTGTGTGAGAGAGAGAGTGTATGTGTGAGAGAGATAAAGAGAGTGTGTGTGTGTGAGAGGGAGAGTGTGTGTGAGAGTGTGTGTGTGTGAGAGATTGTGTGTGTGTGTGAGAGAGTGTGTGAGAGAGAGAGAGTGTGAGAGAGAGTGTGAGAGAGAGTGTGAGAGTGTGTGAGAGTGTGTGAGAGAGTGTGTGTGAGAGAGAGCGAGTGTGTGTGAGAGAGAGAGTGTGTGTGAAAGAGAAAGAGTGTGTGTGAGAGAGAAAGAGTGTGTGCGAGAGAGAGTGAGTGAGAGAGAGTGAGTGTGTGAGAGAGTGTATAAGTGTGTGTAAGAGAGAGTGTGTAAGAGAGTAGTTAGATAGAGAGAGAGTGAGGTATTGAGGTAGTGAGATAGAGAGAGTGAGGTAGTGAGGGTGAGAAGAGAATGAGGTAGTGAGATAGAGAGAGAGTGAGGTAGGCCAATCAAGAGAGAGTGAGGTAGGCCGATCAAAAGAGAGTGAGGTAGTGAGATAGAGAGAGAGTGAGGTCGTGAAATAGAGAGAGAGTGAAGTAGTGAGGTAGTGAGATAGAGAGAGAGTGAGGTAGTGAGATAGAGAGATAGTGAGGTAGTGAGGTAGTGAGAGAGTGAGGTAGCGAGATAGAGAGAGAGTGAGGTAGTGAGATAGAGAGTGTGTAGTGAGGTTGCGATAGAGAGAGAGTGAGAGAGTGAGGTAGTGATGTAGTGAGGTAGTGAGATCGAGAGAGGGTGAGGTAGTGAGATAGAGAGAGAGTGAGGTAGTGAGAGAGAGAGAGATAGATAGTGAGGTAGTGAGGGAGAGTGAGGTAGTGAGAGAGAGAATGAGTTAGTGAGGTAGATAGAGAGAGTGAGGTAGTGCGATGGAAGTTAATGCCCATTGCTCGTAGGACCTCAGCTTTGTGCGGATACGGTGAGTTACTTAGACATGGAGAACCGCACTGGATAATTAATGTTTCTGCTGACAGAAGGCAAAGTGTTGTCGAATATATTCCGTTTCTTGTTTGGATTGTTTCTTGAATCTGCAGCTATAAACTGGAAAAGCTTTATGATGAGTCCTGTGTTAACAGTGGAAGAAGGAGAAGTGAGGCCACTGCAACTTTGTTATATTCATAAGATCAGTTCTAAAAAGATTCATTGTTTTACTCTGCATATGTTTGAAGTAAACAGTTGCCTCCTTTTGCCAAGATTTGCAGGAATTACACAAAGTGGGGCATATTTAAAACTGTTTTCACATAATCCAATGTAGCATTTCAGTTGTCTGGCATTACATTTTATATGGCAATTGACACAAATCGTGGAAAATTTGCTGGTGACATGCAACACCAGAGAATTCCATGGACACCAGCTGAAGCCGATACAACAAGGACATTAATATGGGATTTTCCTATTTAGGGTCAACAATAGGGTTATAAAGACCCAGATTTAAAAGTAGCGCAATAGAAAACCGAAACAGACTGCGTGTCACTTTTTCTGTAACCATTTTGTAGCAAGAAATGCTCCATTTTTCAGTGAAAACCCTCCAAGCTCTAAGGGTAAACGTTTAAAAATTAGCGAGTGGGACGACAAAGGCTGCTATAATTAAGCAGGTGAGCTGACTGCCAGTATTGATTAAATTACTCAATTGAACTCATGAGATAATGCAAATATGGGTGCTGTGTAAAGATAAATTGCCTGAAAGTAATTATATATTAGAAAATGTACATGGCCCCAAACTCAACGATTCTTTGGATGGACTGTTTATCTGTTTGCGTTTCTGCAATGTGAAACGCTGTTCATCCTAGAGTGTTTACATTTACATTTACCGTACTCAAATAACATTTCGAAATAATTATTGCAGCCTGCAAGAGGGAAAAAAAATATAACCTTAGGGTCCCAGGAAGCACGGCGTATCTGTCTGACTGTAGAGCAGGGAGGAAGTGTTTTTAAAAGAGGAAATATCTATAGATGCTGGAAACAAGAAACACGAGGGAGGAATGTTGGGGTAATTAAAGCAGGACAAAAAGTGGAGTGGTGTGCCAGGGGGTGGTAAAGCAATCAGAAACAGCTGGGAGGAGGCGGGGGAGGAATGAAACCAACACGAGACGGAGCAGCAATGGCAGGGGTGAATTATAAACTGCTCTGTTTCGTTGCCGAAAGGGTAAACCAGGCTAGAGGGGCCGAGGAAAGGCTGAAAACAAGATGCAAGCGGTTGGGATTTCAGATGATTATCATTAGTTTAAAGCAGTTAACGCAGATCCGCTGAAAAGGCAAGCGCTGATTAAGCAAACACACACGTTTTGAAGCCTTCTACAGTTATAAAAATAGGAACTGATTTCCTCACACGAGCCACAGGGATGTTTACAGGGACGGATCCTTCCTTTCCCTTCTCATGGCTGGGGTACTAGGTGAAAGAGGTGAAAGTAGCTGCCGGGAGTAGCTGATGGATGCTTTCCCTTTGATATGGCGCACTCGCACATTTCTTTTGTTGTGTACTCGGCACACAAACTTTGACGGCGCCTGTGTTGTCAATTTCAATAAGAAAACATGTTTGCGCGCCGAGTATGTGAAGGAAGAGACAAAGAACAAAAGAAAAGACAATGTGAACTAGAAGGGATATAAAATGTGAGACGGGGCACAGACATAGAGAAGGGCACAGTAACAAAGACGGGCATTGAGAAAAAAACAAGAAATCTTTAAGTCCTGAGGAAGAGGGCTCATCCGTTGAAACATGTGTTGGCTGGATGTATCTCTGTGATTGAAAACGAATAAATGTGTTAGAAGAAATCCAACAAGGATCTTTTTTGTATTATTTCAGGACATCCCTAATTGAAAGAAAACCGACAAATAAAAGCGTGGCTGGTGCATCCAGTTCAGAAGCTTACAAGAGCACAAGCCTCACTCATTGCAGACTGGCAGTCTGGGCCACAGCGCGCACTCTGCAAGTTCAACCCTTCTGAACTCTATGGTCCAAACAGCTCAACAAGAAGCCCATGCCCCCTTTCGGGTTTTGTGGTAAACAAAGGCTAAACTATTCAAACAAAGCCTGTAGAACAGGCAATTGTGCAAGGGCTTCAAGGCTGTGGTGAGAGCCTCCGAAACATAAATTAATGAGACGACCCGCAAGCAAAGGAAAGTGGCCCGAATCAATACCAAGCAGCAGGGAGGAGCTGCAGTGTTGCACTACAGGGACCATGCTTATTAACAAGCAGCAGCCACAATGTAAAGGACACAGCAAATTCAAAACCGATGGCAAGCTCTTGAAAGGTTGCAATAGAGGGAGCTGCTTATGTCCTCGAAGAGACTGCTGTGTGCAGGATTTTTATAATGGTAGTCGATAAACACTACATATGCTAGGCTTGTAATGGACGGGGATTAGGACCCAAGAGAGAAAAAGAACAAAAAGCGGCCGGGAAAGGATCCCTTTGAAGTGGCCGTGAAAGTGAAAGCAATTAGGGGGGGAAGAGAATTGAGGCCAGTGCGCACTGCGCACGCTGGGGAAGCCTGTGGGAGGGAGGCTGATGGCTTTGATGTGGGGAAATGCGCGTGCTTGTGTTCACGTGAACTGTTTGAAATCCGCCCGACGGTTTGAGAACTTTTTTGCCTACTATATTTCTCGACTATCCATTCCTGGCGGAATGGGATAGGCGAGACCTAAAATGGCTGTCATTCACACATCGGGGCTTGTCCTACCTTCTACCTACAATGCACCCTACCCTTGGGCCTACCATAGGGGTGACTGATATGAAGAAAAGGGAAGGTTTAGGGACTGGCAAGTGGGTACACTTGCCCAGTCAGCATGACAGTACCAGACTGCACGCAGGCTCTGCAATGGCAGACCTTAGACACATTTTACAAGGCTGCTTTTGTGGGTGGCACAACCAGTGCTGCAGGCCCACCAGCAGCATTTGGATTTACACGCCCTGGGCACACTCAGTGCACTGTACTGGTCTGACAAGTAAACCAAATAGCCAAACATGGAAACACTGATTAATACATCAATTTACAATAGGGCGCACAGAGGCACTGGACAGCAGTGGCACAGTGCCCAAATCATCTAACACTAGCAAAAATACATGAGGCAACAGCAAAAATGGAAGGGAGACCCACGCGCCAATGGTGCCAGGTCTAACACCCCCCCAAAGTGTTTTGTGTAAACCCACAGACCTGTAAAACAGGCTTTGACACTCAACCAGGATGTGACCCTGAAGTATATAAAAAAAATGCCCACACCCTGCATCTTCAGTAGAGTTCAGAGGAGTCATCTATGCCCATTGACTTCAGTCTATTGTTAGCTCCTGGGAGGCATTTCACACCTAGTCACACCTACTAAGCAATGTGAATTACTGGCTGGGTGCCATTGCAAATTAGCCTACAAGAACTTCAGGCATGGAAAAGGTAGTTTTACTAAAGTTACTTTTCCTTAGTATTTATTCAAATCTGACTTTCCCACTGAATTGAATTTTTAATAACTATAATAAACAGTGGTCTATTTTATTCTATCAGGTTCCTTTCCCAAAATACTGTATTAGTATTGTAATCTTTACTCTGGTTTCCTACATAGGACTGTTTGGACTGCAACAGTCAAAATAACTATCCGATGCTAGTCACTGTAAGGTCATGTTAACATTACATTTGTACAAGGCCTACTTTTAAATACTATGCACCCTGCCTTGTAGGCTACAAGGCCTACATTGGGGTCACTTACCCAAATCCAGGACAGAGGTTGAAACATCGGTATCATAGCCTTAATATCCTGGGCTCACCGCTCAGGAGGATAGGCCCAAAACAGCACTGTGTCCAGAACAGCTCTGATGAAAGGGAGCATTTGAGAGGGATTCAGGCATGACTTCAGCACGTTGATAGTGATCCCCAGCGAATGCAGGAGGTCCACCATAGTCTAGAGGTGGGAGACAACAGCCTGGAGTGAGCCTGCTTTCAATAGCCAGTTGTCGAGACAGGGGAAGACTGGCACCCCTGATCTTCACAGATGAGATGCGACCATGCCATCACTTAGAAATGCAGGTAACGCCTGAGGGCAGGTATGACAGGAATCTGAAGGTAGGCATCCTTGAAGTCTAACGCTACCATCCAGTCTCCAGGGTCCTGGGCAGACAGGACCTGAACTAGAAAGAGCATCTTGAATTTCTCCCTTCTTGAGGAAGAAGTTGAGAGAACGTTATTTGAGGATAGGACGAAGGCCTTCATCCTTCTTGGGCACCAGAAAGAAGAGAGGAAAACAGCCATAACATTTTTCTGCTACCTGCACTCTCTCAATGGCTCCTTTCACAAAAAGAGCTGCACTTCCGGGTAGAGAAGAGATAGGTGGTTTTACGTCACCCTGTCATGAGTGGCATGGAAGGAGGTGTAGTCTTGAAGGGATAAGCCCCTTTGGAGAATCTACAAAACCCACCTGTCCGATGTTAGGGACTGCCAGTGCGGCAGGTGATGGCGAATCCTGCCACCCATTGACTGATCGTGATAATAAATAATAGTTGATAATTACGCACTTATATAGCGCACGACTACCCAGATGCATCTCGGTGCTTGTACGAATACCGCCGAGGAACCCTTCCTGGCTTTTCCCTGTGAGGAGCCCACTCCTGGGCACCCCCAAGGTGAAGTCAGGCATCCTCAGCGTTGTTGGGGCCGATGTAGAGATTAAGCAAGCTATTGCCCAGAGGTGCAGAGTGGCGCTCATGATCAGAATAGGCAGTGAGGCGAGAATGATCAGGTCTGAGGAAATTGAGCCGAGACCCACCGAGGCGGGAATTGAACCCTGGTCCCGGCCAGACTACTGCATCAGGGTCTGCCGCTCTAACTATTGAGCCACACTTCTCTACTATATGATGATATATGGGCAGACTAGGAGGGTTTGGAGGCTGTGTCTGCAGGGGGTATGGTAGACTGACCTGACCGCTGGCCAAACCGACCCATGAGTGCAAGTAGGAACCATGTCCGTGGCCATGCAGAGGCGGGAGAGCGGGCATGAAGCGGTGGCTGGGAGGGTAATGACGTGGTTGTACGCCCCTTCCGTGGCAGCAAAAAGGCAGAATGAGGATGACGAGGGGCCATGGAGAGGCCCAAGGACCTGGCAGTAGCTGTGCTGTCCTTAAATCGCTTGAGCACCAAATCCACCTCATTTCCAAAGAGACGGGAGCCATCAAAGGGCATATCCATAAGTAAGGACGGGACATCTCCAGAAAAGCCAGTCGTCCTCAACCAGGAGTGGCATCGCAGGGCCACTGTCAACAAAGCTGCTCTGCCTAGTGAGTAGGTGGTGTCAAGTCCAGAACAGATGGTGAACTTTGCTAAATCCCCTCCCATCCGCAATAGCGTAGAAGAGCACAGCTTGGGCCTCCTACGGGACAGATGGCAGCACCTGCGTAACTGTATCCCACAGCATGAGGGAATTGCGGCCCAAAAGACATGCAGTGTTCACCCATCGCGGTGGCAGGCTGGTGGAAGAAAACACCTTCTTTCCAACTTTACAGCCTCTTGGATTCCCTATCCGGATTTAAGTAAGACGTGGAGGCTTGGACCATCAAGCTCTCTGGGGTAGGGTTTTGGGTAAGGAAATTCGGGTCCTCTGGAGCAAGGGTGGCAGCGAGCAATTGTCCTGTTCAAAGACGCCTGTGTTGGGCTTGGACCAATCCCAAACAGGATGTCGGTAAGTGACTCATTGAAAGGGAGAAGCGGTTCAGATGGGAACACTCTAGGTTGAAGAACATCCGTCAAGTTATTAGTCTAGACTGCCACAGAGGGCTGGCTGCCCTCCGCACTACAATTTCAAAAGAAGCTTCCGCCACCAAAGCAATGATAGGGGTAGAAAGCATGCCAGTATCTGAAGAAATATCCAGTCCCCTCGGTTCACCCAGATCATCAGCCCAGTCCAGTTGTTCTTCGTAAGGCTGGTATTCTCCAGGGTGCGGTGACTCTTCCCTATGCTCCATGAGTCCTAGCCCATAAGAATAGATCTCAGGTTTCGGGTAAGAAGGCATGGCTCCAGTAAGCGTCGGAACCGGTGTTGGATTACGCCCCTCCAGCTCTGTGTCGGAATTGAAGATAAGAATGGGGATGGTTTCACCGGGAGTGCCAAACTTAGGATCAGTGTTGGGGAAGGTCAAGGTGGCACGACCAAAGTCCATCTGGATCGCTCTGTGGATGCTTGGGACCAGACTGGTGCCCAGGCCGCCGGCGTGGATCCAGCAGGGCCCCTCCTGAAACCATGGGACCCGAAGGTGCACCGGAGGGAACAGGCAACCCAAATATGAGGTGCATGGCCTCTGAAGATTCTCTCAATTGAGTGGAGACCCTCCAGGTCCAAGAAACTCGGGAAGACACAGACCTGACCCAGACGCTGGCTCAACCGCGGAGCCAGGCCTTGAGTTACGATGCTCCCTCACCTTGTTGGCTGACAGACGAGGTGAAGTCGAACCACACTTCAAATTCTTCTTCTTTTTGCTGAGCTTGGCCTTACCTGAACGCCTCAACAACTTCGAATGAGACTAGGACCTCAGGCTCATTGACCAGTGCCAGGATCTTCCTTTCGACAGGGACAGTGAACGATGCAGCATGGCACGTCAAGTAATTGCACATTGAGCGGACATAAGCTTGTGGGATACCTCCCTTATACCCTTCAGGTGCATGGCAGTCAAGGCAGGCATCCAAATTGTGGTTCCGCTCTAGGGACCAGAGGCATACAAGGTGCAGGTCCGTCACCGACATCTGTTGGGGAGAAGCGCTGCATGGCTTGAACTCAGCCTTTTTCGATGACATCCCTGCCACACCAGGAGTCAAACCTCAAAAAATATATTTTTTTTTTAAATCATCGAAAAAACCTAGTTAAAACGTGACTACGGGATAGCTCTTTCCATTGGCTGGCAGAGAAATAAAGGACTCACATCAACATGCCTAGGTGGCGCCTATTAAGGCACCACGAACATCACTTCCAGTGGCGACTATACCAATGACACCATGGTGAGTTGAACTACGCTATTAACTGGCGTGCAGTGGTGCTGCTCACGAAAAACTTCTGGATCCACTCTGACGACTGGTATTGTTCTAAGGTGAGGAATCTGCAGCTAGAAGCCTCTACCAGATTAGAGTAGTATTTAGAGTGAAGCAGTGGAGAAACGTGGCATGGAGTGGCATACAGGGAGTGCACAGAGCATCGTAGAGTGGAATATTGTCGTAGAGTCGCATAGAGTGCTGTAGAGTGGAGTGGCAGAGTGGAGCAGAGCATCAGAGTGAAGTATCATGTTGTGTAGTATTGCAGAGTGGACTAGAGTGAAGTGGTGTAAAGTACAGTGGTGCAGAGTAGATTGGCGCAGAGTGCACTGGTTTTGCATTGTGTTGAGTCCATTTGCGTAGTGACGTGGAGTGGTGCAGAGTGCAATTGCGTAGAGTGGAGTGGTGCAGATTGGAGTAGCATGGTGCAGATTGGAGTAGCATGTCATAGATTAGAGTGCTTGTTAGAAATGGGGGCCTCTAGTTAGCAGAGGTAGGTACCTTGTCCAAGTAGGGACCCTTCCATCTAGTCGGGATAAGGGAGTTACACTCCTAAAATAACCCCTGCTCATCCCCTTGGTAGCTTGGCACGAGCAGTCAGCCTTATCTTAGAGGCAGTGTGTAAAGCATTTGCACTTAACTAACAGGAAGACAGCGTAAGCACTACAAAAGGACACCACACCAGTTTAGAAAATTATCCAACATTTATATATACTTAAGACAAGACCAAAAACGATAGAAATCCACAATACAGTACGTAGTAATCTTCAGTCATCAAAATAAAATTCCTTTAAGTCGATAGATCTGCCTGGGGCTATCACGGTGTTGTGAGCAACGAATTCCAAACAGTTCTGTCCAACTGCGGCGTCGCGGGCCAGCTACGATGTCAGGAAGACTCGCAAAGTAGTACCTTTAGAAAAGCAGGGCATCAGTGACCTCTTGTTGAGCTACGAAAGCGCAGCATCTGCAGGCGTCAGTTCTGAAGGTTGGTGCAGGAGTCGCACACGATGTAGATCAAACTCCTCATGGTTGAAGTCAGGAGTGCTGGCGTTGGCAAGCGTCGGGTGCGAAGAGAAGCGGTGCTCGTCGCGATGCTGGCAGGTCATGGTGCAAGCAGTGTGGTAGTCGTTGAAGCGCTGGCATCGGCTGATGAACTGGAGTCATTGGCGCCGGCCGGCCAAGGATGCAGTGCGGGATGAGGACGGTGCATCGTGTAAATTACGAGCGGTGCCCTCGAACCACGGTGGAAGCAGCAGTGTCGATGTCGGCGTGAAGCAAAGTAGTTGGAGTTACCAAGGCGACAATGTGAAGTAAGACGGTGCAGAGTGCGGTGCCCACATGTCGCGGTGCAAGTAGCCGCTCAGTGGCGGAGTCAGCAGGCGTGGTCGGTGAGACCAGGGTTGCAGTGTGGCAATGCTCTCTAACGTTTAACGCTTAGCGCCCTCGTTTAACGTATAATGGTGAACCACACATTGGTGATGCTAGTATTGTTCGTATCAATTCTTTCAGCTGCCTCACAACGTGATATTACCCCTGTGTCAGCTTTACAATACCGAGCCGTACAGCCACAGAGAGGTTGCTCTAGCTCAGCTGTCCCCAAGAACACATGAGGTAAATATAAGGCAGCCGCCTACAAAACGCACTCTAAGTGATCCGTGTGTTAAACAGCTTTGAACAAAATCCCCTGTATGTTTCTCCCGTTTTGACTGTAGGTTCAGTATACCGGTAGAACAACAGGAGCATATTACTAACAGAGACTGGTAGCAGGTCGCCTACCTGAAAAAACTACTTAGGTAAATTAAGCAAATTCCCTTCAACAATAATGAAACTTCAGTATACACTTAGAAAGGTAAATATTATCTGCTCTTCTTGATAGATTCCTGACCGTATGTACTCTGAACCCTACTTGACCAGCTTCCAGCCATCAGCATTAATTAAAGACCTGCCCACCATTACGGTAAGATACACCCTATATTCATAAGGGTAGACATATACAAAGTGCAACTAGGCATCTAGGGTGAGCAAATTACAACTATGGACTAAGATAAGAACTACTCTAAAATAACAGCAGAAATACAGGCTAAAATCATGAATATGCAGCGAATAAATAAATTAACCGTGTACCTCTCTCGAAAAATATATCTGCTAAATGACGGTATATATACCCCACTGCTAACATAAAAAACCAAGAGAATGCTATGTATATATGCATGAGTGATGGATGCTATCTTTCTAGGGAAATCATGATATAATAAGTGTACACTGTTTCAACTTTGCAGATTCGGCATATCCCGTTTCTCATACCAATCCAAGTGATCTTTAGTTCATTTCTGTCTGCTCAACCGGTAAGCACATATGATATATTCCTAACACCTAGGACGCTCATCTGATAAGGTTAAAATTGTAAAAAGATCCCCTACACACCAAATAATGTAATAAGCCAATAGTTAATATATTAGTCATATGTGGAAGTGCAAAACAAAGTACTTGTATCTTTCTGTGACTTCTATGTCCCCTCCGTCTCCCCTTTTTTCTCTCTCTTTCTTTTCCTTATCTATTCTGGTTGGATTAGACTACCTACACATGCAGTAAGAATGACCGGAAAAATTTAAAAACGGCTGTATAACTCTAAATACTGTGTTAACTCTGGGAAAAAGACGCCATCCATGTATAATGTGGTAATGAACAAATACATTTATCACCAGTTTCTTAGCCATATATAATGTGTTGTGTCTATAAAATTGAAATCCATGTGGAATGTGATATCTAGGATATATGTATCGACTGTGGCAAAGCTGTGTATTGCAAACACTATAAGATATGTATAAGCAGTATTATCTAGCTGTGACGATAACAACTAGCACATGCTGTATAGTTATAACACTATCTAATTTGCACATAGAAATACAATATAATAAGAATCTTTTTTTTAAATGTTTTTTACAGCACGATGGTACAGTCCTGAGGAAGGCACTTTTACAGTGTCGAAACGCGTAGACAGGAGACAGGAAACCATCTAACTAATTTTTAATGATTATCCTTATGATTGTAGCTATGCATATGTTATAATGCTTTTTTATCATTGTGTATGAAATAATGTATCAATTTTTTATTGAATGTGATTCAAATGTGTATTAAATATGTAATTTGATATGTACAATTAGTAGTGGTATGTAATTCTTTTTGTGGATCATCCACTCCATATGTGTTAGTTGTTCCGTTTAATTTGCCTGGGTTTTTACTCACATATGCAATTTGCCCTGACCCAGGAAATTTAACTGAATCAGGGGGTCCTTGTTTTGTCTCACAAAATGCCCTCTGCTGTGCCTTCCGGACCAGGAGTCATCAGCAGCATCGTAGACGGCGTTGGGTTGCTCTTTCTTCTGTTCCAGACCAAAACGCAGATCCCAGTGCTGAGGGCAGAAGAGATTGAAGTCTTTGCTGTTCCGGAGACTTCTTGAACAGGGGGCAAGCTCTATCTCAAGCCCTTGGAGAAACTCACAAAAAGAGATTGCAGAAAGTTCAAGTCCAGTCCTTTCACTGCCCAAGACAGAAGCAGCCACTGCAGGCCAACACAGCAAAGCACACAGCAAAGTGGTAGTTCCTACTCACAGCTTATCCAGCTCTTCTTCTTGTCAGTCTTCTTGGTCAAATAGAGTTCTGAAGTTCTGGGCCTCAATATTTATACCACCAAATCCTTTATTCTCTTGAGGTAGAGTGTGTCTGTACCCTGCCCAAACCAGTTCTGTCCTAACTGGTTCCGCTTCCTGTCAGGTGGTGGAGACAGCATAGTGCAAGGCAAATATCCTCCCACTACTCTAAATGCAGCCCTGGTCTATTCAGCCCAGACCTGACCATTCAGGCTCTCTGGAGCCACTGCCCCTCTACAGTCCCCGTCATCCCAAAACCAGACAGTTAATCCACAACCCCAGCAGAGGCACACAGGATGGCTAAGTATGAAAATACCTACTTTCTAAAAAGCTGTATTTTTAAACACAGAATGAAAAAATCTACACTAAAAGACGCATTTAAACATTAGGAGTCCATACATACTAAACTATCTTTTTCTACCTTGTTCTCAGGGGTAGTTATGTTTATAAGACGGTATAAACAAACTCCCCATTCTGTCCTATAGGGACAGGCAGCCTTGCAATGGTGAACAAGCATTTACAATGCAATGGTCTCGGCATTATTAAAGGTAGAGCTATTGGCACTGCTCATGACATTTTTTATTTTTTTTAAATCATAAATAAATGGCATTGTCATTTACATTGCCAATAGCTTAATCCCTTGCAAATGCATGACCTATTGCATTTACACCCACAGAGCCAAACACACAAAGCCGCACACACACACAAACAGAGCCACCCACACAGAGCCACCCACAGAGTCATTCACATAGAGCCACCCACACACACAGAGCCACCTACACAGTCACCCTCACACAGACAGAGCCACCCACACATAGAGCCACACACACAGAGCCACACACACAGCCACCCCCCCACACACACACAGAGCCACACACACACAGAGCCACCCACACACACAGAGCCACCCCCACACACACACACTCAGCCACCCCCACACACACACACACACACAGGGCCACCCACACAGAGTCTCACCTATAACTGAGTCTGCTTCTTGGAAAGCGGGGAAGAGGTGACCCTTTGATACCGACTCCAGCAGTTGGTGTCCGTAAGGGGCAGATCCCACATTCCTTTCCATGCCCTCATACTTCTAACTGCTCTTCAATGTCTGTGGAGGGCATGCCTGGTGGGGGGATGTAGAGGGAAAATGTTGCCTTCCTGGTGGCATTGGCCCCTTTCTGAAATGGATTCCTAGTGGTTCCCAGACACTTAACAGCAGCTGACCTATTCACATGTCTACAGTCTGCAAATATGCGCTCCCTCCTTGCTGAGACGGAAACTGCAACATTTGGGGACAGACACTGTTGCTGAGGGACTGGTGCCAGCGTAGGGAGACAGCCAGACTCTTACTGGTATAAGGACGGACATGGTGTTGGGGCAGACCTCAGTGGTGAGGATAGGCACTTTTGCTGCGAGGCATACACTAGTGTATGTGGCGACGGATGTATGGGAGGGACATGTATGGGGATAGCCACTGGTATGAGGGACAGATACTGGGGGAGGAGTGGACACTAAGCGACTAACACTGGTGAAGTGGAACAGACACTGGCGACAGGAGCCAGGCACGAGTGTAGGTGGCGACAGATGTATGGGGAGGGACATGTATGGGGATAGTACTGGTATGAGGGACAGATACTGGTGTTAGGGCAGATATTGGGGGAGCGGTAGACACTAAGCAGCAGACACTGGTGAAGGGGAACAGACACAAACAGACACTTGTGTATGTGACGACAGATGTACTGGAAGGGATATGTATGGGGCTAGAGACTGGTATGAGGAAAAGAGAACTTGTGTTAGGGCAGATATTGGGGAGGGGTGGACACTAAGCGACAGACACTGGTGAAGGGGAACAGACACTGGTGAAGGGGAACAGACACTGGTGAAGGGGAACAGCCACTGGTGAAGGGGAACAGCCACTGGTGAAGGGGAACAGACACTGGTGTAGGGGAGCAGACACTGGTGTAGGGGAGCAGACACTGGTGAAGGGGAGCAGACACTGGTGAAGGGGAGCAGACACTGGTGAAGGGGAGCAGACACTGGTGAAGGGGAGCAGACACTGGTGAAGGGGAGCAGACACAGGTGAAGGGAAGCAGACACAGGTGAAGGGGAGCAGACACAGGTGAAGGGGAGCAGACACAGGTGAAGGGGAGCGGACACAGGTGAAGGGGAGCAGACACAGGTGAAAGGGAGCAGACACTGGTGAAAGGGAGCAGACAGTGGTGAAAGGGAGCAGACAGTGGTGAAAGGGAGCAGACAGTGGTGAAAGGGAGCAGACAGTGGTGAAAGGGAGCAGACAGTGGTGAAAGGGAAAAGACAGTGGTGAAAGGGAAAAGACAGTGGTGAAAGGGAAAAGACAGTGGTGAAAGGGAAAAGACAGTGGTGAAAGGGAAAAGACAGTGGTGAAAGGGAAAAGGCAGTGGTTAAAAGGAACAGACAGTGGTTAAAGGGAGCAGACAGTGGTTAAAGGGAGCAGACAGTGGTTAAAGGGAGCAGACAGTGGTTAAAGGGAGCAGACAGTGGTTAAAGGGAGCAGACAGTGGTTAAAAGGAACAGACAGTGGTGAAGGGGAACAGACGCTGGTGAAGGGGAACAGACGCTGGTGAAGGGGAACAGACGCTGGTGAAGGGGAACAGACGCTGGTGAAGGGGAACAGTCAGTGCTGCTGAGGGACTGGTACCAGTGTATGGGAACAGGAAAACACCTGTGTGAGGACAGACACTGGTGTTGGGGCATACATCAGCGGTGAGGGTGGGCACTTGTGGCGGGAGACAGAAATGAGTAGGTGGCAACAGATGTCCGGGGAGGGACATGCATAGGGATAGACACTGGTATGAGGGACAGATATTGGGGGAGGGGTGGACACTAAGCAACAAACGCTGGTGAGGGGGAACAGACTGGTGAATGGGGCCCTGTACTGTTTAAGAAAGAGATGAGCTGTGGGACATGTGTGGGAGCGAGTGAGATAAGGGAGATGAGACAGGCGACAGGGCTCCCGGCATACTGAGGGGGTGGGAGATCGCGAGGAGGCGACAGAGTGAGACATGAAGAGGGGAGGGTGCGCGGGAGAGAGAAGGGAAAGGAGATTGAAGAGAAAAGAGGGAAGGCCAGGAAAGAGTGGAAAGACCGAGGAGGGAGAAAGAGCGAGAGAGACAGACAGAAAATGAAATAAAGCGTCAGCCGTACGGATTCAACATGACTTAATGTTTTGTCAGCATCTCGCCCACTGGAAAGCAGCCTCACTTCAGCCTTCTTTAAAACTGCAAAACACTAGAAGTGGTTTTCAGAGGCTGGAATGTGGGGGACTCTTTTTCAATGGAGTGACACACACTAGATGAAGTCTCACCCCGGGCCCGATCCAGCCCATGTGAGGGCCAGGGTACAACGTGCAGGCTTTCATGAAACATCTACTTTTACTAAAAGTTGGCAGTTAAAGTTCGTATAAACTCAACAGGGACACTGGACACCTCAATCTATTCTTTCAAGGCACAGGATCCATTACAATGTGACCTCAAGCCACCTAACCAGGAAGACAGGCCGCCTGGAAGGCGACTGGTAAGATAGCTCAGTGGGATAATGCATGTACAGCGGATAGCTGTCTGTAACCTTAATGTCAGGTTTTCGAATTCTGGTGGGGCCACGCAGACTTTCATGCATATAAGGTCGATTAAATGACTATGTCCAATACAGCCATTTTAACCAAGTGCCTACATACAATTCGGTTTATATAATAAACCTCTAAAGCTCAAAAGAAGCTGTGCCACCCCATCTAGAACCTGGTTCAATGCGGACCTCAACACAGAAAGAAGAACCCTGAGAGCCAAAGAAAGAAAGTGGAGAAACAGCCATCCTTCGCTTACAACTAAAGACAGCCAGCAGGAAGTAGAACAACCATATCAAAAACAAGAAATCCAGCTTCTTTCGTGAGGCACTAGCCAATTCCAAAAACAGACCTAAGGACCTCTACAAAATAATCAGACATCAAACATCCAAGCTTCTGCCCACACCCCTGCAGGCGTCCAAAGAACTATGCGATAACTTCGCCAGCTTCTTCAACGATAAGGTCTTAAAAATCGAATTATCTCTAGACATCAACAACTTACACCTCCAGAAGAGCAACACAGCTATCCCACAGGCCCTTCCATCCGGCTCCTCTCCCCTTCTTTGGCTAAGCTTTTGCCCCGTGCAGGAAACTGAGATAATCTCGTTGATCTCGACCTCCAAACCATCAGCGCACATCTCAGACCCCATTCCTTCCTCACTAATCAAAATAATGAAGATCACCTTAGCACCTATCTGGGGCAAAATCATAAACAGCTCCCTACAAAGCGGAGTGGTCCCTGACTGTCTAAAAATGGGACACGTCACCTCTCTGCTGAAAAAAACCCGGTCTTGACTCAACTGACTTGAACAATTTCAGACCGATATCTAACCTCCCTCTGCTCGCTAAAACACTGGAACGCTTCGTACTCCTGCAATTGACGCATCATCTGGACAACATCAATCTCCTGGACCCCCTCCAATCCGGCTTCAGACAAGGCCGCAGCACAGAAACCGCAATGCTGAACATCATAGACAACATTCACAGTTCTCTTGACGCAGACAAGTGCTGCCTCCTCATAATCTTGTGCAAGCTGTATGCTAATCCGCAGTCCTGAAAATGCAAACTTTAAATCGTAAGCAAACTGTGCACTCACTAATATGTGTACCCCGAGTTAACTCAAATTACCAGGTGTGCACTTTGCATCTGCATTTTGTTGGTCCATCAGGATCAGGCCCTTAATTTGCGCCTGGTGTTAGCGCTGTGGTTCTGTAGCTATGGACCACCATACCACCCAGATAGATATACGCAAAATATAGAGAGAGGCAACAAGCTTTAAAGAACGAAGGCCAGCTTCCTCCAGCATCAAGATGCCACTGGGATCTTAAACGATCATAAAAATGTACACTGATCCTAAAAAGGACACAACACCCTATACATGTTTATTTAAACAATATGCAACCTGAAAGATAGAAAAGATCCTTTTGAGGTGGGAACCTCTGCTTATTTTACTGCTGTCGACAACAGAAATAAAATATGATCTGTGCTGGTTAGTGCAGTAGAGATGTTGTAAATAAAACAGCGATAATATTAAGCATTAGCTAAAGACATGACATTGTAGCACATTAATTACTTTTTCCCGCCCTATATCAAGTGTTGTTCGGACTCCATCTTGTTTTTATGTCCGCCATTTTGTATGCTACATATTGCCATGTGCCCGCCATGAGACGAGTCCTACCTCTTCGCTAGTCGCCCTCGAGATCTGCCCAGCAACAGTCGATAATTAGCCCTTTGTGCATCTAGCGCATGCTCAGTAAGAGTCACATCTGTCTTTGATCAGCGTACATAGGAATGTGCCTTTTCGCGGGTCTCAAGAACCGTTATCTCCACCCATGTATTGATCATGTTCAGAAATATCCATATATGGTCATAAATCATGCTCTGAGTTGTATCCGCCTACTTATGAACCCCTTCTTTGTGCATAAAAGGGGCCATGTGCTTGAGTTCGGTGTGCTACCCTGTACAATGCTGTAGAGTGTCGTATAGGTTGTAGTACCACCTTTAAAGGTTTATTAAACTATGTTTTTGTATTTACAGTTTCCGTGCCAATTTCTTCCTATAGTCTAAGGACTTTGTGCACAGAAGGGCGAACCCTTTGCACTAACGGGCCTTGCTGCAGCCTGTACTTATCAATTGGCGCCAGACACTTGGGGCTCATCGGCGACTCGGATGCTCGAAGGACTGGTCGTGACGAAGGATTGGAACCTTGCCAGGGACGTGATCACTGCCAGCGGCGTCTTTAGTCCTGGCATCCCGAGGTTTTCTTCCTTCCCTTCCGATCTGACCATCTGGGTGGCGCCGGTCCTCGACTGAGATCTCTTCTGTCGGTTTGCCGAGCAGTGGCCGTTTGGGCAAATTCAGAACTTGGCAGTTGGAATCTGGACGCTCTGGATTGGTAAGAACCGTTGTCCGGTACTTGCTGCGAGCTTTTGGAAGCCTGGATTGGCAAGGCAGTTTTAGGATACGCTTGCTGCGGCTATTTGGTTTGGTGGGAGTAGTCATATTTGATGTTGGATTTGGGTTATATGCGTTGCATCACATATAGGCAGGTAATGTGGAGATATTTCTCCTGAACATTGGATTTGAGTGGCACAACGTTTTAAGTGCCATTTTGATTATAATATTGCATATTTTGCACTATTTTTGCCATGCCTGCTTTTAGCGCACTCCGTAAGTGGTGCTGCTGTTTTGGAAGTAACCGGTTAAGACTTGAGGATTCTCAGCCGGCTCCCCCGGAGGGGACGCCTAATAGGGACAAGTATGTGAAGCTTGGTCTTTCCCCTATAATGTACAGCACATTGTGGAGGAAAAACACGAAAAAGGATCCTGAGTTACGTTGGCCTTTGTATGGATCGTTTGATTTGCGTAAAATTGAGTATGTGGAACAGTGTATGTGTAAGCGACGAGTAAGGCAAGACATGTTTGAATGTGTGCGTATGTGGGTGAAAGAAGTGCGTGAGCGCGGAAACGTGAGAAAGCGCTGATTGATAAGGAACAACGAAAGAGTGAGCATGAAAAAGCGCAAGAGTCGAGAAAGCGTGAAGCAAAGGAATTGGAAGTAAAACAGGAAAAGGAGCGCAGATTGCAGATATCTGGGCAGTATGTTGTTCGACAGCCTCTTTAGTTCTCCGCCTCCGTACGCTGGTTCGTCCGCTCCGAGAGGGGGAGGTGAGGATTCTGTATTACGCCCCCATAGAGAAGGTAGATAAACTGTCTATTTTATCGAACGATCGTATGGCTGAACTTCGGAAGATCGCTTCTCGTGCACGTAAAGCTACTGTTTCTCTTCCTGAAATATTACAGTCTCTTGAAGGATGGCATGATAGGGAGAAAATATATTTTACTGAATCTTTGTCTGATGAAGTGATTGCTTCTTTTCGGAAATATTCCGATGTTCTTGAACCTGATGATGTGGTATCAGATTCTAAAGGATTGCATAAAGGTTTTTTTCTTCCTTCCCAGGTGCCCGACGCGGTTCGACGGCTGTTTGCGTTACGGGACGAGACGCTTCACCTACGGGAAAAAGCGCGTCAAAAGAAAGCGGAGGAGGAGAAAACGAATACGAGTGGCGACGGGAAGCAGTCATCTATCTTTCACCCAGATAAGATAGAGCTACTGCATGTTAAGCCTATGCGAGAAGCAGCGCCTTTGTATGTTCCTCCTAAAGGAGCAGGTACTAGTTCGGATAAATCTTCTCCCGATGCCAGAGAGTATTTCATTTATAATTGGGTTTACACTCCCTGGAATAGAGCAGATGTTATGGCATTAAAAGCTGCATTACCCGATCCACGAAAGAATCCTGCCGCCTTTTATGAGGAAGTTGAGGGGGCTCTAAATTCTTGTACTATGACATTAGCTGATATTGATTTATTTTTTGGGCTTATATTACCCCCCCGATATGCGGAGATCTGTGCGGAAAGTAGACGATCTTGTAACCTTTAAGGCAAAATGGGTGGATCTTGAGGATGAGGATAGAGAAAGGAAACCTGCGCAGAAGCCACCCCAGTCGATTTTAGAACTTCCTGCTGTCATTCTGACTAAATTGAAAACGATTATCGCTCCTAAAAAGATTGATTGGACTATGTTAGCGTCGTTTAAGCAAAGGGTAGATGAATCAGTTTCAGATTTCTTTACGCGGTTTGAGGAAACTTTTCATGATTTTAGTGGCCAGTCGCTTACGGACACGGGCCGACATCTTATTGTTGATAAGTATGTTTTGAATTTATTACCAGGAGTGGCAGCTCGGTTAAAAGCGAGTGAAAGCTCTTGGACGACTTCTCTCCGGCATCCCTCCTGACGATGGCTCAGTATTATGAGCGTCAGGAATTAAAAGCGAAGGGTAATGTAGAGAAGAAGTCTAAAGATTTGAAAATGAAAGTTATGTTAGCACAAGTGTACGGACCGCCTCATAGGGGTACCGATAGGGGTGGTCGAGGATCTTATGGTTCTACTTTTGTTCGTCCGAATTTAGCTAGGGATCAATGTGCGTATTGTAAGCAGATGGGCCATTTGGCTAAGGAGTGTCCATTGTTGCGTTCACAGCGACAAGGACGTGATCAAGGACCGATGAGAAATCGAGGGGGCTTTTCAGGCCCCAGGGAAAACACGAATGATCGGGCTATGTTTGATTCTAATATGCGACCGCAAGATGGGTCTAATGTTTTTGATGGACGAAATCAGTATCAAATGTCTGATTACGAATGCCCTGAATATCATGATTCACAGTATGCATAGGATTGCGTAGGATGGGGTAAGGAATCAGTTGAAGTGCCAGTAGATCAGAGGGGTCCTTATGTTACAGCACATGTTTTGGGTTCTACTGATAGGTTTCTGGTTGATACAGGAGCTACTCGTAGCACTTTGTCTAAACAATTGGTTCTGAGGGCTCCCCTGTCTGACTTAACGATTACATCGATAGGGTTCGATGGAACACCTTCCCTTAGCCCGTTGTCACAACCTCTTGCATTTCACGTAGATAAGTTTGTTGCACCATGTCCATTCTTGCTTTCCCCAAACACGCCTGATAACATTGTGGATTTGGATATGCTGAAGCATTTCAGAGCCACAATACGTTGCTCCCCTGAAGGAGTACGTGTTATTTTAAACAACAACTATCAGACAATGGAGAGGGTGTGTATGGTTAGAGAGGATACTGCATTGGCGTCTTTACCTTGTACTTTGTGGGCTATTCCAGATACTGATGTGGGACAGATGGTCATCCCCCGGTGCACATTAGTGTAAAGGAGGGAGCTGTGTTGCCACGCCTACCTCAATATCGTATTTCACAGGAGGGGGAGGAGGCGCTTATACAGATTGTGCAGGATCTCATTAAAGTGGGGGTAGTAGAAGAGGTTCCATACAATGTTTGTAACAGTCCTATCCTACCGATTCTGAAGAAAGACACTGACACTAGGATTTACCGATTTATTATCGATCTGAGGGAGGTGAATAAGATAGTGATACCTCAATACTCAGTGGTTTCTGACATTACGACACTTCTTACTCTGGTTCCGCCAACAGCAACAACGTTCTCCGTTACAGACTTGAAGAACGCTTTCTTTTCGATCCCTATTCATCCTGATAGCCGATATCTCTTAGGTTTCACTTTGAATAATCGATCGTATAGATTTTGTAGAGTTCCTCAAGGCTATACTGAGAGTCCTAGTATCTACAGTCAAGCATTGAAACTACAATTGGATTTGTTTGTTCTGCCTGAAGGTGTGGCGCTTATACAATATGTCGATGATATATTGTTGCGGCCGAGACCCCTGAGCAATGTGAGAAGTGTACATTGTCTTTGCTTTCTTTTCTAGCATCACACAATCACAAAGTATCGAAGAAGAAACTGCAATATTGTAGACCAAAGGTAACCTACTTAGGTCACCTTTTGTCTAAGGAGGGGCGTGCACTCACATCGAATCGTATTCAAGCAATTTTGGACACACCAGCACCTTCTACACAGAAGGATGTTCGAGCATTTTTGGGTCTTACTTCTTTTTGTAGGCAGTGGATACTGGGGTTTTCACACATAGTCAAACCACTATTGGCACTTTTGACGAAAGACACTCCAATTCCCCTTCCCTGGACAGATGAGTGTGAGAATGCTTTCCAGCAATTACGACAGGCTCTTTGTTCAGCACCAGTGTTAGAAACCCCTGATTACACGAAGCCTTTTACATTGTATGTACATGAAAGAGATGGATGCGCATTCAGTTTTAGTGCAGATGCACGGTGATAAGCAGCGCCCTTGCGCATACTTCTCGGCAGTACTTGATCCTGTTGGTCGAGCGTTGCCTGGTTGTTTTCGCTCGGTTGCAGCGACAGCTGTGTCAATACGTCAGAGTGAGGGGATCGTGTTATCTCATAAGTTATTGGTGTTGGTCCCCCATGCTGTTGATGTTCTTTTAAATCAGACAGAGGCAGCATTTAACTAGCGCTCGTTTAACAGGATATGAGCTGACATTGTTTGCTCCTCATATTACATTGAAAAGATGTGCAACACTAAACCAAGCCACGTTGTTGCCATTTCCGGCGACTCAGCCTGAGGCGCAAGAAGAACATGATTGCATTTTCGTGACTGAGGAACAGACAAAGGGTCGTATTGATTTGCAGGATATGCCCTTTACGGATGTAGAGGGAGAGCTGTGAGTGGATGGGTCTGGCCTGAAGTTACCGGATGGTACTACCTCAGCAGCATATGCAATTACTACGCTACATACAATAGTGGAGACAGCACGCATACCGCAGAAATCAGCTCAGGCAGCGGAACTGATCGCATTGACACAAGCATGTGAGCTTAGTGCAGGGTTATGCATGAATGTTTACACGGACAGCCGCTATGCTTTTGGAGTAGCGCACGATTTCGTCCTGCTCTGGAAGGAAAGGGTCTTTTTTACATCACATGGAGCACAGATAATGTACGGAGAATTAGTACATAATCTTTTGACTGCATTGACGTATCCAAAGAAGATAGCTATAGTGAAATGCAACGCACACAAGAAAGTAACAGATAAAGTGGGAGAAGGAAATGCTTTTGTAGATAGAGTAGCACGAGAAACTGCAATGCAGCCTGACTCCACTTCAATGTACGTCGTGAAGTCACAAGCTGAGCGATGGCACGATGCTAGGAAGGAGGTATTAGAGATACAGAGGACCGCTTCTGATAAAGAACGGGAGCAATGGTCTAAAGATGAAGAGTTGGATGATGAAGGTTGTTGGAGAAATAGGCAGATGGAGAAGTGGAAGTTACCCATAGCTTTTGTACAACCTATGGTTCAGATGGCACATGGGCTAGCACATGTTGGAGCTTCAGCAATTGTGAAATTGCTTACGCAAGTTTGGGAGCATCCAGAGATTGCTAGCACGGCTAAGAGAGTAGTACAGACCTGTATGATTTGTCTTAAGTACAATGCAGAAAAAGGGACACGAACTCCAGCAGGAGGATTTGCAACACCTACTGCACCTTTTGAAGTTTTGCAAATGGATTATATTCAGCTTGAACGCTGTAATAATCTGAAATATGTCTTAGTTGTGGTTTGTGCATTCAGCAAATGGATTGAAGCATACCCTACGAACGACAATACTGCAATTACTACAGCAAAGGTGCTATTGAAGGAATTCTTTCCTCAATATGGTGTTTGTAGATTGTTGTGGAGTGACAACGGGCCTCATTTTATAGCGGAAGTTGTCAAGTATGTCCTGAAAGGATTGGGAATAAAACAGAAATTCCATGCAGTGTTCCACCCACAGTCAGCAGGCTTGGTGGAAAAGTACAATGGTATTTTAAAGCTTAAAATAGAAAAGATACAAGCTTCTACTTCTCTGACTTGGCCAGATGCTTTGCCTTTGGCATTATTGTCTATCAGATCGGTACCACACTCTCGAACAGGTCTTACTCCTTATGAGATTGTATTTGGGCGTCCAATGAATATATGGGGAGTGCCCAAGCCAAGCTCAGTGTATGATGTACCTTGTGTTTTAATGAATGACTATTTGGCACAATTAACTGACAGTTTGGTTTCAATTCATCAACAGGTTCGAGAAGGACTCCCTGACCGGTCCACAGGTGAAGGCCATAATCTCCGGCCCGGAGATTTCATCCTTATAAAATCATCCGAGAGGTCGAGCAGTCTGGAGCCGAGGTGGTGTGGTCCCGAGCAGGTTCTCCTTGCAACGAGAACAGCCGTCCGAGTCACCAACCGGAAGAATTGGATCCATGCCGTACATTGTCGGAAGGTGCAACCCGGACTGGTGGAGCCTGCTGTACTGACTGACCATTGAGAAATCCTGACTGCGGAGAGAGGCCGTGCTGTGGTACCTGACGAATCTGAGGAGTTCTTCCCGGACCCGACAGTTCCTGGAGCGAGGAGATACAATCTACAACCTAGGAAGGAACCTACAGTTGTGTGATAAGTTGTCAGAACAGCCCCTAGGTTAGTGCAACAGAGAGCCGATGAGGCAAGGGGGTAGGGGCGGGGGGGGGGGGGGATTCAGCCCTGCATTAGTGTAGTGACACCCGTCTTGGCCTGCTGGTGAAGAAAACAACGGCTGCCTAGGGGGAAGAGTTCTGACAACCTTTTTAGTTTCAGGAAAATATTGCTTGTACATTTGTTCGAATGGAGAAGAAGAAAGTTTTCTGTGCTGTAGGGTTCATTGCTGCTGTAGCAGTTGTTGCTACAATCACGTGGTTTGTCGAAGATGCAATCCCTGCCCGTGAGTTGTATGTTGTTTCCACTCCAGTGCCAGATGAGCATTTCTTCTACACGCTTCCATATCAAGAGATGAAGCACCGACAGTCATATTTGAATAACACTTTCATCCAGATGCTGCACCATACCCATGGTGCTACTAATGCCACAAACTGTTGGACATGTGGTATGATGCCAGCACACCAGAAGAAGGGGGGAACACCGTTCATACCCCTCCCTTTCTCTCATAATGGCTCTTGTCGAGCATGGTACACTTTGCTTTTTGCTACAAGAAAGCCTACAGTGGGCAGATTACTTTTCAGACTGAATAAAGAATGCCATCAGGACAAAGAAGGCTATCCACAAGCCAACGGAACTATATGGGAGTGGGAAGAGTATCGACCGGACAATGATTCAACGCTCTACATTTTCACGAACACTAGAGACATTGTTGGAAATGAAAAATGTGTGATTTCAGTGGCCCAAGCACAAGCAGATTTATGTGTTCAGAGTGTAGGTTATATCCCTGTAGGTGTTAGCAACTGTATTATTGTACTGAATATTGATGGTTTAAATAATAGCACATTTTTGGCCTCTCACAATACCTATTTTGTGTGTGGTAATAGAGGTTAGTACCGATTACCAGCCGGATGGTCTGGAGTGCGTTACACAGCATTTTTACTGCCGCCAGTGTTCCTATCAACCGTATCATATCATAAAGACTTGAAATTATTGAATAATGTAACTGTGAACAGATATAAGCGGACTGTCTATTGATGATGTAAACCAAACCGACACTAGTTTGCAACAATATATAGATTTTAATTTAGGTTTATTTTTCTTCGTGGGAGCTGCTTTAAATAGTAGAAAGATATGGCGATTAACTAGAGTTGTAGAAGCTGTAACGAATCAAACTGCTGCAGCTCTTGGAAATCTTACTGAAGAACTGCAAATTACTAGAATTGTTGCTTTGCAAAATCGCATGGTGCTAGATGTTATGCTAGCAGATAGAGGTGGTGCTTGTAGAATTATCGCAAGTAGCTGCTGTGTATTTATTCCTGATCATACTCCTTCTGTATACAAAGTAATCAATAAATTACATAAGATTGCTGCTGATATATACGTTGAAAATGGAACCTGGACTTTTTAAAGTTGGTTTTAGACTCTAATCTCTACATGGGGTTGGAAAGTTTTTACTGGCCTTTGTATAATTGTCGCAATTATTTTTACATGTTGTATATGTATCCAATGTAGTCCAATGATATGTTCCCTATGTGTTTCATTCTGTGTACCTAATAAAAGAGCTGTTGCTGAGGCTGTCCACCAGAAAAGCAGGACTTGAGAGATAGCTGAAATGATGAGCATCGATATTAACGATGAGTATTTAGATTATCCTAGGAAACCGAATGTCTTCAGCTAATGCTGAAAGGGTTGTCTGTTTTTTGAAACAAGTCGCTTTTTTATAACATGGTAATTTTGACATTTACTTTCATTTTGTCTCACACCCAAACTTGCTGAGAGTGTGACACATTGGACCCATGACAGTTTGGAACTACCAGTGGAAAAAAATGCTAGAAACGCCACCTACCGAGGATCTGATTATGATCATGCTGAAAAACCTGTTTTGGGGAAAAACGTATGTTTGCATCCAAAATGCAACTATGAATTGGGAACAAACTGCACTCAACTCAGGAGTTTGTGCCTGCAATTTGCATCAGGATAAGAATGGTACAGACTGTAAGAGAAGATTGCTAAAAAAAAGTCACTTAGCACACCCGCTAATTGGTAGAATCTTGCGCAAGCTGTATGCTAATCCGCAGTCCTGAAAATGCAAACTTTAAATCGTAAGCAAACTGTGCACTCACTAATATGTGTACCCCGAGTTAACTCAAATTAACAGGTGTGCACTTTGCATCTGCATTTTGTTGGTCCATCAGGATCAGGCCCTTAATTTGCGCCTGGTGTTAGCGCTGTGGTTCTGTAGCTATGTAACACCATACCACCCAGATAGATATGCGCAAAATATATAGAGCGGCAACAAGCTTTAAAGAACGAAGGCCAGCTTCCTCCAGCATCAAGATGCCACTGGGATCTTAAACGATCATAAAAATGTACACTGATCCTAAAAAGGACACAACACACTATACATGTTTATTAAAACAATATGCAACCTGAAAGATAGAAAAGATCCTTTTGAGGTGGGAACCTCTGCTTATTTTACTGCTGTCGCCAACAGAAATAAAATATGATCTGTGCTGGTTAGTGCAGTAGAAATGTTGTAAATAAAACAGCGATAATATTAAGCATTAGCTAAAGACATAATATTGTAGCACATGATTTACGTTTTCCCGCCCTATATCAAGTGTTTTTCGGACTCCATCTTGTTTTTATGTCCGCCATTTTGTATGCTACATATTGCCATGTGCCCGCCATGAGACGAGTCCTACCTCTTCGCTAGTGGCCCTTGAGTTCTGCCCAGCAACAGTCTATAATTAGCTCTTTGTGCGTCTAGCGCTTGCTCAGTAAGAGTCACATTTGTCTTTGATCAGCGTACATAGGAATGTGCCTTTTCACGGGTCTCAAGAACCGTTAACTCCACCCATGTATTGATCATGTTCAGAAATATCCATATATGGTCATAAATCATGCTCCGAGTTGTATCCGCCTACTTATGAACCCCTTCTTTGTGCATAAAAGGGGCCATGTGCTTGAGTTTGGTGTGCTACCCTGTACAATGCTGTAGAGTGTTGTATAGGTTGCACTACCACCTTTAAAGGTTTATTAAACTTTGTTTTTGTATTTACAGTTTCCGTGCCAATTTCTTCCTATAGTCTAAGGACTTTGTGCATGGAAGGGCGAACCCTTTGCACTAACGGGCCTTGCTGAGGCTTGTACTTATCAGAGATACACAGCCTGCCGGTGTGTGTTCAAAGAGAAAAGGGGCAGATTACAAAAAACGAGGCTGGCTCTATTCCAAGTCGTTGGTGGTAATGCAGTGCCTGGTGCTAGCACCTATAACCACGGCATTAGCAAATAAGATTTGTCGAGGTGGCATTGCATGGAAAGAATATTTTCACATTTTGTATTGCATTTTCACATGGTGGTCATGTGTTTTGCTCGTATTATGTGCTGTTGTGTTTTTATGCTGCATTATTGTATTGATGTATTACAACAATCGATCGACAGGGTAGATGGCCAGGACAATGCAAAACAGGACCCTAGCGTTGATGAGAAAAAGTCAGCGCTCATCTGTGAAGATTCGATCGAGGCCCCTTCCCATTCACATTCTCACAGCCTGGGAGATCTGAGAAAGACACGTGTTCACTTGTCCAGTTATGTACAGGTCTCAAACTCTTCCTCACAGACGACACGCCCGAGAAATACATGCAAAGGGGAGACGTGTCTTGTATTCATTCTCCCTAATAAGTGCCCGCTCTTTCCCTTCTTTCACATCAGCTTCCCTTTGGGCCCTTCTTTTTCTATGGTGACAACTTATCCATAGACATCACGTCCTTAAAGCTGAAAGTACATATACTTAACTTGGTAGATATTTACTGCAATGTAGCAGGGAGCAGCTGTTACGGCTTTACGGGCGCACGTAATGACGTGTGTACGTACAGCAAATAGAACTTACCATTTTATTTGCTAACTGCTGAGAGACCATTTTTCGCGGCGATAATGGAAAAAATCGTGACATGTAGGAAAAGGGAAGGTTGGGCCTGGTGGCAGTTCGGAGTTACCTTTTCAGGACTACTTCTGTGAGGGGCACAACCAGAGCGGCAAGCCCACTAGTAGCATTTAAATTACCAGCCCTGGCACTCTCCGTGCACTTTACTAGGGCCTCACCAGTAAATCAAATATGCCAATCATGGAAACACCAACCAATAACATAATTTACAACAAGAGCACTTGCACTTTAACACTGAACAGCAGTGAGAAAGCGTGCAGCGACAATTAACCAGCAAAAACAGGGTCAAAACCGGGAGGTCAGAAAGCAAAAAGACGGGGAAACATGCCAAAAAAATGCCAGGTCTAACAGTGCTACACAGTAGAGTGGAGAGATGCAAAGCAGAGTGGAGTCATGCAGAGTAGAGTGCAGAGGTGTAGAATAGCATAGAGGAAATTGGCGTGGAGTGGTGCAGAATACATCAGAGAGGAGTGATGCAGAGTAAAGTGGCATAGAGTTTAGTGGGGCAGAGTAGTGCCAGAACGCAGTGGCATAGAGTGCATGAGTGCATTGGAGTAGAGTGCAGCAGGATGGAGTGGAGTGGTGCAGAGTAGTGTGCTGAGGTGTAGAATGGCATAGAGGACAGTGGCGTGGAGTGGTGCAGAATAGATTAGAGTGGAGTGATGCAGAGTAGAGTGGCATAGAGTGCAGTGGCACAGAGTTCAGTAGCGCAGAGTAGTGTCAGAGTGCAGTGGCGCAGAGTTCAGTAGCGCAGAGTACTGTCAGAGAGCAGTGGCGCAGAGTAGTGTCAGGGCAGTGGCGTGGAGCGCAGTGGTGAGTGCATTGGAGTAGAGTGCAGCAACATGGCGTTGAGTGGTGCAGAGTAGAGTACAGTGGCGTAGAGTGATGCAGAGCGTCAGAGTTCAGTGGCAGAGTGCATTGTTCAAGAGTTGTGTTATAGAGTGTAGTGGTATAGAGTGTAGTGGTGTAGAGTGTAGTGGTGAGTGTAGTGGTGAGTGTAGTGTTGCAGAGTGGTGTAGACTGCATTAGTGAAGAGTGCAGTTGCGAAGAGTGATGCAGCGTAAAGAGACAGAGTACAATGGTGTATAGTGCATAGAGTGTTGCAGAGTCTGATTATAGTGGCATACAGTGCAGTGTAGCCTGGAGCAGAGTGCAGTGGTGTAGAGTATATTGGTTTTGAGTAAGGGGTGCAGAGTGCATTGGTGTACAGTCCAGCGGAGTAGATTGTAGTGGGGTGGAGCAGGTAGATTGTAGTGGCACAGAGTGGAGAGGCACACAGGGGAATGGTTCAGAGTGGAATACAGTTGCTTAGATTGCAGTGGTGCAGAGTAGATTAGAGTGGATTGGCGTAGAGTGCAGCAGCAAAAAGTGCAGTGGTGCATAGCAGAGTAGTATGGGGTAGGGTGCATTGGCATAAAGTAGAGCGGCATCGAGTGAAGTAGTGTGCAGTGACGCAAAGTGCAAATGTGACAAGATAAAAACAAGTTTTAAAGGACTGCTTACAGAAATTCAGCACTGGTGAAAGAATACAGTAAATAGGGTTTGGGCAAGGGAAGGAACTCAGGCTGGACAGCTTAAAACAAATTAAGCCAGCAAGTAGAAAGCAAGCAAATTTGAGTTTCAAACCACAAAGCCAGTGGTAAGCAACGGGTAAATGCACTCCCAGGGAAACTATACGAATATCCCCAAGATGCAATTAACAAAACAGACAGCTGATCTCTCTCGTAGGCTTCGACATCACTATGTAAAGGTGAGACTTTAAGTGTAATTTTAAGACTAGAACCCCCATAATGGGACAGCAACATAGCATACGCATGCAGCAACAGAACAGTGCCCCCTCACCATTCCTTTTGGAGGAAATGCAAAATTGAGAGCACATAAACACTCACCAAAGATTTCCCCTCCGCTTGCATACTCCGTAACCAAGTAGATCACCCGCTCGGTCTCCATAACCTGGAAGTAAAAGTAAGTGTGAGAAGTGCATTCATACTGAGAGGCTACTTGCTGTACTTCACAACCATGGCACCAACAATTCACACACTGCTTGATAGGTTTGTTATATATCCGTGCTGCTTTCTTTCGGCGCAGACCATAGTTTGCGAGTACGTGGATGAATGCTGAAAAATGTCGGCGAAAACCATCAGCTATTTGACCTTGAACAAGTTCAGGGTGTTGGGGAGCCGCAGGGGCTACATCAGTCACTGAATTGGGGACCAGTGCAACTAAAAACAAGCATTTGCAATGCGATAGGTCTCGCATTAGTAAAGTTTGAGCTATTGGTATTGTAAATGACAAATTTTGTATTTATGTTTTGTTTTTGAAAATAGCAAAATTAATAGCTTTGTCATTTACAATGCCAATAGATATAACTTTCACAAATGTGACACCTATAGCATTTCTAATGCAATATGTGTTTTATTTACGTGACTTACATGTCTTGATATTACAAATAACAATGGCTTTTAATTTTTTTTACATAATTAATACTTAAATAAAAGTGATTGTAATTTATAATGACAATAGCTTAAAGTTTTGTAAATAACTTGTGAAGATTATGTTCAGTGTATTTTATTGTGACGAAAATCAAAGAACAGAAGTGAAATATTAACATCTTTTTGTTACATTTGTAATAAAGCTTGAAACATTGAGAGAACATATTTGAACCAGGTGTTGTTGAATGGTTGCACAGATTGATGCTGTGGTGGCGCTGAGTGATGTTGTGGTGGCGACGAGTGATGCTGTAGCGTTCAGTGATGAGTGGTAGCGCATAGTGATGTTGTGGTGCCCCTGAGTCATGCTGTGGTCGTGCTGAGTGATGCTGTATGCTATGCTATGTTTTGTTTTGCCAACATATGTTTTGTTTTGTTATGCTCTGCTATATTTTGCTATCCTATGCTTTGATTTGTTATGCTATGTTTTGTTATGCTATGTTTTGCTATGCTTTGTTTTGTTATGCTATGTTTTGTTATGCTATGTTTTGTTATGCTATGTTTTGTTGTGTTTTGTTTTGCTATGCTATGTTTTGTTATGCTACGCTATGCTTTGTTGTGTTTGGTATGCTATGTTCTGCTATGCTATTATATGTTTTGTTTTGCTATGCTATGTTTTGCTGTGTTTTGTTAAGCTATGCTATGTTTTGTTATGCTATGTGTTGTGTTTTGTTATGCTGTTTTGTTATGTTATGCTATGTTTTGTTATGCTATGCTGTTTTGTTTTGCTATCTTATGATTTGTTTTGTAATGCTTTGCTAGGTTTAGTTTTGCTATCCTATGCTTTGTTTTCTTTATGCTATGTTGTGTGAGGGTGTGTGAGGGTGTGTGAGGGGGTGTGTGAGGGGATGTGAGGATGAGTTGTGTGAGGGTGAGTGAGGGTGTGTGAGGGTGTGTGAGGGTGAGTGAGGGTGTGTGAGGGGGTGTGAGGGGGTGTGAGGGGGTGTGAGGGGGGTGAGGGGGTGTGAGGGGGGTGAGGGTGGGTGAGGGGGTGAGGGTGGGTGAGGGGGTGAGGGTGGGTGACGGGGTGAGGGTGGGTGACGGGGTGAGGGTGGGTGACGGGGTGAGGGTGGGTGACGGGGTGAGGGTGTGTGGGGGTGAAGGTGGTTTAAGGGGGGTGAGGAGGTGAGAGGGTGAGGGGGTGTGAGGGTGTGTGAGGGTGTGAGGGGGTGTGATGGTGTGAGGGGGTGTGATGGTGTGAGGGGGTGTGATGGTGTGAGGGGGTGTGATGGTGTGTGAGGGTGAGGGGGGTGAGGTGAGGGGTTGGGAGGGTGTGCGAGGGGGAGGATGTGGGGTTGTGAGGGTGTGGGGTTGTGAGGATGTGAGGGTGAGGGGGTGTGAGGGGGTGAGAGGGTGTGTGAGGGTGAGGGTGTGTGTGAGGGTGAGGGTGTGTGTGAGGGTGAGGGTGTGTGTGAGGGTGAGGGTGAGAGGGGGTGTGAGGGTGAGGGCGGTGTGGGGGTGTGAGGGTGAGGGGGGTGTGGGTGTGAGGGTGTGTGTGAGGGAGGGTGAGGGGGTGTGAGGGTGAGTGATAGGGTGTGTGAGGGTGAGAGGGTGTGTGAGGGTGAAAGGCTGTGTGAGGGTGAGAGGGTGGGTGAGGATGGGTGAGAGGGTGGGTGAGGTGGTGGGTGAGGAGGTGGGTGAGGTGGTGGGTGAGGTGGTGGGTGAGGAGGTGGGTGAGGTGGTGGGTGAGGAGGTGGGTGAGGGGGTGTGAGGGCGAGGGGGTGTGAGAGGGTGAGTGAGGATTAGGAGGTTTGAGGTTGAGGGTGTGTGAGAGTGAGGATGAGGGGGTGTGAGTGAGGGGGTGTGAGTGAGGGGGTGTGAGGGTGAAGGGGTGTGAAGGTGAAGGGGTGTGAAGGTGAAGGGGTGTGAAGGTGAAGGGGTGTGAAGGTGAAGGGGTGTGAAGGTGAGGGGGTGTGAAGGTGAGGGGGGTGTGAAGGTGAGGGGTGTGAAGGTGAGGGGTGTGAGGGTGAAGGGGTGTGAGGGTGAAGGGGTGTGAGGGTGAAGGGGTGTGAGGGTGAGGGGGTGTGAGGGTGTGGAGGTGAGGAGGTGTGGGGGTGAGGGGGTATGAGGGTGAGGGGTGTGAAGGGGGTGAGGTTGTGTGAGGGTGTGAGGGTGGGTGTGTGAGGGTGAGGGGGTGTGAAGGTGAGGGGGTGTGGGGGTGAGGGGAGGTGAGGGGGTGTGAGGGTGTGTGAGGGGGTGTGAGGGTGGGTGAGGGTGGGTGAGAGGGTGGGTGAGGGTGAGAGGGTGGATGAGAGGGTGGGTGAGGTGGGTGAGAGGGTGAGTGAGGGTGTATGTGAGGGTGAGTGAGGGTGTGTGTGAGGGTGAGGGGTGTGTGAGGGGTGTGTGTGGGGTGTGATGATGAGGGGATGTCAGGGTGAGGCGGTGTGAGGGTGAGGGGGTGTGAGGGGATGTGAGGGTGAGGGGATGGGAGGGTGAGGGGGTGCGAGGGTGAGGGGGTGCGAGGGTGAGGGGGATTGAGGGGGTGTGGGGGCTGTGAGGGTGAGGGTGGGTGAGGGAGGGTGACGGAGGTGATGCTCCTAGGTAACCCCTCCCCACTAGCTCTCAAGTCACTCTGGCCTTCGTCACTCGGTGCACCCCCTATTCCTAAGGACAAAATTAAGAGCCTAGAAATATGGCTTGATAAATCCCTGAATTTCAACGCCCAAGCCACCAAGTTATCGGCAACCTGTTTTGGCTTACTCAGGCTAATAAGGAAGATCCTCCCTATTCTGCCCTTTAAAGCCAGGAAAATAATGGTCCAGGGACTTGTTCTCTCGAGACTTGATTTCGGAAACGAGTTGCACCTGGGAGCCCCCTAGTCTACTCTGAACATGCTCCAGATTGCACAGAACTGCGCAGCCCGCACACTACTTCAAATTCCCCGTCATACCTCGGTCAAGATCGGACTGAGGAGTCTTCACTGGCTACCAGTGAGACGAAGAATTGAGCTTAAGACTCTCTGTATCACCCATCGAGCCTATTGGAAAGTGGGACCACCAATTAATCACTCCCTGATCACTGCATATATCCCCGCAAGACACCTCAGGTCATCCACTTCTTTCCTGACAACAGCTTCCAGGATAAAAAAGTCAGATGTGGGGGCTGTGCCTTTTCATACAACGCATCAAGGCTCTGGAATTCCCTCCCCCTTCACCTGCGTGCGGAACCCAACTTATTACTTTTCCGCAAACAATTAAACACTTTGCTCTTTTCACGCCCTGAGTAATCCTTCTGTCTGCTGCCTTCACTCATAATTCTGTAGCGCTAGGACGCCTCAGGGTAGCTATCTCGCTGTATACATTTTCATTTCATTCATTCATTCATTTCATTCATTCAGGGGGAGAGGGTTGTGGGGGTGAGGGTGAGTGAGGGTGTGTGAGGGGCAGGGTGAGGGTCAGGGTGTGTGAGGGTGGGTGAAGGTGTGAGGGTGAGTGAGGGTGTGTGAGAGGTTGAGTGAGGGTGTGTGAGGGTGAGAGGGTGTCAGGGGGTGTGAGGGTGAGGAGGTGTGAGGGTTAGGGTCCGAAGTAAATGGTGGTAGGGCAGACGTCATAAGACAGAGAGAAACACAAATGTTAAGATAACAGTGCTCGAAGGGGTTGTGAGAAGGTGGAAATGGGATTGAAGGAGAAAGGATGAAAAGTTAAGTAGGAAAGAGGCCAGAAAGGAGACACAAAGGAGTGAAGTGTGTGGCGGAAACAGAGAAAAGCAGAAAAGAATGAAGATGGATCCGAGAGGGAGCAAGTAGGGGCGGTAGAGTGGTAGAGTGAGGGCGGTAGAGTGAGGGCGTGAGGGTGGTAGAGTGGTAGAGTGAGGGTGGTAGAGTGTGGGCGTGAGGGCGGCAGAGTGGTAGAGTGAGGGCGGTAGAGTGAGGGCGGTAGAGTGAGGGTGTGAGGGCGGTAGAGTGAGGGCAGTAAAGTGAGGGAAGTAGAGTGAGGGCGGTAGAGTGGTAGAGTGAGGGCGGTAGAGTGAGGGCAGTAGAGTGGTAGAGTGAGGGGTGGTAGAGTGAGGGGTGGTAGAGTGAGGGGTGGTAGAGTGAGGGCGGTAGAGTGAGGGCGGTAGAGTGAGGGCGGTAGAGTGAGGGCGGTAGAGTGAGGGCGGTAGAGTGAGGGCGGTAGAGTGGTAGAAAGAGGGTGGTAGAGTGAGGGCGGTAGAGTGAGGGCGGTAGAGTGGTAGAGTGAGGGCGGTAGAGTGGTAGAGTGAGGGTGGTAGAGTGAGGACCTTAGAGTGGGGGCGATAGAGTGAGGGCGATAGAGTGGTAGAGTGAGGGCATTAGAGTGAGAGCGTGAGGGCGGTAGAGTGAGGGCGTGAGGGCGGTAGAGTGAGGGCGTGAGGGCGGTAGAGTGGTAGCGGTAGAGTGGTAGAGTTAGAGTGGTGTAGAGAGGGCGGTAGAGTGGTAGAGTGAGGGCGGTAGAGTGAGGGTGGTAGAGTGGTAGAGTGACGGCGGTAGAGTGAGGGCAGTAGAGTGGTAGAGTGAGGGTGTGAGGGAAGTAGAGTGGTAGAGTGAGGACAATAGAGTGAGGGCGGTAGAGTGAGGGCGGTAGAGTGAGGGCAGTAAAGTGGTAGAGTTAGGGCGGTAGAGTGAGGGCGGTAGAGTGGTAGAGTGAGGGTGGTATAGTGGTAAAGTGAGGGCGGTAGAGTGGTAGAGTGAGGGCAGTAGAGTGAGAGCGTGAGGGCGGTAAGAGTGAGGGCGGTAGAGTGGGAGAGTGAGGGTGGTAGAGTGAGAGTGGTAGAGTGAGGGCAGTAGAGTGAGGGCGGTAGAGTGGTAGAGTGATGGCGGTAGAGTGGTAGAGTGAGGGCGGTAGAGTGGTAGAGTGAGGGCGGTAGAGTGAGGGCGGTTGTGCAGGTGATCTCTATATGACAATGTGGGGGTTACAGCTTATTGATGATGGGGTGAAAGGGGGACACGTCAAATGAGGCACTGCCATTCTATGCATTATTAGCAGACAGTGGAGTGAGGGCGTGAGGGCGGTAGAGTGGTGGCGTGAGGGCGGTAGAGTGGTAGAGTGAGGGCGGTAGAGTGGTAGAGTGAGGGCGGTAGTGTGGTAGAGTGAAGACGGTGGAGTGGTAGAGTGAGGGCGGTAGAGTGAGGGTGGTAGAGTGGTAGAGTGAGGGCGGTAGAGTGGTAGAATAAGGGCGGTAGAGTGAGGGCGGTAGAGTGAGGGCGTGAAGGCGGTAGAGTGGTAGAGTGAGAGCGGTAGAGTGAGGGAGGTAGAGTGAGGGAGGTAGAGTGGTAGAGTAAGAGCGGTAGAGTGAGGGCGTGAGGGAGTAGAGTCGTAGAGTGAGGGGGGTAGAGTCGTAGAGTGAGGGCGGTAGAGTGAGGGCAGTAGAGTGAGGGCGGTAGAGTGAGGGCGGTAGAGTGGAAGAGTGAGGGCGGTAGGGTGTAGAGTGAGAGCGGTAGGGTGTAGAGTGAGGGCGGTAGGGTGAGGGCGGTAGGGTGTAGAGTGAGGGCGGTAGAGTGAGGGCAGTAGAGTGAGGGCGGTAGAGTGAGGGCGGTAGAGTGAGGGCGGTAGAGTGAGGGCGGTAGAGTGGAAGAGTAAGGGCTGTAGAGTGAGAGCGTGAGGGCGGTAGAGTGGTAGAGTGAGGGCGGTAGAATCATAGAGTGAGGGCGGTAGAGTGAGGGTGGTACAGTGGTAGAGTGAGGGCAGTAGAGTGGTAGAGTGAGGGCGGTA
Source organism: Lissotriton vulgaris (assembly GCF_964263255.1). Classification (NCBI taxonomy): domain Eukaryota; kingdom Metazoa; phylum Chordata; class Amphibia; order Caudata; family Salamandridae; genus Lissotriton; species Lissotriton vulgaris. Next base: position 121,718 of record NW_028243100.1, read on the forward strand.
GAGTTGTAGAGTGAGGGTGGTAGAGTGAGGGCGGTAGAGTGAGGGCGGTAGAGTGGTAGAGAGTGGTGGAGTGAGGGCGGTAGAGTGAGGGCGGTAGAGTGGGGGCGGTAGAGTGGGGGCGGTAGAGTGGGGGCGGTAGAGTGAGGGCGGTAGAGAGGGGGCGGTAGAGAGGAGGCGGTAGAGAGGAGGCGGTAGAGTGGGGGCGGTAGAGTGGTAGAGTGAGGGCGGTAGAGCGGTAGAGTGAGGGCAGTAGTGCAGGTGATCTCTATATGACAATGTGGGGGTTACAGCTTTTTGATGATGGGGTGAAAGGGGGACACGTCAAATGAGGCACTGCCATTCTTGCATTATTAGCTGACAGTGGAGTGATCTGCGGCATTTTTTCAGCAGCTGGTCTTCGCCCATGCATGATTTACCTACCATGCTTGGCTGACGACAACAACTCTGACACCCAAACATATGCATGAATGAAATGCTGCAAACATTCCTGTGACGCCCAGGTCCTCGCCCTACCCTCCGGCTACAACATTACAGAGTAATTAACCTCTTTCGAAGTCTCAGGGTGAATTCCTCCGCAGCACTCACCTAGCAGACGGGCTGCTTTCGCCGTGACCCGGGAGGACCTCAGCCGCCGCATGACTGGTCTGGTGCCAGACTTCAAGGAAAGCTCCCAGTGTGTGTGTGCGAGTGAAGATAGCGCCGTGCCCGACACATGCAGACCTGTTCTCAACCCTGGCACCCTGTGGGCTGGCCCAGCGCGGAACTTGTCACTAATCTATTATTTACAACCAGGGCTCGTGAATACAGCACCCTACAGAAATATTTCACGGCACACGACAAGACGAGAGAGCAAAACCTAAAGGCAAAGGTTGTGGAGGGAACAGCAGAGATCTACTACCTAAGCGCGCAAAGTAATATAAGTTTAGACCCCTTTCTTTCTTCCATTTAATTACGTTTGTGTTGAACAAGTTACTTTCCTTCGGTAATGCTTCATCTTGTAGAGAATATCTAGCCGCAGATTCCTTTCATTTGAATATCCCCAGCCTTCAGACTGGATCCAGAAGATTTTCGAGCCGTATCCCTGTGCACTGGTAGGTGGTGTCCTTCGGGCCCACGCTGGAAATGACGTACGCAGTACCTCAGCATGCTGACGTCGGTTACTTTTGCGACTTTCCACGCCAGGAGTGCAGAGCCACGATGAGAACTGACCACTGGTGTGGAAAAGACTAAGGCCCTGAAAAGGTTGTCCCTTACACCTGATCTGGTTCACCGAGCGGGGAGGGTGGGTAAGGAATTTGTGGGAAGATGGTGTTTGACAGATAAGGCGTTACCAAAGTTAAGTAATTTGCTAATCTGATATAGACTTCTAGCCAAAGATCATGAATAGATACCCAAGGAATACCCCTCGGAGGTGGCTCAGCAAACATGATTAAATCAAGAACGCTTGCAGGACCGAACAAGCGAAGTGGCTATCCTGCCAGATCTGACTGTCCAGACAGTAATGTTTTATGAACGTGTGCAGTGATGCCCACATTGCTGCCTGTCAGATGTTGGAGGGGACTAGCGCAATGGTGGCAGCTTTGTCTCTCGTAGTTTGCGCCTGCAAGCCAACAGGGGGCTGTTTCTTGGCCAATGCCTAGCAGATCTTAATCCACTGGACAATCCATCATGAGATGGTTCTCTTCTGTACAGCTTTCCCTTTATTTGCTTACACATAGCCCACGAAGAGTTGATCCTCCACCCGGGACTCTCTAGTGCGATTAAGATAGAACAACAACATTCTTTTTGGATCCAGGCGGTGGAGTCTCTCTTGTTCTTTGGAGGGATCATGTGGAGCAAAGAAAGTAGACCGCATAATGCTCTGGCCTACATAGAATGGAGTGCAATCTTTGGCAGGAAGAAGGCATGCACCTGGCGAACCAGCTTGTCTGGGTAAAAGGTGGTTTAGGGAGTGTGCAGAGCGAGTGCTTGCAGTTCGCTGACCCGCCTGGCAGTTATGGTCACTAAAAAGGCTGGGCATTTGCACAGAGTATCAAATGGTGCACACATGAGAAAGGCGAGGACCAAGCTGAGATCCCACTGAGGCATGATGAAGGGCATAGGTGGAACATAAGTTGCAAGCCTTTAAGGAACCGAGAAGGCTGGTCCGGCAAGAGCAGAAATGCAGAGATGGCAAGAAGGTAACCCTTAACTGTGCCCAAAGCAGTGCCCTGTTGGCCTAAAGACATTGCAAACAAGAGAACTCGCAAGAGAGATGCAGATAGGGGGGGTCAACACAATGGGAAGCACATCATGAAACAAATTTCTCCAAGCGACAGGTATATACCAATTTAGTGGCAGGATACTTGGAAGCCAGAATATCGTCACAGACTGTAAGAAAAATGTCAAAAGCTGTCAGCTGTCACCACATATTCTCCAAAAGTCCAGATGGACGGTGCACAGGTTCGGGTGCAGAATGTTGGCCCTGTTGCTGTGACAGAAGATCCGGACAGAGTGGAGGACCTATGGTCATGCTCAACAACTTGGAATACCAGATTGTCCATGCCCAATCCGGAGACACAAAAATTACTCCGGCCCGGTCGTTCCTGATCTTCTTGAGAACTCTGGGCAGGAGTGGAATTGGCGGAAAGGTGTACACAACACCGGAGCTCCACTCGAGACAAAAAGCATCACCAAGCGAAGTCGTCTTGGAAACTCCAGCACGCACAGCTATTGAAATTGCGTGTTCTCTGCCTTGGCAAACAGATCAAACCAGGGCTGTTCCCGCTGCTTAAAGAGACAAAGCACCGCCTCCGGGTGAAGACGCAATTTGTGAACCACTAGGCATTATCAGCTGAGTTTGTACACTCGGTCGTTTAGGGAGCCCGCCAGATGCAGCACCACCAGGGAAAAGCCCTGACATTTCAGCCATGTCTACAGTTGCTGAGCTTACAAATAGCCCACGACCTCATCCCACCCTTTTTGTTGCAGTGGCGGAGGTGTTGTGTGTGAACACCTGCACCAGCCTTCCCTTGATTGCAGGAAGAAAAACGTTTAATGCCAAGCGCATGGCCCGAAGCTCCAACAGGATTATGTGAACCTCAGACTCTGCCAGAGACCAGAGTCCTCTAATCTCCACCTCTTCCAGATGGCCACCCCAGCCCAGATGTGACGCATCGGTCACTACAGTCAACTTTGGTTGGAGAAGGGCGAAGGGGTCTGCCACTGAACCAATCGCGGGTTCGTTAGCCACCACTCCAGGTCTTTTCTATTTCCTGCTGATATCTGAACTATGTTGGGGAGATTTCCCTGATGCTGTGCCCACTGGGTCTTCAGGTCCCACTGTAGATATAAGAGGGCATGAGGCCCAACAGCCTCTGAGTCAGTCTCATCCAAATACAGGCTGAAACATCTGCATCATACCCTGAATACCCTGGACTTGATGTTCGGCAAGATAGTCTTGAAACTTCAAAGTGTCCAGAACTGCTCAGATAAAAGGGAGCATCAGAGAGGGAGCTGTGTGATATTTCGGCATGTGGATATTAAACCCCAGATAGTGTAGGATGTTTGCTGCAATCAGGAAGTGGCTGACGACAGCCTGGGGGCAGCATGCCTTCAACAGACAGTTATCAAGGTAGGGAAAAACTGAAATCCCCAATCTCCTCAGATGAGCTGCGACCAACGGCATCACCCTGGTGAACACCCAAGGGGAGCTGGCAAGGCCGAAAGGTAGCACAGCAAACTGAAAGTGCTTGTGGCCCACTGTGAACCGCAGACAGAGCCTGTGGGTTGACAGCATGGGAATATGTAAATAAGTGTCCTGCAAGTCCCATTCTACCATTCAGTCTCCAGGATTTAGGGCAGACAAAACTGGAGCGAGCATATTTTCTTACCTCAAGAAGAGGTTGAGAATGCGCAGATCTACATTAGGACGAAGCCCTCTGTCCTTTATGGCACCAGAAATTAGCAGGAATAGCAACCATGATATGCTTCTGATGCAGGCACCCTCTTTATGACTCCCTTGGCCAGGAAAGCCTGTCTTTGTGGATGGAGCAAGGAGATATGGTCCTCTGTAAGTCGATTGTAAGTGGGTGGCATGGGTGAAGGAAGTGTCACAAAGGGAAAGGAGTGGCACCTTTGGACTATCTGTAGTACCATATGATCTGATGTTATTGACCACAAGTGCAGGAGGTGATGGTGTATCCTGTCTCCCACTGGATGTATATGATGGTCTGAGGGTGGATAAAGAGGCTTGGAGGCAGGGGTTGGTGGGGGACTGTGGAATGACCGGACCGCTGGCCTCTTGTCCCATATGGTCTATGGAACCAAAGCCCTCAACCACAAAAAGGTTGGGAAGCCTGTTGGCCATAGTGGCTTGTGTAGACAGAAAAAGGACGCAAGGTAGATTGAGGTTGAGAAGGGGACATACACAAGCCCAAGTACCTGGCCGCAGTCCTGCTGTATTTGAAGCGTTTCAGTGCTGAGTCCGCCTCCTCTCTAAAGAGATCAGAGCCATCAAAGGGCATGTCTATGAGGGACGTCAGTTTCTCATACCAGTAGTGGGAGAAGCAGGTGGCATAGTTGGCTGAAAATGCTGGGTGGATGACGAATGTATTATCATGGCATCCGTACATAGATGACCTGTTTATGATTTGGAAGGGGTCTCAGGAGTCAGCCTGGGACTTCATTAAACACCTGAATAACAACAACGTGAAGTTACAGTTCACAGGTGAAGTGAGTTCCACATGAGTGAACTTCCTTGACCTAAGGGTATTTGTATCCGAGGGAAAACTGTGTACAGCTCTGTATAGAAAACCAACAGCTGGGAACTCAGTCATTCATGCCACCAGTGCCATCCACAGAAACTAATCAACAGCATCCCATTTGGGAAATTCCTCCATTTGAAAATGAACAGTACAAGAGATTGAGATTTCCAAATGGCAGTGAAAGAGAGTACAACCAGATTCATTGCGAGAGGATATGGTAAACAACTGCTAGATAACACTTTAAGCAAAATTAACTTCATCCCTAGGAAAGAGTTACTTAAGGAAAAAGACAAGGAAGAAAAAGAAACAGGCAGGTTCAGAATCATTACACTGTTTTCAAAAAACGCCAATGATCTGAGAATTTGAAAAAAGAACAGGCGGCTGACCAGGGTTATGCACATTAATTTCTCAGTATGAATCGTAAGTTCATAATCAGTGCACGCGTTTCGTTCGCATAATCTTCGTTCTTACTAATATAGCGGTATAAGTCCCCGCAGTGTAGATAAAGAAACAGGGGTCCGACCAAAGTACCGGCCGCCCACACTTACTAATATAGCGGTATAAGTCCCAGCAGTGTAGATAAAGACACAAGGGTCCAACCAAAGTACCGGCCGCCCACACGATTCGCTCGAGTCGAGTCTCTGCAAGTGTAGAAATCACGGACTTTCCGGGGACTTATACCGCTATATTAGTAAGAACGGGCGACCAATACATAGGTTGGACCCCTACATCTTTACTTTTCTCGCGGAAAGTGACATCGTTTACAGAGACCGGGCGACAGTCACAGAGGTCATCCCTTGGTCGACAATCCTGATAGCCAGCTTGGAATTCTGTCACTATATATTGCCCTCAACTTTCACTCTTGGTTGGGCCTGAATATTTGAATTTCCATCATATGAGAGCCCTGACTAAGTTCATGCGAACGAAACGCGTTTGGCTAACGTTTTAACACTACTTCAGAGCTTGCGAGCACTCTGTTCTGTGCACCGTCCTTTTGTACACAATGATCTGAGAAATATATTGAGAAAAAACTGGCTACACTGAAACCTGATCCGTTCATTGGAACAGACATACTAGCAGTGCCTCTGATTACCTTCAGAAAAGCCAAATCCTTAAGAGACATGACAGTACACAGTCATTTAAAGTGCAACACCCAAAAGAGTGCTATATTAAAAAATTTGAAGGGGGTTTGCCCCTGTGGCAAGTGTAAGGCTTGCGTAAATAGTAGGAGATTGGCTTATGAAGTACCTGGGCTAAATAGTAAGAGGGCAATAACCAAAGTCTTAACCTGCAACACTGCCTATACAGTGTATTGCTTTGTCTGCCTGTGTGGGCTGAAATACATAGGTAGCACCATTCACTCTACTAAGACACGTATTTTGGAACACATGAGGGCCATAGCGAAGAAAGACGCCACGTACCCAGTGGACAGACATTTTGAAAGTAAACATCAAAGCAACAGGGATCTGTTGCCATTTATGGTATTGATCATGTGCCAGTTGACATAAGGGGAGGTGACAGAATTTTGATACTACGGAAACTGAAATCACGATATGTAATCGACCTACAGACCAAGGCCCCACAGGGAATGAATAGTGGGGAGGAGTTAGCAGTTCATCTGGGAAATTAAAATTAAAACATACAGGGTAATTGCAAATAATAAGGACTTGGAATATGTAACGCTTGCCGATACACGGCTAACTAGTTTAAGCGCCAAGAATTGAAAAATGTATATATATTGCAATGCATGTCAAATTTGAACATGTCATGGGTAATACTAATATGATGTGGAACATTTCAGTAACTCATGTATTCAGAGTCATTATAGCTTTTCTATATTGATTGTAAGCCCATCCACAGCTTGCCTGAGCAATAAGGTACATACCAAGATGGCGGATTCTTTGTAATGAATATTTTCCTTTTCCTTGTCCTTCTTTAATTCAAGATGCGCTTCGAGCTCACGGGCTCTTGGTCACATGACCACCACAGACATTTTGCGATTTATATAGAAAACAAATCATAACAAAGGAAGAGAGACTCTGTGTTAAACTTTCACACAGGGTTCCCAAAGGTGCCGTTTTTATAAAATACATTTGATTTTAGTTCATAAAGGCACACTTCCAAGGTGTATGGTGTATTTTAGCACATGGTGTTTGATGAATTTAACGATTGTTTACAAAAAATCATGGGAATAGTACCCTAATTCATATTCATTTCAGAAAGCTATAGGTACTCAGACAGGAGGACAGAGTACTATTATTGAAGAAAAAGGCATAGAAGGTAGGGGGCAAGGGAGAAGAGAAGGGTCAGGAGAGAAGTTTTGAGAAAGGAGACAGAAAAGAAAAGCAGGTTAATTCCGGTGTAGTACCCTATGAATCAATCTTTTATCCAAGCTTAATTTTCAATTCATCCCATATCCCTCCGTATCTTATGTATTCTCCCACCCCCACCAATTTTCTAAGTATATCCATACTAAGTCAGAGATTGTAGAAGCTAATAAACCAAAAATAAGAATAATTAAGTGTATATAAGAAAATCACATTCCTCTATATATATATATTACCTACTGGCGGTCGCCAGTAGGTATATATAGTTAGGACCTAGTTTCCATAGGAAATCCGCAGCATTCCATTGGGAATAACTTTGGCGCCGGTTAATGAATGTACGCGATTTTCTCAAAGAAGATGGCCCGTTACGCTCCGCTCCTTCCCTGAAAGTTTCTGGGGGATTCGTGAAGCAGGGGCCGAGAAAAAAGGGGGGTCCCAAAACGTGTTTTCCCCATGCAATTTTCCATAGGACATCTAGACAAGGCTACAGCTCGAACCGATGAACGGAATTACACCAACCTTGGCAAAATGGTAGGGCCTGGTACGCAGTACGCCCTTTTGGTAAAATGGTGTAAATCCCGCCAGTAGTTGTTGAGAAAATCGGATTTAAAAAATATATATATCTATAGGCATTGCACCGTGCGTGCACTGTAAGCTTACTGTACTCTGTGCCTTCCAGAGTGCGAGCTGCATGCTGATTGGCTGCCACTGTCTGTTAACACTCCAAAACAGAAATTGTTGGCAGCCATCTTGTGCCTCGGTAGACTGAGGCACAGGAAAGCAGAAAAACAAACGTGTAGAACTCAAAAAGGGGACAGGGTAGAAGTACCCTGACCCCCTAGGCCTGCTCAGGGGGTCCCACAAGGACCCCTAAGGCCAATATTGTTTTTTTTTTTTAAATCCCGGTATGTTTTTTTAAAAATTACCCCAAGGGGGACCTAATCGTGTGGGCATAGTGATAAAAAAGTGTGGGGGTGCCCAATCCCCCCCGCACTGCCCCGGGGACCGCCGCCCTCCGGGGCAAAGCAAAGCAGGCTCCTGGCGCCTACTGGAGGCTCCTGGTGGGTTAGTTGCCCCCCAGGGACCCTCAGTATGCAAGGGGAATTAGTTTCCCCTCTGCAAACATGACCGGGGACTTAGTTGCAGAGAGGTGTAAAAGAGGGTGTGGCCTCATTACACCTCTCTTTGAATGCAGCCCACTGGCTTATTCTGGAGGCTCCTGGTGGGCTAGTTGCCCCCCAGGAACCCCCAGGGACCCCCAGTATGCAAGGGGAATTAGTTCCTCCTCTTCAAACGCGCCAGGGGTTGCGCTGCAGAGTGTTGTAAAAAGGGGACGTGCCCTCTGAACACCTGCCTGCAAAAATGTAATAAATCAATATAAAAAAAATAACAACTAATACATTTAAAAATTGTCATTTAAGAAACCTTCACAATTAAATGAAAAAACCATAGGTTTCAGGCCTGATATAGTTAGGAATTAGCATTTTAAAAACCATTTAAATTCATTAAAAAATCATAGGTTTCAGGCCTTATATAGTTATGAATTAGCATTTTAAAAACCTTGAAAATTCACTGTAAAAACCATAGGTTTCAGGCCTTACATAGTAGGAATTAGCATTTAAAAAACCTTGCACATTCACTTAAAAAACCATAGGTTTCAGGCCTTATATAGTTAGGAATTAGCATTTAAAAATCTTGCAAATTCACTGAAAGAAACATAGGTTTCAGGCCGTATATAGTTAGGAATTAGCATTTAAAAAACCTTTGAAATTCACTGAAAAAACCATAGGTTTCAGGCCTTATATAGTTAGGAATTAGCTTTTAAAAAACCTTTGGAATTCACTCAAAAAACTATAAGTTTTAGGGGTGTTATTGTTAGCTGGACCATTGAAATTGCTCCTATATAGTTAGTTGTACTAATGCAAATGCTACTTACCAGTATGCATCTGTTCTTGGCATGTAGGGCTGCTGACATTCATAGACGTGCATAGATCGCCGCCTAGTGTTGGGTCCGGATGATTGCACATTGTTGTCCTGGAAGAGCCTTCGCAGTATCACGAGATAGGTGGCTCCTCCCCTGGACTACAGTGCGCATGGGCATCGCCTCCATCCCCAGATTGTTTTTAGCCATTGGCAGAGATGGAGTGAAGTATGTGAGTGATGCCCATGCTATGAGCATATGTAGATATATATATATGAATACTGCAGCTGCTACAGGCGCCGGGGAGGAGGGTGGGCGATATGAATGTCAGCAGCCCTACATGCCAAGAACAGATGCATACTGGTAATTAGCATTTGCAGTTCGAGGCATGTGGGCTGCTGAATTCATATCTGTGCATAGAATACATAGCAGTCCTCCCATTATTGGCGGCCGCCCGTGCCAGCTGCAGCAGTCTGAAAAAGTGTTTTGAGAACAGCCTGACCAACAGCTGCCTGCTGTTTGGAGTGCACGTCTACACAGTAATGTTTAGTGAAAGTATGTGTGGTAGACCATGTGGCTGCTCTACAAATATCTTCTAAGGGAATGTTACCTAGGAAAGCCATAGAGGCCCCCAACTTTCTGGTGGAGTGGGCTCTTGGTGGAATTGTGAGAGTGCGTTTAGCCTTAGCGTAACAGATCTGAATGCATTTCACGATCCACCTAGCGATCCCAGCTTTGGAGATAGCGTTTCCCTTGTGGTGTGAGGCAAATGCAACGAAAAGTTGCTTGGTCTTACGAAAATCTTTTGTCCTGTCAATGTAGTACATTAAGGCTCTTTTAACATCAAGGGTGTGGAGCATCCGCTCCGCCAGCGACTCTGGGTTTTGAAAAAACACTGGCAACTCAATTGTCTGGTTCATGTGGAATTGAGATACAACCTTGGGTAAGAATTTAGGGTTAGTGCGGAGTACCACCCTGTTAGCGTGTACTTGGAAGAAAGGTTCTTGGATGGTGAGCGCCTGCAACTCACTAACCCTCCGTAGCAATGTAATTGCTACTAAGAAAGCAACCTTCCAAGTCAGAAACTGAAGCTCACAAGAGTGCAGTGGCTCAAAGGGAGGACCCATCAGCCTTGTAAGAACCACATTGAGGTTCTATTCCGGAGCTGGTGGTGTCCGTGGTGGAATGACCCTTTTGAGTCCTTCCAGAAAAGCCTTGATAGTAGGGACTTTAAAAAGTGATAGGTGTTGCCTATTCTGGAGGTATGCTGCCATTGCAGACAAGTGAATGCGGATGGAAGAATACGCCAAATTGCATTGGTACAGGTGGAACAGGTAACAAATGATGTTCTGAATGGAAGCATCTAGCGGGTCAATATCGTGGTTTACACAGTAAATGACAAACCGCTTCCATTTAGCCGCATAACAGGCTCTATTAGTGGGCTTCCTTGCCTCCCGAATGATGTCCATGCAATCGGGGGGAAGATTGAGGTAGCCAAACTCTAGGACTTCAGGAGCCAGATCGCCAGGTTGAGCGGTTGCGGGTCTGGGTGCTGAATGTCGCCATGGCTCTGCGTCAGAAGGCTGGGAGTGAGATGAAGCCTTTGATGCGGTACCACGGAGAGTTCCAGAAACGTGGTGTACCATGGTTGGCGAGCCCACGTTGGAGCAACCAGGATGAGAGTCATCGAGTGCTGCCTGAGTTTGCGTGCCACCAGCGGTATCAGAGGTGCTGGGGGAAAAGCGTACGCAAATCTGCCTGACCAGTTCATCCACATCGCATTGCCCTGCGATTGCGGGTGTGGGAACCTGGCGGCGAAGCTTTGGCATTTTGCATACTCTTTTGTGGCGAACAGGTCTATCTCTGGATGACCCCACTTTTGGAAGTACGGTTGGAGTACTGATGGATGTATCTCCCACTCGTGCATTTGGTGGCTGTACCTGCTGAGCAGGTCCGCCATCTGGTTGTCCTTGCCCGGGAGATGCTCCGCCATGAGGAAGATGTTCCTCTGAATGGCCCACTTCCACATGCTCGGAGCCAGATGAGACAGCTGCGGAGAGTGTGTGCCCCCCTGTTTCTGAATGTAGTACATGGCCGTCATGTTGTCCGTCCGGATCAACACGACCTTGTTGCACAGATGTACTTTGAATGCCTTCAAGGCCATGAAGATTGCCATCAGTTCCAAAACGTTGATGTGCATCTTCCTTTGCTGTAGTGTCCATAGTCCCTGCACTGTGTAGTGGAGTACATGCGCTCCCCATCCCTGGAGAGAAGCGTCCGTTGTCAGGATAATCTGTGGCACAGGCTCCTGGAACGGTCGGCCCTTGCAAAGGTTTTGTGGATTCCACCAATGCAGAGAGTTGTACGCCCGACCGCTCACCAACACTAGGTCTGTCAGTTGCCCATGAGCCTGAGTCCACTGACGTGCTAGGCACTCCTGAAGCGGACGCATATGTAGTCTCGCGTGCGGGACGATGGAGATACAGGAGGCCATCATGCCTATCAACTGCATGAACACCTTTGCTGTAAGCGAGTGCTGAGGTCTGAATCGTTGGATCAGCGTTTGGATACTGGCGATTCTCACTGAATTTGGCTGCGCAGTGGCTGCCAGAGTGTCTATTGTCGCGCCCAGATACTGCCGTATATGGGCGGGTTGGAGATGGGATTTTGGATAGTTCAGCGAGAATCCCAGATCGTGCAGGAGATGAATGGTGCGGGACACGTGGTCGGCGCACTGCTGTTCTGACTTTGCCTGAATGAGCCAGTCGTCCAGATAGGGATAGACGTGGACGTTCTGTCGTCGTAGATGTGCCGCCACAGTCGCCAGGCACTTTGTAAAGACTATTGGCGCTGTGGTGACCCCGAAAGGCAGAACCCTGAACTGGTAGTGCTGGTCTTGAATCGTGAATCTGAGGTACTTCCTGTGGGAAGGATGCAGGGGGATATGAAAGTATGCATCCTTCAGATCCAGCGTAGCCAGGAAGTCCCCCTGTCGAAGCAGGGGGAGGACCTGCTGCAACGTGAGCATATGGAAGTGCTCCGATAGAATGTACCAGTTGAGGGGCCTGAGGTCCAGGATGGGCCTGAGGGATCCGTCCTTTTTGGGGATTAGAAAGTACAGAGAGTAAACTCTTGTTCCCCTTTCTTGCAGTGGAACGAGCTCTATTGCCCCTTTTTGCAGCATGACTTGGACTTCCTGCTGCAACAAGTGCAAGTGCTCGCCGGACATAGGACGGTTTCTTGGAGGTATGTTTGGTGGAGTGGAAGTAAGTTCCAGACAGTAACCGTACTGGATAAGAGATTTGACCCACCTGTCCGTGGTGATGGATTTCCACGCGGGCAGGAACTGCTGAAGTCTCCCCCCGACCGGTGTTGTGTGGTCGGGGGGCAGTGACAAGGCGTCACTGTTTGTTGGCGGTGGAGGACCTGGAGCTGTTGTTTCCACGTCCCCTGCCTTTGACGTTGTTGCCCCTGTAACCACCTCTACCCTTGTTGGTGTATGAGGTCTGGGTGTTGCTCTTGTAGTACTGTGTGGATTGTGATGCCTGACCCCTTGAGGTGCCTCTGTTATTGGAGCGGCGAAAGGAACCACCCCGAAACTGCTGAGACTGGAGGGCCCCCATAAACTTAGCAGTGTCCGTGTCTTTCTTCATTTTTTCAAGTGTCGCATCCACCTCGGGGCCAAACAGGTGGTCAGGATTACCTGTTTGGTTCAAGATGGTTGTCTGTATATCTGGTTTGAAGCCTGATATTCTAAGCCATGCATGTCTCCTCAGCAACACGCTAGTGTTGATTGCCCTGGAGGCGGTATCAGCCAGGTCCAGCGCACATTTGATGGAAGCGTTGGTGATCAGCTTCCCCTCCTGAATCAACATTTCACCTGCCTCCTTGTACTGATCAGGTAAGTGCTGCAGAAGTGTTTCTAGGGTGTCGTAATGCGCCCTATCGTAGCGTGCAAGTAGGGCCTGCGTGTTTGAAATGCGCCAAATATTAGCTGCCTGCGCAGCAATTCTTTTCCCTGAGGCTTCAAATATTTTTGACTCTTTGTCTGGGGGAGGAGCGTCACCCGTGGTCTGCGAGTTCGCCCGCTTACGTGCGTTGGATAAGACCAAAGAATCCAGTGGCAAGTGTCCCTTGATGTACGTTGGATCCGAGGGCACTGCCTTGTATTTTTTATCAATACGAGGATTGATGACTCGCGCCCGAGTGGGCTCCTTGAAAACCTCTGGCGCATGCTTCAGCACTCCCTTGAGCATAGGCAATGTCTTGACTGACTTTTCAGCCACTGAGAAAGTGTCAAACAGAAAATCGACATCCACAGGATCTGAATGTAGGTCGACATCATGATTAGCTGCAGCTCTCTCAATCAGAGCGTTGAAGGCTGCAGAGTCCTCTGTTGGAGAAGTCTTTGCTGCAAAAAGCTGCGGTTCATGACCCGACTGAGGGTCCTCAGGGTCGCCTCCGGCAGACCAAGGTTCATGTACCTCCTCTGGATCCGAGTATGCTGGATAATTGTACTCGTCCTCTTCATCTCCGTCACCTTCCCCAGCGTTTGAATGCGTTGGTGAAAGTTCCAAATTATGTGGAGATGCAGGCTCTATAGGGGCAGAAGTACCCGCAGAGTCCTTTTTATTTTTGAGTGGAATACGATAATGCTCCAACACCGGCTCCGTGGTGATCTTCCGTTTGAGGAGAGAGAGCTTTCCGGTGTTGGCGTCGATGATAACCTCTCGACGCTCCTCATCTGCGAGTGGCTGGAGCCGAGGCTTCGGCACCACCAAGGACGCCTTGGGCATTGACACCACCTTCAAAGGCACCCCGACCCCATGCCTCGGAGCGAAAGCCTTCGGCGTCGTCTTCGGCGGCAGCGTGTAGCGGATAGGCGTCTGCGCCTTTGCCGGCTTCGGTGTAGGCTTCGGCACCACATCCTTCGGTTCGGGAGCCACAGCGTCCTTCCGAATCCTCTGCAGGGACTCGACGACCTTTTTTGTTAAGGCCGGGGAGGGCTGGACCGGCACGAGCGATTTCCCCGAGTCCGGAGTCGGGTCGGCAAAAGGCACGGTCTTCGGAGCCGACACATCACCATCCTTGGCCTTGACGGCCGGAGTCGGCGCAGCCAGAGCTTCGGCGTCGTCCTGACGCTTCTTCGGAGCCTTTTTCGGGTCATCGACCTCGACCACCTTCGGCGCCGACGCGGCCGCGTCGGTCGTCTTCGGCTTCGACACCGGGGTCTTCGGGTCGGCCATCTTGGCGTGGCTCCTGCTGTCGGCCATCTTGAATTTTTTAGACTTCGAGGCCTCTGGAGCCTTCTGTCCCACCAGAGCGACTTTCACTTTCGGTTTCGAAACCGTTGGTGTGGACCCCGATGGCTTCACTTTCGTTTTCTTCAACGGGAGTGGCACATCAGAAATGTCCGTGGCCGGGCCCGTAGGCGAGGCCGTGGGACGATTAACGAGGTCTTGGGTAAGGCCCGAAGGCGATCCCTCGACCTGGGCCGTATAATGGGGGTTGACCCCTGAGTCAGTTTGAGGATGCTCCTCCTCTGAGCTATCCTCCACGGTGGCAATGGCCCCATCGTCGGCCCCTACCTCACCGACGACTTCATCAAACTCCTCGTCTCCCGCGTCGTAGTTTTCTTCCTCCGACGCCGGGCTAGAGTCCGAAACTTGAAAGACATTGTCGTCTCCAACGTCTTCTTCGAAGATGTTGTCTGGCGGGGGCGCTGATAACTGGGCCTGGAGTCTAGCGGCCCGACGAAGCTTGAGAGTCTTCTTACACCGGAACTTTGAGCAGGCCATACACCTGGCCTCATCATGGTCCGACGACAGACATTTGTTGCGCACTGGGTGCACGTTGAGGTGTGAATACTTGGAGGTGCACACCGGGCACCTCTTAAACTGAGTTTGTTCCATGTCTGGAGCGTCGTGTAGGCCCGTCCGCGCCGACAGCACGCGGAAGGGCAGCAAGAGTTCGGAGCTGAAGAACAGTCAAACCCGAACGAAAAACGATACCGACGCCAAGCCTAAAGACCTTTTGGTCTCAAGTTAGGAAAGTTAAACAACTATCGATTCCGACAGAGGGAACCGAAACACATCCGAACCCAATGGCGGAAAAAAACAATCTGGGGATGGAGGCGATGCCCATGCGCACTGTAGTCCAGGGGAGGAGCCACCTATCTCGTGATACTTCGAAGACTCTTCCAGGACAACAATGTGCAATCATCCGGACCCAACACTAGGCGGCGATCTATGCACAGATATGAATTCAGCAGCCCACATGCCTCGAACCTATATTTCGCGCACCCGCAATCCACTGGTGATGATGTCACATATTAGATCATTCATGACAGGGTCAGTGACATCACTGATGACATCTCAAATGACATCACTGATTACATCATCAGCAGTGGATTGCGGGTGCGCGAAATATAGTAAGTACAACTAACTATATAGGAGCAATTGCAATGGTTTTGTATGAGTGAAATGTCCAGCTAACTAGAACACCCCTAAAACATATAGTTTTTTGAGTGAATTTCAAAGTTTTTTTTAAAAGCTAGACGGAATTACACCAAATTTGGCAGAAAGGTAGCTTTCGCTCCACCGATTGTGGCTTTTGTTGGTGTAAATTTGTTCCGTAGTTGTTGAGAAATTTAGGAAGATCCACCTTTCTTTATGTGCGATCTAAGCGAATTTGTGAATAATAAGCTCGCGCAGGAAAATGCAGAGCTCTGATTGGCTGTCAACAGTTCATCCAGCAAGCTTTAACAGCCATTTGGTGCTTCAGCCGAGTCCAGGGTAGGAATTCCATGACCCCCAAGCCTTGGTCTTCCATGCTTCTTTACATCTCAGCTCCTCTGTGGGCCAGGTCCCGGGGGCGTGCCTGCACATCCAGATGATCACAGGACTACTTATTATGTGTACGAATTTTAAAACAAGCCAAGTCAATTTGAAGCCGCTTCTGAAAGTGTTTGTGTTCTGAGCAACAAGCGCAGAGAGGACAGCTGATTGGTATTCTAGTTTTGGTAACGAACAGTGCTGTTTTATTGTACAACATGTGCTGCACACTTGTATCTCACAACAGTGCACAATGAAATGGATAGAAAACACAGCGACTGTGTGCGAGGAAGTAGACGTGAGATGCAATATACTGCATAATACCAGGGCCCTACAAGCGACGGCAGTTCAATGCGTTCACCACCTAGCAATGGCAGGCTAGGGGGACACTGTCAATACACTACCTGGACTTGGGGTCACTAGACCCTTCTGACCTCACCTGTGCCTGGGGAACCCATTTCCTACCAGGATACTCGCCAGGAGACACAACTGCATAACGGAGTCCAAAGGAGCAGGGCTATTACCCCAGGCTAAAAGCGCCATTTGCTATCCCGCCAAGTGGGACAATACACTACCTGGACTTGGGGTCACTAGCTACTTTTGACCTCACCTTTGCCTGGGGACCCCATTTCCTACCAGGATACATGCTCAAAGATGCAACAGCAGAATGGAGTCAAAGGGGGCGGGGCCATCACCCCAGTGCTCAAAGCACAACTGCTATCTACTGTCAATTAGAAAAGGAGGCCACGAATTTAAGAGCCACTAATGGGAAAATGTACGCTTTGGCGGCAGATGTTCCAATTTCTCTGATATTTGTTTACACCATAGTTACTTCTAAGTACCCTTGTGATCAGGGATGCTCAGTGGAGGACAGACAGCAGGTACCTATGTAAGGTCGACCAGGGATGCCACAACGAAGGATTTAGGCCCAGATCTCTGTACTGGGGTGAATGTATGACATTGTGCTGCATTTTGTCCACCAATTGTTCTTTTTGCATTTGTCACCTTGAGTGGGACGGGTATGCCTAGACGTGGGTAAAGTGCTCTCCATGCGACTGGAGTCAAGCTATCCTGGCTGATGAGGGCTGAACGCCCAAAACCTGTCGTAGGATGCTTGTTTCCAGTCCAGGGAGGACCTGGCCTGGCAGTTCGGGCTGGACTGTTCCCATTTGGCGCAGAGTCAAGACTGATTTGAATATGGCTGGATCCAAACTGGAATGGCATGGTGAGCAAAAAAACGATGGGTTTATGCCCAGATCTCTCTACTGGGGTGAATGTATGACAATGTTCTGCATTCTGTCCATCAATTGTTGTTGTTGCACATCTGCCAGTTCATCACAGGATAACCTCAATTTATCGACGCAGTTCCTTTCCTTCCCCTGGGAGGATGTTCCGGGAGAGGTGGGATAAGAAATGGTGTAGGCCAAGTGCACCCCATGTCCCATACCCTGTTGCGATCTGGAGGCCTCTCTCTTGGCCCCTCCATAATCCCCACTGTCCTCACAATAGAGCAGGTCTGCAAGTGATCTGAGAGAGGCTCCCACGCAGGGGCAGAGGGACATGGGGGAAGGTCGATGAGAGAAGAGATGGGTGGACGGTACTGGTGACATCGTAACCAAACAAAGAAGAACTCACTTCATATAGTTAAGAGAAGTATCCTTGTTTGGGTGAGATTTACCTCTATATAATCTTGTTGTCTTCTCTGTTGGAGAGTTCATATTAATACAGATTTATGGCTAAAGATGCATAAGGAACAATTACAATGCCAAAATGCACACAAGCGGTACAAAAGGGGGTGGTAATGAACGGAGCATCTGAGCCAATCAAACACTCCTACCCAGTCAAAAGATCTGGGTTTAAATCCATCACCGTTCTTTAGCCCACTCTGCCACCCCAGTTCAGACATGGCTATATGCAAATCAGTCTGACCCTGTGCCTCATGGGAACAGTCCAGCCCGAACTGCCAAGCCATGCCTTCCCTGGACCGGAAACAAGCTTCCGAGAACCGGTTTCTGGCATTCCAGCCGTCTTCAGCCCAGCTTGCTTGAATCCAGTGGCAAAGTGAGCAAGGGACTCACGTCTGAGCATACTCTGCCACACTTATGGCGGCCAAAAGCGGTACAAAAGGGGGTGGTAATGGACGGAGCATCTGAGCCAATCAAACACTCATAGCCAGTCAAAAGATCTGGGTTTAATCCATCACCGTTCTTTAGCCCACTCTGCCACCCCAGTTCAGACATAGCTATATGCAAATCAGTCTGACCCTGTGCCTCATGGGAACAGTTCAGCCCGAACTGCCAAGCCATGCCTTCCCTGGACCTGAAACAAGCTTCCGAGGACCGGTTTCTGGCATTCCAGCCGTCTTCAGCCCGGCTTGCTTGAATCCAGTGGCAAAGTGAGCAAGGGACTCACGTCTGAGCATACCCTGCCACACTTATGGCGGCCAAAAGCGGTACAAAAGGGGGTGGTAATGGACGGAGCATCTGAGCCGATCAAACACTCACACCCAGTCAAAAGATCTGGGTTTAATCCATCACCGTTCTTTAGCCCACTCTGCCACCCCAGTTCAGACATGGCTATATGCAAATCAGTCTGACCCTGTGCCTCATGGGAACAGTACAGCTTGCTTGAATCCAGTGGCAAAGTCAGCAAGGGACTCACGTCTGAGCATACCCTGACACATCTTTTGACTGGGTGTGAGTGTTTGATTGATTCAGATGCTCTGTCCATCACCACCCCCTTTTGTACCGCTTTTGGCCGACAAGTGTGGCAGGGTATGCTCAGACGTGAGTCCCTTGCTCACTTTGCCACTGGATTCAAGCAAGCTGGGCTGAAGAGGGCTGGAATGCCAGAAACCGGTCCTCGGAACCTTGCTTCCGGTCCAGGGAAGACATGGCTTGGCAGTTCGGGCTGGACTGTTCCCATGAGGCACAGGGTCAGACTGATTTGCATATAGCCATGTCTGAACTGGGGTGGCAGAGTGGGCTAAAGAACGGTGATGGATTAAACCCAGATCTTTTGACTGGGTGTGAGTGTTTGATTGATTCAGATGCTCCGTCCATCACCACCCCCTTTTGTACCGAAAATGCACACAAGGTCACTGTAGACATTTGCTCGTTGTCCATTACGCAGATGTGATGTACAGTGGTGCCCCGAACTCCCCGCTTTTGCAGCTTAAGCGGGGGGGTGGTGTTGACACTCACAGTTGTTTATGAGCCTTACCTGTCTGCAGCTCTGCAGACAAAAGCTCTAAAAAAAAAATACAGGACACCAATTTCACAGGTCAAGCAAGGAAAGTTAATTACAACAAAGAAATGAAGAGGGAAAGAGAAAGAGCAAGTGGGAGGGAGAGGGTTTGAAGGAAGAGTGAAATGAAGGATATATGAAAATTAAGAAGAAACGAGAAGTAAGGGTAAAAAGGATTAAAGAAAGGATGCAAGGGCAAATGGACTGATGAATGTAAGGATAAAACAATATTTGCTTGAGTGAGAGAAAGAAAGTGGCAGCAATGATAAAAGTCTGGATGAATGGGTGAATAGATGAATGGTCGCCTGGATGGAGGTGTTAAACGGCTGCATTGATAAAAGGAGGATGAATTGGTGAATGAATGGATAAAAGGACGTATGAATTTTTGGAAGTGTGAGCTGAGTGATGGTTGGAAAACTAACAATGAAAGGGTGGATGGATGGAATGTTGAAAGGATGGATCAAAGTATGAAAAGGTGGATGTATACATGAAAGGCTTAAAGATTTACAGAAGGAGTTAATAAGGGACATCATCTAGAGTGGGTACGGCTTACTCGATTCACTCACCCGAGGGTATTCGGTGTCTGGGTCAAAGTGTGGAGGAGGGGGTATTTTAATTTGCTGACTACTCCCTTGCTAATGTAGAATGCACATTGGGCATTTAACCAATGAGGTTGTTCTTAGAAATTAACCAGAAATAAGTACTCCAGTTAGGTAGACATTTTGTTGAAAACGGTGTTCTCTTGTAGGATAAAGGGGCAGGTGAGGTTCTGTTCTGGCGCAGTCACTCACTCAGCTACTGCCACATCTACACAGACACTTACACACCCACTCACACACCCATTCTGCCACTCTCACATCCATACCGCCACTATCATCCACAGACCGAGCCATACAACACTTGAACACTCGCAAAACCACTCACACCCATGCGACTAATCACACACATACTAACAGAGCTGTACAGCCACACTCACACCCACTAATTGAACAATACAGCCAATCACACGCCTTTTCTCAAAAGCCACAGGTTTCAGCTAGCAAATAAAACAAAAACAAAAAACCTTGGAAATTCACCCCCCAAAAAAAAACAAAGGTTACAGGGCCTTTATAGTTAGGAAATAGAATTTTTTTAAACATAGAAATTCACTGTAAAAACAAAGGTTTCAGAGCCGTTATAGTAAAGAAATAGAATAAAAAAAACCTTAGAAATTCACTGGAAAAAAACAAAGATTACAGGACATTATAGTTAGGATGTAATATGTGCGGTAACTATCTGTGCATTGCACTGGAAAATATTTTACACACAATGAGATTTATATTTTACAACTAATACATGGCACTCTTGCATATATTTAGTTTTCCTCTCTTTAAAAAGTTAATACAAATTGGTTAATTAAATTAAAAAAAAATCACCTGAACATTGGCCAAGAAGGCTATGGAACTCATCCAAGCACGGAAGCACAAGGTAACGATTGTGGCGAGCCACCTTACCAGCAGAATCTAAGCCACGATTTAAATTTCTGTAGAGGCACCTAGGCAATAGTTGCCCATATCCGAAAATGATATTTAATGTGTTTAGGAAGAAAATGAGGGATATTTTCTTTTTTTTTTATAAATTCTTTTTATTGTTGCATTGCAAGCACCACAGTTGTAAAATGAGCATACGGGCAGGCGTCAACATTCGGCCATAACCGTCAGATCTGCAACTTTTTCCATTTATTGTCATTTTCCATGAATTCCATAGGTGTAGACAAAACACGTGGATCTTTAGCCAACCGTATTGTGAAAACTTAAGAAAATAAACTGCCCCAATAAACAGCAGTCCTCGCCCCCACCTCTCCCCCCCCAATCCCCGAATCCACTCCGCCCCCTCTAGTGCCTTTCCTCCCACCGATCCCATCCGATCTCAACAGTTAAGTCTGGATATGGCCTTCCCGATCGCCTGATATTAGGTCTGTCTCACTGGGGTTTTCTCCGGATTCACCCACTAGTCCCTTGGGGCTTCACTCCAACCCATGGTATTGTCGCCATTTCGCCCACACTCTCCGAAACTTTTTGGGGCAGCCCCTGGCCTTGTAGGTCACTCTCTCCGCTGCCATATTTAAATCCAGCCCCCTCCTCCATTCCTCCTGGTCTGGCGGTTCAGGTGCTCCCCAGTGTCTTGCAATGTCCCTCTTCGCTACCACCAAAGCGAGAACCAGGAATATAACCAAGCGGCGCGCCAGATCTACTTCAGTTGTCATACCCAACAAAGCCAATCTAGGGTCGCGCGGTAGGTTCACCCCTAAAACCTCATCTAACTCTGTGAAGATCGCATCCCAGTATACTCGTATCACCTCGCAGCCCCAGAATGTGTGAAAGAAGTTGCCGTCCTGCTGATGACACCTAAGGCACGCTGTATTTGTTATCTTCCCCATTCTAAAAAGGCGCACCCTGTCAAAATAGGTCCTGTGGAGTACCTTCAGTTGTATGAGTCGAAGCCTTGACTTAATCGCCACCTCGCGTGGGTGCATGAGCACTAACTCCCAGTCTAGATCCTCCATGTCCCCCACATCTGCCTCCCATTTTGTCCGTAGGTCTTGTAGGTCCCCTAACATGTTGTTGGTCAGTGTTTTGTATGTGAGGGATATCGCCCCGCCCTGTATCTGTTACTGCAGTAATCTCCCCTCTAATGGTGCATATTCTGGGATGTCTCTAAGAGCAATGTTTTGTGCCCTCCGTGCATGTCTCAGCTGCACATACTTATAGCACTGGGTGTTATGCAAGCCATATTCTTCCCTGAGTGCCTGGAAGGTTTTCAGTTCCCCCCTCGCGATTACATCTCCCACTGTTGAGATGCCTATATCATCCCACCTTTTGAAGCCTTTCAGTTTGTTGAGTTCTCCCAACCATTTACAGTTCCATAGAGGTGTCTGCCGGGTGGTTCGCTTGTCCCATCCCATGCGTTTTGTCGCCTTATGCCAAGCCACAATCGTGATCCTTGTGGCCGGTAAAAATTGCTTCCCTATAGTTCCACCGTACAAATAATAAAATATGTTGGTACTGGACCACTTAGACCTTTCTAGTGCGAAGGTAGGGTGATCCGCTGCCGCATGGAGCCATTCATTAATCGGGGCGAGATGGTCCAACCAATAATATGCCTCCAGGTTGGGAAGAGAAATCCCTCCACTGTTCTGGTGGCGCTGCAGTGTGGATAGGGCCACTCTCGGCTGTTTCCCCAGCCAGAGCAATGCACGTAGGTCCGCGTGAATTTTATTCAAGGTTTTGGCCGGCAACGGATAATATTCGTTTTGCAGTGCATATAAAAATTTAGGGAGCAGAACCATTTTATATAGCGCCGCGCGACCCAGCAAAGTTAGTGGGAGCTGTCGCCACCTATCCATGTCAGTCGTGGCGCTGGTCATCACTCTGGCTACATTATTGGCAAAGGAAAGCGTCTTGTCCAGAGTTATGTAGACTCCCAAGTATTGACAGCCTTCTTTAGTGTGTATAAGCAGCTCTGGCAGGCATTCCCCACGTTCCTGGCCTTGCGGGTCATATAGGACCGATTTGTGCCAGTTAATAGTGTGGCCTGCCCTTGCACCGAAGTCAGCCAGTTCATTAAACAGTATCGGGATTGTCGTCTCCGGGTCAGTGACAAACAGCAGGACGTCTTCGGCGTACAGTGATATTTTCTCCTGTGAAGCGTCAGAGTCTCCCCATGTGAAGCCCCTGATCCCCCGGTTCTGCCTTAACCTGATTGCCAGTATTTCTATTGTTAGTGTAAAAAGAAGTGGGGACAATGGGCACCCCTGGCGCGTTCCCCTACCGATGTTGAATTCTCTAGATAGCCTCCCGTTGACTCTCACCCGTGCTCTCGGGGTTGAATATAGGAGCCGAATCCACTGCAAAAACTTGGGGCCAAAGCCAAACCTCCGCAGCGTCTCTAGCAAGAAGGGCCAGTGGACTGCATCGAAGGCCTTCTCTGCGTCTAGCGAGAGGAACCAGTGGGGTTCCCTTCTCCCGCTAACCTCTTGCAGCCAGTTATGTGTGCGGCAGGGATTTAATTTTGTTGCCCTATTCGGCAGGAAACCGGATTGGTCTGCATGGACCAGGTCCGAAATGACCTGCCTTAAGCGTTTGGCCAGGACAGTGGCCAATATCTTCTTCTCAATATTTAGGAGGGATATCGGGCAGTACGATGCACAGTCGTCCCTAGGTTTGCCCTCTTTGTATATTGGTACAATCGTAGCCAGGGCGAGGTCTGGTGGAAAGCTCTCCGCCTGATAGGCCTCTTCAAATAGGGTTTTAATATGGCGTGTAGAAGGTCGGTCGTCCGTTTGAAGAATTCCGCCGGGAAGCCATTTGGTCCCGGTGTTTTCCCCGGTTTCAGCGATGCTATCACTTCCGATATTTCCTCTAGTGTCATCTCAGTTTCCAATACCGTAGCGGCTTCAGAGGACAGAGTCGGTACCTCCATGTCGCCCATATAGCGCTGCGCTTCTTCCTCGCCACATAGGTTTCTGGCCCTATAGAAGTTTTCATAATATGTCGCAAATGCCTCTGCTATGGCCTCGTCCGTGCATGCCAATCTATTCTCTGGTAGCGCTATTCTATCCACCCATCTGGCTGCCCTTTCTTTCCTGCTCAACCATGCCAGGAGTTTGCCTGATTTATCCCCTACGTCATATAATCGGTGAAGCGTCGCCAGTGCTTGCGTGCATGCCTCGTCAGTAACGAGTTCTCTATAGTGTCTCTGTGTGTCCAACAGCTTCCTAAGTGTCGCCTCATCCTTCCTCTGGTGGTATTCTGATTCGAGAGCCAAGATAGACATCTCTTCACTAAGTACAGTGTCCTGCAGCTTCCGCCTGGCCTCAACCAACCTGCTCTGTATGCGGTCTCCCAGGACCGGCTTCATCGCCTCCTAAAGGGTTATCCCTGATTCCACCGTGCCCTCGTTTTCGGCCACATATACCTTTATGTCTGCTCTGATGCCTCTCAGTAGTTCTGGTATTTGGATGTCCCATGCTGCTAGGCGCCATTCCGCTCTCCCTTCCCTTCTCCCCGCCCTATCTGTGCATATAATGGCGAGTGATCCGAGATTCCCCGTGCTTTGTACTCAGCTAGATCTCTCACGGAAATCTCCTGCCGGGACACAAAGATATAGTCTAGCCTTGAGAATACCCTGTGGGCCCCGGGGTAGAAGGAGTAGGCCTTCTGTGTAGGGTGGAGCCATCTCCAAACGTCTGTGAGGCCTATGGTTTGCATCTGTCGCGCTAGTGCTGTGTCATGCCCTGTTGTGTGTGGTGTCCCTGATCTGTCCCTCGTGGTGCACATCACATCGTTAAAATCACCCCCCACGATTTGAATCGTGTCAGCCGTATCTATAAGGATTGCGGTGATTGCCTTGAGGGTGCGCGCCTGTAGCTTTGGGGGGGGCATAAACTGAGAGGATCGTGTACCTACGCCTCCTCCATACTCCCAGTATTCCTGCGTAGGTCCCCTGTGGGTCAAGCCAGGTACGTGTAATAGTGAATGGTGTAGTCTTTGTAACGAGGATCGCCACCCCCCTGGAATCTGTTGTGTAGCCTGCGTGAGCTAGTACTACATACCTTCCTCTTGCTATGAACGCGCACGGATTGCCTCTCAGGTGAGTTTCCTGGAGAAGTATAATATCTGGCGCTAACCTCTTAAGGTAGGCGTTCACCAGGCTTCTCTTTACCTTGGACCCAAGGCCATTCACATTCCATGTTAATACGGTGACTCCTGTGTCACCCATGTACAGGGTATCTAGTGTATCTGCCATAGTGTACGATATTCCTCACCCCTGGTGGGTCCCCGGAACTGGAGTGGTTCAAGGTGTGTCCTGGCGTGTGGCTGCTGCTTCTCAACTGACCCCCCCCCCCACACCCCCTTGGTGCCCCAACTTGAGTAAATAGAAAGACCATCCCCCCCTCCCCCCCCTCCCCACCTCCCTCCCCTTCCAGTCGCATCCCAACCTGGGACCAAACTATCAGTGGGAGAAGGCCTGTCGCCCTCCCGTACATTCCCCCATCACGCACCAAGTAACAGTGTAAACAATTCAAACAACATTGAAGGGCGTGTCAACTTGCGTGCTCCCGGTGGCCGGGCTGCTATCTCACTGATCCCTGGAGCACCACAGTCATGAGTGTGAGTCCTGAGTGTCTGCCGTGGGGTCTTTCCCCGACAAGTCTTGTTCCAGTATTTGTATTTCTGCGACCAATGGGTGTACTGAATCCCCAAGTTCATCATCCTTGTCCTTTCCTGATATATGCCCTTCTGAATTCTCCTCTTCATCTCCTTCAGATCTGATGCCATTCAGCAGGCAGCTAAACCTGGATCCCGCCACGGATTCCATTACCGGGGATGTTGATCTACCTCCCCTTCTTCCGCTAGCACCACGGGTCTGATAGGGTGTCGCTGGCTTACGTGTCCTCAGTTTCCCTGAGCGTCTACGTTGTGGTTTTGGCAGCTCCCAGCGTGTCTTTTCTCTTACTGATTTGTCCATGGCTTCTCTACCAGCTGTCTCCCTGCTATTGAGGATAGGGCGTTCCTCCAGCCATTGCCAGGCGTCCTCTGGACAAGTAAAGAAGATGGATTTGTCTTTATAGATGACTTTGTGCTTTGCTGGGAATAGGAGCATGTAGGCTATCTTCAGGGATCGTAGTTTCATTTTTACCGAATCAAAGGAACGGCGCTGTTTTGAGACCTCTTGGCTATAGTCCGGAAAGATCATTATTCTGGCATTCTCAAAGCGGATCTCTCCCAGTTTCCTGGCCTCTCTAAGTATCAAGTCCCTGTCTGCATAGTTCAAAAATCTTGCAATGACTGGTCTCGGTCTTGCCCCTTCCGGTGGTTTGGCCAAGAGCGCCCTGTGAGCCCTCTCGATGACGAAGCACGTCGAGAACTGAGCTGCCGGGAAGGTAGTCTTTAACCACGAGTGGAGGAAGGAGGTCATGTCCCTCCCCTCGAGTCCATCTCTAAAACCTACAAAACGAAGGTTATTGCGCCGTGATCTATTTTACGCATCGTCCACCTTCCACTGCAGGTGGCGATGTGAGGCCTGAAGCTCCGCCATATCCTTTTTTAAGGCCGTGATCGCTGTCTCATTGTCCATGACTCTAGTTTCGGTCGATGCCACCCTTTCCGTCAGGTTGCGAAAGTCTTGTCGCAGCAACGTTATTTCGGAGCCCACTTCTCCAATCTTCATCTCCAGGGCCGCTCGTGATTCTTGGATATCACTCCTAGAGGCTTGTATGGCAGCCAGTAGCATCGCTGTTTCGGATTGCGGTCCGTGTGGCTCCGGTCGTTGTTCCATAGTCGGCCTTGATGTCGTGAAATTATCCATGGGGCCCTGTTTAGACTGCTTGGGGACCTGATCTCTCTTCCCCATGATATTCCACTTGGGTGGCGTGGGCTGCGGTCTGAGCGAACTATCTATGTTGTTTGAACCTCAGCTTTTATGTGAGATTTCACTCTGGGGGGGGGGCTGTCGTCCTCGAGGTCCTCGTAACTTCAGCCTCTGTGGCCAGTGCAGAGGGAACTCCAGGGGGGCCACCACCCTGCCAGGACCCTCCCAGCTCCGTTCCTCGGTGTCGTGGATTCCCAGCCACTGCCAGGCTCTTTGTAGACCTCCCGGGCTGCCCTCCCCATGCCGGTCCTCCAGTCGTGGCGACAATCTGCACCCTTGTACCAGGCCTCAGTGTGGTCTCGACACCCGCGGCCTTGTCTGCAGCACCTCGTTCGCGGCAGAGCGGCCGCTGGCGTCAGGGCGCGTGAAGGAGGCCGCCTCCCCGTCTCCCTGGTTTCACACAGGCCCCCGGTGCCCCGGCCGTCTATTCCTGTCCAGCCCTAGAACTCTCAGGGGGGGGGCACTGGCTCCACTCCCGGGTCCTACTGGTACGATTTGCTCTCCCTGCACGGGTGTGTGTCGGAACTCCTACTCAAGCCGCCCTCAGGCGGTGACTTGGCCCTGGATCCGCTTCGTCGCACACTATGCCTCCGCTCCGTACCGCCTGTGCGACCTGGCTGGTGACTCCCTGGATGGCGGCCTAGACTCAGCCTCCCCTTGCCCCTCTCAGCTTTCGGGCTCCGGTCTCCTCAGTCGCCTCATGCAGATAGTATTATGGCGAGACAGGGGAGAGCCGGGAGCGGTGGGGGGTGGGGAGGGAGCGGGGGTGCCGTGGGTCCTCTAAAATCAGGTACGGGGCCAGGCCCAGTCTCCCCAGTTCTCGGGTGCACGGCTACGCCCCTGGCCTCCCCCTCCGTTGGTGTGTTTCCCCCTCGGCTCACCTCCTCCTCAGAGTCCACTCCCGCTCCGGCACCGCGGGCGCAGACCGGCGTCCTCCCACCAGGCGCTCACCTCCTGCAGCTCCTCTTCAGGTGCTGCAAGCCTCTGCCGCTTCTCAGTGCCGCGCCGCGTAGGGTGTCTCTCGCTTCACGGCTGGCTCCCGGGCTTCAGGTAGGAGATACACCGGCCGCCATCTTGGTAAAGGCGGCCGGGCTTCCAAACTGACCTGTCGCTCTGCTCCAGGCACTACCGTCGGCTCTCCGCCGGGGCTCAGTCTATGTCCAAGCTGCACCAAGGTTCCGACTCCGCCTCCGGACTAAGTAGCAGCGCGGGGCTGCTCCGCTCCATCTCGTCCGCCGTTTAGCTTCTCGCCGCCATCTTGGTTGCAACGGGCGCTCCCTGCTTGCCCACAATTTTCCTAATTTCGGTCTGTGTCCGTTTCGATGCCAATTTCGCTCTGCGTCTGCCAGATTCTTGTAGTATTCGCGCACCGCCCGGTGAAGTGTGTGGGCTCCGGGGTGCTATTTTAAAGTCGGATCGTTATGCAGCCCTGCCGGAGCTCCGGCGAGGCACGTCCTAGCCGGCCATGCTGCTAGCCACGCCCCCCAAGGAGGGATATTTTCACCAGCTGTCATAGGGCATGGCCATACTGGCCATGATCGCTTTACTGCCAGAAGTAAAGACCTTTCAGCCCACAGAGCAAAGCCTCTTTGATTCTCAGGCTGAACCGACTGTAGAACAAGCATTGGCAATGCAAATAGGTGAAGTGGAGTTTAGGGGCAGGATAGGAGTGAAGAGTAGTTTTATGAAGTACTACTTCAGATCGATGTGCCAGCGTGCGCGCAGCGGATCGTGGTGAGATTGCTGCGGTCTTGTTTAATTTAATATCTAATGTACTGTGGTTACAGCAATACTTTTAAACTTTTTATTTAACCCGCCTTACTTTTAACTTATTTTTAACAGCGATACATTGCACATATTTTGCACAGCTCTCCAACCTGCTTCCTGCCTCAGTCCACCACGACCGTGTGCTGTTTGAGTGGAGGGCGTGGCTGGCAGCACTCAGGTCACTTCTGGTCCAGAAGGGGGCTGAGTAGTTCTTGCGCTCGCTCTCCTACTTCAGACCAATCTGCCAGTGTGCGTGCAGCGGACCCCTGAAGATGGCGCGCCTAAGGAAGCCCGTCTACGACCGGGCGCAACCAGGACCCTTGCTCCTTCCAAGATAGACCCTAGGAGCCCTTTTTATTATTCGAGAGACTCACTCCTGGCCTCATCCAAACATGCTCCAGGCAAGAAAACCTTCTGTGTGGAAGCGTCCCCAGGGTACATGGAGGGCCCGCGTCTCTTGTACCACTTGTAAATGGTGCAGCCTAGCACAGTCTGATTGGTTGCACAGAGAAGATGACTACCTGGTTAAATTCAACTGTATTTAATTTAATGCCAGGTCGGTACCTAAACACACTTGAGATTTGGGACACTATAAAGGAGACAAACCCTGAATTGGTTTTCATCACGGAAACCTGGTAGGATGAAAATAACTCCCCCGACATTGCAAACGCACTACCTCCCGAATATAGAATACTAAAGCAAGACCGGCAAGGACAGAAGGGTGAGGGGCTCGCCATCCGGTTCAAAGACTGCCTTACCTGCCTAACTATCACAGTAGCTCAGCTGGGAGAGCATGAAATATTATCATTTCAAGTGTCCAAAGGGTACAACATTATACTTGGTGGGGCTGTGATTTATAATCCCCCAGGATACCAGCCCTAATTTAGTGCTAAACTACTCACACAGCTTTTTCCTGCTTGTTTAAAACACAAAAATTAGATGGTAATGGGAACTTCAATGTCCACTTTGAAAAATGCAATAACACTGTGGTAACCCACCTGGAGAACGATATGTAAATCCTTCAAATAAAACAGTGGGTCAAGGGGCCCACACATATAGCAGGGCATACACTTGACTTATTATTTTCTGATGTAGAATCCACTATAGTTCAGGAGATTAAACCAGTCACCTGGACTGATCACTCTCTAATCACCTTCTCGTTTAACCTGAAAACGACATTAATGAAAGCTCCAACACTTACAGATGGGACTAGCAGAGCCTGGAAACTGGTCACCTCTGACTCATTTCAGCTCCACTCTGTCTTTAATGATCTAGAGGCCTTAGGAGCCCTCCCCACCAACATGGGTGAAGTAAGTCTCGAAACAACTCTCTACACTTGCCAATAGCGCTCCCAGTGGCCGGAGGTGCAAGTGAGCGTGTTCGTGGTTGGGAGAGTAACAGTGCTCAGCTGTTGCAGTCCGCCGCGGAGCCGCGATCAGAGGCGGCTATCCCACCGATTAGCCGCGACTGAACCGCGCTTCTGCCGCGAGCCTGCCAATTTCCAAGAAGGCGGGCAGCAGGTGGCAGGCGGCGGCGGCGGCGGCGACCCTTCGGCACTAGTACCAGTGTCTGTGCCGGTATCGAGTGAGCGGGCCGAGCCCCTGCTGAAGCCGCCCCACCCGCTCCCACCACAAAAGTCAGCAGCCAAGCACAAGGAGATGAGGCCAGCCCTAGCCCTGAGCTTCGTGTGAGGGGTAGGGTTAAGGCACGAGCGCGGCTGCCGGTAGAAGCAGCCGCAAAGTAAGAGCACAGGGGGTAGTCCAGGCAGACCTGACTAGGTCCGTTCTTGCCCGTGGATCCCCCCTGAGTGCTTTGCTCGAGTCCAGCCCCAAGCCTTCTTGTGGCCCCCTTGTGTTTTTTTTTGTGTACTTAACAGTTCCTCATTAGCACCCTCACAGCCTTTCATCAGCCCGTAATCAGCATTTTACCAGCAGCTGCAGGGAGGGGGTCCCAATAATCACCTACCACAGCTATTCAACCCTTTAAGGAAGCCTAAGGAGCCTTATAATAAGCAAGTAACCCGTTAACAGCCCGGCTAACCGCTCAGTGGGGGGGGGGGGGGGGGGGGGGGGGGGGTACAGGCACACAAATAGCTTCACAGGATCCGAAGACCATTTAGGAACAAACCAACTTGACACTAAGGGCCACATCGGTCTACGTAAGAGCACAAAGCCACCAAACCTAAAATCAAGTACTCTAATAAGAATTGGCAAGCCCGACAATACCCATAAAGTATAAGCCATAAACCACCATCCCAACGCTATTTCCCTTCCTGTGAACAGACCGAGCACAAAACTAACTTCCAACCCTACAACGAGACCAACGAGAATGCGCTCAGGAACAAAATGGCACGCACCACCGAACAAACCCCCACGTAGTAAAAAAATGAAAGAATTCAAACCTG
Source organism: Lissotriton vulgaris (assembly GCF_964263255.1). Taxonomy (NCBI): domain Eukaryota; kingdom Metazoa; phylum Chordata; class Amphibia; order Caudata; family Salamandridae; genus Lissotriton; species Lissotriton vulgaris. The sequence continues at coordinate 152,374 of NW_028243100.1, forward strand.
ATAAGCCCCCCCCCAAGAAACTTCCTCCCTAGTTGTACTCCCGAAGGGGGAGCAAGACCTTGAGGGGGCAACCAAGACTACAAGAACATCTCACGTACCCGATAGACCCAGGCCCAGACCCACCACAGGAAAACAGCAAAAGATTAACAAATTTTTCTTTTTGAAAGACCCAGTATCCGCATTTTTTGCAACAACAAGAGAGGCAATGAACCTACCGAGCCCCTTTCGGCCTGACTTGCCAAAACAATCTAGTCAATCAGGAAGTCTAAACCAGGGCAAGTCGGCGAAGCATCAACCTCAAAAATCAGACATCTTCATTACACCCCAACTCGTCACACCACCCATCCAACCGAGCAATCCACACACGAAAAAAAAGGAAATCGTGCAGGCCTTGGTCCACATATCCAACCACTCATTTATTTAAATCGAGCCGAACCAGTTTAAATCGAGGGAGAGAAACAACCACCAAGGAAGTCAGCCATGAAGAGTAGACACCACACTCCAACGACCCTTCCATTATCCCCAGGACAAGACTCTCTGGAGAATATTTTTAACAATCCCAACAACAAGACATTGCCGGGTTACAGCAACTATGACATCCCCTGTAACAAACCACAAAACGAGACATTCCTAGGAGGAACCATAGGTCAAACAAAACCGAGAGAAGTGGGGCCGGATGACTGGCTTCACCTCCCCCCAGTGCCTAGTGACAAACTCGGCCAAAATTGCTACAAAACCAGCCTACAGCTCATCCCCGCAAGGGTCCAATCCAGCACAGGACCTAACCTTCAAGGAGACAAGGCTGAGTCCAGTGGCGTTCACGCCACATTACTTAATGGAAACCAGTGCCAACCACAGAATTCTGATAGACGACAGCTCTAATTGTAGTAGTAAACGACCTAAAGGAACCAGGCAGACTCCTATCTCAATTTCGTCAACAAGCGCGACCACCAACTTGGACGATCCAAAGGGGAGCCCAGACTGTCAAGAACCTACTGGGCGCTGGGGGAACGTACTAATCCGCACTTTGGACCAGGCCATAAAGGCGCTCAACTATCAATCTGATAAAATGGAGGTCCAAATCGACCTCATAAACGTCATCGCAGAGCACATCGCACGAATCAGCTCTAAGACTGACTCAATAATAACCTTATTGACAAACAAAGGAAACCTGGGCGATCTTTCAAACAAAGCATTAAACGATACCGGAAACACCGGCCATTCTCCCAAAAAAATGAAACAAAGTACTTGTGACTGCGGCAGCATCATCGAGAAACTTGCATCTCTCCCGGAAATTTTAAATGACATCCTCGGAGCAGTCAAAGTAGGGAACAAGCGGACAGCAAACCAAGACCTACCGGGAAAGAAACACCGCGCGGTCAAATTAAAGGCCTCAACCGTCCAAACGAAAGCAAAAAAAGTAGAGAGGAAGACCTGACCTAGTGACTCATCCCAAGGACCAGTATAAGGAACCCTCAAATACGGATCCCAGTACTCCATTTGATAAATCGATAACTTGGGAACAGTTCAATGAATCAGTTTCAATAACTCCTGAAGGACGGATTCAGCGCCAGCTACAACCCACTGCCGAAACAAACCCAAAGATGGTAGACAAGCAAGCACCGACACTAACTACAACGGTGGAACACCGACGAACCAACACTTCGGGGAAACCGCCCCTTCACCAGGAGCCCCAACTACAGCTATAGAGGGCATCTCGCCCCAGAAAAAACGTTCAATTGAGCCACCATCAGAAGGTGGCCGCGGACAACCGAAACAACGAAACCCAGAAGAAAAGTCCGTTCAGTCAGCGAACGACCTGACCCCAATTAAGATCACAAAAAAAGGAAACAACAGGCAATGTACCACACTAAGCAAAACTTGTGACCAGGCGGGAACTAACCAAAATACAACAGGAAGACATGAACCGACCAGGAATATCACCCCCATTAAGATCATTAAACATGGTCAAACTCAGCGCTGTACAGCCCTAAGTAAAACCCAAGAACAAGTAAACAACCAAACTCCAAGAAGAGGATACCAAGACACAAGGGACATTAGGGTTGAGAGCCACTTAGGACAGGTGGCACCAAAAATCAAACCCAGCCCTGCAAGAGAAACCAAACTTTTGGAACTAGCCCATCAAGGAAAACAAAACACCACTGTAGACGATATTGAACCAACCCTGTCATTTATTCCAGAATATGTAACTAAGGGCAGGCAGGACACACTAAACAGAGGGAACTTATTAAAACGAATCAAACTGGGGCGTTCGCGCCCCAGTCGCGCCGAAGGTGCGCCAAAGGTAAGCCCGTCTACGCCCGTCCGCGCCTGGACCTTGCCCAGCGCCAGACCCCCTGGTCCTCGTAATGCCCACCCCTCCCGCATTACTTACGATGCCTCCACCCTCCTAGCCCTTAACCCCGGCCGTTCCCCCAACTGCGTCCAAGCCGCTCCTGGACACACCCATGGACCCTTCTCTTGCAACTCCTGCAAGTTTGACGACACCAAGAACAACTCCTCATCTACGAACACAAAACAGATATCCGACCCCAACCACCTACAATGCATCCTGCTCAACACCCGCTCGGTCCACAGACACGCCATCGACCTCTGGAATCTACTAGACACCATCTCTCCGGACGTCGCCTTCCTAACAGAAACATGGATGAACGCCACATCAGCCCCAGACATCACCATTGCCATCCCGGAAAGCTATAAGATCATTCGCAAGGACCGTACCGGCCAAACAGGAGGAGGCATCGCTATCGTCCATAAGAAATCCATCCACATCTCAACCAGCTCAGACGTCAATCTCACCAACACTGAACACCTTCACTTCCAGATCCACATCGACCCCAAGACCACACTCAGAGGCACCCTCCTCTACAGGCCACCAGGACCCCGCGCACAATTTAGTGAAGACATCACAGACTTTATCACTCCACACCGCTCCCCTCCGAGGATTACATCCTTCTGGGAGACCTCAACTTTCACCTTGAAAAGAACAACGACCGCAACACCACCACCCTTTTGGACAACCTCGCCAACCTCGGACTTAAACAACTTGTCACTACTCCCACCCACATCGCAGGTCACACACTCGACCCTATCTTCACCTCCAGCAAACATATCTCCTTCAGCCACACCACAGCTCTCCTTTGGACTGACCACAGCTGCGTTCACTTTACCTACAACAAGTCCACATCCAACAACCACCCCCAACCCACTCTGCGAAGAAACGAACAAAATCACCAGACCAGATCTCCTCATCGCTTCTTCAAAACCCCCCCTGCCCACTCCTCAAACCCCGACCAAGCAGCCACTAACCTCACCCAATGGTTATCCAACAGCGCCGACATCCTAGCACCACTGAAAAAACGACTAATCAAACTAGGCAGCAAGAAGGCCTCTTGGTTCAACGATGATCTTAAGAAATCCAAGAAACTCTGTCGCTTCCTTGAGAAGGCCTGGAAAAAAGACCCAAACACCAGCACCAAGGACGCCTTCAAAAACGCCACCCGCATACACCACCAACTGATCCGGAATGCCAAGAAAGCCGCTTTCAAGGACCGACTAGATAGCAACGCCCACAACAGCAAGGAATTATTCAACAGCGTCAAGGAATTTACCAACCCCTCAGCCAACTCCAACGACATCACCCCCTCTCAAGCCCTCTGCGACTCCCTAGCCTCATTCTTCCACAACAAAATTGCAGACATCCACAACAGCTTCGACAACCGACCCGAAGACCAACCCACCCAACCCTCTGCAGGACCCCCACCCCCCTTGAACATCCTCAAGGACTGGAACCCAATCTCCACTGAGGACACCATCCGTCTGATGAACTCTATCCACTCAGGATCCCCCACAGACCCATGCCCTCACCACATCTTTAACAAAGCAGACTCCATTATAGCACCGCACCTCCGAGACGTCATCAACTGCTCCCTCAACTCCGCAACCTTCCCGGAAAGTTGGAAGCATGCCGAACTCAGCGCCCTCCTGAAGAAACCCACAGCTGACCCCACCGAACTCAAAAACTACCGCCCTATTTCGCTCCTTCCATTCCCGGCCAAAGTCATCGAGAAAGCGGTCAACAACCAGCTCGCCGCCTTCCTCGAAACTAACAAATCCCTCGACTCCTCACAGTCCGGCTTCCGAGCCAAACATAGCACTGAAACCGCCCTCATCGCAGCAACAGACGACATTCGAACTCTACTGAACAATGGAGACACAGTCGCCCTCATCCTCCTCGACCTCTCCGCAGCCTTCGACACAGTCTGTCATAGCACCCTTTTACAGCGCCTCAGAAACGTCGGAATCCAAGGAAAAGCACTGGAATGGATCACCTCGTTCCTCACCGGAAGAACCCAGATAGTCCGCCTCCCACCATTCAAGTCAGAGGCCACTGAAGTCATCTGCGGCGTACCACAAGGATCTTCACTCAGCCCCACCCTCTTCAACGTATACATGAGCCCCCTCGCGGTCATCGCACGCCAACACAACCTCAACATCATCTCCTACGCCGATGACACTCATCTGATCCTATCATTCACCAGAGACCCTAACACTGCCAAAACCAACCTGCATGAAGGAATGAAAGAAGTAGCCGAATGGATGAAGCACAGCCGTCTGAAACTGAACTCAGACAAAACAGAAGTCCTCACCCCCTAGGCACCTCCCCCTCCGCCTGGGATGACTCTTGGTGGCCAGAGGCCCTTGGAAAAGCACCCATCCCGACGGACCACGCACGGACCCTGGGCGTCATCCTGGACTCCTCACTCTCGATGAACAGACAAGTCAACGCCGTTTCTTCATCTTGCTTCAACATTCTTCGCATGCTCAAAAAAACATTTCGCTGGATCCCCACCGAAACTAGAAAAACGGTCACCCACGCACTGGTCACGAGCCGCCTGGACTACGGAAACACCCTATACGCCGGTACCACTGCAAAACTCCAGAAAAAACTCCAACGCATCCAGAACGCTTCAGCCAGGCTCATATTAGACATCCCGCGTAAAGAACACATCTCTGGTCACCTGAAAAACCTCCACTGGCTCCCCGTCAATAAGAGGATTACTTTCCGCCTCCTAACCCACGCACACAAAGCACTTTACGAAATTGGACCTGAATGCCTCAACACACGACTGTCCTTCTACACCCCCTCCCGCCAGCTACGATCCTCCAACCAAGCCCTTGCCAATGTACCTCGCATCAACAAAACCACCATGGGAGGTAGATCCTTCTCCTACCTGGCAGCTAAAACCTGGAATTCACTTCCCACTCACCTTCGCCTTACTCAGAACCACTTAGCATTCAGAAAGCAACTTAAAACGTGGATATTCGACAAGTAATTCCCCAACCTTCTTCAAGCGCCTTGAGACCCTCTGGGTATGTAGCGCGCTATATAAATCTCTTGACTTGACTTGACTTGACTAATTCCAGAGTTAAGGGGCATATCCACTCAAGAATTGGGAGCAGTAGAGTTCCATCAAAATAAAGATATCCCAGACACCGAAAAATCAGTGACCACCTGGGCCTCCACGGAGACTGCCGCTAAGATCTTAGCCAACAGAGGACCATTCAAGTGCTGGGGAATTACCCTTATACAACATTTGCGGCAGAGATACCCATACCTACTCTCAACAAGTTTACTTAACCCTAGAGGGGAGGATCCATCCAGTTGTAAGCAGTCATCATGCCTCCAGGGCGCACTATCAGCCTCACAGAAGCAGCTCCTTGGAACAACAACTACCACTTCATCTCAGGCCCATACAGGAGGGCCCCCCCAGCGCCCACCAGGACTGGTCATGGATCCCGATGACCCTAAATCAAAAGAATACCTAATACAGATGAGACATCAACCTCAGACACACACATTCAAAACACAAGCACGGGCAGGAACCTCTTGGTTAAAATCAACATGTGCAGCTGGAACACCCATGGATTTAGTAGCATGGACCAGGACCACGAGACACAATATTTTTTTCAAAACCAGGACATAACCTTGCTACAGGAGACCTGGAACTTGGTACCCCCTGCCACCCCGGGTTTCTCAGAATACCATATACTTGCAGAAAGATCGTCGAATTACAGCAACCCTCGTGGAGGGTTATCAACGTACGTCTCACAGAAATTCAATTGGGAAGCCGAGAACCTGGACGTGGGGCTGAGTTGGGTCCAAGTAACAAAAATTACAAGTACACCACAGTACCAATTGCTACTAATAAATGTATATATCCACCCTGACCGTTCAACCAAAAAAGAGAAAATGACCACACTTGTCAAGCTCATCAAAGCTCTCCAGAATTCTACCTCCCAAAGCTCGCTGATCATTTCAGGAGACTTTAACTCTAACTTAATAAGCAACGGGAAACTCTCGCATAACTCAAACTCAAAACCCACGAGACGGGAACAACCCACTCTTCCTCAGAAAACTTAAAGCAATGAGCCTAACACTGCTTAAAACCAAGAAAATTTGCTCTCCGTCGTCAGTACCAACATATATGAGCGGCAAGGTCACGTCAACCATTGACTTCACAATAATCAGTGACAACTTACTAGACGCCATCGAAGACTACGAGATTGCCCATCGTACCGAAAGTGACCACTTTTCCCAAATCACACGCATTAACATTGGGGCTACCTGGTCCGAAAAGTTAACTTCCCTTTCCCAACACCCCGAGAAGTTCAACCTACGAAGACTAAGATGGAGAGGCCGGGAAATGACAGCCATCCAAGAAACTGCGAGCAATTTCATGTTAAACCCGAACACCAGCAAGACGGAAACTACATAAATAAATGGGAAAAAATGCTAGAGACCCTGACCTTCAAGCATTCCGCCCTTCCCGCTCGACTAAACAGGAAAAAAGTCCTTAGAGAACCTTGGTTTAACCAAGAACTAAGACAAGAAAAAATTAAAATCGCCCGGGAGCAAAGGAAGGAGATACTGAACAAGAAACAGGGAATCAAACCCAACTACTTTCTCACGAGTATGAAAAAAAAATATCGCAAAATGGTGTGGATGGCAAAGGCCAAATATAAAGAAGCAATGTGGGTAAAATTGTTACTCGCAAGCAAAAAACAAAATACTCTGGACTTCTGGGGCATTATAAACAAGCTAAACAAAGGCGAAGCAATGTCACGGGACCCCAGCATTACCAACATGAGTTGGGAAGACCATGTAAAGACCCTCTACCGAAAAAGGGAAATCTCCTCCACTGAAAAGACCCCACACTTAAAAACAGCAACGGAAGCGTAAAACCCGGTAGGAAGATTGGTCATGGCAACGACCCCCACTGGCTCAGATAAAGAAAAACCGGCGAGTAACCACCTACCGTTAACTTCCAGCGAATAGGTTAAAAGGCTAATTCAGAAACTCAAACCAGAGAGTGCACCTGGACCAAACTGCCTCCCCACCGCCGTATTTAAGCACAACCAGGACTTTTGAGCTAATCATTTAACGGCTCTGTTTAATCAAGTCTTCACCCGAAACCAGATGCCATCATCGTGGAGAGGAAACATCATCCACCCGATATTTAAAAAGGGAGACAGAAGGCTATCAGGGAACTACAGGTTGATTTCCCTCATAGATGTGGAAGCAAGAACAACTTAATCCCCAGCTACCAAATTGGATTTAGAAAAGGGATGGGGAAAACCACAAACCTGACTGCCCTTGCCCTGTTGATGGAAAAAGCCAAATCAACGAACCATCGTCTATATGGTTGCTTCATCGACATTAGAGATGCCTTCAACCGCGTGAGCAGGTCGAGACTTTGGGCAAAGCTCAAAGAGTGGGGACTGCCACACAATCTTCTTAACGCAGTCAAGCAACTTTATAGGGACACGTGGGCGAGGGTAAAACAAGGCCAAGGAACAACTAAAGCTCAAAATAGAAACCCAGGATGGTCTAAAACAGGGGTGTGCTTTGGCCCCGTGCCTATTTAACTTATATCTTGCCGACTTAGGTAAAAACCTAGGACGTATTGAAAGCCACGCTCCCAAACTTGACAACAACCAAATTCCAATTTTGCAGTTTGCGGACAACATCGTCCTTCTAGGCAAAACTCCAATAGGGCTGCAAAGATTAAATCCTGGAAACTAAATAGGGATAAAACAAAAGTAGTACGACTAATGGAGCACAAGAGCATTAAATATAGATGGACGTCAAACAACCAAGTGTTAGAAGAACAGCAATTTTATTGGCACCAGGGAGTGACTCTCGGTCAAGCTAACTCAAAAAAAGAACACATACAGGCATTAAAAGCAAAATCACAAACATTAATTTATGCCTACAGGCAACTCCAACAAAAAATGGATGGCCCAAATCATACCCACCTCCTGAAAGTAATGGCCACTCAGATCCTGCCTTCATTATCATACGGATTGGCGATATGGCTTGGAGGGGAGGCCGGTATACTAAACAACCTACAAAACAAAATATACAAGACCGTATTCAATTTACCCAAATCCGCATCAGCGGCTCAAGTGCGTCTCGAATTTGGTCTTCAAAACCAAACACTTCGTTTCATGTCGAGATTCGTAAAATTATGCCACAAACTTCGTTTGGCGCAACCAGACTCAATAAACAACATCTGTTGGCAAGAATTAAACATCGACTCCACCCAGCCCCTGAGAAACGCATGGGCAAACTACCTGAGAACCTGCCTTTTTGAGCTCGAACTACAAGAAGTTTGGAACAAAAAAAACGACCAAGCACACTTTAGTAAAATTGCTAATACATCCGCCAAGAAGAAGTCTTTAATTGAGGACAAAAAAACGCTGACCCACCGACGTTGCGCCTGGACAGTAATTTCCTCATATAACTTCCAAAAACCACAGGCTTATCTGGCCATCCACTTTAGTCAACACCTAAAAAAAATCTATACAGACTACCGGATGGGCATTAACGAATCTAAGGACTTAAGACCGCCCTGGAAACACCAAGAAGAAAGCCCACAATGCAGACTGTGTGGGTACCACAACGAAACTCTAACCCACTTGTTTTGTGCGTGCCCAGCTCTTAAGGCATCAAGAAGACTGCTTTTACGGGACATTTTTCTCCAAATGAACATCAGAACATGTCGGCAGGCGGTCATAACCTGGCTGGGAGGATCTTGTACAATCTTGACCTGTCGGGGACTCAAATTCATGATCGAAGTAAGAAAACAGCTGCAGGACATTTAGGGAAGAATCAATTTACTGTTGGTGTGGTTTTAACTCGCACATCAGCACGCCCTAGTCAATTAGAGCCACAAACTTTGCTGATGGGGGGGAACCGAGAAATAGTTTTAAAATCATTTTTTACTAAGCTTTTTAAAGTCGATTCGTTTTGTATATGTGGACCATTTCTAATTCTATATTGTAATGATTTTTATTAATTCAACAATAAAAAACTGATTGATTGAAAAGTCTGGAAACAAAGATTACAAATACACTAGACCAATGTCCACCAAAACTTAAACCAAAATCCACAAAAACAACATTATCCGAGAAGTGATGCACATCGGAACTTAGTGGCACTGAAAAGAAAGTGTAAAACAATGGAACACAATTAGAGATTGTCCCGATCGGACTCTGACAAGTCAGTATATAAAACAGAATTGAGGAGCTATAATTATGCAATTAAGAAAGCGAAAAGAACTTATTTTGCACAACGAAAAAATGTGAAAAGCAACTCTGCAAAAGCGTTATACAAAATAGTACGAGAATTATGTAAATCAACCGGTATGTCCCAAACCCTGCTTCCCTCAGTAGAATGTTGTGAAATGATTAGCATATTTTTCACTGATAAAATCAGGAAAACATACTTGTCATTTAGCATCAATGCCCCAGCAGATCCTACTAATTGGGAACACCTGGACCCTCATGCTGATGCCCCCGTATGTCTGGGTAGATTCTGCCCCTTTACAGAGGAGGACGTGGCTAAGGCAATGGGGGAAGTCAAATCAGGATCTCCTCTTGATTCTTGCCCACATTTCATCTTTGCTCAGATCATACCCATAGTATGCCCATATATTGCGCAGTTATTCAATCAATCTCTGGAGACTGCAGTTTTCCCAGAGATTTGGAAACAGGCAATAGTGACTCCCTTGTTGAAGAAGGCCGGCACAGATGTATATAACCCATACAATTATTGGCCAATCTCTCAGCTCCCCTATCTAGCCCAAAGTACTGGCAAAGCTGGTCAGTAGACAATTGTCTATCTAGAAACCGGCTTCCGGGCCACCAATAGAACAGAGGCAACCCCCTTGGCCGTTCTAGACAACATAAGATCGATGTTGGACTAAGGAAAGGCAGTAGCCTTGATCCTGTTGGACCTGTCGGCAGCGTTCGACGCGGTCTCTCACCATCTTCTGTTGGAAAATCTTCACGAGAAAGGGATACATGCAAAAGCCCTTCAATGGTTCAGTTCTTTCTTGAATAACAGAACACAAACTGTACAAATGGGCGCTTTTTTCTCAAGTCCAAAAATACTCAGTTGTGGTGTCCCGCAGGCGGCATGGCATCCCTTAGCCCTATGCTCTTTAATGCCTATGGATCATCTCTGGCAAAAATCAGAACAAAATGGGGTTTCAGCATTTGCTCCTACGCAGACGACCCTCAACTGACAATAGCCATTGTAGATAAGCACGAAGATACCAGGGCAAAACAAAACAATTGCCTCTCTGAGATGGCGACCTGGATGTTAGAACACTACCTAAAACTAAATGCTGAGAAATCGGAAATCCTGCTCTTTGGCTGAGCCAATCTGATCTGGAATGCGTCCTGGTGGTCCCACTCGTTGGGAGATGCCCCAGCACCCAAACAGTGAGCAAAAAATCTGGTTGTCCTCATTGATAACACCCTATCCATGCATGATCATGTGCGAAGCCTGTGTGGAAGAAGCTTTACCACGCTGAAGTTATTAAAAAGCTTTTCCCCTGGATCCCATTGGAATGTAGGCAACAATCACACAAGCCCTACTTATTAGCAGGTTAGATTATGGAAATGCATTGTTGGTTGGCATCGCAGATTACCTTTCTCAAACGCCTGCAGGTGATACAAAATGCAGCGGCCAAACTGGTGTGCAACAAGGGCAGATACAGTTCAGCAACTGAATGCTTGAGACAACTTCACTGGCTGCCCATGTATCAAAGAGGGAGATTTAAACTTTTAGGACATGCACCTAAGGCACTCTACCAATCCGGCCCAGGGTTCTTCGGAATAAAATAAAATGTTATGGCCCTGTCAGGTGCCTACTTTCTTTCCATCAGGCTTTAGTAGAGACAAAAAGGAACAAAAAGACTAGAGCAGGCGGACACACCTTCTCATACCTTGCAGCTATGCACTGGAACAAGCTTCCATAGGACCCACATCTCACTAAGATAACATGGCTTTCAGAAAGAAACTCAAAACCCATTTATTCCCCAAGGACTGATGTCAGACACTTTAACAGCCCTTACACCCTTTCCATGAGGCCCGCTACCTTAGCGCCGTGATATCCCAGAGAGATGAATGTTGCGCTTTATAAATAAATAAATAAATAAATAAGTAGGTTAAAGCGATGTGAAGTGTTGTGGAGGGAGTATAGTGTGGTAGGGTGTATTGTTTTATAGTATTGTATTGTGTTGTGTAGAGTATACTGTAGTGAAATCAGCTCGGCATTGGGAGCCCATGTGAAGAGAGCAGATATCACCATAAATACAGTGACACCGAGTGAGCTCTATCACCACACAGAGGGAGAGAGTTTGTCTCTGAGACAGAAAAGTGAGTTATGACTGACTACTAAGGGAAGAAGAGATTGGGCTGCTGGCTGTAGACAGAGGCAGTCTCTGAAGAGAGAGAGAGAAACAGTATGACAATTGTCAGTAGTGGGAACAGAGCAACTGAAACCCAGACTGCAGGGAGAGACAGTCCCTGTGATAGAAAAGAGAGCTGTGACTGACCGCCATGGGAGGAAGAGAGAGTGGCTGCTGCATGTAGACCAAGCCATTTCTGTGATGATAGAAAGTATGACAGCTGTCAGTACTGAGACTACGGACAAGGCAAGGAACCTCAACCTCCTAGGCAAGGGGAAACCCAAGCAGAACACAACCGACCCTAAGAGGGGTGTGGGAAGAAGAAAATAAGAAGGAAGCCCATTCACACTCAACAGAGGAAACAAGGGCAAGGCAAGGGGAGGCCGAAGCACTCCACGCCCCCAAACGGTAAAAGAACCCCAACCAAGGCCAGGTAGAGGGAGAAGATCAACCCAGAGGCTCCAAGGAGACGAGGGAAAAAGGGGGCAAGCTCCCCCCACTGGGAACACGCCCCGCTAAGAGGGCAACTGAGCCCGCCACAGCCGGAACTCAACAGATCAGGCAGAATGGCGCCGACAGCGGGAGCAGTCAGAAGCAAAAGAGCAGCCCGAGGCACCCAGAAAGACCGGGCAGGCTGCGCCTGCAAGAGGGAGGAACACAATCATCTCAGCCCCCAGGATAGAGAACAGAAGGGCAAAGAAGGGCCGGGACACAACCCAGAGAGGGGTCCGCACACATGGCCCAAAACAAAGCAGAACCAGAGCCACAACGCCAGGCCACAGACAGCAGGTCAGACCAGGCGAACAGCGCAGCGACCCCGGAGAAGGACACTCCGGGGCACCACAAAGGCATTCCAATCCAGCAACAAGGGAATTGCACCTGCAACAAACCTAAACGCCACGGAGAGCAGAGGCCCGAAGGTAACCACAACTCCCAGCACAGAACAAGCTGTATAACAGCTACCACTACCCCACATAGGCTATGCTAAGTCCCAAGACATGGGAACCCTCTTTGGAAGAGACTGCCGCAGCAGAGTAAAAAGACGAAAGAACCACGGGGAAAAAATCCAACGGAAGGCTTATCAAGCAGCCCAAGAGAAAAACTGAAGGTTTAATCTCATGGACAAGTCTGTGCAGACAAGTCTGTGCAGATAACTCTAGCAAATCACACAGTCAACAGTGGAGCGTCCAACAGCCAACAACACCACAGTCTCAGCAAGGAGGACTCAAGTGGCTATAAAACACCCCACAGCAAGGGCAATCGGCCCAGAAGAAGGTCCAGAACCACCTCAACTCAGCAGTCACTGAAGAGGGGAAGGAGGAGAAGGAGGAGGACGGAGCCCTGCCAAGAACCTTTGGATGGCGGAGTCTGCCAGGGCATGGAATAACAGGGTGCCATCGAATGGAGGTTCAATCAGCCGCTCCCGAACATTTTCAGGGAACACTCCGTCCCGAAGCCAAGCATGGCGGCGGAGGGCGACTGAGGAAGCCATGGCCTGGCCCAGCACTTCCGAGATGTCCAGAGCCGAGCGGAGAATAAGCGCCGCTAGCTCCCAGCCATCCAGCGCATGATGCTGTAAGCCAACCTGAACAGTCTCTTGTGAAGCGACGGATGCCAAGGACTCAGCCGAGTCCCACAAACTAGAGTTGGCCCTAGCCAACACACATAAGGTGTTAAGGGCCCGCAGGGCAGCGCTGGTCGAGGCGAACATGTTGCACCCCCAAGAGTCCAGCCAGCGGGTCTCCCGGGACGGTGGAGACAACAGTGGCGGCAGTGAGGGAAAAGCAGTCCGCAAAAGTGGACTGGAGGCAGAGGGGTGGAGGGAAAGACATGCCGGGTACCGCAGCGCCGGAAGGTGCCGGTGCAAAAGGTGTTGAGGCACCAGATCTCCTGAGGCGGGGCAGCTCCAAGCCCCCATCAGGGAAGAAAGGAGCGAACCCTCAAAGGGAAGCAATAGCTCCCTCCCACCAGAGCCCTGGTATAGAACCTCCAAAAGGTGTTCCGTCGGGAAACGAGCCACCGAGTCACCCATGCGCAGAATACCCACAGCCGTGGACACTGCGTGAGCAAAGGCCGCACCCGCCTCCGTAGGGCCCTGGGGTGAAGAAAGCAGCTCCTCCGTGGGAGACGGCTGTAAACTAAGGCGGCCGTCCCCAAAGCCGAGCGAGGCGGGCAAAGGCCAGACCTGGAAGTCAGAAGGAACCGAAGAGTTTGGGACCTGTGGCTCCTCCGGCGAACACTTGGCCAAAGGAATGACGGGGAGCCACGCTTCGATGACGCACATGAAAAAGCCACCACGCGGCGGCCCATCTCCGGGGAGGATGACACCAGTAGGCACCCAACCTCCAGGGAAGAGGGAGCCTCTGAAGACGAATCTGCGACTCGGCGCCTGTCTGGTGCCATAGAGTCCGCCGCCCGAAGCAGGACATCATCACCATCCGGCACCGAAGGATAGGGCTCCTCCAAGTCACACCGCACTCGGGACCTAAGTGGAGCAGGAGTGGCCGAGGAGCAGTGACGGAACAACGCCGACTCGACCTGCGTGGAGGAAAAAGAGGGACCAGGGGAGTGACACGAAGCCCTCCGTGAGCCGCGGCCCAGAATGTGACGAAGGTGGCCTGCGGACCTATGCGGCGCCGCCTGGGCTGATTCAACCTCCGACTCTCCCTCTGACGAGGCAGCCGCCTGCGCGTAGGAACGAGAGGGGCCCGGAGGAAAACGAGGGGTTCCCGACCAGCCTCTACCCAAAGCAGGACTAGGAGGGTTCACCAACCTCTGCGGCGCCGCCCGGTCCAGCAGGTGCTGGCGCCGTGGTGGCATCAGCTCAGCCGTGGACAAGGCCACCGCCTGTCCAAAGGGCCGAGCCGGGCTAAAGGATGCGAGTCGAGCACCGGCGACCTCACGCGACACCACAGGGACTCCTGCGGGAGTTTGCGGTGAGGCAGAGGCGCCGTGGTCCGAAGGAGGGACCCCCCCCCAAAGGGTCGCAACACAACAGCACCACATCTTCCAAGTCTGGAGCCGACCCAGTCGGTGCAGGGGCCAAAGCCGCCGGCGACGCCACGAAGGGCCCCACGCAAGGCAAGGAATCCGCTGACGCTCCAGCAGGGGAAGGAGGAGATACCAGCGAGGCCTGCAAAGCCGCCGCGTATGTCCATCTGGACTCTCGACGCCCTTTTCACCGGGAAACGGTGGATAGGAGGACAACACGCGTGACCGCATCACCCGGGAGAGCCCATGCCCCCGGCAGGCCAAACACCAGTCGCCGGGGTCAAGCTATGACACTGACCCACCGGGGAGTGACGCTCACGTGACATCTGAGAGGGATGAGGGCGCCGACGACGGCCGCTTCTGAAACCGGCGTCTGCCGAGGCTGATCAATGGGATAAAGCTGACCTTGAAAGACGCACCGAGAGCAGTTTCATCCGGCGCTCCCTCCGCGACTTCGGCTTCAGCTGTTGGCACGCCTCACAATCAGTTGTGCCATTATCTTCCCCTAAACATCAAATGCAAATGAGGCGAGGGTCCGTCGCCGACATAAGGCGCCCACACCACGTGCAAGACTTGAGCCCGAAGGCATTCGCACACTGTCCCACTTAAAAATATTACAATGAGGAAAGTATGAGAAAAAAGGGGCCCCAAACAAGCCCGAACAGAGACTGGATCCGCCTAGCACGCGGAGAAGGAAAAAACTGATGTAGGCACGCCGGGGCGGGACTTATGCTGCCTAGCTGACGTCACGTACGCGGACGATGCCTGGGCGGAGCCATGTGATGTCGTCCCCCCAGCGCGCTGGGATGCTGAGCAAAAGTTTCCAGGTCCAGTCTCATGCCTGGGGATAATTCTACGTGAAACAATCTGCGGCTAGTAGTCTATCAGATATCACTTTACAGACAACCGGATTCTAAAAGAAGTAGGTCCATATGGAAAGAGGCATGAGAGCAGTAACTAAGTAGGGAGGTGTAACATACAAAGGGCCCCTGTGATCAGTGAAAAAATCTAGAATGTCTGACAGGTCCAGACTATAGGAATTGAGAGCCTAAGTGGAGAGGCTGGAGTGACAGCTATCACTAAAGAGGATACAACAGATCACAGGCTGAAGGGATAGGCAGCTCTGCAGAGACACAGGAGTGACAGCTGTCACTAAAAAGAAAATATGATCGGACAGTCAACTGGATGGCTCTCTGGAGAGACTGGAGTGCCACCTGGCAATTAAGAGTAGGCAGAACCAGTCAGACCCTAGGCTTTAAGTATAGACCGCCTCTGTGGAAAGACAGCTGCATTGGGAGCCCATGTGAAGGGGGCCGATATCGCAAGAAACACAGGGACACCGCATGAGCTGGAAAGCGTGCAAAACTCCCAAAACACAATACAGGAAAGACATAGAAGTCCCAGTTACTTCAGGGCATTTGAAATTTTGTACTTATATGGCTGCACGATTTTTCACATAATTATGTATTTACCTCATGTTCATGAGCTGCAGGAAAGACGAGGAGCTGCTGCTTACAGGGCCCTGGACAAATCCAGCATAGGAGGAAGAGGGAGGGTAGAAAGCAGAGCAGCTACACGCAAACTATGATTTAAAGGCAAAGGCACTTCTAAGAAGTGCTCAGTATGAATAATAATTAAAAGAACATTGAGTGAAGTGAGGTGTCTGTGAAGAGTGTGCCACATCAACCAGTTGAGGGTAGTGCTTCATTGCACTGAGGTGTGGTGGCTGCACATACGCAAGCAAATAAATAAATAAGCAAAGATCTCACTTACACAACGAAACACGGTCGCATACGAAACCAATGAAAACACGGTTGAATCTGTACAAAGCTGTTCAAATGTACCAAAAAAGTCCCTGAACAGAAAGAAACAAGAGAGAAAGCAGGTGAGTGAACAACTTTAACCCCTTTGATGCTGATGACGGAGCGGTTCCGTCATCAGCATCGGTTGGGCTGTGCTGATGACGAAACCGCTCCGTCATCAGTACAGCCCTGGGGGGGGAGCGCTGGCGCTTCCCCCCGTGCCCCCACCCCCCCCCCCTGTGCAGTGATCTTGTTTTTTTTTGCAGGGGTGGCAGCGGAAGACTTTCCGCTGCCGCCCCCTGCCCCCCCCCACGCTTCCTGGTGACGTCAGCGCGCACAGACGTCATCAGGAAGCGCTGGACGCGCTGGAAGCCATTTCTTTCCAGCGCGTCCAGCAGAGAGGTTGGTGTTTTGCTCCGGTGGGGCGGGGGGCCGGTTTTCGGTGCCATGAGGCATCGGGGGGGGGGGAGGAAACTGTGTTTCCTCTCCCCTGATGTCCCAATGCAGGGCATTCCTGGTGCACGATCGCGCTCAGCGTCGCGATCGTGCACCAGGAATGCCCCACTAGACACCAGGGATTGTTATTAGGCATATTTATTTGTCGAGGAAGCGACACCTTGGGCAAGGGTCGCTTCCTTTTGTGGCCATGATAATTTTCAGACTTTTCTGCCCCCCCCCCCCCCCCCCCCCCCCCTGGGGCAGATCGGCCGTTTTTTTGGCCGATCTGCACCCAGGGGGGGCAGAAAAGCCCACTAGTCACCAGGGATTTGTTTATGTTTGAAAAGGAAGCGACCCCTTGGGGAAGGGTCGCTTCCTAGTGGCCCTAATTTAGATTTAGACTTTTCTGCCCCTCCTGGGTGCAGATCGGCCATTTTTTGGGCCGCATCTGGACCCAGGGGGGCAGAAAAGCCCACTAGACACCAGGGATTGATTTTTATTTATAAAGGAAGCGAACCCTTGGACAAGGGTCGCTTCCTTGGGGGATACAATATTTTTCAGACTTTTCTGCCCCCCCCTGGGGCAGATGCCGTTTTGTTCGGCCGATCTGCACCCAGGGGGAGCAGAAAAGCCCACTAGTCACCAGGGATTTGTTTTTATTGGATAAGGAAGCGACCCCTTGGGGAAGGGTCGCTTCCTAGTGGCCCTAATATTTTTTTTAGACTTTTCTGCCCCCCTGGGGGCAGATCGGCTGTTTTCTGGGCCGCATCTGGACCCAGGGGGGGCAGAAAAGCCCACTAGACACCAGGGATTGGATTATATTTATAAAGGAAGCGACCCCTTGGGCAAGGGTCGCTTCCTTAGGGGGGGTAAAATATTTTTTCAGACTTTTCTGCCCCCCCCTGGGGCTGATCAGCCGTTTTTTTGGCCGATCTGCACCCAGGGGGGGCAGAAAAGCCCACTAGTCACCAGGGATTTGTTTGCATTTGAAAATAAAGCGACCCCTTGGGGAAGGGTCGCTTCCTAGTGGCCCTAATTTTTTTTGTATACTTTTCTGCCCCCCCTGGGGGCAGATCGGCCGTTTTTTGGGCCGCATCTGGACCCAGGGGGGGCAGAAAAGCCCACTAGACACCAGGGATTGGATTATATTTATAAAGGAAGCGACCCCTTGGGCAAGGGTCGCTTCCTTAGGGGGGTAAAATATTTTTTCAGACTTTTCTGCCCCCCCCTGGGGCTGATCAGCCGTTTTTTTGGCCGATCTGCACCCAGGGGGGGGGGCAGAAAAGCCCACTAGTCACCAGGGATTTGTTTGCATTTGAAAATAAAGCGACCCCTTGGGGAAGGGTCGCTTCCTAGTGGCCCTAATTTTTTTTGTATACTTTTCTGCCCCCCCTGGGGGCAGATCGGCCGTTTTTTGGGCCGCATCTGGACCCAGGTGGGGCAGAAAACCCCACTAGACACCAGGGATTGGATTATATTTATAAAGAAAGCGACCCCTTGGCAAGGGTCGCTTCCAGGGGGCATTATAAATATTGTAGACTGGTCTGCCCCCCCTGGGGGCAGATCAACTATTTTTTTACTGTTTCTGGCCCCAGGGGGGGATAGAAAAGCCCACTAGACTCCAGGTTTTTTTTTTTTATAGGGAGCGACCCCTTGGCCAAGGGTTGCTTCCTTGGGCCCATTTGTTTTCAAAAGTATGTTCTGCTGTGTCTTTATTTGGCCTCTCTGCCCTCCGTAGGGTTGCTTCCAGGGGGCCCACGTTTATAATGATTTATAATCTTCCCCCCTTGGGGACAGACACCCCATTTGTGACCTACCCTGTGACATAGCCTGTTGTAATGTGTGTTGTTTTTGTTTCTTCTAATGTGTATTGTTTTTTTTCTCTTTAGAGTGTTGCAGTGTGCAGTTCCGTTACTGGTGGTTCTGTTGTTCTGCTGTTTCTGTAGTTGCATGTGTTTGGTAAGAGACCTCTTTTTTGTTCAATTGTAATGTAATTGTTTTTTTTTTGCAAAGTGTGTAGTAATACGAGTATGTTTGGTTTCTGTTTGTTGTGATTGTAAAACATGTTTTGCATTTGTTTTTGAGGTGTCCTTCTGTAGATGTAAGTTTTTTTTTTCTTCTTTCTAGTGGGATATCGTTCCCTCTTTGCTGTGTCTTTGCAGGGTAGGTGCTGGTGAGTGTCGTTGTCTCTTGTAAGTGAATTGTATATTTTTTCTAAATATAGATATTTATGATAAAGGCTTCCATTTTTTAACTTACTTTGCACAGTGTTGGGGTTGTTGAGTTGTTTGTGCAGACTCCTTTATTTGTAAGGATAATGGCTAGCCGCCGGATTACCGCTCAGCAAGTTGTTGGAATGCTTTTTGATTCTTCCTCTGACCATGGTGCTGAGAGTGACTCTGATTCTAAGGCAGAGATGGGAGGTGAAGATTCTGGTAGTGAGTTTTCCCTGCGCATGGCATCGTCTGATGATGAAGATACCCTGAGTGCTGATGAAGCTATTTTTGGTGTGGATGAAGTGCCTGTGGTAGAGGAGGACATTGATGTGCCGATAGTGCGGCAAGAGGCATCTGTGGTGCAGCGTGGGGCTGCTAGACTTCACGTTGGTGTAGTGCGGCGGGAGGCAGCTGGGCGGCAGCCTGGGGCTCCTAGACTTCCAGTTGGTGTAGTGGGACAAGAGGCACCTGGGCAGCAGCCTGAGGCTGGGAGACTTGTCGATTAAAGTTCTGACCTCTGGGTTGCCCCAGGCATGGTGCAGCCGGCATTGCCTGAATTTACTGGTGTTCCAGGGTGCAGGGTGAACACTGAAAACTTTTTGCCAATTGATTTTTTCAAGTTGTTTATGGATGATGTGTTTTTGGCAGAGATCATAGAGCAGACTAATTTGTATGCAGAACAGTTTTTGAGGGAGAACAGTGCCCTCTTTAAGCCCCATGCTCGAGCTAACCGGTGGACTCCCACAAATTTGGAGGAGATATAAAAGTTTTTAGGTTTAACTTTTTTGATGGGCTTGCTTAGGAAACCATCATTGGCTTCATATTGGTCTACTAGTCCCTCGATGGCAACAGCTATATTTCCGGCAGTCATGAGTCGTGATAGGTATTTGCTTCTGCTTCGGATGATGCATTTTGTTGACAATGGTGATGCTTTGCCACGAGATCACCCTGATTGTCAATCAATCAATCAATCAGAGACATTTATAGAGCGCACTACTTACCCGGAGGGTCTCAAGGCGCTTGGGGGGGAAGGGGGTGCTGCTACTGCTCGAACAGCCAGGTCTTGAGCTTCTTCCTGAAGGAGAGGTGGTCTTGGGTCAGGCGCAGGTCGGGAGGGAGGGAGGGAGTTCCAGGTCTTGTGACCGTCTTTTCAAGATTCGGCCTGTCCTTGATCATTTTGTTGATCAATTTTCCTAGATCTTTTATCCTGGGAGAGAAATTGCAGTGGATGAATCTTTGGTGTTGCTCAAGGGCCGCTTGGTATTTAGGCAATACATTCCTAGTAAGAGGGCACGCTATGGAATTAAGCTTTATATGCTGTGTGACAGTGAGACTGGATATGTCTCTAATTTCAGGGTGTACACCGGTAAGGAATCCAGGATTAACCCCCCTGGTTGTCTGTCCACTTTTGGAGTGACTGAGAAAATTGTGTGGGAACTTGGTAGAGGATTTTTTAACAAAGGCCATAATTTATATGTAGATAACTTATACACTGGTGTGCGGTTGTTCAGGGAATTGGCCAAAGTGGACACTGTTGCTTGTGGCACAATCCGCTGTAACCGTAAAGGTTTTCCAAAAGAACTTGTTTGTAAAAAGCTTGCTCGGGGACAGTGCAGTGCATTGTGTTGTGAGGAGCTTTTAGCGGTGAAGTTTTCAGACAGGAGAGATGTCTACATGTTGACTTCCATACATGATGAAAGCACTGAAGAGTTGACTATTTGGGGTCAGGTTGCAGAAGTGCACAAACCTGTGTGCATTATGGACTATCTTAGGCACATGGGTGGTGTTGACAGAGATCAGAGGTTGGAACCGTATGCTGCTCTTCGTAAGTCTTACATTTGGGACAAGAAGTTGGCTATCCATCTTTTCCACTTGGCAACCTTTAATGCTTTTGTTGTGTTCCAGCAATCTTGTCCTCAGTTAAAGATGACTTTTGTGAAGTTTCAGGAGTCTGTAGTAGGCAGCCTTGTTTTAGTGGAACAGGCAAGTGTTCCTAGAGTTGGAGTGGTGGAGGATGTTGCCAGATTGAAATATCGCCACTTTCCCGATCAAATTCCTCCTACAACCTCAAAAGACTTTCCCATTCGGAGATGTAGAGTCTGTTGGCGAAGAGGTTTGCGGAAGGAGGTTCGTATGTACTGCCCCGACTGTCCTTCTAACCCTGGGCTGTGTGTGCCTGCTTGTTATAGAATGTATCACACACAAAAGAAGTTTTGGGAGCATCCATGAGTGGTAAAGTGAACAGGCTGGTCTCTATTCTTTAAAACTGATTGTTCCGTTTCAAAGTTGGCATTTGTGTAGTGTATTTAGATTTAGTTGTTGTGTTAGTAGATTTGTATCAATTTGCAATTTGTTTGTTTTTTATTTGTGTTTTAAAAAAACTAAAGTATGATGTTGGTTTGCGTGTAGTGTCCATTGTCTGACGGTGTGCATGGTTTGGCGCTTGGCTGGCGGTGTCTGTGGACTGGTGCTTGGCTGGCGGTGTCTGTGGATTTGGTGCTTGGCTGGCGGTGTGCGTGGTCTTGTGCTTGCCTGGTGGTGTGTTGGGATTGGTGCTTGGCTGGTGGTGTGCCTGGGCTGGAGCTTGGCTGGCGGTGTGTGTGGAGTGGCGCTTGGCTGGATGGTGTGCGTGGACAGGTACTTGGCCGTCTGTGCACGGAGTGGCGCTTGGCTGGCAGTGTGTGTGGAGTGGCGCTTGGCTGGTGGTGTGTGTGGAGTGGCACTTGGCTGGTGGTGTGCATGGAGTGGTACTTGACTGGTGGTGTGCATGGAGTGGTGCCTGGCTGGCGGTGTATGTGGAGTGGTGCTTGGCTTGCGGTGTGCGTGGATTGGCGCTTTTCTGGATGGTGTGCGTGGAGTGGTTCTTGGCTGTCCGTGCACGGAGTGGTGCTTGGCTGGCGGTGTGTGTGGATTGGCGCTTGGCTGGATGGTGTGCGTGGAGTGGCGCTTGGCTGGTGGTGTGTGTGGAGTGGCGCTTGGCTGGTGGTGTGCGTGGAGTGGTACTTGGCTGTCTGTACATGGAGTGGTGCTTGGCTGGTGGTGTGTGTGGAGTGGTGCTTGGCTTGTGGTGTGAGTGGAGTGGTGCTTGGCTGGTGGTGTGTGTGTGGAGTGGTACTTGGCTTGCGGTGTGCGTGGAGTGGTGCTTGGCTGGTGGTGTGTGTGGAGTGGTACTTGGCTGTCGGTGTGCGCTGAGTGGTGTTTGGCTGGCGGTGTGCATGGTCTGGTGCTTGGATGGTGGTGTCGGTGGACTGGCGTTCGGCTGGCGGTGTGTGAGTAGTTACTTTCTGTTGGTCACTACACACACTGCTAGTTGAGTGACACTCCATGCAGTCCATCATTTTGTGTTGTTGCAATGTCAGAAATGTGGGCGTGTGAAAGCGATGGGCCCTTGAATGGCGCTGTCTGCTGGTGTGAGTGTTGAAATGTGATGGGTCCGCGGCTGGCGGTGTGAATGTTTTGTATGTCTCACACGTACGAAAGGTGTATGAATGGCCTGTAAAGAGGTTGGTGCCTTGACGTGGCTTTACAGCTCACGAGCTGTGAGTCAGTGGTTCAGTTTATCATACTTTCAATTATACGCAGTGTATTTCATTTTTGTGAAATTACTTGCGAATACAATTGTATGTACTGAATCATCACTCACCCTCGTGCCAAATCCAACCAGAATGTGTGTGTGCTTGCGGATTAGATGGCTGTGCAGTAATGTTTGTCTTTTATCTCTTTCTGAAGTAGGGTGTACTTGTCCCTTATTGTGATTGTTGTAATGTGTTGCTGTTCCTTCCGGATGGTGTCAATGGTCTGGTTTGCATCAGGTATGAAAGGTGCGTGAATGGCCTGTAAAACGGTTGGTGCCATGTCGTGGCTTTACAGCTCACGAGTTGCGAGTCACTGGTTCGGTATTTATGCATTTATTTATTGACAGAGCATTTCATTTTTTGAAATATCTTGTTAATAAAATTTTATGTACTGAACCATCACTCGCCCTCGTGCCAAATCCAACCTGTATGTGTGTGTCTTTGAGGAATAGTTAGCCGTGCTTGAATGTTTGACTTTTGAGTAACTCTGTTACGGTGTACATTATAGCTATAAATAACTTACTAAATTTAGATATTATTGTTAAACCATGGAAGTATATGGTCATGTCTTTCTGGTGAATTCTATTGTTGATTTTTATCCACAATCTCCTGCAAACTTGAAATTGTCTGTCACAATTTCCTTGAATCACACGCTCTCAAATTGAAAACTTAATTCTCCACCGTACGATTTGGACCGTTTCCTGTTGCAGCCACTATGCCTACCCACGCAAGTGAGGTACCATTTTTATCGGGAGACCTGGGGGAACGCTGGGTGGGAGGAAATTTGTGTGAGCCCTGTGATGCCACGCTTTCCCATGCAAGAAAGTGTAAAAAAACTGATTTTTTTTTAGCTAAAATTGAGGATTCTGGGTAAAGGAACGTTGGAGGATCCACGCAAGCCATACCTCCTTGGAAGCCCCCGGGTGACGGCCATCTAGGGAAACCTACCAAACCCACACATTTCTGAAAAGTAGACACCCGGGGGCTTCCAAGGAGGTATGGCTTGCGTGGATCCTCCAATGTTTTCCTACCCAGAACTCCTTGCAAACCTTAAAATTAGGTAAAAATATCACTTTTCCAAACTTTTTTGCGCGGGATCTCCGTGCCGGCAAAAATGTCCTACCACCCAGCGTTCCCCTTGTTCTCCCGAGTAAAATGATACCTCACTTATGTGGGTGGGCCAAAGGCCTGTGACTAAGGCAGGGGGGCTTAACTTGTAAAACTTAAATACTACTTTTTTCAACATTCATTTTTGGCCTGTTCTGCTTTGGGGCACCCACACAAGTGAGGTATCCTTTTACTCGGGAGAACAAGGGGAACGCTGGGTGGTAGGACATTTTTGCCGGCACGGAGATCCCACGCAAAAAAGTTTGGAAAAGTGATATTTTTACCTAATTTTAAGGTTTGCAAGGAGTTCTGGGTAGGAAAACATTGGGGGACCCACGCATGCCATACTTACCTGGACTCCCTGGGTGCTACTCTTCAGAACTGTTTGGGTTTGGTACTTTCCAAAGAATACCACCGAGCCCCGGGCCAAAAACTCAGGTGCCCCCCACCCAAAAATCAAGGTTGTTTTGTAATTTGGTATTGTAAATTCACCACCGTACGATTTGAACCATTTCCTGTTGCAGCCACTATGCCTACCCACGCATGTGAGGTACCATTTTTAGCGGGAGGCCAGGGAGAACGCTGGGTGGGAGGAAATTTGTGTGAGCCCAGTGACGCCACGCTTTCCCACACAAAAAAAGTGTGAAAAAACTGTTTTTTTCAGCAAAAATTGAGGTTTGCAAGGGATTCTGGGTAAAGGAACGTTGGAGGATCCACGCAAGCCATACCTCCTTGGAAGCCCCCGGGTGTCTACTTTTCAGAAATGTGTGGGTTTGGTAGGTTTCCCTAGATGGCCTCCCCCGGGTGTCTACTTTTCAGAACTGTTTGGGTTTGGTACTTTCCAAAGAATACCACCGAGCCCCGGGCCAAAAACTCAGGTGCCCCCCCCCCCCAAAAATCAAGGTCGTTTTGCAATTTGGTATTGTAAATTCACCACCGTACGATTTGAACCGTTTCCTGTTGCAGCCACTACGCCTACCCACGCAAGTGAGGTACCATTTTTTTGGGGAGACCTGGGGAAATGTGTTTTTTTTGTCAAAATCTTAGCTTTGCAAGGGATTCTGGGTAACAAAACCTGGGGGTAGGCAGAGGAGTCACCCCATCCTGAATTCCCCTGGGTGTCTAGTTTTCAAAAATGTATAGGCTTGCTAGGTTTCCCTAGGTGCTGGCAGAGCTAGGGCGCAAAAACAAAACGTAGTCTTTTTGTCCAAAAAGTGCAAGATTTCACTGGGAAATTGAGGTGCGACCATGTTGCGTTTTGCGCTGTTTCATGTCGCAGCCACTATGCCTACCCACGCAAGTGAGGTACCATTTTTTTCGTGAGACCTGGGGGAACGCTGGGTGGGTGGAAATTTGTTGATCCACACAGATTCAAGAACTTTCCACCACAGAAATGTGAGGAAGATGTGTTTTTTTGGTCAAAATCTTAGCTTTGCAAGGGATTCTGGGTAACAAAACCTAAGGGTAGGCAGACTAATCACCCCATCCTGAATTCCCCTGGCTGTCTAGTTTTCAAAAATGTATAGGTTTGCTAGGTTTCCCTAGGTGCTGACAGAGCTAGGGCGCAAAAACAAAAGGTAGTCTTTTTGTCCAAAAAGTGCAAGATTTCACTGGGAAATTGAGGTGCGACCATGTTGCGTTTTGCGCTGTTTCATGTCGCAGCCACTATGCCTACCCACGCATGTGAGGTACCATTGTTTTCTGGAGACCTGGGAGAACGCTGGGTGGGTGGAAATGTGTTGATCCACACAGATTCCAGAACTTTCCACCACAGAAATGTGAGGAAAATGTTTTTTTTTTTGTCAAAATCTTAGCTTTGCAAGGGATTCTGAGTAACAAAACCTAAGGGTAGGCAGATGAGTCACCCCATCCTGAATTCCCCTGGGAGTCTAGTTTTCAAAAATGTATAGGTTTGCTAGGTTTCCCTAGGTGCTGGCAGAGCTAGGGCGCAAAAACCAAAGGTAGTCTTTTTGTCCAAAAAGTGCAAGATTTCACTGGAAAATTGAGGTGCGACCATGTTGCGTTTTGCGCTGTTTCATGTCGCAGCCACTATGCCTACCCACGCATGTGAGGTACCATTGTTTTCTGGAGACCTGGGAGAACGCTGGGTGGGTGGAAATGTGTTGATCCACACAGATTCCAGAACTTTCCACCACAGAAATGTGAGGAAAATGTTTTTTTTTTGTCAAAATCTTAGCTTTGCAAGGGATTCTGAGTAACAAAACCTAAGGGTAGGCAGATGAGTCACCCCATCCTGAATTCCCCTGGGAGTCTAGTTTTCAAAAATGTATAGGTTTGCTAGGTTTCCCTAGGTGCTGGCAGAGCTAGGGCGCAAAAACCAAAGGTAGTCTTTTTGTCCAAAAAGTGCAAGATTTCACTGGGAAATTGAGGTGCGACCACGTTGCGTTTTGCGCTGTTTCATGTCGCAGCCACTATGCCTTACGAAACAAGTGAGGTACCATTTGTTTCGGGAGACCTGGGGGAATGCTGGGTGGGTGGAAATTTGGTGATCCACACAGATTCCAGAACTTTCCACCACAGAAATGTGAGGAAAATGTGTTTTTTTTGTCAAATTCTTAGCTTTGCAAGGGATTATGGGTAACAAAACCTGGTGGTAGTCAGTCGAGTCACCCCATCCTGAATTCCCCTGTGTGTCGACTTTTCAAAAATGTATAGGTTTGCTAGGTTTTCCTAGGTGCTGGCAGAGCTAGGGTGCAAAAACTACAGGTAGGCACTTTGCCAAAAAAGGGTCAATTTGTAACTGCAAAATTTAGGTGTGACCACGTTGCATTTTGCGCCGTTTCCTGTCGCAGGCACAAGGCCGACCCACACAAGTGAGGTACCGTTTTTATCGGGAGACTTGGGGTAATTCAGATTTGTAAATCAACTGTTATTACCAAATGAGCTTTCATGCATTTCTCCCTTTCAATGAAAGACATTGTGTAAAAAAAAAATATTTTTGTAAAATGACCAATAATTCTCATGCTAGTATGAGTATTCCCAACTTTGAAAATTAGCAATTATATACTGTTTCTGAACTCTATAATTTGTACCCAATTCAGAAATGCATAGGTGTCTTTCATACAGATTTTCCATGTATACATTTTCCAAGACAAAGTGCTCTATACCCAGTAAATGAAAAAATACCATTGCAAGTTGCTGCTCAGTTTTTGGATCTGGGTTCGTCGGGTTCTTGGTGAAACTACAAGTCCTATATATCCCCACAACCAGGAAGGTCTAACGGATGTAACGGTATATTGCTTTCCAAGAGCTGTCAAAATTAGAAAAAGTTATAGGTGAAAACGTTGAGACAAAAAGCTGTTTTTTTCAACAACTTTTCAAATATTCCAATATTTAACTGTTAGTTTCTATAAAGAAACCTTCATGGATTCAGACAAATGACCCCTTTCTGAATTCAGAATTTTGTCTACTTTTCGAAAATGTACAGCTCTCCAGGATCCATTATTGCTTTCAAACCCATTTCTACCATTAACTGGAAGGAGGTGGAAAGCTCTAAAAATAGCAAAAATAGGCTATGTCCCAGAAAAATGGCAAAACTGTGTGAAAAATGTCGGTTCTCTGACAAAAGACTGTCATTCCCTAAAAGCTGAGAAAATTGAGATTTCAGCCCCACAAACCCTTTTTTGATAACTTTTTCAGGGAAAAACCCAGAGGCTTTCATTTGCAGCCCGTTTTTCCCATTTTTCTGAAACAAACAAAAAAATCACTATATTTTGGTTAATTTCTGGGACCCCTCCAAGGGAATCCACAAACCCTGGGCGCCTTTAGAATCCACATGATGTTGGAAGAAAAGGACGCAAATTTGGCGTGGATACCTTGTGCGGTCAAAAAGTTACAAGGGCCTAAGCGCGCACTACCCCAAATCGCCAAAAAAAGGCTTAGCACAGGAGGGGAAAAGGCCTAGCAGCGAAGGGGTTAAAAAGAGAAGGACCAGGTAGCCCTATTGTCCACTGTCAAGGCAGGATTTTACAAGACAAATGAATCGACAAATCCAAAGCGATGGGAGGAGTCAAACCCCACAAAGTACATATAACAGATCATCATTTAGCGCAAACGCTGCAGGCACAACCTAAAGAGAATTATGGCTCAGATTAATGTAAGAATCTTCAACCACCAGTCTCTACAGAGAAGGTTGCAATCACAAACTTTGGGTCTAAAAGTGCTGGTCATTGTTGTCATACAATATTTCTCTGTACTGGTGGGCCTGAAAATGGGTTCTTACAGACAACTAATCGAGCTACAAGAGCTGTTCCTTGAAACACATCAACTGTTGTTTTTACATTTGTCACCCCGAGTGGGACAGGTACGCTAAGACGTGAGTCCTGTGCTCTCCATGCCACTGGAATCAAGCTATCCTGGCTGATGAGAGCTGAAAGCCCGAAACCGGTCCTAGGATGCTTGTTTCCAGTCCAGGGAGGACCTGGCTTGGTAGTTCCGGCTGGACTGTTCCCATGGGGCACAGGGTCACAACTGATTTGCATATGGCTAGATTCAAACTGGAATTGAATGGATAGCAAACAAAAACGATGGATTTAGTCCCAGATCTCTGTACTGGGATGAATGTATGACATTGTTCTGCATTCTGTCCATCAACTGTTGTTTTTGCATCGTTCTTTGAAACTCGGCAGCAGTTTTGTCATCGCTGGTCCAAAGGTTTCAGACAAAAAGCTGGACTTAGCCATTGTGGTGGAAAAGTCAATTACAAAGACACTTGCAGCTCTATGTCCCATTGAGGTGAATAAACTGGACTTCCTAAGAAGGTGTCTTGCAGGGGTATATACCAAGATCACAAGCATTTTAGAAGTACATGAAAACCCCAACATCAAAATTGGAAGGAGGTTATCAGCTTCTGAATCATCATTCGCTGTGCAAAGCTGTTCTCCACCATAGCTAATGCACAAGAGTCTGATCTGAAACATTCTTTAATGTAAGTAAACATTCAGGTTCCTAGAAAGGTGTTCTGGTAGAGAGGTACATTGTGAAAACATGCAAGAACGGTCTCTCACCCACCAGATAACATTTGCTGACCACAAAGATGGACGCGATGCCAAAAGCTCAGTGCACGGTCCGTTAGAAGGAATTTGATTCTTCGGAAGTGGTGAGGAACACAGAGGCTGTGGACCCACAGTGTTGATGGGCGTTGGGCTGGAGCTGCCGGAATCACAAAACCAACAAGAATGGCCCACTCATAGTGAAAGGTTCAAACACATCTTTTTCCAACACTAGAACTAGCGCTGGTGAAGATGAAGAGACCAGGGTCAGGGAAGGTGATGAAATTCCAAGCAGTTCAGGGAATGGGACTGTTGTGTCAATGAAGAAGACCTCGCTCCGTCAGTACTTTTCAAGTACTTGCTTTCTGTTCTCTTATGCAATCCAGATGCATTGAAGAGCAGGAGACGCAGGCTTTTGGATCTATGTTGGCTCTTAGACACTATGTGCTGATATTTTACAGCATCTACAACAAGGTTTACACCTCAAAACCTTACAAGGAGACATGACCAAGTGCCTTCCGGACTTGCATCGATCAGGCGCAGAAAAACGGGCACTAGTGCTAGTATGCACTTTATATGTATATGTCCTGGTGTCATGAAATCCTGGGCGGGCGATGCCATGTGGTGCTAACTGGCAGCACTGGTAGAGGTAAGAGAGTGAGGATCTACACTGGGACTTGGAGGAAACCATAAAGTGAGGAATCTACAGCCATTCAGAAGAGCACCTTCTGATAGAAGTTCTCTTTGGCTATGTTTTTCTGGAGTTCTACTCTGAAAATGGACTGTGCTCACCTATGTGAATCTGGAAGCAAGCACAGCCTCCCGTGTTTTATGACTGGCATCTCATGACTATTCTTAAGTGTAGGAACTTTTTCAGGAGTCCCAGGGCAATCAATGATTACTGGGCTCAGAATATGACAATCAGGGTCCTTTATCACTGATGTTCTGGGGTTTAACCTTACTATTAGGCTCTAAACGGAACATCAAATATGCCCTTTTAATAATTTACCCTCCTGGAAACAGAGTTGAGCAGTCACAATCTTTAGCAGGAGCAGGCCCTTGTGCCAGCTTCCCCTTTGACAATTCTCATGTCTAGCCTGCCTGCAGTCTGGCACCCCCTCTACTGTGCGTCCACCTGCTGCCCTCTGTTTGTGGCTCTTCTGCTCGTTTCTTGCTCAGTTTGGTCTTTTCTGCTTGTTTTTCTGCCCCCTGTTTTGCTACTCTGTTTTGCCTTTCTGCCCTCTGTTTGGCCTTTTCTGCCCTCTGCTTTGCCTCCTTCTGCTCGGTTTTGCCTTTCTGCTAGTTTTTCTGCAGTCTATCTTGCCTTTTCTGCTGGTTTCTTTGCCTTGTCTGCTTCTTTTTCTACCCTCTATTCTGCCTTTTCTGCTAGTTTTTCGGACCTCTGTTTGCCCTTTTCTGCTCGTTTTTCTGCCCTCTGATTTGTCTTGTCTGCTTGTTTTTCTGCACTCTGTTCTGCCTTTTATGCTAGTTTTTCTGCCTTCTGTTTTGTTTTTTCCATTTGCTTTTCTGCCCTCTGTTTTGCCCTCCTCTGTTTAGTCTTTTTTTGCTCTTTTCTTCCTTCTTCCTGTTGTTTCAAGAACTGGCTTTCGACTGAGACCTCACACCCCAGCACTCATATACCTACAAATGCTGATTGATTCATTGATTCAAATGTTCTGGGGCTTAGCCTTACTGCTGAGCCTAAAACGGAGTACTCAGCGTAGTGTAGCCGATTAATCCAAGGCTTACTACGGGAGGCAGTGTGGGGTTGGTTAGACACTTAGCACTGACCAGCCAGCACTTTACTTTG
The DNA here is from genome assembly GCF_964263255.1 of Lissotriton vulgaris. Lineage (NCBI taxonomy): Eukaryota > Metazoa > Chordata > Amphibia > Caudata > Salamandridae > Lissotriton > Lissotriton vulgaris. The sequence continues at coordinate 183,108 of NW_028243100.1, forward strand.
TGTAAAAAAATTAAATAATAATAATTACTAACAATACAGTTATGGAATATGCTACTTACCAGTATGCATCTGTTCTTGGCATGTAGGGATGCTGACATTCATATCTTGTGCATAGATCACCGCCTAGTGTTGGGTCCGGATGATTGCACATTGTTGTCCAGGAAGAGTCTTCGAAGTATCACGAGATAGGTGGCCTACAGTGCGCATGGGCATCCTCTCCATCCTCAGATTGTTTTTCGCCATTGTGGCAGGGATGGAGTATGATACAGTAAGTGATGTCCATGCTATAGTATAATTCTGAGTGCTACAGCTGCGACAGGCACCGGGGAGGAGGGAGGGCGATATGAATGTCAGCAGCCCTACATGCCAAGAACAGATGCACACTGGTAAGTAGCATATTCCGTTCGAGGCATGTGGGCTGCTGAATTCATATCTTGTGCATAGAATGTATAGCAGTCTCCCTCTTAGCGGTGGTTGCCTGTGCCAGCTGCAGCAGCCTGAAAAAGAGTCTCGAGTACAGCCTGTCCTACAGCTGCTTGCTGTTTGGAGTGTACATTTACGCAGTAGTGTTTTGTAAATGTATGTATGGTAGTCCATGTGGCTGCTCTACATATGTCTTCTAGAGGAATGTTTCCCAGGAAAGCCATGGATGCCCCTAACTTGCGTGTGGAATGCGCCCTTGGGGGAACTGTTAATGTCCGTTTAGCTTTCTGATAACAAATTTGTATGCACTTAACAATCCATCTGGCTATACCTGATTTTGGAATAGGGTTGCCTTTGCGTTGTGGTGAAAAGGCAACAAACAGTTGCTTAGTTTTCCTGAAAGGTTTTGTTCTGTTTATATAGTACAGGAGAGCTCTTTTAACATCCAGGGTATGTAGAGCTCTCTCTGCCACTGAATCTGGATTTGGGCAGAACACTGGCAGTTCGATGGTCTGATTGATGTGAAACTGGGATACCACCTTTGGCATAAATTTAGGGTTTGTACATAGCCCTACCCTATTTGCATGAATTTGTATTAATGGCTCCTGAATGGTTAGGGCTTGTAGCTCACTTACTCTCCCAAGTGATGTAATCGCCACCAAGAAAGCCACTTTCCACGTTAGGAATTGAATCTCACACGAGTGTAGAGGTTCAAAAGGTGGGCCCATTAGTCTGGTTAGAACCACGTTGAGGTTCCAGACAGCTGAAGGTGGGTGTCTTGGAGGAATAACTCGTTTAAGTCCCTTCATAAAAGCTTTAATTGCAGGTACTCTGAAGAGTGAAAGGTGTTGCCTGTTCTGAAGATAAGCTGCCACCACAGCCAAATGTATACGTATGGAACTGTAGGCTAGATTGCATCTATGTAAATGTAACAGGTAACATATGATGTTTTGAATGGATGCATCTAGCGGATTTATGTCATTATTGGTACAATATATGACAAATCGTTTCCACTTCGCCGCATAGCATGCTCTGGTTGTAGGTCTCCTAGCCTCCTTGATAATATTCATACAGTCAGGAGGCAAGTTCAGGTAACCAAACTCTATGACTTCAGGAGCCAGATCGCAAGGTTCAACTGTTGCGGATCTGGGTGCTGAATGTCTCCATGGCTCTGTGTTAAAAGACTGGGTGTTAATCGCAGCCTTTGATGAGGCACCACAGGAAAGTTCTAGGAACGTGGTGTACCATGATTGCCTCGCCCACGTTGGAGCAACTAGGATGAGTGTCATGGAGTGTTGTCGCAGTTTGCGTGCCACTAGTGGTATGAGCGGGGCTGGGGGGAAAGCGTACGCAAACCTGCCTGACCAGTTTATCCATATCACATTGCCCTGAGACTGCGGATGGGGAAACCTGGTGGCGAAGCTTTGGCATTTTGCGTTTTCCCTTGTGGCGAACAGGTCTATCTCTGGGTGACCCCACTGCTGGAAGTACGCTGTAGCACTGAGGGATGTATCTCCCACTCGTGCATCTGGTGGCTGTGTCTGCTGAGCAGATCCACCATCTGGTTGTCCCTGCCTGGGAGGTGTTCCTCCATGAGGAATATGTTCCTTTGAATGGCCCACTTCCACATGCTTTGCGCTAGGTGTGACAACTGTGGAGAGTGTGTCCCTCCCTGCTTCTGTATGTAGTACATGGCAGTCATGTTGTCCGTCCGGATCAACACGACTTTGTTGCACAAATGTACCTTGAACGCCTTCATTGCCATGAAGATTGCCATCAGTTCCAATAGGTTGATATGCATCTTCTTTTGCTGTGTCGTCCATAGTCCCTGTACTGTGTAATGGAGGACATGCGCTCCCCAGCCAAGGAGAGATGCGTCCGTCGTCAGCACTATTTGTGGTACAGGCTCTTGGAACGGTCGCCCCATGCAAAGGTTGTGTGGGTTCCACCAATGCAGAGAGTGGTATGCGCGACCGGTCACCAACACTAGGTCTTTCAATTGTCCTTGAGTCTGGTTCCACTGCCATGCTAAGCACTCCTGAAGCGGACGCATGTGTAGTCTCGCGTGAGGGACTATGAAGATGCAGGAAGCCATCATGCCTATCAACTGCATAAACACCCGCGCTGGGAGCAATTGTTGGGGTCTGAATTTCTGAATCAGTAATTGAATGCTGTTGATTCTTGCTGAGTTTGGCTGTGCCTTTGCTACCAGAGTGTCTATTGTTGCTCCCAGGTACTGTTGTACGTGAGCGGGTTGGAGATGAGACTTTGCGTAGTTCAGTGAGAATCCGAGGCTGTGGAGGAGGTGAATAGTGCGAGACATGTGGCTGGCACATTGCTGGACTGACTTTGCTTGGACGAGCCAGTCGTCCAGATAGGGGTAGACGTGGACATGGTTTCTCCTCAGGTGCGCTGCTACCGTCGCCAGGCACTTGGTAAACACCCTGGGGGCTGTTGTTACTCCGAAAGGTAGTACCTTGAACTGGTAATGTTGATTTTGTATGGTAAACCTGAGATACTTCCTGTGTGTAGGATGTATTTGTATGTGGAAGTATGCGTCTTTTAGATCTAGCATTGCCAGGAAGTCTCCCTGAGTGAGCAATGGCAGAACCTGTTGTAAAGTGAGCATGTGAAAGTGTTCTGATAAGATGTATTGGCTTAGAGGCCTGAGATCCAGTATTGGCCTGAGACCCGTCCTTTTTGGGTATTAAGAAGTACAGCGAGTATACCCCTGTGCCCTGCTCCTGTATGGGGACGAGTTCTATGGCCCCTTTTTGCAGCATGCTGATAAATTCTTGCTGCAATAAGTCTATGTGCTCTGCAGACATAGGACGGTGTCTTGGGGGTATGTTGGGTGGAGTGGAAGTGAGCTCTAGACAATAGCCGTACTAAATAAGTTGTCTCACCCACTTGTCTGTGGTAATGCTCTCCCAGACTGGCAGGAACTGTTGTAATCGCCCCCCGACCGGTGTTACATGGTCTGGGGGCAGTGACAAGGCGTCACTGTTTATTATTGGCGGAGAATCTGGTGTTCCCTCGTCCTCTGCCTTTGCTGCTGTTTCCACGGTATCCACCTCTATTGTTTTTATTATAGGTGGTCTGCGTGCTCCCTTTATTGTATGGAATCTGTTGTGATGCCTGGCCTCGTGTAGCTCCTCTGTTACCGGAGCGACGAAAGGAACCTCCTCTGAACTGTTGGGACTGCAAGGCACCCATAGACTTGGCTGTTTCTGTGTCTTTTTTAACTTTTCTAAGATTGTGTCCACATCAGGACTAAATAAAAAAATCAGGGTTTACAGGCTGATTCAATAATGTTGTTTGAATTTCAGGTTTGAACCCAGAGATGCGTAACCAAGCATGTCTCCTGAGCATGACACTTGTGTTAATTGCCCTGGCTGCGGTGTCTGCTGCGTCTAGCGCGAATTTAATGGATGCGTTTGATATGAGTTTCCCCTCCTGGATTAGCATTTCTGCTCCCTTTTTGTAGGCTTCCGGCACATGTTGAAGCAGTTGCTCTAAAGTGTCATAATGCGCCCTATCGTATCTGGCTAATAAGGCCAGTGTATTAGAAATTCTCCAGATATTAGCTGCTTGAGCAGCTACCCTTTTCCCTGAAGCTTCTAATACTTTAGATTCCTTGTCTGGAGAAGGAGCATCACCCGTAGTTTGTGAGTTGGCTCGCTTACGAGCATTTGAGACCACCAAAGAGTCTAATGGCAACTGTCCCCTAATATATGTAGGGTCCACAGGCGCAGGTCTGTATTTTCTTTCAATCCTGGGGTTAATAACTCTTGCTCTAGTGGTTTCTTTGAAAATGTCCCCTGCGTATTTGAGGACACCTTTTAGCATTGGTAAAGTTTTAACAGATTTCTCGGAAGTGGAGAAAGTGTCAAACAGAAAGTCCTCCTTAACTGGGTCAGCATGCATGTCCACATCATGATTTAGTGCTGCCCTTTCAATTAAAGCGTTGAACGCAGCTGTATCTTCTGCTGGTGAAGTTTTAACAGGATAAGAAGGAGTATCCGGAATAGTTTGTGACTCCACCTGGTCAGCAGGGTCCGTCCAGGCTTGAGCCTGGTCATCCTGGTCCGTATCCGCAGGGTAATGATATTGTTCATCATCGTCATACCCCATATCCTCAGTAGTGGGTGTGGGAGAGTACGCAGAAGTGTCCTGGCCATGGTACCTCACAGTCTCAAAAATGACAGGAGACGTTGAAGAATCCCTTTTCTTCTTGAGTGGAATTTTGTATGATTCCAGAGGATTTTCTGACATGATCTTTCTTTGATAAATAGTAAGTCTACCAGATTCGGAGTCGATATGTATCTTCGACTGGTCATCATATGAGGGCTCTTGGTACAAAACGTCCTCTTCCAGAGGATGTGTCCTTTTTCCCAATGACACCTTCTTGGTCGTTTCAACTCCAGGTTTCGGATCGAGCGCTTTAGGGCGTGCAGTCAGGGGTAGACCGAATTTTATTGGCGGCACAGTGTCTTTAGACAGACCGACCTCTTCGATGCCGCCGTCGATGGAGGCCCGACCGATTTTGCCTTTTCGCCAATAAGTTTAAGTCCTTGCGTCGACTTTGGTGCTTGTGGCGTCGGAGGCGCGCTTTTTTGTCTTGACTCGACGTGGTCTTTCGAGCCGCTTTTGGATTTCGACTCGAGGTATTTGACGAGCTGGGGTCTGTCGACTTGATGCTTCGGATCGAGAAGCTTCCGAGACTCGAGTCCCTTGTTTGTGTCGCTGTCTGTCGACGTCGACTTCTTCGGTTCGACGTGCTTGGTTTTAATGGTGGACTTTAGCGCACCGATCTTCGGTTCGACACTCTTCGCCTTTGACCCCGTAGGGTCATCAACACCTTTTTTGTTCATCGACTCCGATAGGTTCGAGCTCTTTGATCCGAAGAATGACTTCAGCAGTTTCGGTTTCGTTTTCGACTCAATGGCTTTCGGTTTCGTTTTAAGTAGTTGGACCGACGGCTCATGGGATATATTCTTAGCCGGGCCTTGACGCGGGGCTATAGAATGTTCTTCATAATCTTGGCTAAGGCCTTCTCGCGATGTCTCGACCTGAGCTCTTGGAAGTTTTTGAGTGTCTGTTTCGGGCCCTGTACCCACTGTTGGGCCTGGTTCATCGCTTGAGTCATCATCAACAGCCCCAATGGGGGATACGTCGTCCCTTACCTCGACAACGTTTTCATCTTCGACGTTCTCTTAGTCGTCTTCATAATAGTTGGAGTCATGCTCCGAACCGGGATCCGACTGCTGTTCTGGATCCTCAATCTCGACAACCTCATCGTCCTCTTTGTCGAAGATATTCACCGGGTCGGGCGCTGGCTTCGACATAGTTTGCCTCGCTGCACGTCGGAGTCTAAGCGTCTTCTTCGACCTCAATCGAGCACAAGCTAGACAGTTGTCCTCATTGTGCTCTGGTGATAAGCACTTGTTGCACACCGGGTGTACATCGATGTGCGGGTACTTAGGAGTTACAAAGGGGGAATCGTTTGAACGGGCTTCGTTCCATCGACGATCGGTCTCCGGTGTCGAAAAGGCCACGCGGCTCTCTCAGACGTCCTGCTGAAGAATAACTGGAACAAGATCTCGGCACCGATCGAAACAATAACGACGGCCCCGAAGGCCTTTTGGCCTTTAGAAAAGTTTCCGAACTTGAGTAAAGAAAAGTACATCCGAACCCAATGGCGGAAAAAAACTATCTGAGGATGGATAGGATGCCCATGCGCACTGTAGTCCGGGGGAGGAGCCACCTATCTCGTGATACTTCGAAGACTCTTCCAGGACAACAATATGTAATCATCCGGACCCAACACTAGGCGGCGATCTATGAACAAGATATGAATTCAGCAGCCCACATGCCTCGAACTGTATATTTTCATGTGAAGGCATTGTAAGCAATATACTAATTGATATACCAACTGCATCACTTTCTAACTGCTTTCTAATGATAGGTAATCTGAAATACTACAAATGGGCTCATAGCCCTCTCAGGGTAGATGAGCATAGGCAGCTCCTGTGAATCTGTTTGACCATTTGCCTAATGGTTCTTGCTTCCACTGCAAGGAGAGAAGAAATTAGCTCTGGCATTGGAGGAAATGAAGGCCCTGCTGGCCTATGAGAGAAGCCAGCGAGAGCTGAACCGGAGATCGAAGTGGGCTTCTGAGTCCAGTGAAGACAGTGGCAGCGACAGTGAAATGCCTATGAAAGAGTCCGCATTCCCTAAGACCCGATGCCTAATTGTGATGGAGGGTAAAGGGGTTTGCAGCATATGAGGTGGCCTTGCATATCGACAGAGTCCAAGAGGAGGACTGGAATTGGAGGGGAGGAGAAAGGCAGTCTGTGGAAGCATGTGCCTGTTACGGAGAGGGATATCTAAATGGCCCTAGAAGAAGATGACCAAATGAAGTATGCCCCAATGCAGGAAACCATTATCACTATGTTTGGTCTAACCTATGAGAAGCACTGCCTGAAGCTCAGAGATAACCAGAAGCAGTCACAATTCATGAGTGGATTTTGTGAATTGTATTTTTAAGGCACTGGATTATTGGGTGAAGGGCAGCAAAATAAAGGATTACAATGAGCTGTATGATTAGGCGATGAAGGAGCACATTTTATGCAATTCTTTACAGATTTGAGCCAGCACCTTATAAAACCCAAGCTTACTGTGCACAGAGAGTTTGGGAAGGAAGCAGACTCTGGATCAGCATCAAAGTGTCCATGAAGTTACTCTGCACTGACGACAGGAAGGCTGGTTCAAGCTTCCCTCCACAGAGGGAGGACATAATAATACATAGAAGTTCCACCACTGGCCCAAAAGAGTCTGGATGGAAAGGATTCTCATTCTCTTTTAGGGCAGGGGAGACAAGGATTTGATAGGCATAAACCCACGGCACCCTTTCACCCACCTCATGCTTCTAGTTAGGACACAAGAGACGGACCTCTTTGTCCCAAGAAGCCACCCTCATGTGGGCACTCTACAGCAGTGGCCAGTGTAGCTCTTGGGGAAGGTTATCCCCAGGAGGAGAAGGTAGAGCATTCCCTAGTGTCCGTTAGTTGGGAGGTGGGCTCAGAAGATAAGCTGGTGAAGCCATTGGGCGGTAGCGGTCACTTACAAGAAGTCCCAGTGTATGGGGGCCCTGTCCATAGAGGTAGTAAGGTTGGTGTCCCAATAAAAGTATCTGCCAGGATGTAGGGTGACCCAGACCCATGGGCAGGTCGTTGTCCCTTCCTGTGACCATGGTATCCTTAGAATCGTAAGGGGTACTTGGCCAGAGGATGGTCATTATCAGTCCCCAGATGCCCATTGACTTCACAATGGGAAATGAGGTTTCTACTGCTGAGAAAAGAGTCAAGGGAGTGGTTGCCCAGGGCACCTCAAAAACACGAGCACAGGCATGTATGCGGAGGGAGGCAGGGATTAAAAACGTACAGCTTGGTATGATGAACCTAAGGAAGAGGCACATGCTCTCCATGGCCATGCTGGGGACTCTTCTAGATCCCAAAATTAAGTCAACCTTTTGTTTTAAGTCAACCTGATGGGACTACTTTCAGTATTGGGAGTGCTGTAAAAATCTTGTTCACATTTTACACCTCAGAATGGAACATCATACCCAGTGCTATCAGAGGGCATTTCATATGGGGAAAGAACTTGTGAAGGCTTGGTTTTTAACATTCTAAACTGCAAACTCGCTCACTTTATCATGAAAAAGGGAAGACATGGACTGAGGAAACTGACTTGTATCTATTGTTTTTATAATTTTATACAGCAGATTTTCAACTACTGTGGTAGCAAAAGTTGGGGGGCGCTAGGTGGCGCACAACCAAGATGGCCGCACACCTGTGAGGCTCTGGAAGCTTGGCACAAACATCCATCATTTATCCTGCCTTCTACTCAAGCTAGACGTGGGATGGTGCATTCTGGCTGAGCGCTACTGCCTCCGCTTTAGGTGGTAAAAAGACCAACACTTCTATCCTCCTGTGGACCCAGTTACGAGAGGTTTGCCGCTGTGGGAGCTGACCTAACTGCTGCTGCTGGTGGGCTGGCCGGCAGCCGTAGATACTTGAGTCCGCAGCATCACACGTGGTGTTGGGCCCTCGCTGGGACCCGATCAGTGATTATGCCCCGCTGTTGATTGCTGTCCCTCCAACTGTGTGTGCTCCTGGTCTGTGCGGGGAACTGCATCTTGCGGCGTGGCTCCAGCTGTGACTGCTGACTCTGCTTACTCTGCCTCCTGCAGCGGAGCCTTGATCAGTGCCTGGACTGTGGTGAGCCTCCGTCTTCCTCGCGCCCCTGCAGCCCGCGACCTTGGCGCGCACATCTGGACACTGGCACACTGTCCCTCGCTGGGGTAGGAAGATAACGTCCTGCGGTGCGGGATCTGGCAGCGAGTGCGGCGGTGGGTCTGTGCACGGTCCCGTGCCTGAAGCTTCACGTCATCCCCATGCCCGTGCGGTGGTGGGCCCCGGCCTATCTTGAGCCCCCGCGGCCCTGAGACACTGGCGCGGACCTCTGGGCCCCGACTCCTTGTCCTTCACTGGGGTCCGGGGTGAGAAAAAACCCATAAATAAATAAAGAGGAGGGGAGGCGAAAAAAAGAAAGAACAGAAACAACAACTCTGATCTGCGGTGCGGGATCCGGCCGCGAGTGACACTGCAGGTCTGTGGTGCGATCCCGCGCCTGAAGCGGCGCATCATCTCCTTCCTGTAATATGGTGACATCTCCTGGCATTTGCAGCCCCAGGACCTTGGCGCATACCTCTGAGCGCCCCACTGACTTTGGAGCCTGCAGGCATTCTCTAGCTGTTGTGTCATTGACGCTGGATGCTCGGGGGCTGGAGCCCTCCCTTCCGTTCCCCCCCGCTGTGGACTACAACTTTGTCTTGGCTCTCCTGGTGGCGTGAGTATCGCACCATTTAGTGCCTGCCTGCTGCTGCACTGTTGTATGGATTCTCCACTTTTTTTTTGAAGTTGAGCTACCCATTTTTACATGATGAGCGGCCTATCTGCCTTTCAAGTTTCACTGCAGGGTCTGTGGGAACAGACATCTTACACCTGTTGGCCTACTTTCCGATGCACGCTCTTCGTCTGCGCCTACCCTTTTCATTGTCCGTTTATCGCCTCTGATGACTTAAGCTATTCCTGCTTGTGGACGATGGGAGCTTGTTGCAACTAATCTCTATAATCTCGTGCTGGTCAGCTCTGGGACTGTGGCCCTCACGTGTTCCATAAGTTTGTCGCGTTGTCACCACTGTGAACTTGCCTCACCCTGTTGCACCACTGCATCATTCTCTTTCCTGTTGTGCTCTCCCACCAGGCGAAGTATTTTTTTCTTGAATTTTTTTTTCTTCATATTGAAAAGGCGCCTGTCTGTCTCTGGCGGCGCTGTGCGATGGGGAAGCCTGATGGTCGCCAACCACGCCTAACATTCGATACCCAGAAAAGGGCAGTGACAAGATCGAATTCTACTGACCCCACTCCTGCCAATATGGAACAATCGCAATCCTCGCCACAGACCTCTGATGATGATGTTAAGTCCATACTCCTTGCGGTACAATACAGCTTATCGGGCCTATACGGCAAAATGGACACTATGAATAATTGCTTGGATTTTCTTGTACAAAACGTAGATAAGCATGATGGATAGCTAAAGGAGAGGGAAAGGCGCATGTGCGAGAATGAGGACATCACTTCATAATGCAAGCACAAGTGGCGCAGATGGACAAGTTGATGAAGGTAATTGCGGCAAAAAACAAGGACACCGAAGCCAGGAGCCGCCGCAATAATGTCCGCATTTTAGGCATTCCGGAAAGTACAACCACTGGACTTATGGAGGATTAGGTTGAGCGTCTCCTAAAAATCTCCTTTGTCGCGGACTCGTTCTCCTCACACTTGGTGGTGGAGCGCGCACATCGCTCTTTGGGCCAAGACCACCCCCTGAAGAAACCCCACGGCCCATAATTGTGCGCTTGCTAAATTACCGGGATCGCAACGTTGCACTCCAAAGGGCGCATGAGCTGAAGCTTCTGCAATTTGAGGGGGAACGCCTTCACGATCTAGCCCGATTTCACGCTTGCGGTCCAGGAGGCACGCCGGAAATTTCTCCCTGTCAAACAAAAACTACGCAAAGCCCAACTGGAATATGCTCTACTCTACCCTGCAAAGCTTCGTATCACACACAAAGGCAAACATGTATTCTGCACTAATCCACAGCAAGTTGAGGACTTCCTGAAAACCATTACACAGCGCTCTTCACGTCCTGACCACGACTCCAGTCCATCTTCTTAGCCCAACGACTAGTCCAGACTTCAATGGCGCTGCATTCCACTTACTGATCGAGGATGGATGTCCCGCACTACAAACTTAGGTCAGCCATGTGGCAGCACCTTCTATGGACTTGAATTCACTATGGGACATTTGGCATTTTGGTTTGCAGCGTTGGCCCCGTCGCCTCATCTGGACTGCACTGAGCGATAGATAAGTGCCAGTTAGGCTATGCTCTTATATTCTCTTATTCAGTCTTTTATTTATTTATTTTTTCGAATTGCTTCAAGCATATGAAGTTTATACCCGAATAGAACTTTGATACGGTGCGAGCACCGTTCCCCTTTAGGCCACTCCCTAACTATTAATGGGTTGTAACCGGGGGCTGCATCGCAGTTTCTTGGGAATTGGCTACGGGAAGGGATGACTGCCATCTGGTGCCCCTTACAAAGGAATTCCCCCTATGCAGAACTTACTTTTTAGGTCTCGACTATTCCATTCCGCAAGGAATGAATATGTCGAGAATTATAGGGTTGGATCAGGAAAGCTAAACCAGGCGGTGGATTTCGACAAGTGAATGTGTCCGTGCACGCGCTTCCATCCGCCTGCCTCGCATCATTGCCACCAGCAGCTTCACTTCGATCCACTCCGCCCCCTGCTGCACGTGCTTTCAATCCGCCTGCTTCGCGCGTCCACATCAAAGCCATCTGTTGCTTCCCCAGCGTGCTCGGCCTCACTTCTCCACTTCTCTTCCCCCCTCCTAATTACATCCCTGCTGTTTACACTTCTTTCACGGCCGCGAGGCCGTGCTTCAAAAGGATCCGCTCCCCGCCCCTAAAAGCTTCTTTCGGCGATGTCACCAGCAACATATATCTCAATAGAATAGCAATTTTTAAATAATACACAATACTGGTTTTGGTTTGTTTTCATGGTTTCCCCCCAATTTTGCTTCTGTAACTGTCATTTTTTATTTACAAGTACTTTTGTTTGTGGGTGTGCAGCTGCACACTTTTTGTCAGCACGGCATACGACGCGCTACATGTTTGGCTTATTCACCTTATCTCACGTGCTCTGACGGCCCCCAATTTTGCTTCTGTTACTGTAATGTTTTATTTACAATGAGCACTTCTGTTTGGGAGTGTGCCGCCTCGTGCCTTTTATCAACATGGCAGGTTCCGCGCTTTACGTTTCGTGTAAATCAACCAACTCCCCATGCCGTCCCCCACCATCTCCCACAGGTCACTGCTGCTCCAACACCCTGTACATCTTTTTTTTATCCTAATTATTTAACTGTTTAACATATCCGCCACAATGTGCTTCTTCTCTTTGCAAGCACATACTACTCCATTCTTGTTAAGTTTTCTTTTATGTCATTTGTTTAACTTCAATTGTTAAGCATGTAATCAACAAAAGTATTAACGTGCACTAAACTGTGCTTGCGTACTGTGTCGCTTCAGGAAACCGCAGACATACTAGAGCCAGGCAAAATGTCCACAGCGACTTCAGTCTTAATTGTCAAATGGATTATTTGCCACTTTTATGTGCACAGGCTCTGTTGCACTCGTGACCTCGCTAATCACTGTTCGTGTTTATTTTCTCCGTGAAAGTTTCTGAATAAGCTGCGCTTAGCACCCTCCTCCCACCCCGTGATTTTAACTCAACACCCCGACCGTGCGTCGGTGTCTTTACCACCTTCCTCATGTTTTAATTTTTGACATGCATTCTTATTCACGGCAGGTCTCTGCAGTCCCTCTCCTTCACCCCAACTTTTTCTTACAACTGATATGCCTGCTGATATGTTGGCGGCTTTCGCGGTGTTTCTGCCTGTAGCCCCACAAGGTAGCATCAGCGTGACCAAAATCCACAGAGCATTGCAGGACCTACAAACTTGACTGTGTTGTGCTGGTCGTGCGTGTTTGAGTAAGCATTTCTCCAGCTCTCTTTTTGTCTAGGTTTTGTTTAAAGCAGCCCCCTGCCTCTGTGTCTGCATGCTGACTCCTCCCCCCATTGTTTATCTGCAAATCTGCATGTGTGGCTCTTTGCATCTGTGTGCACGTGTCGGTATGTCTTGTGTTCTCTGCATTACCATTATGTTTAATTAGCATATCTCCTCATCCACGTGGCAGTCTGCGGATAGGTGTGCATGTTTGCCTCTGCATGTCTGTGCGCATGAATGTCTCTGTGAACTTCTGTCCTCAAACAAGACTGCGTGTTTCTATCTTCCCTTTTTTATTAAATACATGCTGAAGTCTTTGTGTGCATGTCTAGATGTTTTCCTATACTTGTCTGTGTGATGTTTAATTAAAAATGTTCCTCTATAGCTATCAGCCTGTCCATATTGGTTTGTCCTTATTACTCTGTGACTGTCTGACTGTAGTTGTGTACTTGTCTCCATATATGTGCTGCTTTTTACATTCCTTTGCGCTGCATTCGTGTGGTGTGGTGTATTTTGTGTACGTTTGCCACTCTGTGTGTGTGTGTTTGTGTGTGTGTGCACTTGTTTTACTCTGTGAACTCGTGAGACTGCGAGTCACAATCACTGACAGTTTGCACGTTTTCTCTTTGCACAAATCGTGTTCCACAGTGTAACTGTTCACACTGTGTGCACGTTTGCCTTAGAGCCCTTTTACGACCTCTTGATGGACGACAATCAAATCCCACTCCTGACCACCATAAATAATATCCTTTTCCAAATAACTAAGGAGTTTATCACACGGCAAACAGTGCGCTGCATGAGGCTCAATGCTGTCAGCTGCTTAATTGTGTCACCACAAAAGGAAGCATGAAGGGGCCATGGTAAAATAATCACATCACAGTGGCCATTTCGTTAGGGAGACGGAAACCACCAAAGAGCAAAATATCATTTTGCCTGGTGCTCCAGAATTCATTCTTCTGGCTTTAGTTCACGAGCAATGCAAACAAAGGATGACTGGGGAAGGGTACTTGTAAATTCCATTTATATAGCGCTTGCTACCTATAACAAGGCAGGAAGATAGAAAGGCAGACAAACAATATTATTCTGAATCGGCGGTAGAGGCAGACAGGGGCGTACAGACAGAGAAGAGACAGGAAGATAGAAAGAAAAAAACACAGCAACAATCAGGACAGTATGCACTGACCCACTCCGGCACAAACCCTTGGCATCCAGTGAACAGTACCACAGGATGGGTCTGTGAAAGAGGACAGTCTGTCACTGACCCACTGTGGCACAAACCATTAGGCTGTTGGTATTATAAATGACATTGCATTTTATTTATGTTTCTTTTTTAAAAACATAAATAAAAGGCACTGTCATTTACAATACGAGAGTTTCAGCTATTCGCATTGTAAATAACAATGCCATTCATCTATTTCAAAACCAACACATAGATAAAAGGTTTGTCATTTACAATGTCAATAGCTCAAACTTTTGCCAATGTGAGACCTATTGCATTGCAAATGCTTGTTATATTACATTGGCTTGACTGTTTCTTGCTACCTAGGCCTCGTCCTGTTAGAATGGACTGGCCTGTTTTTCTAGTTGGGGATTTGGGTGGGAAACAGGATCCCAGCACGATTGGGGTGCCAATGTGGGTGGGGGTGGATCGGGGACTGTTCTTTTTTACCGGAGACAATGCAATGCTGTTCTTATTACTTGAATGCTCTAGTGATGACAGATGCTGGTTATTCTACTCTTTTATGCACTGGATTCTCACGACACATCATCACCGCTACTCTACGATAGGGCATTCTATTACATCGCGCCAGCGACTCTCTTATACAGCTTCGGCTTCCCAGCACTTACATCACAGCTAGGCCCCCCTGCATTAACTTCCTCACGTGGAATGTTAGGGGCCTTCAGGATCCTCGCAAACGCCGCCAGATCCTGTCATACTTGGATAGACACCACATACAAATTGACATGCTCCAGGAGACACACCTGGACCCTAAGCGACCCTCATGTTTTGGCTCTCGATGAGCCTCTGTGAGAGCCTTTTCATCCTACTCCTCATATTCACGAGGAACGCTTATTTTAATAAAGAAAAACACGCCATTCAGATTAGGTGGCACGTACGGCGATCCCTCTGGTCGCAGCTGTCTCATCTGGGGTACCTTGGTTACACAGTCGGTCACTCTTGTATGCAGCTATGGTCCTAACTTGGATGACTTTGATTACTTTACAACACTCTGGGGACATATACTCAAGACAGGTTCTATGCATGTTATTTGGGGCGGGGATCTAAACACAGTCCTTTGTCCTTCTATGGACCCTTCCAACCCTCTTCCACAGCACCACACAAAAACATAGGAGGTCCTATCGGGGCTGTTTGCGGAGCATGGTCTTGTTGATGCTTGGCGGCATGTGCACCCTGCTACTAAAGAGGGTACTTTTTATACAGTCGGCCATGCCTCATGGTCTACATTGGATTATGTTCCCGGGGGGTTGCTCCATGGATTCAAATAGCCACTCATATGGCGTGTACGCATTCCGACCATGCCCCGGTACGCCTTGCACTAGTACTTCCGGATTCAGTGGCTGTTCCCCGCTGCTGGAGGCTTGTACCAAAAACACTCTTGGACACTGTGTTCCAAATTGAACTGGGGGAAGAGATAGAAGACTTCTTCCTCAGGAATAAAGACTCTGTTGACAGTGTTGGTCTGCTCTGGGAAGCCTTCAAGATTACCATTAGCGGTGTATGTATGTCCAAACGTTTTGGGGTGCTCCGCGACATTAGGAGGGATTTGAACCGTCTCGAACTCGAAATTAAACAGCTAGAAACAGACATGTGGGTGACTAACTCGTGAGACAAGCGTGCTGCACTTCTTGAGCTGCTCACGGAGTATACCGACACTGCGACTCGTGAGGTGAAGTTCAGGGGGAAATATTACACCGCCCGCCGCTATGGCGAAGGTGAGCGACCCAGCCGTTCACTTGCGCACACTATCAAGATGCCCCGCTTCTCAACCCACATATTGGATGTTGTGGATGATAGCGGTGTGTGTTTTAGTGACAGTTTAGACATTCTCAAGATATTTACTACCTACTACTCGGAGCTCTATAGCTCGCAGCGTACGACCCCTCTGGATTTCTCCTCCCTGTTTGGCGACATAGCGTTTGGATGGCTAGGGAATACCCAACGTGAGTTTCTGGCTGCCCAGTTTGAGGACGATGAGTTTCGGGAGGCCATGATGCAAATGACATCAGGGAAGGCACCCGGTTCCGATCGGCTGCCTGTTGACCTTTACAAAATGTACCTGGATCAATTGCTCCCGGTGCTGAAAGCGGTGTTCCTTGAGGCTCATGAGACGTTAACCCTACCTGGCACCATGAGAGAGGCGCTCCTAACGTCACTACTCAAACCTGGCAAACCCGCAGATCGCTGTGAGTCTTATAGGCCACTCTCACTAATTAATACTGATGCCAAAATTCTGGCTAAATTACTGGCGAATCACTCCGGCTACTTATGGAGAAGCTAGTCCTTCCCGATCAGGCCGGGTTTATCCCAGGCAGGGCCACGTCCCACAATCTTAGGACCCTGTTCTCCATTTTGCAGACCGTAGACCCTAGATTGCAATTGATAGCTGTGTTTCTTGATGCCTCAAAGGCTTTTGATTTGGTTCAGTGGGACTACCTATTTGCAGTTTTACAATGTATGGGGCTTCCAATAGGTTTCCTCACTTGGATTAGGCTCTTGTACACCTCACCCACTGCAAGAGTTTTGATCAATCGACATACTTCGCCCTCCGTCTCCTTTATCCAGGGGCACATGACAGGGGTGTCCGCCCTCTCCCCTGTTGTTCGCCCTGAATATGGAGCCCCTGGCAGCGAGCGTTAGACAACACCACAATCACATGAGTCTGCGTTGTCTCCTGCGTCGCTTACTTATCTCCCTGTACACGGATGATGTGACCCTTTATATTAAAGATCCCCAACAACATCTAAATACTCTGGTGCAGGAGTTTGTCAGATTTGGTGGCTTATCCGGGATACATATAAATTGGTCCAAATCGCAGATATTCCCCTTGACCAACTCGGTTGTTCCCTTTGCAACCGATTACCCGCTTGTATGGTGCGCAGATGATGCTAAGTATCTAGGGATACGTGTGACATCGGATCAGGACGAATTGATGAGCATCAACTACGGCTGTACAATGGAACATGTCACAAACTGCATCACCCGGTGGGTTGCTCTTCCCCTGACCATGGCTGGTCGCATCTCCCTTATAAAATTAGTTATCCTTCCTAAATTTCTATACCTTTTTTTAAACATTCTGTACGACCCTGGTCGTCACTTCTTTGCTACGCTCCGGTCCGAGTTGATTCGCCTTTTTTGGGAAGGAAAACAACCACGTATACAATGGAATGTGATGATGCAGCCTTATTCTCACGGGGGTTTCGATATTCCCAATTTCGAACTTTATTACCTTTGCGGGCAAGCTCATTTTGTGTACTTTTGGTTCCATTCACCCGGTTATACTGCCCATGTTGCCACAGAACATTGGTTTGCAGACCCCACCCCTCTGGACGGAGTCATCCTAGCCCCTGCATTGCCCCACGGCGGCAACCCGACCTCTGTGGACTGTACGATTTCAGCCTGGTCCCACATATTAGGTCACATGCATGCACCTAGTTTATATTCCCCTCTCCTTCCGCTCACATATCATCCTGACGTAACGTTGTTGCAGGAAGGGCTCTTCAAAAACGTTGCGCGTAAGCGAGGCCTTCGCTGCTAGGGTTATATCTACCGTAACTGTAAATTTCGTTCTCACCAACAGCTGTGCTCGGACCCCCGCCATCCACTTTGGAAACGTTTCTATATGTCCGCCTTCGCCATGGTATACAAGCCAGCTTCGATACATACCCATCTGAGCCCGCAACATTTACCCCACTACACAACGTCCTTCGCGTACCTACTGCTTCGCATCTTGTATCCACACTTTATCACTGCCTTTATGGTGACATTGAATACCCCGCAAGCCCGGCACGTGTCAAGTGGTCATTGGAATCGGGCCAGGACATCGCAGATGCACAATGGATATACTGTTATGGACTGACTGAAAAGATATCAGCCAATAGTAGGCTTCATATCATACATTATAGATTCATACATCACAGCTATTATACCCCAGCCACACTCCACAGATTT
This sequence comes from Lissotriton vulgaris, assembly GCF_964263255.1. NCBI lineage: Eukaryota > Metazoa > Chordata > Amphibia > Caudata > Salamandridae > Lissotriton > Lissotriton vulgaris. The sequence goes on from NW_028243100.1 coordinate 200,935, forward strand.
GGCTTAAGGGACACGCACAGTTGCGAACGTTGTAGAATGGAACATGCTGATTTCCTACACCTCGCTTGGGACTGCCCTGATGTCCGTATTTTTTTGGGACAATGTCCTTACGGCCCTTGACTCCATGGTCTCTCTACCTCTCCTGAGATCTCCAATGCTGGCACTCCTAGGTTATACTGAGCAACTCCCTGCTAAACCTCGGCGCTTTGTGTCCTTTTATCTTGTAATCGCTGAGCGGCGCAAAACCTGTCGTCGGAGTATGGGGCGTGCTCCTAAATTTAAGGACTGGTTATCAGATTTAATACGATGGCAAACTCAACTTAACACTTATGCAGAACTTCTCCCCTGCTCCTCTAGCCCTCAGGATATTTGGGGCCCATTGCAGACATATTTACTCGGACTTCTCTTGCCTGACCATCGTAGTAATCCACTGTGTTGTAACAATCCCTGACCTTTTTTTCTTTATTCTTTTCTTATGATTTGGTACGGAATGTAACAGTAACTGTATGATGCCCTGTGTCGCTTAACTATCTCTTGTATTTCAGCGGTGGTGTGTATTGCCCTGTAACACTTTATTATGTGCATGGCCAGCCATTAATGTATGTCCAGATATGTCACTGAAATGTTTTCCTGATTACTTAAGCTTTGTCTCCCTTATGGCTATTGCAGTAGATGTTATGTCTCTTTATTTGAAAAATTCAATAAAGTAAGTTAAACAAAAAAAACTACTGTGGTAGCAAAAGTCACATTTAAAAACAAATCTGTTCCATCTCAGCAAATGCAACAAAACATTTTTTTATTCGCAATTAATACACATTTGTACTTATCTAGTCTATGGACACAGTTCTACGTCCCCTCTGGGTCTATTTTGTGCTCCTGGATATTCCTGTGCTTCTCACCCTTCTCTTCAACTTCTGCCTTTACTGAACTTTCTTATCCTGCTTTGTGCTTCTCTATATTTCTTATCAACCCAATACTTTTTAACACTCTAAGTTCTTCCATCTCTCCTCCAAACTACCTGTGCATTCAACACTTACCATTTCGATCGGGCAAACTTTCACTAGATCTCCCGCACTTTTCACCAACCTTCTGCCACACTACTCCAAACTTCCACAGCCCTCTACCAAAAGTTCACTGCACGCCCCTAACACCAACCATCTCCAAATGTTCACTGCCTTCTCCTTACCTGCCCTAGCCTTTCATGTCCTCCTATCTCGCCTGCAATGTTCAATTCCTCCTCAATCTTCACTTTGTTTCCCTCACAATAATCATGTTTCTCCAAGTTGATGGGACAAAATGCAACAAAGCGTAGAACAAGAGTCACTTCAAAAGTAATCCTGACAAACAATTCAGCTTTTTCAAAAGGAGGTGCAAATTACAGGAATACTCTTTTCAGCCTGATACTAGAGATGACATATCCTGCAAGAATGGAGAGTCACAAACCCTTTGAGATCCAAGGTATTGTGAGTGAGGACGATCAGGAGGTGTAGGAGAGAGAAAGACTGAGAGCTAACCTGGTGCAAACGTATAATATGTGGGTGGCAAAGAGTCTTCATGATCTGAACTTCCCGGAAGATCTTCTTTAGGTTCTCTTCGTCAAGCTGCGTCTTGTCAATGATCTTTATTGCAACCTGGAGAGGAGAGAAGTGGGCATCATTACAAATGCTTTAAGAAATTCTTCAGCATCCAAAACTGCATTTCGAATATTAAACCATGCTTGGGAGAAAGAAATCATTAAATAATATGTATGCCTAAACCATTGTTGTACAGGGATGAGATTTCAGGCCAATGTGTGGGCAATGCTTAGCTCATATCTAAGGGGACTACATCTGGTTCCGATACGGGAAGCAAAGCGCTCGCCAGAACGATTACAGAACCTCTGTCAATGTGCCCAATACCCAGAGGGACCAAGACTTCTTACATCAGCACCATGGAAGCCAGTACCCTATTTTCAGCACCTCTTCCTCTGGCCATGGCCACCATTCATCACCTCTCACACAAATGCAGAACATTTCATACACTCTCTCATGCTCAGCTCAAGTCTTCTGTCTGTCACAACTGGATCATGGCTACCAAAGCATCAGACAGATCTAGTGCTGTGCAACAGCGAGTAAACAAACCAGAACACAAAAAGGGTTATGTTTTCAGTCACCTCAAACGGAGAACCTAGAGCTGAGCATGCCTGATAAAACCAGGGTCTTTCAAAAAGCCCCCAGCGCTGTGGAGCCATGAAGTCTTTCACCATCTACAGTTCATGGTTCTGAAAGGAGCCTAAAATGTCCAAGAGCCCTGATTCCACTTTATGTGTGCAAAGGTCTGGGTCTTCAGACACCCCTTAACCTGATAATACTTAACCAGTCCAACGCATCTTTGAAACATCCGCCACTCATAAGCAGGCATGTGAAGACTTCATGTGTAGGAAAGTGCCTTTTTTGAGTGGTCACCCACACATTTTACGCCAATGTTGATGCTTATGCTTCTGAAAGGGCACTGGAATGCTGCCCAGGCCCCAGTGCTCTCTCCCTAAAACTGGTGTGTGAATTTGTAACCTCAATTGGCAAGGACGTTAACCTCCTTTTAAGTCCCTAGTATATGGTACCAGGAGTGTCCGGGACATGGGTGCTAAAGGAGTCACCAGGGCCTGAAGCAGTGGTTGTGCCACCCTGAGTGACCCGAGTAAATTACTGAAAGCAGGTCTGCCTTTGCAGACTGCAGGAGCAGTGCAAACTGCTCGAACTCGACTAGTGTTCTCACCATGTGTGGCAAAGTAAATGCACTACTTTTAATATATTTCAGTCACCCATAAGGAAGGCCTCCTGTGCCCAGAAGGCAGGGTGCATTACATTAAAGGTGTGGAAAAGTCAGTGCAAGCTTATTTGTCCCGATAGCAGCCTTTACCATTAAATGCAACTAATAAGTGATAGGTGGTCCACAGGATCACATGGGCTGGCACCTAGGAAAACCTGAGGTTGGCAGCTCCATTTTGGTACCGCCGAATTAAGTCATGTTTGGTATCAAACAATGTGCCTCTTTTCCCCGTACACAAATCTCATGTCGGGATGATGTGGCATGCACCCAGGGGGCTACCTTAGAGGTTGCCTACCTGGTTGCCCCAGTATTTCTGTGCTCTGGCTTCCAGCCTGCAGCTGCTACTACTAAGGCAGGAATCTGACCCCCTTCCAGGAAGTGTGAACTCTCTCAGGAGTCAGAAAGAATGACCTGGGCAGGAAGAAGGTCACACCTTGACAGGATGGCAGGTGAAGTGGCACATCCACGCAGTGAGCTTCAAATGCTGCACTGCCAGTGTTATGTAACTAAGATTTATACCAAAGGAGGATACAGCCTTCGCCCTGGCCGCCAGGCTCATGTGCATCCAAGCAGGTGGTGAAACTAGGCATTTCGGGTGGTGTACACCCCCAGAAGGCCAGCCCCACATCTAGCTAAAGGTCCGTCATTTTTATAAGTGGTAGAATAGAGGGTTCTACGTAGAAAAGTAGACCTACACCCCCAGATGTGGCCACCTCAGGGGCAGATTAGCAGCTGGGGCTAGTAGCCCAATGGCCACTTGCACCCACACCGACAAAGCCCCTGAATCTAGGATGTACGGGCTACCCCTGACACCAGAACCTTGGTTCAAATCTGATTTGCAACGAAGGACACAAGAAGAGTAGTCCTGACCTCCACGAAGTTTTCAGGCGGCTACTGTTTCCCCCTGGACCTCCAGTAGTCAAAAAAGCTTTCTGTTGACCTTACCACTGCCAAGGCTTGTTGGTCATCTGCCAGCAACCACACCATTTACTTGATGCTGCAAAACCTTCATCCAACTTCAGCAGTGGCTTCGTTGTTGACTTTTTGCACCAGATACTACACCAGAACCATGTAAGCGGTAAAACCAGCTCTCCCGTGTCTCCAGATTCAGCACCAAGGACAGTCATGACAACTCTGCACCTGGGATTCTCGAGCAAGGGAAAATTTAATTGAATGTAGTGGCTTGTCCCCGGGACCCGCATCTTCTTTACCCTCCTTGGGTTCCACGCAACTGGAACTGCAAGTGATGGATCATCACTAGTGTTTCTTCCCATTGACCACAAGAAGGTTTTGCAGTACTGTTTTGCACAGATTTAATATTGCATCAAACATCTATAACTCCGGTTTTTCTTATCCGATTTACTTAGTTTTGATGTCTAAAATTACATAAAAATCTGCTTTATCTTTATAAATTGGTATCTATTTTTGTTGAGTCGTGTCAATTACTTATTGGCCATGTTGGTATTCTCAAATGCTCAACACATGATCCTCTAGTAAACCATGACTGCTCTTTGCCACTTTAGCTGGGCTTAGCTAAGGATTTATTTTTTGTAATCCAAGGACCATCTTTGCGGTATTGTGAGACTATTGAATGGTGAAGCCTAACCAGCCAGCATCACCACATAATATTTCACTTTCCTACACCATGTTGTTGAGAAGACCATGGACCTAGTGGTACAGGCTCCTTTGCCAATTGCGGACACATACACATTTCCAACCCATGCTCCCGACATGTTAACTTTCCAGAGGCTGTCAGCAAGCACTCAGAAGCACTATATACATAAACAGAGTTAACAGGCCCTGTGTGTCCGTTAATATGGAAACTATGCGGCGTACGATTCAGTTGTACAAGTTGGATGGGTTGATAAATATTTGAGCCCTTGCACTGCCCTAAGTGCACACACACTTAATCAGATCCAAGGTGTTGCCCTCTGGGAAAATGTCCTATCTCAAGCGTTCAAGGGTCACAACCCATACTATAATTATGTGTTACATCCTCAATGAACTGTCTTCTGGGCTACCCCTGCCCTCAGAGAACATCACTAGGGTTAAGAGATTACAAGCACCACTCACAGGTAAAGGCTTGCCCTCCATGCCAAAACTCTGCCTTCAGGCATCCTGCCCTCAAAGTCCTGCACTTTCTTCAGAACTAGCTTGCTGTCATTACAGTTCAAGAACTGTCCTCAGAGTTCATGTTTCCATACCCTAACCAAACCTGCCCTCCGAGCCACAAGCTGTCTTAAGAATCTAATCAGCATTCACGGACAAGCACACTCATAGCACAGGCATCAAAACACTGCCCTGAGAATTCAGTCAGCATACTTTATAAAAAAAACACCCTCTGAGTCCAAGCAAAGTACTAGGGGTTTGTGTATCCATGTAACAACAACTAAAGAGTGACTGGTCGGTGCTGTGGTCAGAAATAAAAATAAAAAACCAAAGCCACCAGAAGAACAGACTCACACCATTAGTGATGAGACGTTATCAAGAAAAATCACAAGTGAAACACATACAAAATTGGGACAGAAAAATAGCTTATTTTTTCGCTCACCCTAGTGGTGACATGCTTCATCATGGGGTTCCCGCTGGAGGAACCGAATGACCCTCCAGTGTGCTTCAACGCCTGATTTACAGCGGAGCTGGTTGTTGTGAAAAAAGGATGTTTTCAATTTGTGTTGTGTGAAAGTGACAGTGATGTTAAAAAATACTTGCTGTACCAGAACCAACTTTGTTCAGTGGTCAGCTAATATCATTAAAAACAGTGTATTGGATACCTTAGAGGTAATATTATTAACCAGTTGTATCCTATCAAAATTAGGTCGACATGTTTCAGCTGTCCAAAGATATTAATGCAGCTTTCTTCAGGACCAAAAAAGTTGAATATCCCCAGTGGTCCACGCTCGCTAAGGCGCGTCCATTCCAGGTGGATATAAGGTGTGAAAAATATTAAAAGCTACCGGAATTTTCCGTATCGGCACGCCTAGAATTTCCAGGGGCTAAAATAGTACGTTCCTATGGTGCTATCTTCATAGGCTAAGCGGTGGGGGCATTCTTCACGCTACGATTATTTTCAAATAGCAACTCCCAGCCAGAAACCTACTCCATTCATTGCCGCTGTCATTACAGTTAAAGAACTGTCCTCAGAGTTCATGTTTCCATACTCTACCCAAACTTGCCCTCCGAGCCACAAGCTGTCTTAAGAATCTAATCAACATTCACGGACAAGCACACTCATAGCACAGGCATCAAAACACTGCCCTGAGAATTCAGTCAGCATACTTATTAAAAAAAACACCCTCCGATTCCAAGCAAAGTGCTAGGGGTTTGTGTATCCCTGGCCTGCTCTTAAAAGGCTAGCTGCAGCTTTAAAGTATACATGAAGCTAGTCCATACCACATACCCTGCCATAAGAGCCACTAACTGTGCTCAGAGAATGGCAGAGTGTATCTTTACTAGTTGGTGCACTACTTGGTCTGTGAAAGTGAAATGGTTCCATTCCATACTCATTTTCCTTGAGATATAAGCCTATTGCAGAAGACAGCACTATTACAGATTAGACATATGGATTAATAATAATAAAAAATGTGAAATATCATTAGGGGTGTGGAAATTATGAGTCACTGGCTCTTACTCCCCTTATACGATTTTTAACAAGGATGTTTGGCTTGACAAATTTAAAGCAACATTAGGAGAGCATTTACAGTCACCAGACATTTTAGCTAAAAGCTTCACTGTAAAAGTTATTAAAATTATTGGTTTTAGGAAATTGTTGTTCAAATTTTAAAATAGGCATGCTAATTGTAAACTACATATTTTTTTAAAGTGCTGTCAGTATGTTTTAAAATGGAGGGATCAAGGGGATTTAGGCATAATTTTAGACCCTCACAGTCCTGAACCTGTATTAGAACTTCAAACTAAACCGATTTTAAAAACCTATCCAGAGGTTTTTTTTTCTGGACCATAGTACATATTTCTAGCACAGAATAGTGCTGCACATTGAACCAACAAAACAAGCAATGTTTCCATCAGTATTGGAGATGAGGTCCCTCAGGAATTAGACAATTTACTGTCTGCTGGTATCCTAGAACCGGTACAAACTTCTGGTTATGTCCGCCCTCTAGTCATAACCTGATGTGTGAACTCAAGTTGTGTGTGGTTTTATTGGAACTATACAAGAATATCCTGGTGGATCAGTTTCCCCTACCAAAAATGAATTAATGGTTAACCTTTGACTAAAGGTATAGAATGGATTACCTCCATTAATGACTGCAGCATACCACCAGGTCCTACTGTTAGAAAATAATCGACAAGCATGAACATCACCAGCGCCATCTTGCCTAACAAGAAGCCATCGCCCACACGTAAACGGCATCCATTTTAGGTGCCGTGGCCATCTCGCACTTTGCAAGTCACCTATGATTCACCCTGACCCTGCAACTATCCCCGGTGCCCTGATTCAACATGACCAAATGCACTAAGGTCATAAAACCTTGTCAGCCTGACAAAGCCCCGGAGCCACTTCCCACCCTAAAACACATTTGTTCTTTCATCCCCTGCACATGAGCCAGGCCTTCTGATAACCCCCAACTGCACCTGGCCACTTAATCCAGTCCCAGGCTGTAAACCAAGCCTTGTGGACGTACTTTATTGCCCCCACACAGCAGGAATTGTTACACAAACAGAAATGCTTGATCTTATCACTTACATAACCTTTAGATCTGACGGATCCCACACACTTTTATGTCCTGTTGGAATGTCCAGCTGCAAGATGACAATCATCTGTTAGATTTGGGAGGAGGGACGACAGCAGGTGGGTCTGTGTGGGAACCGGCTGGAGGTAGGAATTCCTAGGATGTTTGACCACTAATAAAGTTACTGAAAATGGTATAAAAGGGAGGGCAGCAGAGAAATTGTTAGAGCATCTCCTAAAGACATTCTGCGTGTCTGCGTTGACATGTTCTCCTATGGAGAAATAAACCGATTCTTGCCTTCTAGTTTTCCAGCTCCTGCCTCTTTATTTTGGTAACTATTATTGAAGTGAATTAGAGGCGTCTTGCGCCAAGCAGCCTGGGTATTCGTTAGAGATTGGCTGTTTTTCCACAATTGGCGTCCCAACGTGGCGCCCATCAGAGACATGTGGGTCCGGTGAGAGAGGTCCTAATGACGGAGTGAACATCTGCAACGATCGGGAAAGTGCACCTGCCTGAAAGAGACCCTCGTCTGGGCAGCCGATCATCCGAACTTCACCGGTTCCGATTGGATCTCTCTCGAGTGACCTGAGGTCCTGACTGGGATCCCACAGGAGTGCTGCGGTAAAATTGGAGTAAGAGGACGATCGGGCGCTGGAAGGGGAAGGCGAAGAACTGTCCATACGGTCCGGGTAAGGTCGTGCTACACGACATAACTGCTTGAATGATTGATTGTTAGGATACTAGAATTCCGCTCTTAGGCTTATTTGATTGAAATTGAGACATTCCCTACCTGCAAACAATCGTAGGTTAGTAAAAATTCACTCTTTGCAGGTAGCGAAGGACACGTAGTGCGGACCTTTGTCCACGACCTATTGAGATATTCATGTTGACCGATTATATAGCATGCCCGTCTTCTCAAAATTGTTTGAGAGCGGACCGTTCATTAGAGGTCAGTCATCCGGCTCCACCGGAGGGCACCCCTAATAAAAAGGACATATATGAGAAATATGGATTAGCCGCCGTAGCTTTTAGCAAACTATGGCATAAAACTCACTAGGAAAATCGAGTAAATCAGTAGGCCACTGATGGGATCTTTTGATCCGCTAAAATAGAAACGCTAGGAATAGCCCTTCACGAGAAACATGGAGTTAGCATAGTAAATATTGAATGTTTGGTAGTTTTTTGAATAACGGTTACTATTTGCAAATAGTAACGGACAGGTAATGCAGACTCCTTGTCTGAATTTAAGATTAATTGAGAGATTCTTTTGACCGATATCCATCATGCCTGTCTTTTCTGAAGTTATTGGAAAATGATTGTTTTAGCTTGAATTGTCGAATAAAAAAGTATGGTATTTGTCCCATAATGTATGACTCATTGAAGAACAAATACGCAAAGAAGGAACTCTAATTTTAACGGCTAGTAAAATGAAATAACTATTACAAAAAGGTAAAAAGATACAGTACACAGAAGCAATGTCAAAAGAATGGTCAAGATCTGTTGTATTTTACACTCCTACAACATAAGCAATTGGTAAAGATCCTGATATTTAGATATATCAATGAAAGGGACAGTAGATCGAACCTCTTTTACTTAGCAGCTCCCTCTTAGGAGCAAAAGCGCGCCTTTTTCAAACTAGGAATCTTCGTTTACATTACAGTTGTAAGGTTCCCAAAGAAGTACATTAGCCCGAAATGTGTTAGCTATGAACCCCAAGTGCATTCTAGTCCTTGGAGTCCTAAACATCGTAATCTTTGTTTTACACACCACGTGTTTCAGAGGAGTTTTTCAAAAGCTCCTAAGCCTCACCAAAGGAATGCCATCCGGTCTAACATTAGGCAGGAGTAAGTTATAAATGTATTAAGTAAAAAGGAGAGAAAAATCTTCTCTAGAACATATTTGCCTGCATGGCCATAGGCAGGGCTCGAAAAAAACATCGCCAAGAAAGCTCGTTTTAAATGTTAGCGTTTGATGTCCTTGCACACGTCATATGATTAGAATCAACATTTTTAGGAAAGTCCTGCTCTGTTTTAACCTTTCGTAACCTCCTAACGCAGCGGTCATCTGTTTAGATTATATATGAAAGTCATTTCTAGGCACTGTATTTTAGCAGTCGGACAAAAATGCATATTATCGGTTTTTAGAAAGGCACGGTTTCTTTTGTGTGTCATGGATTGGTATGCCTTGCACAAACATTTCAGGCATGGCCTAGTCCGTGTTTTTGGACCCCATGAATAGGTCTGCCAGCCTTGGCAATTACGAATCTGCGATTTTCTGGCACAACTGTGCTCCCACGTTATCGGACTAGAACTGCGCTGTGTCCTCCACCCTCCCGCAAAACTGATCTCCTTGCAGACATTAGACAAGTCTGTTAGTGGTCTTACCGTATAGCAAAAATGCATACCATTGAAAGCACGAATGCACCCAGCAAAACTCGCTACCTCCTTTAGTTTCCATGCCCCACGAATAGGAACGGCCCCAGGCCACTGTAGATCGTTTTCTCCAATGAGAACATTGATCCATCACCCTCCCTTCACCTTATACTGAGTACCTCTGGCCTCTGACCCTTTCCTACACGCGGTCTGTAATACAGCATTTGGACGATCTATGTAGTGAGCATCCTATCATTGGTTATCTTTGCCGCCCCAACAGTTCTTCTGTGCTTTAATGCCGAAGATGTCAAGGACTGCATCCCAAGAGATAAGTCAGGTACATGGTAAGTAAAAATATTTTCGTTATAACGCACGCTGATGTGCTTTGAATGTTGCACCCCCCTCCCCCTCCTTTCTTTCTGTAGGTTACATCGGAGTTTCAGCTGAAGAATGGAGAAGGCTTAACGCACCGTGTTCCACGCGAAAAATAGGCTAGTACTGTGAGATGGTACGTTGTATGCAGAGGCTATCTCTGAGAGCGTGAAAAATTGTATGGTATGAATGCGTGTGTGTCCTGATTTGTATGGTATGAATGGGTATGTGTCGTGTGCGCCTGGGTCGATAAGAGAATGCTTTTTGTATGACTGAAGTGTTGATCGAACGGTTAATGGGATGAGAAAAATAGGTCTGAACATGGTACTTACATGCGAAAGAAGATTAGTGTTTTTGAAATGTAGCACGTTCCTTACTTAGAAACGAGTCTCTCTAAAGCTAGCGAATGGGAGGGTCGCCTACATCAGGAGCTTGAAGGATTATTGCAGTACATCGAGCCCGACTCCAACCGATATCCCAAGTGTGCGAACAAAGTAATATGCACCTGTGAGTTGACCAAATAGAGAAATGAAGAGTGGCCCGGGTTGGGGCTCATCCAAATCCTCCTCCACCCAGAAGTTAGATATATCGTCATGTCTTAGATTTACCCCTTCTTCTTCCATCCATATAGAAAAATAAGAATTGTACTGTCACACGTCCGACTGACATCCCTCCTTTACCTCAGCTTGGACCATCGTTGCTAGATGTTGGGGGACCCCACCGTGAGTATAAGTACGACTTGGCTAGTGTCCGACCAATTAAAAGGGAGTAAGTATTTTCAAAATAGGCCACCAGCAAAAATTGTCGACTATTAGGAAAGAAGGAGCCTGACCCCCGAATAAAGAAAGTAGAGTACTGAGAATACGCAACATACATGAAAAAGTCCTTTCTGTCCAAAACAACTGTGTTTTGTCTTCGGTTTTTTGTACTTGATGCATGCACTGTCACGCCCTATTCGATATTTGTGTGTACGTTAACTATGCATTTATGTTTTCCCTCGGCTTGTGTGTTTTATATGTAAACCAACCTATACTGTTCTATGTTGTACATGTACTGAATAGCCTATTGTTGTGCACAACACTCTCTCTCTCTCTCAGAGAGCTCACTTTTGAATAAATGACGACACTGTACCTCATCGGTGCACACCCAATTGGCTTTAAACACAACAGTGTTTGAACAAATTGACAGAAACAAAATGTCATATTTGCCATATTACTGCCTCTCCTTTCTGTAAATTGATGGAACTTAATTGGCCGAGAAAGAAAGGACATGTGAGACGACTGATGTCCCCTAATCTGGCCCTTAAAAGGGAACTATATGTCAGTGGCTTTTGTTGTAAGTGCTTTAGTGACACAACCTTCATCGTTCATAATATTCCGCCCATTGCACATAAGTAGAGTGACCAAAACGTCCCAGTTTTTCCAGAATTTGTCACAGTTTTGTACCAGCTGTCCCAGAGAATTTTAAGATGTGTAGCTCATGTACGGGTTTTTAAAGATAAATTGACTAAACCTGATAGAAGTTAGCCGTTGTTTCCAGAAAATATTTAATTGACAAGCAAGCCGCCAGGTTTAAAATTTGCAATGTATGTAAGTTCCTACTGACCGTTCTGTAGCTCTCTGCTAAGGAACGCACTCGTAGCCTGAAGTAAGATCGTAGTCCTTCTCCCAATTTTGTGAAATGTCCCTAGTTGTTTTTACTTTAAGTTTCCGGTCACCCTAGATATAAGTTGTATGGACATCACAAGTCCCTCATTGACTAATGAAGTAGCTAGGTTGTACAGGATGAGGCAGAAATTAGAAAAATGTTTATAAAAAATGATTCAAACCAAAGTGAAAGGAATGTTGTAGTAAACCCTGCTGAATGAGTACTGAAACCAAAATGTTTAGCTGCAAGTAAGGAGCATCGACAGAATGGAACAATGCTTAGCCTGTGTACTTTATGGTAAACAATAGTTAGGAAGGGTACTTGTATGCCCATGATAATAGCACATCATACTTTTCGTAATTAGCAGACCTTCAAGAAAAATATAGCTCAACAGGATTTAGTTTAGAACAACGAGTCTCTGCCGGAGGAGCCGGTTTAAATTTGACAGACCATGTAATTGATAGATATTAGATTTCTTGCCACAATTGTGAATGAAACCGGAATGAACACCAAGGATAAAAATTATGGTGGAAATTCGTAAGAAATGCTTGCAGACCTGCACCACAGTAATGATTTATGAGTTAGTAGACACCGATGCGAGGATTAAAATTATCCACCCTATCGTCATTTTGAGTAACCGATAAACGTTTCCCCAGCTACTTGGGGTTGGGAGAGAAATTGAATTGTGTAAACGTCTTCCCCTGCCAGTTCTCTAAAAATTCTTTTGTACTTATTTAAAGACATCATGCAGTCTACGTCGGAGAGGGGCCGGACGTGACGCACAGCCTGGCTGCAGAACGTGGAACACCTATGACCTCGACCAAGGTGGAGCCGCAGAGCAAAGAGATGCTGGACGAGGCACCATTCCCAACATGGAAAATGAAAGAAAGAAGGGCTGTCCAGAAGCTCCCCACCTGTTGATCAGCCGGTGCCGAGAAGTCCCAGCCCATTGAGCCTAATTGATGGGCCCACTTGCGTGAAATTTCTGCCTCCCTTGGTCCATTTCAGATCTGACCCCATTCCACCCTCTCTTCCCTCGACCTTCCAAAGCACACCACCTTAATCATATGAAGTTTTGAAATTGACTTGATGAAGAAACACAGCGCACAGATAGAATAGGGTAGTATGGATGGACTTCATGGATAAAGAATAATAGTGCGGGTACCCTGTCTAAAGTACCTATGATAGATTAGTTAGGGAACAGGGCAAAAAGGACTGTGGTCCAAGAGCAAAGAATGGCCATGCCCTGCAACGTGGAATATGGATCAGAGCTGGACGCATAGCTTCACCGCCGGTGCTCAACAGCGCCAACGAAAGAAGAAGAACAATGGAAGCCTACCAGTGATAGCTCACTGTAAAAAGACACTGGAAAGAAGAGTGTTTCGTCCATTATCACTTCTTGACTATCACTTGTATTAAGTTGAATTTCCCTCCCTACCACTTCGTATTGGAACATGTTTGTAGGTGAAATGAACTCTGCATCATTTAAGAAACATGCCCATCTCCAGGTCAAAACGTATGATACGATAAATGTCATTTTGTATGCACTGCCTCCTCGCCGGTCACATTGATTGCATAAGATTACTGACAACGCTGTCTTTACTGATAGCAGGATTGCTTTCATCTGGCCGTAATACAAATAGGCCACCAAAAGACCGGAATAGACAACCCAATTGCACACCGCCCTTGTGTTCCCTATGTCTAAACCCTTTGTGCACCTAAGACTGTAGACACTGACCAAAATAGACTAGCAAGATGTCTTGGGAATGTTCAAAGGGGCGACTGTTAGAAAATAATCGACAAGCATGAACATCACCGGCACCATCTTGCCTAACAAGAAGCCATAGCGCGCACATAAACTGCATCCATTTTAGGTGCCGTGGCCATCTCACACTTTGCAAGTCACCTATGATTCTCCCTGACCCTGCAACTATCCCCAGTGCCCTGATTCAGCATGACCAAATGCACTAAGGTCATAAAACCTTGTCAGCCTGACAAAGCCCCAGAGCCACTTCCCACCCTAAAACACATTCGTCCTTTCATCCCCTGCACATGAGCCAGGCCTTCTGATAACCCCCAACTGCACCTGGCCACTTGATCCGGTCCCAGGCTGTAAACCAAGCCTTGTGGACGTACTTTATTGCCCCCACACAGCAGGACTTGTTACACAAACAGAAATGCTTGATCTTATCTACATAACCTTTAGATCTGACCCGATCCCACACACTTTTATGTCCTGTTGGAATGTCCAGCTGCAAGATGACAATCATCTGTTAGATTTGGGAGGGAGAACGACAGCTGGTGGGTCTGTGTGGGAAATGGCTGGAGGTAGGAATTCCTAGGATGTTTGACCACTAATAAAGTTACTGAAAATGGTATAAAAGGGAGGGCAGCAGAGAAATTGTTAGAGCATCTCCCAAAGACATTCTGCGTGTCTGCGTTGACATGTTCTCCTCTGGAGAAATAAACTGATTCTTGCCTTCCAGTTTTCCAGCTCCTGCCTCTTTATTTTGGTAACTATTATTGAAGTGAATTAGAGGCGTCTTGCGCCAAGCAGCCTGGGTATTCGTTAGAGATTGGCTGTTTTTCCACACTACTACACCCAGAAAGTAGAATACTTATAGGCTATCACCCCGTTTGGGTGTTTCGAAATCATTACAGCATCCTTAGTTGTCACTTCTGCTGCTGCAATGTTCCAGAGGTTAATGTACAAATTGTTCCAGGGAGTTAAAAATTTAATTTCAGATGATATTCTGGTGATGGAAAAGACGAATGAAGAACATGACTCCAAACAACCAAGTGTGTTGGGAATTTTAAGAGGAAAAAGGCTTACTGCTGAATATAGTAAGTGAAGCTTTGCAAAGAAGAAAGTTACATAATTAGACCATGAGTAAGAGGGGAAGATTTAGATCAAAAGCAAGACTGGTGGAGGTAATAAAAGATTCACTTTCCACTGAAAGTAAAGGCGATGCGAGGGCCTTCCTGGGGCTCTCGGAGTTTTATTCTAAATTCATAAATATGTTCTAAAGCAAAAATTACACCATAAGGACACTTTTAAAGAGCAAAAACAACTCTGAATTGTTAAAGGATTGTCAAAATGCATTTCAAGAGATGAAAGCTTATATTTGTAGTGAGTGCATCCCCATTACAAGGTTTTGATCCTAGTGTAAAGGCTGTTATAACTATTGATGTGTGTGTTAAGGGCATTGGGGTAGTGTTGACACAAATAATGCCAGCAATGAATGCGTTGTTGCATTTGCTTCTGGTTCACTAATACTTACAGAAAAAAACATTCCGTCATTGAGAGGGAAGCTCTTGCATGTTTTAGGGCTTGAACATTACAGGCAAAATATTTGGGAACCTCTTACAAATGTTCCTATGACCAAGGATGTGTGTAAAGAGATAAGTTGAAATACATGCCTGGGGTAAGGAACAGGACTGCAGATTTTCTTAGCCACTTTCGTTTGCCCCTGAAAAATGCACCAGAGACATAAATTGAGACATGTTCTGTGGCCGACATATGTGAAAAGGCTGGTGGTTTTATAGACAAGTGTTGCAAATGGTGCGTGAAATGAGAATGGAAGATTGACAAAGGAAAATATGTTGAATAAGATTTAAAAATATCAGGAACCAAGCCATGAGCGTTCCATAAAGAAATTGTAGTTTATGAGAAATGGCAGAGCGATTCCACCAGAAGGTTTTGAAGACTGATTAATGCCATGAAGGGGAATTAGGCATTGTAAACACCAAACGCACAACAAAAAGCTTGCATTGGCGGCCTGGGTTGGATTTAGCTGTAGAAAGGAAAGCGGGGGAATGTGCGAGTTGCAACCATGTGGACAAAACTAAAAATGAATTCACTCTTATGGCCTACCCGCAGTCCTGATATGCCATGGGAAAGGATTGACATAGTATTAACTGGTTCTGATTTTAACAACGGTGAACCAAATGATATTACAGTGGTTACGATCATTCTTCAGAGTGGTCTTAAATTTTAAATTGTGCTTTGTTCCGATTCAGACGCGGTGGGAACATTTCTAGACAAGGTCTTCTTGAAGAAGTGTTTACCTAAAGTTACGATGAGTGATAATGGGACACAATTAATTTCTGAAGTTTTCAAGGCATTCATAAAAAGGATTTTACTTAAAACAACTTCTTGTGTGGTTGAATGGTTCAAAAGAGTAATAAAGGGACTATACAGTTAGCCAACAATGCAGGGTAATTTAGACGAAGGAGGTATTACGCATTTTATGGGGGTACATAATAACATCTTGTGATTCCACTGGACAAAGACCTTTTGAAGTCTTAAGAGGAGAACAACTGTTTTAAAGGACAGTTGGAGTGTGCATCTAAATCAAGGAGAGTTAATTGGTCACATACCGTTAAGGTAAAACTACTGCAGGCTCAATTGGCTTATTAAAGGCATTATGATCTTAAGCAGAATCGCAAGCATGCTGAGATTGACACTGGCGATTTTGTGAAGGTTAAAAAAGCTGGTATCCAAAGGGGAGAGATAGTTCTCTTCACCTTTAAAGGTAAATAAAAGAATTTGCAATGGTGTACTTTTCAGCGATGGAAAAGAGTGACATCTAAACTGCATTTCTATTTTCAAAGGGAAGGAGAAAATCTTGCAAATTGATGTTGATTAAATGAGTAATCGCTAGAGATACGATTGGTTGCTACGAGAAGACACTAGAGGTGGCAATAATGTCCTAGTGAGAGATCCAAGAGGGAAGAACAACGGACAGCAGCTTGGTTCAAGCAAGCAGGGTTCAAGGATTGAGAGATTTAGAAAGTTGGTGAAAAACCCCAAAAGATTTAGGGATTATGTTTGCAATTGATTACGTTTTCTCAATTTGCCCATTGTGTAATTTTCCTGTTATATGCAACATTTCTTAAATTCATAGTATATCCTTAAAGTATTTTTTTCCTAGTCTTGTTACATCGTATAGATATTTTTTTTTTCCTTTCATTTCCTTTTTGTGTTAAGGGGGCAAGATGTTTTGTGGCATACTAATATGTTTGTGCTTATTTTGTTGTACTTGAGACATCATATTTACCATTCCCTTGGTATGGTGGCGAAATATAGAATGGACACGTCTGTGCCTTCCTTGTGGACAAGATGAAGATCAGAGGAGCTGGTGGCGTTGCTCTTCAAGTGTATATTGTGCCAGGGTAATTCCATAATTAAGTACTGAATTGTACGTGCTTCCTGATTGATCACTATACTTATGCACAGCCGGAGAAGACTTCAAGTGATTAAAATGTGGAGGCAAGACTCTGCTTCTACATTCTCAAACTCACCTGCATGTGAGGCAAAGGTAAATCAGGCAGCAATGCATAGGACTCAGAAAAGAACAGGGAGTGTACTATCCAACAGTGCCCACCACGACAAGGCGAAACGCTGGGTTCCCTGAAAAGAGGTGCTTTCAAACAAGCTGTTTAGGGCTGAGCACCTCGAGTACAATAAGTCGTACAGCAACAGCCATCTGCAGTGCTCAAGCTACGGTGCACTAAATGTCCTGTGCAATAATGAAGGCATCACAATCTCGGGATCGCATACAATGCATACTACATCACAGGTTGAAGGATTCACACACAATCCTGCCTAGGCAGCACAGTCTCATCCATTAACACTATACACAACTCTGAAGAGAGAGAGGCATGCACAAATACGTAAACATTGTACACTCAAAGGGCCCATATAAAGATAAAAACATAGCACGCTCATAAGGTATATACACAATTCCAGAAGCACTGCACACAATGTTCAAGATAGCGCACACTTTTGATGTCATACACAATTTCATAAACAATGCACCCTCTATGGGTCATGCACAATGTTGAAGCCATCACTCACATACTAAGATGGTGGCTCAGAATACTGAAGATGTTCAGACTGCAGTAGCGGGCTGTACACCTTTCTGGAGCATTACACTCTCAGGATGGTCATCCAAGGTGCTATTATTATTATTATTATAATATCATCTACATGTTTTATACAATAGTGGAGATCTAACACACCAGGGGGGGCAGATGCATTGCTATTCTTATTAGAAATAGTAGCAGTACTACTGCTATTAGTGTGTCATATGCAATGCAGAAGATGACATCCACTCAGCCAGCCATATAAAATATCCCAAACCTTTCGCATTCGGAGAGTCAAACAGAAGGACAAACATTTTGAACACAATCGAAGAGATTGTGCATTGAGCTGGAGATAGAACACACTCGTTGGGGTACAAGAATCAAACACAATGCTGATGACATGTAAACTCGATTGACAAGCCCACTGCCGTTAAAGGAATTCTGCGCCACATTATCCACAGTATGATGGATATACCACGAAGGCCAGAAAATTCACTATCTGCTACACAATCTGCAGACGTAAACAAAATAATTGTTTCTAGCCTAAACTGGTCAAAAGTTAATTAAGAAAGGCACTACACATGGTGCACCGCAGCGCCTGATCTTTGCAAAGTTTAAGTAACTTTTCAGTTGTGGATTGCTACATTCAGGCGTAAAACTGAAACTGAGTTTAAACTTTCTCTCACATCATAATGTCGTGTGCTAAAATTACAAAATTGTGAAATAATATTGCCAGACAGTGTGCCACACTGAAATGCACAATTTGCCTTTCCTTTGCATATATTGTAGTCAGCCCTGCATCACACTCAAGTCCTTATTTTCCGCATTATTCCAGGGGACCTTTCAGTAGGGAAGGCATTGCACTCTGGTGGAGAGGGAGAATGTACTCAATGTTGATATTCTAAAACCAGTGGGCCATCCAAAGGATGCACTGGTAACCATGCCTCTCTGTTGGTAAGACAGCAAGTATTCTATGAGGATGTTGAGTTCGCTTGGTTGAGTTTGAAGGTCGGTGGTGCAGCAAGTGTTTCAACAAAGCTGCACTAGGTTACAAAAAATATGCAGTCCACATTGTTGTGCTGAGGCCTTAAAAAGGAGCATAAACAACTGTTAAGATAAACGAAGGCATAGCAGAACAGAGAGAAATAGCAGCCTCATACACAACATTATGACATCAGATAGACATGATTAATCTATGGCAGTTTTTAAAAAACACATATGTATGATAAGCTCCAAACAAATGTTGGAATCGGTGAATACAATGTCAATAAATGTCATGATATGTGCAGGCCATTGTCTGGCAATATCCATAAATGCAATGTGAACGTATGCCATAGCCTGTGCCCACATAACTCCGTCAATGCAATGTCAATGTACTTGTGCCAACACAGCAGAGCCAACAACAGCAATAATTATACCAATGTATGTCATAATCCATGCTCGTAAAATTATATTATTGTTGCCAATAAGAGCAATGTCAATGTACGCTCAGACCAAAGCAAACATGTCTTGTACTGACTTGCTATATTTCCTTATTTAACCCCTTCACTGCTGGCCCGTTTCCGCCCCTGTGCGGTAAACAAATGAACAGGGGCGGGCCATGACGAACCCCAGCCGTCATCAGCACACGAGCACCGTAGTGCATGACGGCTGGGGTTCGTCATCAGCATGCAAGGGGTTAATCTTTTCTTCCCCTTCCAGATCCGCTATTTTTTACCACTGTGACACTTTGATGCACCCTTTGTAACGGTTTCATTGATTTGTATGTGAAGCTTGTACATCTCTGAACTCCTGTAATTGTGAAGCTCTAGGATATCCCTTGGGATCATGTTCGCGTTATATTAAACTTTATAAACATAAATAAAATAAACATAACACTGTCAATACCAGTAACAACAATGACAATGTACAAGATGACAACTGTATGCGTATTGGTAATAATGTCGATAAAAATTATACCAGTGGCTGCATATTATTCTTAAGAGTTTCAATGAACCCACATCATTGCTGTCGGATTAATACAAGGTGACCTCCTCATCAACCTCGAGTCAGAGATACGTGGTGAGGCAGGTACTGCGACCCATGCCTATTGAGTAACAGCTCACAGGTGGAGTACCCCATAAACTAAAGGCAAACTCTCACCCAGGGAAAACCCTGATAGATCCCAGAGATAGATAGCTGCACCACAAACAAGTCCGAGGTAATTGGCCCCAGTAAACATGTTTGGCCTAAGGCTCACATTCCGCAGAAATACCACAAAGCTAGACACCATATATAGGGTGGTGCACTCCTCCAAAACGTTCCCAAAACGTTCTATGGTCGATCCATTGCATCACACCTCACCAAAAGCAACAAATCCGGAACATCCGAGGTCTGGGCATGAGGTAAGCTGTGGGAGGTAGAGGGTCTCCACAGATAATTTTCTCAGCCCGTATCAGGGGTAGGCATGCCAACCATGCCTTGCTGGTCAAAATAACACTGACAGGGCTCCATGAAGTGGCATCCAAAGAAGTGGATGGCCCGATTACAGCCATAGCCATAGTTCAAGCCGCAGGGTCCATAGAACAGCATTCCAGCGGCAGATCCTCAAAGCCCTGACAAAAGAGCCCAGCTCACGGGCCCCAATCTATTGGAAAGTCTCACCAAGTTAATTTACAACACCTCTATCAGGCCTGACACCTAAAGCCCCAAGGGATCCTTGACTCTCGCCGAGAAAACACTGCAAGCAAACACAGTCCCAGCCATATTTCCCACTGCAGGTCCCCAACAAGGGGTCCACACACAACCTTCCAATCACCTCCAGTATCCTTTCTTATAAGTGGGAATGCCCAAGAACAGGGAACAGCCAACTGGGACCCACTCAAAAGGGAACAAAGATTCTCGATCCTTCCAATAAAAGGGGGACCCGGAAATTCTGCGCAAATTAGAGAAACCTCGTTCTGTGACATGTGCAAAGACCCAAGGGGCAAGCACGTGTCAACAGTAACCTAAACCTACAAATTAAACATCTGTCTCTACTCACAATCACACGTAGCCCAGACAGGTCAAAAGGACACCTCAGCACCTGTTAAAACATCATGCTCTGAATAGATTAACTTGCAGAGAAAAACCTGTCCCCTCTGTAGCAAGGAGAGGGAGGAAAAACCCATAATACAATTTGCATTAAAATTTGTTTAAAAAGCCTTGGTCATCCCTGAAATCCTAGCGCTCACTGAAATTAGTTTAAAGACTTCATCAATGCCATTAAGAAAGTCTATTACCTACGTCCAATCTCTATAGGAAAACTCGCTCCCCAAAAAACTATATAGCCCCTAGGAAAAACATATAGCAGGATCATTTTACAGATCAAAAAAGGAATGTTCCAATAAATTGCCTAACAAATGTGTTTTTCCAAGTTAACATACGACCCACAGCTTTTTACCCTACAGGTTAGGGATCGAACTGTGAGTGCATGAATTTGTCTGCAGCCCGCCGTTCCTTTAATAAGGACTTTCATAAACTTTCAAAAGAACAGTCGCTCAAGTACTTCAGAGTTCAACTGACTTGGCAACTCCATTTTTAAGTGACATTCATTCTGCACCGCACCAAGACAAACATACCCCTGGGAGCAGAGAAAAACAACCACCAGACACCGAAGCACAGACAACAGCCACCCGACACCGGACCATAGACAACAAACAACAAAAGACAAGCCTAGACGACAGACATCCCTCACAAAAATGATCCTACATTCCACAAATGCTTTCTAAGTTATGTTCCCTCATATTTTTGTAGACACTCTCCTTAGCCGGGGTGTTTTCAAGTCCCTCTGGAACCAAAAATGTACAAGATTTTGTAAGCTCTACTTCTACGTTCTTGCGATGCATGCACAGAGACCTCTCTCACCTCACATACACCCACACTGAACCAAGCATTAGTATTCTTCTCGAACTACACAGCGCACTGAAAAAGCAAAAAACCTCGCCCATCTGCACCTATGTAGGATCAGGGCAGAAATCCAACCCAATAGAGTAGACCCCCGTAGGACACTAGTAATCACTCGGTATGAGACCAAACCCATTGCACTATCTCTTCACTGAGCTGAGTGACATCCAATCTGAGGTAGACAGGATGGTAGAAAGGGTACCACAGGGAAGGACACTGTTTGGACCTGGGACTTCATAGAAAAAAGGTTTTTAGAGATTGTGCAACAACCACACCAGTGCCTAATTCATCCGCTCCCGCCTCCTTCCGCAGGCCCAGGGCGGCCCTTAAAATCTTTAGGAGCCACCTTCTTCAACAATCAATGGGCCACCGGTCAGGGAATTCCAGTGCAGGACTGCTCATCCCAATCCTACGTAGGAAATGAGTTCCATGGGAGAAGTCCAATGCCAGTATAGACACCCTGTGCCAGGAAATCTGGGATAACAATATCAATAGGTACAACCTGGTTAGAGCTGAAGGGGAAACCCCTAATTGTATGGAAACTTATGTTGTACTCTTTATGTTCCAGAGGAAAAGAAGCCATACCGTTGGGCAGTACCTTGAATTGAGGCATGATACTGAATGTACCGGACTTGCAATGGAGCACCTACATGCGGATTGATTTCTACTGGCATTGCGGTGACCTTGCTTACACCCAGCTCATCCCTGGATGGTGAGGCCTCTAAGCCCTCTTGACCATGCACATCACAACCCTGGTCACCCCTGGAAAAGATCTGTCCGAGTTGTCTTAGCATCTGTTACAGAAGAAAACAACTCTGAGAAGAACTGCTGATTAGTTTGGCTGGGCACAGTACAAAGACATTACAGAAGAATTCAGATTTTTCAAAGAAGCTCAAGTAAATGCCGGAGGGACTATACCCTCCTTCACCATGCTAACAAAAGCAAACACCCACTGGTTACAAAAACCTAGATGGGAGCTGATGCAAATGAAAAACAATACTGAGCTTGGCCTAAATGTTATCAATAGAGAACTGCGAGCCATCTGCCTTATGCTGATGCAACATCGGTACGTTATGGGCTTGATTACCATGATGGAGGGAGGGGTGTGTGCCAAGATTGGTGCGTCCTGTTGTACTTTTGTGTCCAGAAAGGACATGAACAATGGGACATTAGCCCATGCCATCCAAGATCGGCATAATCTACATGCAGATATGAAGGAGAGAGGTGCACCGGAGCCGGGCTGGTTGCATAGTATCTTTACGTGGATCAACTTATGGGTGTCTAAGTTACTGACTTCCATGATGCAGTTTCTCCTTGCTGTACTTACATTATGTGATTTCCTACACGTGGGGATTTCTTGCTGTAAAAAAGCAATCCTCCATTTAGGAAGTATGCACTTACCTAGGAGAAAAGCAACCAACACTACACACACACACACACAGACACACTTTCAAATGGCATAACTGTTATGACATACAAGGAGGATAGAGTAGTTGATGACTCAACTAGAGGGGGGAATGTTGGAATGGGTAAATAAGATGTCAATGAATGTCATGATATTAACAGGTCCGACACCGGCAATATAAGTGTGAACGTATGCCATAGTCGGTGCCCACATAACCACATCAATGCCCATCAATACAAGGTCAATGTATACCGTAGCTTGTGTCCGCACAGCAGTACAGACATCAGCAATTTTGATATCAGTGTATGTCAATCTATTCTCGTACAATATTATTGCTGCCATTAAGAACGATGTCAATGTAAGTTTAGACCAAAGCAAACATATGTTTGTTAATACCAGAAACAACAATGTCAATGTACAAGATGATAACTGTATGAACAATCTTGATAATGTTGATAAAAATGATACCAGTGGCTGCCATATAATTCTTAGGAGTTCCAAGGAGCCAACATTATTGCTGTCGGATTCACCCAAGGTGACCTCCCCATAACCCAGAGTCAGAGATTTGTGGTCAGGCAGGTCCAGTGACCCATGCCCACGACTATCGAGTAACAGATCACAGGTGGGGTCCCCCATAAACTTAAGGCAAACACACACCCAGGGAAAACCCTGATTGATTCCAAGGATAGCTAAAACAAACAAATCCGAGGTAACTGGCCCCAATAAAACGCATTCTCCAGAAATACCTTGGCGCTAAAAACCACTTGTAGATAGGTACACTCAACCAATCTGGATACGACATGCATACCACACATAGTGATCACACACTCCTCATGCCAGGCATCTGGACACACACGCACTGGCACACATTAGCTCTCCACAAGATCGAGAGCCATATATGTCCTTATCAAATTGATTTACGACAAAGATGCTCTTTAGGAATGTAGCGATTACATTGTACCACATGAAGTGTATAAATTGCCAGCCAAAACTTTGTACAGGGGGAGATTAGGAGCAGACGTACTCTGTCCAGGCTCTACTGGCTGCAGCTACTGTCCTTCAAGAGCTACTTGCTTAATTATGAGACTGCACAAAGCCACATCAAACATTGACCTGTCAGCAGCCATTGTGACCAACAGAAAACTCTTACTCCTGTCTATGACAGCCATCATCTGTTAACCACCCACCCCATTACTTTCAGATTCAGAGCCAAAATCACACAGCATGCAAATTACAAATCGTAGACAATCTAGGAATTGACATCTCAGAAGAAAGCCCAATCGGTCTCCAGTGCTCATGTCATGGAAGGTGTAGACACTCTAACCTGTACACTATCAGCACATTCATGCACATTTTACCAAACTCTTTAACCATGCTCTCACATTGAGGAAGGTCAAGAGTAAAAACAAAAAAAACAAAAAAAGAAAAGCATTGGTGGCTGGTCTTAAATGGGAGTCTTTGGGAATTAGAGGCACCACCACACAATGATATGAACTTCACTGTGCTGGACGAGCTGGTCAGGAGAAGACCTCTTTTGAAGAACAGATTTCCCAAGTTCAGAAATGTAGGCTTCTCCTCATCTCCAAGATGGTTCAGAACCCTGTTACCATGGAGAAACTCATACAGCCAGTTCTAAAGCTGAATGGATTGTGTTTTTATGGAACACAAATAATGGAGAGCAGCACCCTTCAGCCTCACATTGTAATAGACCACAGAGCTTAGATGAACACTGGCTGGAACAGACGGCATCAGTCTTTGAACATATTCCATAAACCATAAGAATGTGGAGCTGCATGTCCAGATTTCAATTGCTTCCTGGACTAAGTGGGATGTTGACCACAAACAGCTTCCAGGACTAATGTCATAATTGGGTTCAGTGCAGCGAATCACAAGCATACTTACATGGTGGTGGGCTACAGCCCTCACACATAGATCAAAAAGCAGGGAAGAAGCTTGTACAATGTTTAAAGGAACAATATCATAGGTTGAAGAGTGTGAACTACTAACAAGACCAAGGTCAAACGACAAATCCAGATCAATATCACAAGGTGGTGAAGTGTGGACCATAGACTTTCACAAATGAGATGGCAAACACTGCATTCATATGAACTACAACAGAGATTATAGATGGCCCACTGCAGACCACCTCTGCGGCTACAGTGAATGAATGGCACAGTGTGGACATATTTCAAGACAGGTATCAACGGGTGTTGGATTGTGAATCTCGTCTAAACTGAGTTAATGCATTAATGGAACACAAACCTCTTGCTGAGCTGTGATCAAAGAAGGTTGTAGTACATGTCTGTTGACAACCACGCAGCATTCGACGACTAATGACTGCACTCTGATATCATCAGGTGAATGACAGGAAATCCTAATTTTACAAGCATGGTTTTAATGCAGAAGGATGGTGAAAGCTGGACTTTGCACTCAGTGCCACAAGAACTTGTCACAGATACCTTAGCTCTTGCAGCTGAAGGAAGCTTTCCCAGACATAGCAGCATTCCTCCATGTTCCCTCTCGATCTGCAGAAAACCCAGTGACGCCACAACCTGCATGGTTGCTATGGTAACACCAGAGGCACTCCTTGTAATGCAAAGCATGAGGTAGGTATACAATGGAAAAAAGTGTATCAAGCAATCTGTTCCCAGCAGCACCCATAGCCACCCAAGCCACAAACAGAAGGACACATTACAACCAATAAAGCAACAGAGAAGGCACTTGGACATGTATCCACTTGACATAGGCCACATCAATTTGTTCTAACTGATAATGACCAATATCATTTCAGGTACTACACAACACCAGAAACTTTAATATGTGAGAAAGTGAGTTCGCAGTGATGCGGCTGAACAAACAGATGCCAACCAGAAGCGCCACCTACTGTCAGAACATACAGCCATGTTAAATAAAGGGGAAAATGCTCTACAAGTGGGAGGGAAACACAGATATCTTAACAGACAGAGAGATTTCAGGCCCAGAATAGTGGTGCGCTTTCTGATGAGAGTAAGCAGTGTGCCAAGCTCACAGAGGAGCAAGACAAAATAGCCCATTAACCAAAGCTTCTTGTGAAATCCAGTAACACCTAATCTCCTGGGGTCAGCTATTGCCCCAAACCAGTAGTCAGCAACCAAAGGCTTTCGACGCTTAAGCACACATTAAAACACAGGGTACAGACAGTCTGAACACTAACAGAATTCTGGTTACAAGGCAATATAAACGAAGGAAGCACAGAAATCCACGTCTCCCACAAGGATCAAAGATGGCTCCCAAGTAAGCGGATCACGGCAGCGGCAGTGATTAGTAGAACATGTTTTGGGCTAACCTAGGTCCTCAGATGCAAACCATATCACTGCGTGTAGCCGCTTTCTGTGGCACTGTGAGGGTCTGGAGCCTCATGACTCCACAATTTAGGAGACAACACAGGCCAATTTGCCAGGAGCGTGGGGGTGCTTTCAGATTCAAAGAAAAGCAGCAGATTGAGCCATAAAAATTGCAGTCTGGCTCGGATTGGCAGGATGTATAAGATAATCAGAGCCAAACACTGCTTTGCATCAGGATGCATGATTCAAGAAGAGGTGACCTGTAATTTCTAGAATTTTCTGCAGCACTGCTCTTATGAAACAGTATAGTGCAGCCTCAATGGGCACATCATTTTAACTATGTGTTCACAAACAGAAAAAAAAGCTACTCTGGACCTCCAAAGTAGTGTTGGCCTGCTCTAAGGAAATCGCACCACCCTCTGAGCTAACTTGGATATTAGTTATTTTTCACATTTGTTATGGACATCCTTATAATTATGTGATCTGTCTGTGCATATGAAGGTTTGAATATCTCCGCATGTAATGGGTTTAACAAAGAACTGTAGCTCATCACTCGATCACAACAGATGACGCTAGCACTGCAAATACCGAGCACAGGCCCAAACATACCCAAAGACTAAACAACAGAACATGTAGTGAACTCGAACAAATACCAAGTATTGACCTTAAACTTAGACGGCTGACCACAGCAGGTTAGGTGAGCATTGCTGATACCAGGGACTAGCCTAAACTTTCCTCACAACCCACTACTTGACCAATGCAAATTAAGACCTCTTCAGATACAAGGTAATGGCCTAACAATTTTTCATAGCCTACCACATACACACAGCAGATTTAGTGAGCTTTGAGGTGCCAAGACATGCCAAGCTCTTACCCACCATACACAATGCGTGACTCTTTAAGCACATTTGTGGGAGGCCTGCATATATCTGTTTTCGGTTTCATTGTTACTTTAATATACTTGCCCAAAGCATGCATGACATCTCTGAGAATGTGGTGAATACACATATCAGTGGTATGGCCCGCTCCTCCCCACTGTACAATATGTAATCTCCCCATCAGTAGCAAACACTTCTAAATGAACAATGGGTGTGCCAAGTTTCTATTCACAACACACCCCACTGGACACCTTGAAAGGAGTTGAGAGCTCTGCAAGAGAGTGTTGAACTCCTATCAATGGAAGCAAGGTGCAATGACAGCAGATGAGGTGAGCATCACTAATTTTCTCACACTCTAACCAACAGAACATCACAGCAAATGTGATGACCACTCCAGGTACCAGTTCCTTATTCTACTGACACCCACAGTAAACAATATGCAACGCAATAGATTCGCTGTTTAGTAATCGCAAACAATAATGTACTAAAGTATGTTTGACACTTTTTAATATTCCTAATGGGTCGCAAATAGAGACGTACCTCATTAATATTCATGAAGTAGGTCTGTTTGCAACCCAATGGGAACCGCAAAAACCACAGGGATGCTGGCCTGCTGGGGTCAGCAGACAACCAAGTCTTTGATTGCTTTTAAATAAAGCAATCTTTTCTTATACAGCTTTTTTCCTCAAAGGTAAATGGGATTCGGTTAAAAAAAAAAACAAAGAAAAGTTTTCTTTCCATTTTTTAAGAGTAAAACAAGCATTTGCAGTGCAATAGGTCTCGCATTTACGGGAGTTTGAGCTATGGGCATTGTAAATGGCATTGCCTTTTATGTATGTTTTTAAAAATAAAACAAATAAAAGGCATTGTTATTTTAATGCCAATAGCTCAAATTTGCGTAAATGTGAGACCTATTGCATTGGAAATGTAGGCACTGAAGGGTTTGACCCTGTCGCAGGGCTGCTCCTGTTTTTACTTTTGTTTCATGGGTTGTCCAAAAGCCCCTTTACAAAATCAGATTAAGTACTCCCAGTTGTCCTGACAGAGCATTAGAAAGCCAGTTACAGGCATACAACTCCCAGCTTCGATAAACTATAATATCCTCATTTTAGTGATATGGCATGAGAAGTTTAGGCATCTCTCAAACTAACAATTTCCAGGCAATTTGAGCATATGAAGTATATGAGCAGAAAGCAGTTCCTAGACAGATTGGCCAAATAGCACATTTGGCCTTTGCTCAAGCAATGGGTCTTGCTGAAGTTTGAAACAGGGCTCACTTCAAGTAGAAGTATCCTAAACAGGGGCATAATGGAGTTTGAGATATCTGCAAATGGCTACCATCAGCCTTTCCAAAGCAGTAATCAGACAGGCAAAAGGAGAGGCAATACTATGAAAAGTCCTTTTCTTGAACAGGAACTGCAGTCCCCTCTAACCTACCATTCCCCAAACAGGAGTGCTAAGGAAGAACTAATGAGCAGACATTTGCTAAAAAGGTCCTCGCTGAATTTATAAAATGTAACCCTGTCTCCATTCTCCTCACTTCAGTGTTTGGATCTGTAACTCCAGCCATAACATGGAATACACTTCCACTGTCTGGGGGAAGCCATGAAGATCCTCCATATTGTGCCAAGATAAACCTGGGGCATCCCAAATAGTCCCACTGGTCCTAAGTACTTAAGATTCTCACATCAGACAGAGTCCTGCCAAAATGCATGTGCTACACACTGAATGCTCATATATGTCCTCAATAGATGAGCACAAAGTTCTAGGTTACTCATAAAGCAGAACTTTAACTGTCAGGAGCCAGTAGGCTCACCTATCCTAGACAGAGAAAAAGGACGGGTCATTTGATACACAAAATACAATTACCATGCCACTGCTTTATGTGATGCACGTAGGGCATGGACAGTAGTTCAATGCCCATCACAATGGCATGCTTGGTTCGCCCCCTCCAGGTCATGGAACAGTTTCTTGCATTGCCATGGACATGCAAGGGTCTCTGCTGGCCTCTGACTCCAACAAACTCAAGAATTTAAGCCCCATTTCTCTGCTCCCTTTCCCTAACAAAGTCCTCGAGAAAGCGGTCAACCGCCAAATCACCAATGGTCGTGATATTTGGCGTGTGGACGGCAGTGCTATTGGCGGGTATATGCAACCCAAGGCCATACGTATGGATTGAGCATAACATAAGGACATATTGACTATATATTCTCTTAATCCAAGGAGGAATTCTATCTACATAGTCATGTTACACATAATCAAGTGGGAACACTCCAATTTTTTACACATGGAAGCCCTGAGAAAGTTCAAGTGAGATACTTTGAACGAAACGCGTTGGTGGATGTTTTATGGGTTTGGTTGAATATGAAACAAGATCAAAAAAGAAAATAAAGAGGAATATACATCATAAATTGCCAGGCTTACTTATTTGGATATGGGTATCACTTGTGCACCATTTCATATTAAGTACAACAGTTTCACACCATACCTTCATCAAAAGGCTTCACCACATTAGAATCAAAAGAGACGCTCTCAAGTGGATCGCCTCTTTCCTCACAGGTAGAACCCAGATAATGCATCGCCCACCCTTCACCTCGGAACCCAAGAACACCATCTGCGGCATCCCTCAAGATTCGTCCTTCAGTCCTACCCTGTGCAACACCTACATGATTCACTCTGCCAAAGTCGTGAGATTGCACAGACTGAACATCATATCCTATGCAGATGATACCCAACTCTTCCTCTCAAGTTCATAAGACCCCTCTGACACTCTGACTAACTTCCCTAGGCGCATGAAAGACATTGCCGACTGGATGAGAAATAACTGCCGACAACTTCACACAGACAAGACGGAGGTGCTTATCTTCGGAAAAACCTCCCCATGGACCGAAGCCTGGTGGACTTCCTGAACTAGGACCGTCACCCACTCCGACCAACTATGCATGCAACCTTGGCATCATACTGAACAGCAAAGTCACCATGAAAAAACAGATCAACACAGTCAGTATCTTACGCTTACTTCCTCACCCTCTGCAAGATCTTTAAGTGGCTCCCCATCAACACCAGCCGTACGATCATTCAAGCCCTAGTCACCAGGAGGCTGGACTACAGTAACACACACTACATTGGAATCACCTTGCACCTCCTGAAGAGCCTTTAGATCATGCAGAATTCAACGGCAAGACTCATCCCTGACTTTCTAAATAGACCCACATCACCCCCACCTCAAGAGGCTACAAAGGCTCCCTCATTCATTAGCAATGCCAGTTCAAGATGCTGATTCATACCTTCAAAGCTCTTTGCAACCAGGGACCAGCGTACCTCAACCATCGACTGACCCTCCATCTTCCCTCCAGAACCTGTGCTGCACCTCCCTGTGCCTTGCCCACACCTTTTACACCAACAGTGGTGGACGCTCCTTCTCCTTCCAAGCAGCAAAGTCTTGAAACAACATCCCAATTCACCTACGGACAACTCCCTCACTCTCTGGTGGAATTTAGAAAAGCACTCAAGACCTGGATGTTCGACTGAGCTCCGTGCAACATCACTCCCAGCGCCCAGATACCCTCTTGGATTATTAGCCACGCCATACAAATCCTGATTGATTGAGGACTCTGCGCACATGCTAGGGTAAACAAGAAGTCAGGATACCGGTTTCACATTCAGCCATGCGTGCAGGAGTACACTCACATTTACCCTGCAGGTGGAGATTCCTGTCCCAAAATGCATGTATCTTTAAGAGCAGATAATTAAAGATCAACGTTCATTCTTCATTTTTAGGTCTCGCCTATTCCATGCCCTAGGGATAATAGGCGAGATTATAGTAAGCAGTCTGAAAAGTCTACCTAGCTGCGGATCGCGTACAGTTCATGTTAACACAATCACGCGCATTGTCAACAGCTGCCACAACCATGCGCATTCTCAACCGCTTCCATTTGCTACCAGACACTTTGTGCGAGCCCCGCGCTCCTCCTTTGCTGCCACACGCATTCAGCTCACCAGGCTGCACACCCTCACCACATGGTCGCTCGCCTTTTTTTTTTATCTCCACCGCGCATACTCACAGGCTCTTCTCCACCCACGCGTCTCTCCTCTTCCATGTAGTTCCGCCCTGCCTTTTCTTTCTCCCATTTTTTTCTGATTTTCGGCTTTGAGTTAGTAAGTGTGGCATGCCAAAGTGTATCTATACGCTGCACACGACCTGATATATATTTTTATAAGCAGCGTAGCACACCGTGCTCTTTCTTATGGCTTTTTTAAACATCATTCCCCCCCCCCGCAATGCAAGAGCTTGTTTTATGTAGCATAGCACTTAATTCTTTATCCTACATTTTTTTTTAAACAGTGCTGTATGTCGCATCATATAGTATATCTATTTTAAGCATTGTGGCATGCTTCAGCTTCAATAATGTCAGCTGCGCCATTCTTTTCTTCTGCGCGGCTCGCCCAAACCCATCCCACCACGGAGACACTCAACAAAGTAAGTGTGGCATGCCACAGTTTATCTATACGCTGCACACAACCTAATATATATTTTTATAAACAGCCTAGCACACCGTGCTTATTCTTATTTTTTTTTAAACAGCACGGCACGCCTCACTTTATATTATGTTTATTTTAAGCATTGAGGTATGCTTCAGCTTCAACAATGGCGGCCGCGCCTTTCTTTTCTTCTGCGCAGCTCACCCACCTCCATGCCACCAAATAGCCCGTCATTAGCATGGCTTAACAAATTAAATGCCTCCGCTAATCATCAATAGCTCCCATGAAGCTGTTCTGATTCTGCACACAACCTAATATTGTTTTTTCTTTAAAACAGCACATCACCGTGCTTTAGCTAAAAAAAAAAAAACAACGCGGCACGCTGCACTTCAGCTTCAACAATGGCGGCCGTGCCTTTCTTTTCTTCTGCGCGGCTCACCAAACTCTATCTTAGCCCTTCACTCACTCATCCCGACTCCTCCCCCATGCCACAGCCCCCCATCTCTCCAGATCTGACCCCCATCCCGCTCCACTAGACTGACCCCCACCCATGCACTAATCATGACACCTTGAGGAGGTAGTTCGCTGGCACAGGCTTTTCGGCCCTCTCCACTCTCACTCACCATGGCAAGGCTGGTATGGCAGACAAGCTCCACGCCACACTTGAGCTTCAACAACGGCGACCATGCATTTCTATTCTTCTGCACGGCTCGCCCAGCTCCATGCCACCACGGAGACAGTAATTTGCATGGCATAAGCAATAAGCGCCTCCGCTGGTCATCGACAGATCTCATGCAGCTGTTGTGATTACTGGCAGGTTTTACTCTAACTGACTGCATTCTGCGTGTGTTTTTGTGTGTGTTCACTCCGTCATCTGTTAGTCATACCCTATATGTACTGAGTGTATGCGCGCATTTTGTGACTGCCGTACATACAGTCTCCTTTGTGTGTGTTTATGCGCCATCTGCTCTGGATGCATGCCACAATCATTATGTTTTGTACTCTGCATTATCCGTTGGCATGATGCCTCTATGCCCTGAGTAGGGGAACAGGGCGATCTCTGTATGCTGTTTGCACACTCCATGTGTGCTTTGTCTGTAAACTTGGAGCTCTCTGTATGCAAACTGAGTGTATGTTTGTGCACAATTACCTACTGCGCATGCACACAAAAGAAAACAGAAACCATGCATTTTTGTGTTAGGATGTAGTTTATAGTTCCCCCGTTGCATTCTGGTACATGTAGTTTTGTCTACAGTACCCCATTTTAAATGGAAAAAAACTATTTGTACAACAAATCAAAGGTGCATGCATGGCTTTTTTTTCTTAGCCTTGAAATGTATTTACATGAGATGCCTCTGATCTAAACGGCCCGTGTTGCACTCTTGTGCACACACACAACCCCACCACACACAACCCCCCACACACAACCCCCCCACACACACAACCCCCTCAATTACACAAGCCCCCCCCACACACACACACCCCCTACACACACAACCCCCCCACACACACAACCCCCCCCACACACACAACCCCCCCACACACACACAACCCCCCCCCACACACACAACCCCCCCACACACACACAACCCCCCCCCACACACACAACCCCAAACAAACCCACATAAACAACCCCCCCACACCCACACAACACCCCCCCACACACACACAACCCACCCACACACACAACCCCCACACACACACAACCCCCCAACACACACACAACCCCCCACACCCACACAACCCCCCCACACACACACAACCCACCCACACACACACAACCCCCCCACACACACACAACCCACCCACACACACAACCCCCCCACACCACAACCCCCCCACACACACACAACCCCCCAACACACACACAACCCCCCCACACACACAACCCCCCACACCAACACAACCCCCCCACACACCCCACACAACCCCCACACACACACAACCTCCCTAAAAACACAACCTCCCCCACACACAACACCCCCCACACAAAAGCATCTATCTGTCGACCACACTCTATCTCTCGCCCGCACTCTATCTCTCGCCCGCACTCTATCTATCTATCTCTCGCCCGCACTCTATCTATCTATCTCTCGCCCGCACTCTATCTATCTATCTGTCGCCCGCACTCTGTCGCCCGCACTCTGTCGCCCGCTATCTATCTCTCGCCCGCACTCTATCTATCTCTCTATCTGTCGCCCGCACTCTATCTATCTCTCTATCTGTCGCCCGCACTCTATCTATCTATCTATCTGTCGCCCGCACTCTATCTATCTATCTCTCGCCCGCACTCTATCTATCTATCTCTCGCCCGCACTCTATCTATCTATCTCTCGCCCGCACTCTATCTATCTATCTCTCGCCCGCACTCTATCTATCTATCTCTCGCCCGCACTCTATCTATCTATCTCTCGCCCGCACTCTATCTATCTATCTCTCGCCCGCACTCTATCTATCTATCTCTCGCCCGCACTCTATCTATCTATCTCTCGCCCGCACTCTATCTATCTATCTCTCGCCCGCACTCTATCTATCTATCTCTCGCCCGCACTCTATCTATCTATCTCTCGCCCGCACTCTATCTATCTCTCGCCCGCACTCTATCTATCTCTCGCCCGCACTCTATCTATCTCTCGCCCGCACTCTATCTATCTCTCGCCCGCACTCTATCTCTCGCCCGCACTCTATCTCTCGCCCGCACTCTATCTCTCGCCCGCACTCTATCTCTCGCCCGCACTCTATCTCTCGCCCGCACTCTATCTCTCGCCCGCACTCTATCTCTCGCCCGCACTCTATCTCTCGCCCGCACTCTATCTCTCGCCCGCACTCTATCTCTCGCCCGCACTCTATCTCTCGCCCGCACTCTATCTATCTATCTCTCGCCCGCACTCTATCTATCTATCTCTCGCCCGCACTCTATCTATCTATCTCTCGCCCGCACTCTATCTATCTATCTCTCGCCCGCACTCTATCTATCTATCTCTCGCCCGCACTCTATCTCTCGCCCGCACTCTATCTCTCGCCCGCACTCTATCTCTCGCCCGCACTCTATCTCTCGCCCGCACTCTATCTCTCGCCCGCACTCTATCTCTCGCCCGCACTCTATCTCTCGCCCGCACTCTATCTCTCGCCCGCACTCTATCTCTCGCCCGCACTCTATCTCTCGCCCGCACTCTATCTCTCGCCCGCACTCTATCTCTCGCCCGCACTCTATCTCTCGCCCGCACTCTATCTATCTATCTCTCGCCCGCACTCTATCTATCTATCTCTCGCCCGCACTCTATCTATCTATCTCTCGCCCGCACTCTATCTATCTATCTCTCGCCCGCACTCTATCTATCTATCTCTCGCCCGCACTCTATCTCTCGCCCGCACTCTATCTCTCGCCCGCACTCTATCTCTCGCCCGCACTCTATCTCTCGCCCGCACTCTATCTCTCGCCCGCACTCTATCTCTCGCCCGCACTCTATCTCTCGCCCGCACTCTATCTCTCGCCCGCACTCTATCTCTCGCCCGCACTCTATCTCTCGCCCGCACTCTATCTCTCGCCCGCACTCTATCTCTCGCCCGCACTCTATCTATCTATCTCTCGCCCGCACTCTATCTATCTATCTCTCGCCCGCACTCTATCTATCTATCTCTCGCCCGCACTCTATCTATCTATCTCTCGCCCGCACTCTATCTATCTATCTCTCGCCCGCACTCTATCTATCTATCTCTCGCCCGCACTCTATCTCTCGCCCGCACTCTGTCTCTCGCCCGCACTCTATCTCTCGCCCGCACTCTATCTCTCGCCCGCACTCTATCTCTCGCCCGCACTCTATCTCTCGCCCGCACTCTATCTCTCGCCCGCACTCTATCTCTCGCCCGCACTCTATCTCTCGCCCGCACTCTATCTATCTATCTCTCGCCCGCACTCTATCTATCTATCTCTCGCCCGCACTCTATCTATCTATCTCTCGCCCGCACTCTATCTATCTCTCGCCCGCACTCTATCTATCTCTCGCCCGCACTCTATCTATCTCTCGCCCGCACTCTATCTATCTCTCGCCCGCACTCTATCTATCTCTCGCCCGCACTCTATCTATCTCTCGCCCGCACTCTATCTATCTCTCGCCCGCACTCTATCTATCTCTCGCCCGCACTCTATCTATCTCTCGCCCGCACTCTATCTATCTCTCGCCCGCACTCTATCTATCTCTCGCCCGCACTCTATCTATCTCTCGCCCGCACTCTATCTATCTCTCGCCCGCACTCTATCTATCTCTCGCCCGCACTCTATCTATCTCTCGCCCGCACTCTATCTATCTCTCGCCCGCACTCTATCTCTCGCCCGCACTCTATCTCTCGCCCGCACTCTATCTCTCGCCCGCACTCTATCTCTCGCCCGCACTCTATCTCTCGCCCGCACTCTATCTCTCGCCCGCACTCTATCTCTCGCCCGCACTCTATCTCTCGCCCGCACTCTATCTCTCGCCCGCACTCTATCTCTCGCCCGCACTCTATCTCTCGCCCGCACTCTATCTCTCGCCCGCACTCTATCTCTCGCCCGCACTCTATCTCTCGCCCGCACTCTATCTCTCGCCCGCACTCTATCTCTCGCCCGCACTCTATCTCTCGCCCGCACTCTATCTCTCGCCCGCACTCTATCTCTCGCCCGCACTCTATCTCTCGCCCGCACTCTATCTCTCGCCCGCACTCTAGCCATCGCCCGCACTCTAGCCATCGCCCGCACTCTAGCCATCGCCCGCACTCTAGCCATCGCCCGCACTCTAGCCATCGCCCGCACTCTAGCCATCGCCCGCACTCTAGCCATCGCCCGCACTCTAGCCATCGCCCGCACTCTAGCCATCGCCCGCACTCTAGCCATCGCCCGCACTCTAGCCATCGCCCGCACTCTAGCCATCGCCCTCACTCTAGCCATCGCCCTCACTCTAGCCATCGCCCTCACTCTAGCCATCGCCCTCACTCTAGCCATCGCCCTCACTCTAGCCATCGCCCTCACTCTAGCCATCGCCCTCACTCTAGCCATCGCCCTCACTCTAGCCATCGCCCTCACTCTATATACCGCACCACCACATCATCACTCAGGGGCACCCCATCATCACTCAGGGGCACCACAGCATCACTCAGGGGCACCACAGCATCACTCAGGGGCACCACAGCATCACTCAGGGGCACCACAGCATCACTCAGGGGCACCACAGCATCACTCAGGGTCACCACAGCATCGCTCAGGGGCACCACAGCATCACTCAGGGGCACCACAAAATCACTATGCGCTACCACAGCATCACTGAACGCCACAGCATCACTCAGCACCACCACAACATCACTCAGCGCCACCACAGCATCAACCTGTGCAACCATTCAACAACTGGTTCAAATATGTTCTCTCAATGTTTCAAGCTTTATTACAAATGTCACAAAAAGATGTTAATATTTCACTTCTGTTCTTGGATTTTCGTCACAATAAAATACACTAAACATAATTGTCACAAAAGTTATTTACAAAACTTTAAGCTATTGCCATTATAAATGACAATAACTTTTATGTAAGTATTAATTATTTAAAAAAATAAAAGCCATTGTTATTTGTAATATCAATACATCTAAGTCACGTAAATACAAAACATGTTGCATTACAAATGATATAGGTGTCACATTTGCAAAAGTTCAAAGTATTGGCATTGTAAATGACAAAGCTATTAATTTTGCTATTTTCAAAACCAACACAAATAAAAAAATTGTCATTTACAAGACCAATAGCTCAAACTTTCCTAATGCGAGACCTATTGCATTGCAAATGCTTGTTTTCTTTATTATTACTAAGCAGTCCTTATGACGGATTGTGATTTGACTTTAGAATATTTCCATGAGATGTTTGCTTATTCTTGCTGATACTATCCTTAGACTATTGACAAATGATATTCATTGGTGATAATTTGACTGACTAGTTGCCTTTCCACTTGTTGTACTTATTCTAAAACTGAAGTAAACCGTCATGGATTGGACATAATACCTTGTCTTGTGCAGGTTTTCTTTATTATGCTAGGGCCCTTTTACTTTGGGACTCACAGAGGCACGATCCGTTTTTTTGGCCATTTGGGTAGAAAACTCCATCACATACAACAGATGTACTCTAGCAAAACTGTAAAGAAGAACAAAGAAAGAAAAAGAAAGAAAGGAGAAGAAGGGATTCCTAAAGCAAAAGGGGTGAGCCTGACATGGGACAATCATCCCCCTTGTGCCACAAGTAACATTACTTCTCGTTACAACATACTAACTGCACCCCAGGTATTAAATGTAGCTTTTTTTGCCCTCTACACAAAATTTCTGTTAAGTAAACACATTTTGGAAGCTGTGGTCTTGCATCAAATCAATTGCACCTACTGGACAAACACAACAAGAATTTGTTAAAGGAATCTCAGCTCTGGAAAATATTTATCTGATAATTTCACCTGACACCTCTCTCAGGGAAGAAGGACCCCTCAGACACATCACGCTCTATGTAATACAGGATGCTAGCACAAAATAAATTAAGGTTTATTACCCAGAGATGCATATATTCATTTTTAACCAACATATCAGTGAACAACAAAGACCCTCACGACATACATTACATTTTGAAACAACAGGTCAATCTTATTCACAATGCTTAAAATAATTCAACGATCTGTTTATTGGGTTACGGACATACCCATTCAGAAGTATATTCGGTCTCCTTATACTTCGGTATACCTATATGGGAAACAGTGCGGAAGACTCCTCACACTCGAGATCTTCGCCTTTGCACTACTCATCACTCAAAATGATTACGACCTGAGCAGGCACTGTTACATGTTCTTTCAGTGTACCCACACTCACCCTCCCAGCACACTGTGACTCCATCCCACCTGGGCATGTACCCCTCCATATTATTTGTTCTGTGGGTAGCGCAGCCCTCTTTGTCTCTACTCACCAGTACTTGACGATGGAAGTGACCTGGATCGGGTTGGGCTGCTCAGGGTACAGGCGGCAGCACTCCCTGTAGAAGGCCTGCAGGCCAGGGGGTACCAGCAGGTTGAAAGGTATAGAAGGGGTCCCAGCAGCGGGAGTGGGCCGCAACTCGGCCATACCTACGCCCAGGTCCTTTTCTATTCTGCGTTACAACTACGTCGCCGGTTATGAACTTCCAGGCACCTCCTGAACACTTGGGAAACAACTTCACTTGATTCCCATCTAGGCTGGAGGATCACTGTAGCCACTTGTTGCTCCTGTGCAGAGCGACCTGTTCTAGCTCTCCAGTTGGTAAAGAAATTGCCAATCAAAGGCGTCATTAGGCGGAGTTTACCACAGCTTCCCAAATCCGTGCCCGGAGGCAAGGGCAGACGTACGTTGCATCTTACTGTTCAACACCGACGTTTAACTAAGTCATAGAAATAACAAGCTGTCTCCGCCTGCACATCTCCTGTCTTGCGCAGACACAGCGAGCAGGAGACAGGGAGGGACAGAAGATGTGCACGTGCACGCATGACCCGTACGAGACAGGAGATGTGCACGCGTATACATGACCAGTACACGTGCACATCTCCTGTCCATACACATGCACATCTCCTGTCCCCCTTCTGCCGAAAAACCGAAAATAGATTTCGCCATGGTGAGCAGCGCATACGCTGGAGAAGTGTGGCTCAATGGTAGTGGAGAAGTGTGGCTCAATGGTTAGAGCGGCAGACCATGATGCTGAGGTCTAGCCCGGGACCAGGGTTCAATTCCCCGCCTCGGAGGGTCTTGGGCTCAAAATTCCACGGATCTGATCATTCTCGCCTCGGTGCCTATTCCGATCATGGAGTCCCACTCTGCAACTCTGGGCAATAGCTTGCTTAATCTCCACAACGGCCCCTACAACGCTAAGGATGCATGGCCTCCACCTTGGGGGTGCCCAGGAGTGGGCGCCTCACAGGGAAAGCCAGGATGGGTTCCACAGCGGTATTCGTACAAGCGCCTTGGGACCCTTGCGGGTGAGTAGTGCGCTATACAAGTATCAATTTACATTTACATACGCTGCGTCACTAGGCGAGACCTAAAATATCAAAGGGGAAAGGGTCCCCAGGAGGGACCACTTTCCATTCGCAAACTGGTTACCACCAACTTTAAGTTAGTGGTAAAGAGCAAATTTTTGGGGAGCGCCTTTCAATCTCAAAACACTTGTATATACCATTCAGAGTCAGAATAAGGGACCCCCTCAACATGCCCCTTCCAAATCGCAAACACAAACTGTGACTCGGCAACATGTTACCGAATCGCAATTTGTGTTTTGCAAATGCATTTTTGCAGTCGGAAAAGGCCTGATCGGTACTTTATGACCACAAAAATGCTTCGTACTTCAGCCCCATGTATCTGACCAACTCTCACCAACACAACACCATATGCGGCACCGCGACAAATGTGGAGAAGCACTGCCGTTCTCTGCCCAGTTCCATTGTACACCTCGTCTGGGGTAGTAAACGCTTTATGAATGCAATTACAATCAAATACAATCAACAAGACACTACCTGCAACACCATGGCTAGTGTGGTGAACACTGCAGGTGAGACCCTCCACTTGGGGATGGACAGCAGTGCCAACCTAAAGCTATATAGCATCACCTGTAGAAGACTTAGCTTGTAAAGGACCACTGAAAGACGAAGAGGCCAATCCATCAGGGGCCACCCAAGACTGCTAGTCAGTTAGCTGTGCGGGCCCGCAAACAGTCAGGGGGAGCGGCGGGCCGCAAATAGGCAGGGGGTCCGGCAGGCTGCAAACAGGCATGGGGCCTGGCAAGCCGCAAACAGGCAAGGGGCCACACAGAACCAAACAGGCAGGGGACCAAACAGAACCAAACAGCCAGGGGTCCATGCAAGGCCAAAGAGTGAGAGCAGGCCCAAACAGTCATAAAGGGACATAAGGGGTTACCAGGAGCAGAAAAGGGCCACAAGTCAGGGAACCAGACCGGTCTACTAGTCAACTTGCACAGGACCACCAGTAGGGACAGAGCCACTAGTGGGAGCTGTACAGGACCAACAGTCAAGGGACACACAGTGCCACCAGTCAGGCTATGCAGGGCAACCATTCAGGGTCCTGCAAATAGTCAGTGAAAAAGCAATTCGAGCAGGAGATCGCACTGTCAGCAAGGGGTCATAAAGACAGCTGCCAGCAAGAGGCCACTTAGAGCTCTACTAGCCAAGCGACCGGACAAACACTGCAAGCTGGGAGGGGGAGGGGGTAGATTTAGCACTGACAGTCAGAGAAATAGCTGCAAGCCCAGGTGTCAGAAAAACTGTTAGTAGCCTGGGTAACAAAAACAGCGCTGCAAGCCAGAAAGTGTGCTGCCCTCGGTGACCACAAAGAGTGAGGTCAGCTAAGTCCAGAAGAACGTGGGGCATCAGCTCACACACCTACTGGAACCTATGAATCTGTGATCAAGATCATCTGGCAGCACATGATGCCATACAGGTTGCTGCCTCCCATCACAAGCAGTCCCAGAATCTCAGTTTGCTCATCATGGCTGTTCAACCATTAATAGCATCCTGCTCTAACCGCGCTGCTTAGGGAAGGATATTACGGAAAGCCCATACAGAACTCCCATTAACGTGAGGGCACCAGGAACAGAGTCTCAACCCACAGTACAACAAGGACAGCTCACTGTGTACTAATATGTGTAGCAGTGTAGACAAAGAGAAAGGGTTTGCATTGATGGACAGGAAGATGTTGCGCTCATGCGTGTATGATTGACGAGTAAATCTGTAAATACAATTGGATCACGGTGCAAACAGGTCAGGGGAAACAAACCCAAAGTAACAACCGCTGCACTGGTGTAGGGAACCTATATCAAACAATTGAGAATAAAATCCTGTGCACACGTTTTGTAGGAAAATCGGTTCTGGTGTCAGAACCCCACAGTAAAGACGATGTTCATATGGATAAATGAGGGTCAGACTGAAGGTGCTGCCAGGAGCCACGACTGAATACATCCCTGCACATATCCGTGCAGGTCATCCATCTATTACACAGGCCCCTACATTTGACCCGCAACGTACCCGTCCCTTACTTACCCTCTACCTTCGGCAAGGAATGGCCTTCGCCGTATTTTCACACTACGCACGCAGCCGTTTGGACGTACACTCCGGCTTTGCGATTTCTTTTATCACAAGAGATTTGACAGCCCTTATGAGTCACATCAAGTACACGGTGTGACGAAACACGTGTCGGCTGGCAACTATTGATTGTACTGATCAAGATTGATTGATAAATCTTTTTCACTGGCAGCACCTTGAGTCTGACCCTCATTTATCCATATGAACATTGTCTTTACGGTGGGGTTCTGACACCAGAACCGATTTTCCTACAAAAGGTGTGCACAGGACTTGGTTCTCAACTAATATGTATAGAAGCCGTCCGGAGCAGAGGGCAATGCTGGATGCCCTTCAATTATCAACAGGGTACTGAAGCATATGTAGGCAACCAGTGGTAGTTTGCAGGGATGCTGGCAGTGCTATACCGGTCCTGAATATACAGCAAAGGTGTTCACTAGTGCATGTTCTGCATGAAATGCACGGGATAGGTTCAGTTATGCATGTTAGGATAACGTGCACTGCTGATGAACCGGAAGCACCATCTGTACAAGAGGACAGAGTGTTCTCCTGTTTACAGTCCTGTGCCTCTAGTCAGTTAGTGGAAACGTGCTCTTCGGTCGGTGCTGGTCTTACAGTGCTCGTGCCAGAACTATACTGCTCGATGCGAGGGAAGCTTGTACTGCTGCTGCACACAGACACCAGTTCTGTATGTGAAGAAGGTTGGTGCTACCAGTGTTCTAAAGCGGTATGACGCATGTCTGCAGCTTGTGCTGTGCTTGTGGTCAACAAAAACATAATATAGAAGTTATGCCATTAAGCAGAGAGACATCAAGCTACCAACAACAGAACTAACTAAACAAGAGTAGCTGTAGGGCACCAGTCTAGTGAAAACGTGTAGTCTAGATTAAACAAGCATGTCATAGCCAATAGGTCTCGCCGTAGGGACCTTATAAGTGCTTAGCCATGCAGCATATTCTCCGGATGTCAAAGTTTGTAGTAAAGCATCTATGATATACTGGCCCTATTACTAAGAGGCATGAATTAAATGCCTACAGTGGCACCAGAAGTCGGATGGCTGTTTATTGGTGATAAATAATAACCAGATAGCCTTGATAACCACAAGCTGTGTGAATATTTACGGACCATCTGTTGCATACCTCGGTTGGAAGTATAAATTTCACATGTATTTTTATTTTAAACTCGCCAAAATTACCTTGTCTAACTAGAGGAACAGAGAGGTCAAATAATTAAACTACCCCCACCCAACACCTTTGATAAGGATTCACCTCTCAGACTAGGGATGAAACAAGCCCCCTCTTTACATTCTTTCACACTAAGGAAGCAACGTAATGCTGGAAAGCACTGTGTTAGGGAAGGTAAGAACTTGGCGGCTTTAGAATTAAATACTCACCTGAGATAAAATTAGAGGTAGGTTACTATCTCCCATAGCACCCCCTGCACTCCGATGAGAACCTAGAACTGGACGGAGGCATGTGGGGGGATGCAGTGTACAGGATACTGCACAGGACGTATTGTGCAGTTGTGAGATGGGTGGCGATTTAGGTGCTGAGCAGCTGACCATCTGCTGTTGTGGACCAAACGAGGCTGGAGGAGGAGGAGCAGAGCAGGGGAGGCCGAAGCAAGGGGGTGAGAGGGGAAAGCTGCAGCTAGTCTCTTGCCTCCACCTCCTTCACGTTTAGTGGCAATGGGGTGTGGGCAGGGTCTCGGCATAGTCTCTCCCTGTGTATTTATTGCTAATAAAAATGAAACATGAATGCTGTGTCTTAATATATATATATATATATATATATATATATATATATATATATATATATATATATATAAAAATATTGCCGTCAGCAGAGCAAGCTTGTTTCGGAAACTAGGCAAAGTAACCAGTGTGCTTCTCACCCCAAAAATAAAACGTGAATGCTGTGTGTGTTAAAAAAAACAATAATAATGCCATCAGGAGAACGCATTTGTTTCCGAGTCAAATCGATCAAAATAAGCAGTGTGAACAAAGGAAGCCATCAGCTGAGCGTGAGCCGATGCAAATGACAATATTTACATGATGGACAGCCTCCACTCCACGTACCTATTCCAAATCTCTTTTGGATGCATTGATTGCTCGGTCCTCAGTTTGAGGATTCTTCATGCATTACAACTGTGCACTAACCTGGTCATCTCCTCAAAAAGCGGCACTTGGGTGGGGAGAGGAAGCGAGCATTCGCATATGTGAACAGCTAAGTAAACAAGCACGGCCGCTAAAGTGAAAGCGACCGAGCTGTGTTTAATTATCCATGACGAGGGAGGAATGCAGCTGCCACACCGCACGCCGCTGCTCGCTCCCGAGACCCAAATGTCGTGGGAGTGAACGTTTAGAGAAAAGGCGAGACGTGCACCCGTCTTTGGCCAATTGCGTGCTTTCATTATTGAAATCCACACTCAAAGGCCAATGGAATGTGTGGGAGTTGCCAGACCCACATGGAGAAGTCTCGGGGAAGTTTGGACTGCTCACAAGAAGCCTCCCATAGATCAGCACTGCGCGCTGCGCTAGGCTCTACCTAAAAAAACTACTGAAAAGTCACTTTCACAACTTTTTCCTTCAAGAGAAATATCAATCAAGTACTTACCAATAAAAATAACATTTGAGTATTAAATTGAACAAAAAATAAAAAAGAAAAAGCAATTTAGAAGGTGTCAATGGCTAATTCTGGCGCAAATCCAACATCACACTC
This sequence comes from Lissotriton vulgaris, assembly GCF_964263255.1. Classification (NCBI taxonomy): domain Eukaryota; kingdom Metazoa; phylum Chordata; class Amphibia; order Caudata; family Salamandridae; genus Lissotriton; species Lissotriton vulgaris. The sequence continues at coordinate 245,537 of NW_028243100.1, forward strand.
AAGAATGCACAGCAGCCCACATGACAGTTAAGCAGGTCTCGAATAAATCATCAGATCTGGTTAATAAAGGCAGTGAACATTTCTTTAGATCCAGGAGAAGAACATAAGTTACTTACCTGTAAACTGTGGTTCTCCAGTATTGGTGTCTTTCATAGATTCACATGCTTGAATATTCCCCGTCGTCGAAGTGGGAGTCCCACGGTACATAAAATAGCAGTAATATATGCATGTATATATGAGTAATATTATAAATAAAATATACATACATACAATGTAATAAAAATGTAAACTTAAAAAAAAAAGTACCATAGAACAGAATAGGCCCATTGAAAAGCCCAAGGGAGAATTCACTTTAGTAACTTATAGGAGTCATTATGTGTTGGTCCACATTCCAGCCAATCAGGCTGTAGCCTCCTCTAGAACCTTCTCCTCAGAAGCCCAAGTCCTCAGATTTTCGTAGCACAAGTAAGTATAAATGCTTGAGGAGAAGAGAGCCTCTGAGGGGAGGATGGGAGGGTCGCATGTGAATCTATGAAAGACACCAATACTGGAGAACCACAGTTTACAGGTAAGTAACTTATGTTCTTCTCCAGTATTAGGGGTGTCTTTCATAGATTCACATGCTTGAATAAGAATAGAAAGCAGTAAAACATACATTAGTCATAAAGGAAGATACAAATTAAGTTTAGGCATAACTTATCACTTAATAAGCAATAAAAAACCAAAACATGACAATACCTTTATGACTGGAGGCGGGTAGCAACAGAGGCTCACCTTTATTGGAAAAGATTCTGCAGCACCGCTTGACCCACTGCCGCATCCGCGGCATCTGTTGATTGCAGGCAGTAGTGCTTCGTGAAAGTATAGCTGCTGGACCAAGTAGCAGCTCTGCAGATTTGTCTTAGAAGTACCCCCGCAAAGAGGGCAGCAGAAGTTGACACAGCTCTCGTGGAATGAGCTCGAGCAGGAAGGGGCTTGCCAGCCCGTTGATGACAATAGGATATGGCAGACGATATCCATCTGGTGATAGTCTGTTTAGTTACGGGTTGTCCTTTGCATACTGGGCCATATGCAACAAACAATTGATCAGACTTTCTGAAGGCAGCTGTGCGTTGAATGTAAAACATAAGACAGCGCTTCACATCCAGAGTGTGTAAGGAGCGCTCCGCTGCAGATTGAGGTGCAGGGAAGAAAGTCTTAAGAACAATAGGTTCATTGAGATGAAAGTCACTGGGAACCTTAGGAATAAAACTGGGATTTGTTCTCAAGGTAACAGCCTCGTTGGAAAATTAAAAAAACGGTGGCTGTATAGTAAAGGCTTGAATGTCGCTGACGCGTCTAGAAGAGGTCAGAGCAAGTAACAGAGCCACTTTCCACGTGAGGAACTTCAGATTGGAAGAATGGATGGGCTCGAATGGAGGCAAAAGCAGCTGAGACAGAACTAGGTTGAGTCGCCATGAAGGTGGAGGCCGACGGATTGGAGAAAACATCCTAAAAAGGCCTTTGAAGAACTGTCTTATGATCCTGGAAGAGTACAAAGATGTTATGCCATCATGACGGAAACGAGAGATAGCAGCCAGAAAAACCTTAAGGGTGGAGTGAGATAGTCCTGATTTTGCTAGCGACAAAAAGAATGGCAAAATTTGTTCTGGCTGAGCACGCATGGGATCTAGTGATCTAGTGAAACACCAAGCGCAGAAACGCTTCCATTTCAGCTGGTAAGTTTTGACAGTAGATTGTGCTCGAGCATTTGATAGCACTGCCCTACAATCCTTGTCGATATTCATGTGTGCAAATTCATAGTACTCAGGTTCCAAGCATGAAGTTGAAGGTACGCTGGATCCGGATGGCATACTTGACCTTGATGCATTGTGAGAAGATGTGGCAGAGGATGCAACCGTATCGGTGGTGTCAGAGAGAATAGGAGGAGATCTGAGAACCAAGGACGTCTCGGCCACTTGGGTGCGATCAGGACCATCCGACATGGTTGAAATCTGATTCTGTGCAACAGACGTGGAATGAGCGGCAGAGGAGGGAATGCATAACTGAAGGCGTTCGACCAATTTATGGAAGAGGCATTCCCACTCGACTCCTTGTGTGGATGCCGGCTCGCAAACCTTAGACATTTCCTGTTGAGAACAGTTGCAAAGAGATCCAACTGCGGTCGGCCCCACTGTCGGAAGATGTAATCCAACGTTGGTTGGTGGAGTTCCCATTCGTGGTTGTCCGAGAGGGCTCTGCTGAGCGCGTCCGCCAGCACATTGGCCACACCTGGTACATGGATAGCTTGGAGATGTATTTGACGTTGTAGAGCCCAGTCCCAAATTTCCTGTGCCAGCTGTGATAGCACGAGAGATCTTGTGCCGCCCTGTTTGTTGATGTAGTGCATGCTGGTGGTATTGTCTGTCTTCACCAACAATGTCTGTCCCTGCACTACTCTTTGAAAGGACTTCAAGGCCAAGAAAATCGCCAGTAGTTCTAAGCGATTTATGTGCCAAGTGCGCTGAGACGCCGTCCACTTGCCTCTCACGGACATTCCGTCGAGATGAGCACCCCAACCTTCTAGGGAGGCGTCTGTCGTCAGTGTCAGTGTTGGTTGTTCGTCCTTGAATGAACGACCTGTCGCTATATTTGGAGGATGAGCCCACCACTCCAAAGCTCTTTGCATGCGGGACGTTAGATGAATCTTGTCCTCGAACGACCCTGATACCTGCTTCCACTGGCTGTCGAGTTCTTCCTGAAGGACTCTCATGTGCAGTCTGCAGTTGGGAATCAGTTGAATGCACGAGGAAGCCATGCCGAGGAATGACTTGTACATTCGGACAGAAACGTACTGTCTTGACTGCAGGAACTGAACTTTCTGCAACATTCTGCTCTGACGTTCCTGTGAAACGAACACTTGCCCTAGCCGAGAATCGAGCAAGGCTCCTAGAAAATCTCGTTGTTGAGAAGGGTGAAAGTGTGACTTCAGGCAATTGATGGAGAAACCTAAAGTTTCGAACAGGGATATGCAGACTTGTGTGTGTTCTTGTGTCAGTTGGAAAGTCCTGGCTTTTATGAGGCAATCGTCCAGATACGGATAAAACTGGATGCTCTGTAAGCGCAGGTAAGCGGCCACCGGGGCTAGGATCTTGGTAAATACCCTCGGTGCCGATCGAAGGCCGAATGGAAGGACCTTGAATTGATAATGAAATTGGCCGACTGTAAAACGAAGGTATTTCCTGTGCCTGGTGTGAATAGGCACATGGAAATATGCATCTTGTCGAAAAGAACTCTCCTGGAATGAGGAAATTCAAGATTTGAAGCAGGGTTAGCATCTGAAAAGTCTTGGACGCAATGAACTTGTTTAGAGCCCTCAGATCCAAGATGGGCGCCACTCTCCTGATTTTTTCTTCACTAGAAAGAAACAGGAGTAGAATCCCTTGCCGCGTTGACATTGCGGTACCAATTCTATGGCTCCCTTCCTGATCAGAAGCTGCACCTGGGCCAACAGTTCCTTGAAATGGGGAGAAGGTGGGCCCGAAGGCGGGCGAGCGGGGGGAAATTTCGTAAATTCCAGGGTGTGTCCTTTTGAAACTACATCCAAGACCCATCGGTCGTTGGTGATTTCTGACCAATTGCAGAAGAATTTCGAGATTCGACCTCCAAGATGCACAATCCTCTCACTGTTTTTTGCTGGTGTTCGCACCACCTCTGTAGTTGGACTTCCGTTGGTAAGGTCTGGAGGTGGATGAACGATTTTGGGACTGATAGGATCCTCTTTGTCTGTTGTCGTAAGTGTATCCTCTATATTGGCCCGTGCCTCGAAAAGTAGAGGTTCCTCCTCCTCTACCACGTGCCCCACGAAATGGCCTCTTTCTGTATTGAAGAGTTGTTAAGGACTTTGCTGTGTCCGTGTCCTTTTTGATGAGTTCTAAGGCATCATCAACGTGCTTACCAAACAGATACTCGCCATCGTAGGGCAAATCAAGCACTCTGGATTGAACTTCCGGACGGAAGGTTGTTGACTTTAGCCAGCCTTGGCGACGCAAAACTGCAGCACCCGCCAATTGTCGGAATCCAGTAGAGGCTATGTCGACGGCACAGTCGATAATTTCCGTTGAAATCTTTTCTCCCTCGAGAATGATGGCCTGTGCTTCCTCCCGGATGGAGTCGGGCATTTGGGGAAGTAGACCAGCGATCTCGGACCACATTTGACGGTCGTATCGACCCAGAATGGCTAAGGCGTTGGAAGCTCTTACCGTTGTCGCTGCCATTGTGGTAAATTTCTTACCAATTGAGTCCAATTTGCGGCCATCCTGGTCCGGGGGGGAAGTCAGGGGTATGGCTGGATTTCGAGACCTTTTTTGTGCCGCCTGAGTGATCACTGAGTCTGCTTTAGGCTGTGAAACTAAGCAGGCCGGGGAAGTAGGCGGCGCTTTATATTTTTTGTCCAGTCTAGGTAGAACGGCTGGAATGGAGTTAGGACGTTCCATCAACTTCAGACCCTCTTCCCATATGTGGTCAATAATAGGAATGGTATGAGTTTGGCGTTGAGGCAAGTCTTTAAAGTCATACAGAAAACATTCTGCTTGCTGCGTTTCTAACGTTAGGTGGAACCTCTTTGCTGCACGAACCATAAGGCTGTGGAAACTTGCGATATCCACTGGTGGCGAAGTTCTTGGTGATGTTGGTGGAGTAGAGGGTGTCTGTGCCCTATAATTGTCCCAATCCTGCATTTCCTCATCATCAGTGTCATTATCTCCAGTGTTTTGTGGAGTTTGACCCTCATTATCTGTATCAGGAGCAGCACCTAAAGGAGACGTAGGTGCAACAGTCGCTTGAGCTCGAGGCCTAGGTGCTGGAGACTGTGGTTGAGGCACTGGAGACGGAGGGCGTGGAGCTGGAGCCTGGGACCGCTGCACTTGGGGTGCTGGGGAAGGCGGCAGCGATGGTGGAAATCTACGATTGTAGTCATCCAGCATATGTTGTAGGTTTTTCACCATAGACATAGGAATTTGTGTAAAGCGTTCGTAATTTGGTTGTTGTGTGCTATCCAATGGAAAAAGGACATTCCCATCTTCGACGGTATTATCCGCATACTCATCCTCATCGCTATAGTCCTGACACTTTATGTGTAAATCCGATGGACTGGTTGCTGGTTGATAAAGTTGATCCACTTCTGAATCATTTCCAGATTCTTCTGCTCCAGATTGAAATAATTTCTCCGGAGGTTGCGATCCACTCCTAATAGGACTTAACTGTATAAGTGGGACAGACTTGAGGGACGAAGTAGAAACCACTTTGAAGGTGGTAGCAGATTGTAGTGGTTGCTGTGTCGTCGACGAGCCCGTCGACGAGAGTTGCATAGCTTTAACACCCTCTAGTTGTTTTTTCGTTGGAGCCATTGCATCCGGCGTAGGAATTTTAATTTTGGTAGACGATGATTTTTTGGTCGTCGATGAGGCCGTCGACGAGGCCGTCGACGAGGTCGTCGACGAGGCCGCCGATGGAATCGCAGTCTTTGCTGTCGACGAGAAAGTCGCCGGCGGAGCAGCCGTCGACGGGGGGTTCATCGTCTGCGTCGATGGTATCGTCGACGGGGCTGTCGTCGACGAGGATCCGGTCGTCGACGATGAAGCCTTGGTCTTAGTCGACGGGAGAGCCGTCGACGATGGATGCGTCGACGGTGGTTTCTTCGTCGACGGTTTGATTGACGAGATCATAATAATGGATGAGATGGGTCTCACCTCCTGGCTGCTCGTCGACGAGATGATCATCGTCGTGGCAGAGCTAGTCGACATGGAAGAAGTAGTCGTCGACGTGGAAAATGCCAAAACAGACTTCGTAGACGCTGAAGACGTCGACGGACGCGTCGACGAGCCCGTCGACGAGCCAATGCCCGTTTTAGAAACGGAGGGCATGGTCTTGGGACGAGACGCCAGAGAACCAGGTCCCGTAGGCGCGCCCTGAAGCAAGTCTTGTGAGGAGACATCCTTGGAAGATCCCAACTTTTTACTCTTCTTAAGAAAAGGAGAGGGGACTTCAGTCTCAGACCCACGCTTCTGAGAGGTTTTCGAAAAACCAGATGACATACTCTCAGCATCGGACACGATATTATCAGATGATTTCAACTTCTGTAGCCACAGAAGGAGACGAGCCTCTCTGTCCCTCAAAGTCTTAGGAGGAAATTTGCGACAGAGTCTGCAGGTAGAGACAACATGGTCCGGATAAAGACAGTAAGGAATATGCTACTTACCAGTATGCATCTGTTCTTGGCATAGAGGGCTGCAGAGTGGTACATTATGAATAGATCGCCATCTGGTGTTGGGCTCGGATGATTGCACTTTGTTTTTCTCTTGGAGAGTCTTTTGTATCTTGGTGACTCCTCCCTTAGTTGGTAGTGCGCATGGGCATCGGCTCCATCCTTAGATTGTTTTGCCATAGTAGGGTTAGATGGAGTAGTGTAGTAGAATACAGATAAGAATGCCCATGTAAGTGTATCTAAATAAGAATAATGTTGGAACAGACACAGGTTTCCGGGGAGGCTGGGAGGGCATGTACCACTCTGCAGCCCTCTATGCCAAGAACAGATGCATACTGGTAAGTAGCATATTCCGTTCGAGGCATATGGGCTGCAGATGGTACATTATGAATAGACTATACAGCAGTTCTCTCCCTAGCGGTGGTCGCCAGTGTCTGTTGCAACTGTCTGAAATAAAGTTTTTAATACTGCTTGTCCCACTCTAGCTTGTTGTGTTGTGTGCACATCTACACAATAGTGTTTTGTGAAGGTGTGTGGTGTAACCCAGGTAGCTGCTTTGCATATGTCATCTAGTGGGATGTTTCCCAAAAATGCCATAGATGCTCCTAGTTTACGTGTAGAGTGAGCTCTAGGAGGAACAGTTAATGTTCTCTTTGCTTTTAAGTAGCATATTTGAATGCATTTTACAATCCATCTGGCAATGCCCGCCTTAGAGATGGGATTGCCTTTGTGTGTTGGAGAAAACGCAACAAATAGCTGTTTTGTCTTTCTGAAAGTTTGTGTTCTTTCTATATAGTACAATATGGCCCTTCTAACATCTAATGTATGTAGGGCTCTTTCTGCTACTGTTTGTGGTTTTGGAAAGAAAACCGGTAATTCCACTGACTGATTGATGTGGAATGCTGAAATTACTTTTGGTAAGAATTTTGGGTTTGTTCAAAGAACCACCTTATTTTGGTGTAACTGCATAAATGGTTCTTGAATTGTAAAAGCCTGCAGTTCACTTACTCTTCTAAGTGACGTGATAGCTATGAGGAAGGCCACCTTCCATGTGAGGAATTGTATTTCACACCTATGCATAGGTTCAAAGGGTGGCCCCATTAGTCTGGTAAGTACTATGTTGAGATTCCAGACTGGGGAAGGTGGTCTTCTTGGTGGAATGACTCTTTTGAGTCCTTCCATGAAAGCTTTGATTGCTGGTACTTTAAACAGGGAAAGATGTTGCCTGTTTTGTAGGTACGCCGCTATAGCTGCGAGATGAACTCTTATAGAGGTATATGCTAAGTTACATCGCTGTAAGTGTAGTAAATAGCAAATGATTTGTTTAGTGGATGCGTCCAGAGGGTTGATTTGCTTACTGTTACAGTGTATAGCAAACCTTTTCCATTTTGCTGCGTAGCATGCTCTGGTGGTAGGACGTCTTGCTTGTTTAATGATTTCCATACATTCTGGTGGTAGATCTAAATATCCAAACTCTATGACCTCAGGAGCCAGATCGCTAGGTTCAGTTGTTTGGGATCTGGGTGCATTATTTCTCCATGGTTCTGTGTAAGATGCATGGGTAATAATCTTAGCTTTTGATGTGGTACTTGTGAGAGTTGTAGCAGTGTGGTGAACCACGGCTGTCTTGCCCACGTGGGTGCCACTAGTATCATTGTCATTGAGTGTTGCTGCAGCTTCCGAACCAGTAACGGAATTAGTGGTAGAGGAGGGATCGCGTAAGCAAATTTGTTGGACCAATTTATCCATAGTGCGTTGCCCTGGGACCGTTGGTGTGGGTACCTGGATGCGAAGTTTTTGCATTTTGCGTTCTGATGATTGTTATGTTATGTTATGTTAATTCTGCTTATATAGCGCATGGCTACCCCAGCAATGGGGCGTCCCAGCGCTGCGGACATGCCTGGAAGCAGAGCAACACAACAGAGAAAGTGGAGCTAAATGGAAGAAATGGAGCTAGATGGAAGAGAACAGCCACGTTTTAATCTGTTTGCGGAACAGCAAGTGGTTGGAGGTGGCCCGAGCCCCAAGGGGGATCGAATTCCAAAGCTTCGGCGCCAGATGCCTGAAAGAGCGACCACCCGCTCGGCACCTACGGATCTTAGTCGTGCGTGCCAGTGACAGGTCGGCTGAACGAAGGGCGCGCGAGGGGACATAGAAGGAGCAGAGTCCCAGCAAGGTTTGAGGGGCGGTATTATACAGGATTTTATGCATTAGGCAGAGGCTTTTGAACTGGATACGTTGTTTAACGGGAAGCCAATGTAACCGATGGAGAATAGGGGAGGTGTGGCATCTTTTTGGCAGAGCGAATAGGATGCGCGCCGCGGCATTCTGAGCTCTCTGAAGTCTGTTTATCACCGTCAAGTTAGAACCTAGCATCAGGACATTGCAGTAGTCTAAATGGGATAAGACTAAGGCCTGAATTATAGTCTGGCGGATGCAAGGCTCAAAGAATCCAAGGATAGGTTTAAGAGAACGCAGGCAACCATAGCAGGTGCCTGCCACTCTCTTAGCATGAGTTTCCATGGAGAGTGAGTTGTCCAACATCACACCCAGGTTTTTTACAGCCTCTTTAGGGACAGGAGATGGTCCCAGAGTGGAAGGCCACCAATGTGCATCCCATTTCTCGGTATCTTTACCTACAATGAGTATCTCCGTCTTGGAGGAATTTAGCTGGAGATAGTTCTGTGACAGCCAGTTCGATATAGCCAGGATATCTTCCTGGAACTTAATTTGGTCAGCCCCACTGTTCTTAGAAAAGGAGAAGATGAGTTGTGTATCGTCCGCGTATGATGTTAGTTTGATGTTACGATCCCTGGCCAGCATGGCCAGGGGGCGGACGTACACATTGAACAATGTGGGGCTGAGCGCAGAGCCCTGCGGGACTCCACAGTCCAGGGGATGTATGCTGGATGAGTACGGCGGGGCGTGCACTTGGAATGAGCGGTCAGATAAGAACGACGTGAACCATCCCAAGGCACTCTCCCTGACTCCGATCTCCCACAGTCTCGCAAGCAGGATCCTGTGGGAGACCGTGTCGAAGGCCGCGCTCAAATCCAGCAGAACCAGGGCAGATGTCTCACCCTGGTCCAGCCCCTCCCTCAGATGTTCCGTGACGGCCAGCAGAGCAGATTCCGTGCTATGTTTAGCACGGAAGCCGTGCTGAGATTCGTCCAATATTCCATTCGACTCCAAATAGGTGGTTAGAATGGAGTTAACATGGGCCTCCATCACCTTGGCGAGATAGGGAAGCAAGGAGATGGGTCTAAAGCTGTCAGGTCTAGTGGGATCCAATGATGGCTTTTTTAGAAGGGGGACAACTTTAGCATGTTTCCAGGATGGGGGAATGGTCGCAGACTGAAGTGAGTTGTTAATTAACATCCGCCCTTCTCGTAAGATGGAATCCTGGAATAGTCTGAAAAGTTCTGGCTTAACAGGGTCTTCCGGGGAACCTGATTTGACTCTTTTGATCAGCAAACAGATTGGCAAACAGATCTATCTCTGGTTGCCCCCATTTTTGGAAGAATGGCTGCAGTATTTGGTCGTGCAGCTCCCATTCGTGTACTTGCTCTGACTGTCTGCTTAGGATGTCTGCTATCTGATTTTGAACTCCTGGTAGGTGTTCTGCTAACAGATAGATCTTTTGAGGAATGGCCCATCTCCAAATGTCCTGTGCTAGTTTGGATAGTTGGAGAGAGTGTGTCCCCCCCTGTTTTTGAATATAATACATTGCAGTCATGTTGTCTGTTCTGATCAGGACTGCCTTGCCTGTTATTTGCATTTGGAAAGCTTTTAGTGCTAGAAACACTGCTAATAGTTCCAGGTAGTTGATGTGCAGTTTCTTTTGCTGCACACTCCACTTCCCCTGCACTGTGTATTTGTCCATATGCGCTCCCCATCCTGAGAGCGATGCGTCCGCTGTTATTATTACTTGTGGAATTGGCTCTAGGAACGACCGTCCCTTGGAAATGTTTTCTGTGTTCCACCACTTCAGAGAGCGGTACGTCCGGTCGTTTACCAACACCAGATCTGTAATCTGACCTTGAGCCTGATTCCACTGTGTCGCTAGACACTCCTGTAGTGGACGCATTTGAAGTCTGGCATGTGGTATTAGCAGTATGCATGAGGACATCATGCCTAATAGTTGCATAAACACTCGTGCTGGTAGTGAGTGTTGTGGTTGAAATCTTTGTATTAACCCGACCATTGTTTGTATCCTGACTGGGTTGGGGTATGCTATTGCTTTTTCTGTGTCTACTGTAGCCCCCAGGTATTGCTGAATCTGGTTTGGTTGCAGGTGCGATTTTTTGTAGTTCGCCGTGAACCCTAGGTGGTGCAGCAATTGAATTGTCTTCTGTGTGTTGTGAAGACATTCTTCTTTTGACTTGGCCTTTATTAGCCAATCGTCCAAGTATGGGAAGACATGTATTTGTTGTCTTCTTAGGTGTGCTGCCACCACAGCTAGACATTTTGTGAAAACTCTTGGTGCTGTTGTGACACCGAACGGAAGGACTTTGAACTGATAGTGTTGTCCTTCTAACACAAATCTTAGGTATTTTCTGTGGGCTTTGTGAATTGGGATATGAAAGTAAGCGTCTTTTAGATCCAGTGTAGAAAGAAAGTCCCCTTTCTTCAGTAAAGGGAGTACTTGTTGGAGCGTGACCATGTGGAAATGCTCCGAATTTATGTAAGCATTGAGAGGTCTGAGGTCTAATATTGGTCTTAGGGACCCGTCCTTTTTGGGGATCAGGAAGTATAGAGAGTATACTCCTGTTCCTTGTTGATCTTTTGGGACCTTCTCTATTGCATGCTTTTGTAGAAGTGCTAGAACTTCTTCTCTTAACAATGTCAGATGATCTTGACTCATTGGACGCTGTTTGGGGGGGATGTTTGGTGGGGTAGCTGTGAGTTCTAGGCAATAACCATGTTGGATAATTTGTCTCACCCACTTGTCTGATGTGATGTCTTCCCAGACAGGTAGGAACTGTGATAGACGTCCCCCGACCGGTGTTATGTGGTCTGGGGGGAGTTCTATGAAGTCACTGTTTTGGTGTTGAGGCATTGCGGTTGTTATTATTTCCGCGGCCTCTACCCTTGTTGTTGTTACCTCTGTAACTGCCTCTTGAATTACCTCTGGGTGATGTTGGTGTGAAAGAGGTGGATTGCTGATTTGTTCCTGTATTCTTTGAGCCCCCTCTATAGGTGGATCTATGAAAGGAACCTCTGTGTGTTGGCTGTTGCAATGCTCCCATTGACTTAGCCGTTTCTGTATCTTTCTTCATTTTTTCTAAGGTCTCGTCTGTGCTTGAACCAAACAGTGTCTTTTGATCAAATGGTTTGTTCAGTAGGGCCGTTTGTATTTCTTGTTTGAATCCTGAGATTCTAAGCCATGCATGTCTTCTTAGCATGACACTGGTGTTAATAGATCTTGCTGCAGTGTCTGCTGCGTCTAGTGCGCATTTAATGGAGGTATTAGTTATTATTTTACCTTCCTGTATTAATTGATCTGCCTTTTTCTGATGTTCTTTGGGGAGATGTGTGATAAGTTTCTCTAACTCATCATAATGTGCCCTGTCATAACGTGCGAGTAGTGCTTGTGTATTGGCTATACGCCAGCTATTAGCTGCCTGTGATGCTACTCTTTTGCCTGATGCATCTATTAACTTTGACTCTTTATCTGGTGGAGGAGCCTCTCCTGTAGATAATGAGTTTGCTCTTTTACGAGCGTTTGAGCCCACCAGCGAGTCTAGAGGTACATGGCCTTTAATAAATATTGGGTCCTTTGGAGCCGCTTTATATTTTTTATCAATTCTTGGGTTTAACACCCTGGCTCTCACTGGGTTTTCGAATATCTCCTCTGTGTGACTAAGAGGACCCCTCAACATAGGAAGAGTACCTGATGTTCTCTGTGCATTAGGTAGAGTCTCTAACAAGAAATCCTCTATTTGAGGTTCTGTATGCATATCTAGTTTGTGATATTTTGCTGCCCTATTAATGAGCTGCACAAAACCTGTGTTATCATCAGGTGGTGAAGGCTTTGAGGGATATAGCTCTGGGTCGTTGTCCTCATCTGACCCTACATCATAGTTTTCCCATGGGTCCTCCTCATCTGGGATAGTTTTGTCATCCCCTTGAGGTTCTCCCTCCCCTAGATCACTGTCTACATCTGACTGAGGTGTAGCTGGTCTTGGTGTGGAAGGTGTATGAATATTTGTCCTATTGTGAGGAATAGGAGAAGAGGGTGTGACTTTAGGTCGAGGAGAAGCAGGAGGAGTTATATTTGTCCCCATTGTTCTCTTTTTTGAAGGAAGAGGTTTATCTTCTGACTGTTCACTCTTTCTCTTCTTCGTGACCACTTTCCCAGTTTGCGGATCAATAAACAAGATCTTTTGTTTGGGATCTGTCTGTTGCTCCTGAATCAGTACCGAAGGTCCTGGTTCCGAGAGGTGCTTTTGTTTTCGATCGTCAGATCTTGTTGTTTTCGACACCGAATGTCTGCTCGATTCCGACTTTCTGGGTATCGAGTGTATCTTGGACGATAAATCATATTTATGCTTCGACATGGAATGTTTCGATACCGAGCTTTCCCTTGTATGTAGCCTCGGTGCCGAAGTCGATGTCGCCCTTTTCTCGGATCCGACATGGTGTGGGTCCGAGTGTTTCGGTTTCAGTTTCAGTTTCGTTGCCGGGCCCGAGGGCGGGGCGTCGGAAACTTTTTTCTGCGGTTTGACCGGGCCCGAGGGCGGGGTCGTTACCGCACGGGGTCGGTTTTTCGGTAAGGGGACGTCGTCACTCACGGTTTGTTGCTCGATGAGTTCTTCAACCTCCGACTGGTCCCCTTCCGACCCCGACTGGTCCTCTTCTTCCTCGATTTGCTCGTCTCCGAACAGCTCCGGGATCGCCTCCGCCTGCATTCTGGAAACCTCGTGTCTTCGAGCTCTACGATTTCTAATCGTTAGCTTGGAGGAGAATGCTGCACAGGCTTCGCAGTCCCTGGATTCGTGTTCAGGCGATAGACAGAGGTTGCACACCTCGTGTAGGTCCTTGTGTGGGAACTTAGCACCACACGTTGGACATTTTTTGAATGGAGTCCTTTCCATGGACTCCGGGCTTGACTGCGTCGAGAAAGGCCTCCTGTTCTTCGACATAGATCCAAGTTTTTCTCTTCGATTTTGAATTTGCAACGCGTCAGAATGGATATGAAACGCGTTCGATAACAATACCGTCGAATTGGAAAGGGAATACGCGCCGATAAATCACTTTCTTCTGAAGTTGATCTGGAGCGTCTCGATCCTCATCCGAACCAATCTAAGGATGGAGCCGATGCCCATGCGCACTACCAACTAAGGGAGGAGTCACCAAGATACAAAAGACTCTCCAAGAGAAAAACAAAGTGCAATCATCCGAGCCCAACACCAGATGGCGATCTATTCATAATGTACCATCTGCAGCCCATATGCCTCGAACATACACTTACTGTGTGGATCCTCATGAAAAAGGCGAAGTTTCCCACAGGATGGACAAGCCTTGAACAGAGTTTTCTTTGAAGAAGACATTTTGAAGAAAAAATATGAAGAAACTTGAAGAAACTGAGCAGAGCTCAGGGAGACTCCCTTCACACGACGTGCGGTAGAAAATCTGAGGACTTGGGCTTCTGAGGAGAAGGTTCTAGAGGAGGCTACAGCCTGATTGGCTGGAATGTGGACCAACACATAATGACTCCTATAAGTTACTAAAGTGAATTCTCCCTTGGGCTTTTCAATGGGCCTATTCTGTTCTATGGTACTTTTTTTTTTAAGTTTACATTTTTATTGCATTATATGTATGTATATTTTATTTATAATATTTCTCATATATACATGCATATATTACTGCTATTTTATGTACCGTGGGACTCCCACTTCGACGACGGGGAATATTCAAGCATGTGAATCTATGAAAGACACCCCTAATACTGGAGAAAGAAGCATTGCCGCTAACCACATCTCCTGTCACATGAAAGTAATGCTGTGCACCAACCAAAAGGAAGGATGTAGGATACCAGTAAAATACCTATTCTAACCAAACACAAACAAGACTTACCTTTACTAACGATCCTTCTTTTGGATACTCTATTCATCTGCATATTCCTCGCTTTAGGATTCTCCCACACTGGATAAAAAAAAAGCAACAGCTCTCGTGTCAACAGGTGGCGCCATGCCTTAAGGTCTACTGTAGCACCTCTCCAGATGTGACGTCTGAGAGACATATAAGGTGCCATCTGATACTCTGTCTTCAGTTCTCGTTCGATTTTCGCCACATGCCATTGGAGGTAGAGAAAGCCCTGGAAACATGCATAAAACCAAACCAGTACCATGTTGTCAGCACAATAAACACTCCTCAAATTGTGGAGCTGGGTGAGTCGGTGAGGAATTTGCAAGTGGGTAGTGTCTCCACCAGAAAGACTGCTATCGAAGCTAACTAGCGATTGTTTTTATGGATATATAAATAGAGTGCACTAGCAGTACCACACAGAGAGAAGTCTGAGGAGATAAGCAGCTAAAGTGAATGCCATCATGGTCATAAAGTCAAGGCATCCAATACTAGGCACTAGCAGAAAGCAATAGCATCCTAGAAGACGGTGTCTGACGACAGTGTGGAACAGCAACAGCATCAAAGCAAAGCAAAAACACTAACCTGAGGAGCATACCCTTTCATAACCTTGGGCAGATGGACAAGCATCTGAATCAATCAAACACTCACACCCAGTCGAATGATCTGGGTTTAATCCATCACCGTTCTTTAGCCCACTCTGCCACCCCAGTTCAGACATGGCTATATGCAAATCAGTCTGACCCTGCACCTCATGGGAACGGTCCAGCCCGAACTGCCAAGCCATGTCTTCCCTGGACCGGAAACAACCTACCGAGGACCGGTTTCTGGCATTCCAGCCGTCTTCAGCCCGGCTTGCTTGAATCCAGTGGCAAAGTGAGCAAGGGACTCACGTCTGAGCATACCCTGCCACACTTATGGCGGCCAAAAGCGGTACAAAAGGGGGTGGTGATGGACAAAAGTAAAATGCAGCCTGAACTAAGCTCACATCACAGAGGGAAGGGCAATAGCAAACAAACTAAAAGAAGAGGAAATCGTAGACATGGGTGATCATCATGTACCAACAACACCATTGATCTAATTTAAAATACGAACACATTGAACCATGACGACCCAACGCACTGTAACCCCACAAGGTGAGGTGGATGACATGCAGGTAAGCAGGCCTCCTGCCCCCGAGTCAGAAGGCATCAACCAAAATAAAAATGCTAAGGCAAATGACCCAAACCAAGGCTTTTTGATAAGTGCCGACAGGTAAGGCAGCAATACATCACACTAACATTACCATAAGAGACACTGCAGCCTTCAGCTACAGCTGTCCAGGCATCTAAAAGAGGAGACCAAGAAGACGGGTGAGTCTCCAGAGAGCATATGCTATAAGAGCCTAGGGGGCAGAAAGGTAGCCCAGAAGAACAAGTTACATAATGCCAGTAACATTCTTTCTAGTGAATAACTAACAGTAGACACAACACCTTTTGATTTCCCGCTGGCACCTGACTGGATCCTGGACTTTTCAGCAATTGCTCCCATGCGCTAGTAGGTGGCGCCATCAGACTCCGAGGTGGGGCGAATCCCCTCTCAAAGTGGTGGTATGGAGTCACATATAATGCTACCTCTGCATGCTGACATCCATTCCCTTTTGAAATTCTCAAAAATGGATTAACAGTGGCAGATTATAATCATGATAGTGTGCAAAAACTAATTCAGGACCTTTTTAGAAAAAATAAATTACACTCTACTGAATGGGGAAGAAGAACGGCAGTAAGGAATATGCAGTTGTAATAGCCACAATAAAGAGTGCTACCAATTGTAAGTAAATTGTTGCTCTGATTGATACATCTAACAGCAAATTTCTCACCTTGTGAATAGATATCAAAGCAGTTTCACTTGTGTGCCTGTGGTGTGGTACTGTGACCTGCGAAGACTTGGGCGCCATTTCAGCAAATCCTGATGGCATTTCTCTGTTCTACACTACTTTTGCACTCTACTGATGAAGGGCTAAACCCAGAAACACGTGTCTAGAGAGAACAGCACTACATGTACCAACTTTGGTGAAGAACTACAGCAACTTTGAAAGTAATCGTACTGCATTTACCAGGATGCAATAGGGAGTATTGTGCTGGGATGAGAAGCAGTGTGCTCCCTCCCCCCCTTGTACCTCTCAAAAGGTGGAGAGTCTGAGAAGTGGACTAGCAGTAGGAAGTCCTGCAGGAGCAAGTGAGCGAGATAGCACTCTCAGTGAACCTTAAAGTCAAGATAGTAATGCCTGGTGAAGATGCAGATGGACCTCCATGTATCACCCTGACAGATGTTCAGTGCCAGAACACCTTGCATCAACATTGTGGCAGCAGTCTTGTCTCCTTAGGGCCTTCAGGCTCATACCTCCAGAGCCAACTCCTTTATAAGAGCAGACCACATATTTAAGCACGGAATGGTCCATCTGCACAAGTTTAGTTTCTGAACCACCCATTTATTTTTAGCACCGACAAATCCAACAAAAAGCTGGTCATTCATCAGGTACTTTTTAGACCGCTCTAAGTAAAACTAAGGTCACTCACTGGATCCGGCTGATAAAGCCTCTACTACTCCTTTCAGGAATGTAGCAAAGTGAAAAAAGCAGGAAGCCTGATGGATAGAGGTCTCACCTGGAAGGGCAATAATAATTTCTGAGGAAAAGATGCCCAAGTCCAAAGCACAACTGTGTTAGTGGCACACGGCAGCTGCACTGACAGCACCTGAAACTCACTGAAATGGCACACAGACAATCGTAATGAGGAATGCAGTTATCTGGGCAAAACACCTCACAGAGTCAGGTTCTAGTTCTGAGTCTCTGCCCGACCCGATAGGATCCAAGTCAAAAGACAATGTTGAGGTTAGAGTCAAAGGGTATCCCATAAGAGTCAATCTGGCCCGAGGCCAATACAGATGTCAGATAATGGGAGGTCAATAGAGATCTAACCCCTGCACCCTGATTGTGTAATGGGCCCAAGGGAAGCATTATGAAGGCATTGAGACCTCAAAATTACCTTGAAAGCTGAGTCCAGAATAAGATTAGGATCAGTGTCGCACTTGTTGGCTTTTGTCACAAATCGGAGAGCACCTTCCGTCCAGTGAAGGTTGCAGGGACAAAAGCCTACAGCTAACAGGATCCTTGATGACTCCAAACAAAGACTCACCAAGGATGAAGACACTGGAACAGTGAGAGACAAAAAGGGAATACAAACAGCCAGAAACACTTCTGTAGCATCACAAAGTTATTTAGAACAGACGAAACCTTCAGCACATCAGGTCCACGTATAAGGACACAGAAAATAAGGGAGAAAGCATCAGAGCAGCAGGTGGTACCGTTGTGACATCATATTTACGGAGGAGCAAGAGCCGACTTGAAGTCATAGAGCCACCTGTAGGCACAGAAGAACTATTACACATTTTTCCAAGTCCAGTCTTGCGTTTGGAGGAGAATAATGAGGTAAGGACTCAGTGTGTAGAAGTACCCATCAGAATTCACAAATAGTTATTTACTTATTTCTCAAACACTTAGTCTTTCCTTTCTAAGGCAATTAAAAGCTCTCTCAAAAAGCAGCACAAGAAAAAATATTTCTTCAGTAAGTCTTTCTAGAAAAGGGCTGAAAGTCGCACTGATTGGTTGAGGTAAAAGTAAGAACCCATATTGGGTATAAAAAGATATATCTTTTTAAAGGAACAATATTACACTGAATCAAGCACTGGCAAAACCTGCAGTTATGTCTCTAGTGTGCCAACGGATGTAAACATAGGCATTGTTTTAACAGTTTACATGCACCAATATTGTTTGACATTAATGCTTGTCTGGCTGGCTTTGCCAGTGCTAGAGAAAAATAGCAAGAAAGGATTGCTTTCTGATAAAATGCTTAAAAGGGATAAATATTTGAAAGAGAAAAACTTTGTGCTGATTGGGTGTAGTTTTCAGGTATTCAATAGTACGTCAAGTATCCAAAATAATAATTTCCTGGAAGGCGGAATGATACATAACATAGCCAAAAGCATTAGCTGAAAGAGTACTACTCCGCTAGGCGTAGCCAAAGCACACTATGAATATTTTGGAGAACTAGTAACAATAATATTGGCAGACAGCTGTGCTGTCAAGTGAGACGTAAAAAGGGAAGCATGGAGTATATCAGCAGTAAACAATCATTTATGACCATACAGGATCATCCTTGGTGACGAAAATATCATACTGCCTTCTGAGATAAGTAATTGCCATGAGGTATGGTGAAGTCTTATTGACTGCACCTAGCTTCACAGTTTAATATTCTGTAATCTGATTATATTTTACACATAGACAAAAATCCCTTTGGAGGGTCAACAGGTATCACGCAAATAGACTACACAGAATACTTACATTGAGGAGTTTAGGATTAGTCTCCCTCAGTCTTTGGTTTCTTTTGATCCTATTCCTTCAGCTATTACATTACCTTGAGACATTGTCAAACTCATCTTAGATCAACCCACAGGAATATTTTAGTCTCACGGTTTTTCTATTGGCTGTTTGCAAGTGTGGCCTCCACCTCCACTACAATCGAAAGACTATTAGAAATGAGTCAGCTACAGTCCGCAGCAGTAGAGAGGAAACTAAAGAAATACTTCTGAAAAATATATGATACAGAGAAGAAAGCTATGCCTTTTCTTCTGCAGCATGCATTTTTCAGTTTATTTCGTCTATGCTCAGTCCCCAGGACATAAGAAACCATTAACAAATGGTTTGATGTTTATATGGCATAAGCACACCCCAAAAAATAAATTATTTTGCCAGTGCTTGTTTGTGTTGTCTGAACTAAAAGGATTCTTTTTAGGGCACTAAAATCTAGCTCAACAGGAAGAAGGGTATAGGTGACTGTGCAAAGACCTATCGAATATTCAACTCCCTTCCATTGTAATGACTCGTGTTATTCAAAGGGATACTGGTAATAAAAAGATTTCCTTTCGTGAAAGAAAGGCAGGAAACACATTTCTGGCCGTTTCTGGCCTATCTTTGGTCTAAAATTAAAGACCAAAGTATCCAACCCTGCATTTTCCCCTCTATCAAATGTCTCAGTTCTGCCCAGGTCTCTAATGCTTCACACCACCGAGATGCAAGCTTGATGTGCTCACTAGCCTAGCTATCTGCTCTCTCTAGCAGGATGCACAAAGTGCACACCATTTGACATTCCACGGACTAATCCCATATGCCTAGTTATTAATGTACCCTTTGTGGCTACGTCTATCAATACCACCCAATCTCTGGTCATAATAAAAAAAAGTGTTTCATTCAGAGGTATCAGCGCAAGAAAACAAAGGGCAGGTCCCCTTTCTTGCAAGGAAAGAGGAAAATGTAAAAGCTACGCTCAGCAGTAGCAGGAAATATAAATTCACATGTGGTACAGAACAGCAGATCATCACTGGAATGTGTGAGCCATCTTGGTAGGTTTAGTTGGATTATCAACACTCAGGATGGATTTCACACAACTGGTTTGAAAGTGTCCATACAAAGGTCATGTAAAACATAGGCATTTTTAGGTCTCGGCCTGATCAAGCGCATGCGCTGTCTGGCCGAGACATTTAGTAGCTGCCTTGGAAAGTGCTACTTTTCCAGCGACCAGCTTACTATCGCCCGCGCATGCGCGTAATAGCAAGCTGGTGGCCGACAAGATAGCACTTGTGGTGACTCACGTGCGCACCACTCGCTTTTTTTTTTTTTAAATTTCATTTCGCGGCCGCGCAGCTTTACTTTTACGGCCGGGCGGCCAATTCTTGTTTTTTCCGACGTTGGACTGTTCTTTTGCGCGTGCGCAGCCTTAGGACAACAAAAAGGTTTTGGTCTTATTTTTCATGCAGTAGTGGCAACGGCTTGAAGCTCTTGTTCGTGAGTCAGCGGGTTTCAAGTATCTCTGCGGATTCACCAACTTCAGTTTTGCCCCCAATCCTCACCCCGGAGATCCAGTCCTTGTGAAACAATTGTGCCAGGCTGCGCACTGACTGTTGGGCATGCCATATAGGCATAGTCTCACCTGCTCTTGTGGCCGGTTGAGACGGAGATCTGTAGCCGGGCAGAGGCAGACAAACTTAGTGAGATCACAGCGCTGCTCCGGCAGGAATGGGGGAAGCAGAACAGGTACTTCTGCAGTCACTGGTGACTTGTATTCATTGAACACCTGCCTGCCTGCATAGCAGTTAGTTTGCAGTTTTACCTTAATGGAATCCAGTTGACGCAGGGGGTTAGTATTAGTATTGCACCTAAACAAACAATCTACTAGGCAGATGTGTGAGAAGGAGGGTACATGAAGTGCACAATGCAAGGTTGTAGTCTACGCTGGTTTATTCAAGTATCAGGTACACTGGAGCATTGGGAAACAAAGGCTATCTGCAACCTTTTACCAGCCCACCGAACGCGCTCATCAACCTTCCATGTGTCCATCGCCAACCTTCTATGTGTCCATCGCTGACACCAAACACTACACATTCTAGTTTTACCATACCAACATCCCCGGTCCAAACACTCATATCATACCCCCAACGTACACTTACCAACTGCACCAGACAACAACCTAATAAAGCAACACAACCTATACACAATACAAACAAATCATACACAAGTTGAATACCTCAACAAATTAGGCCTAACATCATTTTAGAACTTAGCAGGAACCAAACAATTTCTACCTCGTGTTCCACTTGGCAAGCCTTGTATATTTTCTTTACCTAGATCATAACATCAATCAGGACCATTACCGTCATCATCCAGAAACGTACTTGAACACGCACTTGTACTGGGGAAAAAAAGGTCCAGTTTTCACTTAAACGCAGAAACTCAATTGAATGTCCACACTACTCCAACCTTATACTACTGCTCCTTTTAGAACCACAGTAACTCTAACTGTAGCAGACTATACTGAGTAAGTTCTACCCAGGCCTTCTGGATATTTAATCCTTACCAGATGCCACACAGCGGGCATGGACAGCAAATAATCTTCCCATTGTCCATGTATTGACCCATTCTCATTTTGTACTCTTCAAATATCGCCTTACATTCACACATACCTCCTCTGTTTGACTACTTCGATGCTGATGACGGAACCGCTCCGTCATCAGCTGCGGTTGGGCTGTGCTGATGACGGAGCGGTTCAGTCATGGCCCGGCCGCCGCACTTGCGCGGCACTGATTTCGCGCTTGCGCGGCGCGGTCTATTAGGCGGGCGGGGCCATGACGGAACCGCTTCGTCACGAGCACAGCCCAACCGCGGCTGGTGACGGAGCGGTTCTGTCACCAGCATGCGGCTGCCGCGCGGCCGCCCCGCCCTCTTAGTGCTGCGGCGGAATAGCCGCCGCAGTGATGGGGTTAATACCTACCCAAGCTTCCTATTTTCACCTTCAAACGCCATGGTATTAAATGTGACCCTGGCTTCCGCCCCTTAGCAATGGTGATTGGCCAGGTTTCGAGCTAATTGCTGTTCTATACGCCAATAACTAGGTCTGCAGCAACTTTGCTCAACTCATGCCTCTCAAAAGGGGAACAGAGAATCTCAACTCCAGATGTAGGAAACAATCTGGGAAATACTGTCATTCCGGCATGTTTCAAGCGTTGGCATAGCCAATAGGTCTCGCCTTTGGGACCTTGTAAGTATTTAGTTATGCAGCACAATAGCCTTAATGCAACAACATTAACTGTTGCATGGCTAAACACTTAAGGTCCCAAAGGAGAGACCTAGTGGCTATGCCAATGCTTGTTTAATCTCTTAACACCAATCATGCAAAAGAAGCATAACACTCTTTCCAATCAGCAGTACTCTTAGAATACCAAAGGTTGTTCCTTCTTATGCATACTTTCTGTGCGTCACTTACTTGTAAATAAAATGTACCCTAACATACAAATTTCAGGTTTGGGCCCATAAAAAAAGCTTGGTGTATCCAAACAGCAGTGGGAAATCACAGAGATGGTATCCTGAGAAGCCTGGAAGAGCTCACTCTTGACAAGCAACTAATGTCTGTAATTCAAATCAGGCAGAGCGATGCCAACCTCGAGGTGGCCATAATTGGGGCATTAAAACATTATTTAAAAACTTAAAAACACCAATTTAAATACCATGTATTATGTAACCGCATGTCTCGACACAAGCATGAATGACATATAAACTGTGATGGGATAAACATGTAATCTTAGAGCCAAGGGCTCTCAAAGAGAGGTGGCCCACGGAGGGTGGACGTGCAAACACACATGCAGGGATGCATGCATACAAATCCCGAACAATCTTTCTTTTGAAATAATTCATTTTCCAGGGCTAGGACACTGAAACCGCGGATCACCTATCAATCAGATTTAGAAAATTATCTGTTCTCAAACTGAAAACTCTGTGATGTGGAGTGTAGCACAAGAGAGTATCACTACATTAGGCAAACTACTAGTCTGTGTGAAAAGCTGATTAGGGCTGTCAAGTAGTCGTATGGGGTGGCACTGGCTCTAGAACCCTCTCAACTATCTTCAAGCCAGCTCTTGGCCAGTGAACAACTTCTCGCTGATCTGTATTATCCCCAAAGTTAGTTACATAACCCCGAATCCTTCGCTAGCCATCCATGGCCAAATGGCAAAATGGGCTGAGCTTATCTACAAGTACCAGACCATGGAGGGTAATCTAAACACTAAAAGTATACTTGTGCTGACTCGTCAAATCTCCTACACCTTTTTCTCGTATATTTCATTGTGCCCCATGAGAGCGCTAAATGTCAATAGCAACCTAAAGCTAAAATTACCCACCAACCCGACACTGTTTAATCTAACAATATTTTGTGTCCACGTGGGAAATGTCTTGAAAAATATGCCATATGCATCAAAAGTAGAACTAATACATAATGAGTGTATCTGTTTCAGAATACATTGTGTGGGGGAGGATTAGGCTACAGGGCTGCCAAAGCAGCAGATACCCCTGGACTGCTAGCTAACTTAACATATGATTGCAAAGCGGGCCACGCAAGTAAGGAGGAATCCCACGACTTACAACTAGCCAATGGTTGCTCAGTGTAGCAACTGAATAGGTCAGCAAGTTAATACAGCTCTCCAATCTCACCCACCATAAAAAAATTACTTATTCAAAAGGACGTACTAACCAAACGCCTTCACACACAAAATGTAGACTTCTATCTACACTGGAAACGTTTGTACGGTCTTTCAACTGGTTGAAAATTCTTTATGTAATACATGTATACTAATCTAGAAGTAACTATTTAGTAGACCTCAAATCTAATGTTTACATATTCTCTCACTGGAACTATTGTAAGGGGATGTGATGTCATGCTAATGGCAGGTCATGCGCTATGCACGAGTTAATTAACATACCAGTTCCCTATTCAGAAGAGGAGAAAGAACTCATTCACAGACACGGTTTCCTGTCCTGAACTTTTCACTTGTAAATCACTTATTTTAGGCGTATTAGTCTAATTCGTTCAATGAAAGCACAACAACACTACAATACCCAGAATGCCTTGACCTATCACACAAAAGTCCAGGCCTGGATACAATATCCTTAATGACGTGGAGGGAAGCGGCTACAATATCACTGAGAAAATATATAAAAATTGCAGTTTAGACAGATCTGCTAAATACCTGGTTCTAGATTATTTTACACGCAGAATGTTCAAGCAACTGATAGACTAACCATCTTCAAGGCAGTCTAACTCACACCACCACGGTCAATATAACAGCAGCGCCCCTGCTCTCATAACCAACTCATTAGCAAAAAAACTAGCTGAGAAACAAGCCAGTGGGCAGAATACCTAGTGCAAGATGAGGGAGGTAACAGCAGGTTACAGGTTCAATTGCCTGCAGCAGAGACTCAGCCTTTCATCTTTCTATGCTGCATAAAAGGCTAGGTTGTGATAACATTTAAAAATAATAACATTTTAAAAAGCGCCAAGCGAAAGCTAGGTTTGTGGCGTGTCAATGTAAATGTTCATTATTACATGTGTGAAATCGAGGAAGGTCGACATGATGCATTTAGAAATTAATGCATTAAAGTAAAGGTAAAACTGCGTTTTACACCTGCTGCTAAAAAAATGATAAAATAACGTCACCCCTGTTTAAAAAAAGCTTAATCTGTTTTCACAATAGTGTAAGTTCAGAAATATGTGATCGCAAAAAAATCACCAGTAGAAAATTCTGAAAAAACTCCTTACATTTTAACTAAACTTCCAGCCACCAAAGTACTGCAGAGCGTAAGGGCCACAGTCCCATGGCGCAGGGGTCTCGGGGCTATAGCTCTCGAACACAGGGAAAAACGTCCAATGGTCTTAGCTCGAGGTCACAGGGACCGAGGACCTAGATCTAAATCACAGCAGCCAGGACATAGCTCTTGTCTAGACAAACAACATTTCTTAGTACTCGCCTCAAAGGTAGGAGCCAGGAGGGCAAACATGCCACCAACCTTTGCAAAGGATAGGTTTAATTTTTTTTTTTAATGACGTAAATGGCAAATCTACGCACAAGCATCTTCAGAAACCACTCAATACAACAAGGCACATCTACCTACCGAGCAGCAGACCAATCCTCCTCAATGTACCTTCATTGGAAGAGCTAGGTACCCCTCCAGCTACTGCCCAGCAAACCCAGAACTCAAAACCAACCTCATTGCAAACCAAGGGTCGAACATCCATGTCTCTCAAAACGTATTAGGAAATTTGTCAGACGCGCTGCTCAACTGCCATGCCAAGACCTTGGACGAATAATATAACGCAGCATAAACGTTTTAGGTTCAAAATGGGTACGAGTCCACCCCTCTGATGAGGCTTAGCAGGGGAGTATCTCTCTCAGGGGCAGGGTAAATCAGATGCCTGAAGCAGTTTGACAGGGAACTGAACTTACGACATTTCTCATTACTTTCATCATAGAATAATAAGGAAAGGCAATAAAACTATAGATGTGAGGACCAGTAAGTTAAGTGGGAAGAATGTCCGTTGTAGGACAGAGAATGCCAGGGTAAGTTAGTAATAATTCTAAAACTGAAGTGTTTCGCTTCTCTCCTAACTGATTGACTGCTCACCCTTCACCACACCAAAATGACCCGGAGACACACAAAAAATCCTTTTGCACCACCTATCACAACAGGGATCCCAGTATGAACTCAGTATAACGACCTTGTGTCTTGCCTATTACAGATGAATGACAGTGGGACCAAAAAAAATGGTAAGGTGTGATGAAGAACCTTCAAACAGAGCAAATTATACCATGATACAGGAGAGACGGCGGGTTTAGGGAACAGAAATACAGGGGAGTACAGAAATACTAATAGAAGTGGAAATGTGGGGGCATGCACCCAGGTGACAATATCTTCTAGAACCAGAGGAATATTTCAAGCCACGCAATTCTGCCACTCCTGTCTAAAGAAAAGATTTGGTCATTCTATTAATCTGTCAACTCGAGACACTGGCATTGAGCAACCACACATGGTCTATTGGCAACAGAATCACCCATCAAAGCACAGGAAATGTAGTAACTAGGTACTAGCCCATACAATATGAATGTCAGCTGCCCTACATGCCAAGAACAGATGCATACTGGTAAGTAGCATATTCCATTCGAGGCATGTGGGCTGCTGAATTCATATCTGTGCATAGACTGTATAGCAGTATCTCCTGTGCCAGCTGCAGCAGTCTGAAAAAGAGTTTTGAGAACAGCCTGTCCTACAGCAGCTTGCTGGTTGGAGTGTACATCTGCGCAGTAGTGTTTGGTAAATGTATGTATGGTGGTCCATGTGGCTGCTCTACATATATTCTCTAGAAGAATGTTACCTAGGAAAGCCATGGATGCCCCTAACTTGCGTGTGGAATGCGCTCTTGGGGGAACTGTTAATGTGCGTTTAGCCTTTTGATAACATATCTGTATGCACTTAACAATCCATCTGGCTATACCCGATTTGGAAATGGGGTTGCCTTTGTGTTGTGGAGAGAAGGCAACAATCAGTTGCTTAGTTTTCCTGAAATCCTTTGTCCTGTCTATGTAATACAGGAGAGCTCTTTTAACATCTAATGTGTGCAGTGCTAGGTCTGCCACGGAGTCTGGATTTGGGAAGAAAACGGGCAGTTCTATGGTTTGGTTAATGTGGAACTGCGACACCACCTTAGGCATGAAGTTAGGGTTGGTACGAAGCACCACCCGATTAGCATGAATCTGTATGAAAGGCTCTTGAATAGTTAGGGCCTGAAGCTCACTAACTCTTCTTAGCGATGTGATTGCCACTAGAAAAGCCACTCTCCATGTCAGAAGCTGTATCTCACAAGAGTGAAGAGGTTCAAAGGGTGGTCCCATTAGTCTGGTGAGGACTATGTTTAGATTCCAGACGGGTGAAGGAGGGTGTCTGGAAGGAATCACTCTTTTGAGTCCTTCCATAAAAGCTTTAATGGCTGGCACCTTGAAAAGAGAAAGATGCTGCCTGGTTTGAAGATAAGCTGCCATCGCAGCCAAATGTATCCTGATGGAACTATATGCCAGATTGCATCTGTATAGATGCAACAAATAACATATAATGCTTTGCGTGGATGCATCTAGCGGATTTATGTCTTTATTGGAACAGTACATGACAAAGCGCTTCCATTTGGCCGCATAGCATGCCCTGGTAGTAGGTCTTCTTGCCTCCTTGATGATGTTCATACAGTCAGGGGGAAAGTTGAGGTAGCCTAACTCTATGATCTCAGGAGCCATTTTGCAAGGCTCAACTGTTGCGGATCTGGGTGCTGAATGTCTCCACGGCTCTGAGTGAGGAGACTGGGCTTGAGGCGCAGCCGTTGGTGAGGCACCACTGAAAGTTCTAGGAACGTGGTGTACCACGCCTGCCTTGCCCACGTTGGAGCACCTAGGATGAGCGTCATGGAGTGCTGCCGCAGTTTGCGTGCCACTAATATAGCAGTATGAGCGGTGCTGGAGGAAAAGCGTACGCAAATCTGCCTGACCAGTTCATCCATATCGCATTGCCCTGAGACGGCGGGTGTGGGAACCTGGCGGCGAAGGTTTGGCATTTTGCGTTTTCCTTTGTGGCGAATAGGTCTATCCCTGGATGACCCCACTGCTGGAAATATGGTTGGAGCACCGAGGGGTGTATCTCCCACTCGTGCATCTGATGGCTGTGCCTGCTGAGCAGGTCCGCCATCTGGTTGTCCTTGCCTGGGAGATGTTCCGCCATGAGGAACATGTTTCTTTGAATGGCCCACTTCCACATGCTCTGGGCTAGATGAGACAATTGTGGAGAGTGTGTGCCTCTCTGCTTCTGGATGTAATACATGGCAGTCATGTTGTCCGTCCGGATCAGCACGACTTTGTTGCACAAATGCAGTCTGAAGGCCTTCATCGCCATGAAGATCGCCATCAGCTCCAACAGGTTGATATGCATCTTTTGCTGCTGCGTCGTCCATAGTCCCTGCACTGTGTAATGGAGGACATGCGCTCCCCAACCCTGGAGAGATGCGTCAGTCATCAGCACTATCTGTGGTAGAGGCTCTTGGAACGGTCGTCCCCTGCAAAGGTTTTGTGTGTTCCACCAATGCAGAGAGTCGTATGCACGACCGGTCACCAACACTAGGTCTTTCAGATGCCCTTGAGCCTGGTTCCACTGTCGTGCCAAGCACTCCTGAAGCGGACGCATGTGTAGACTTGCGTGAGGGACTATGAAGATGCAGGAGGCCATCATACCTATCAGCTGCATGAATACCTGCGCTGGGAGTGAGTGTTGGGGCCTGAATCTCTGAATTAGCAATTGCATGCTGTTGACTCTGGCAGAGTTTGGTTGCGCTGTTGCCGTCAGAGTGTTTATTGTCGCACCTAGGTACTGTTGTACATGTGCGGGTTGAAGGTGTGATTTTGGGTAATTCAGTGAAAATCCTAGACTGTGTAGGAGGTGAATTGTTCTTGAGATATGGGACTTGTACATTTACTGGGCTGACTTTGCCTGGACAAGCCAGTCGTCCAGATAAGGATAGACATGGATGTGTTGTCTCCGAAGGTGCGCAGCCACTGTCGCCAAGCACCTGGTGAACACTCTGGGGGCAGTAGTGACCCCGAAAGGCAGGACCTTGAACTGTTAATGCTGATTGTTGATGGTGAACCTGAGATATTTCCTGTGACTTGGGTGAATGGGAATGTGGAAATATGCATCTTTCAGGTCTAGGGTTGCTAGGAAGTCCCCCTGACTGAGCAATGGTAGAACTTGCTGTAAAGTCAGCATGTGAAAATGTTCTGACAAGATGTACTGGTTTAGGGGTCTGAGATCTAGAATGGGCCGGAGAGACCCGTCCTTCTTTGGGATTAAGAAGTACAGTGAGTACACCCCCGTACCCTGCTGTTCTAAAGGCACGAGTTCTATGGTCCCTTTTTGCAGCATGCAGATTACTTCTTGCTGCAATAAGTGCATGTACTCTGCGGACATAGGACGGTGCCTTGGGGGTATGTTGGGTGGAGTGGAGGTTAGTTCCAGACAATATCCGTATTGGATAAGTTGTCTCACCCACCTGTCTGTGGTAATGGCTTCCCAGACCGGCAGGAACTGCTGAAGTCTTCCCCCAACCGGTGTTATATGGTCTGGGGGCAGTGACAAGACGTCACTGCTTATTGGTGGAGGAGGATCTGGCATTATTATTTCCACGTCCTCTGCCTTTAGTGCTGTTCCCACGATATCCACCCCTATTGGTCTTGTGATAGGTGGCCTGCGTGCTCCCCTTGTTGTATTGGGCTTGCTGTGATGCTTGACCTCTAGAGGCTCCCCTGTTACCGGAGCGATGAAAGGAACCGCCCCTGAACTGTTGCGACTGCAGAGCCCCCATGGATTTTGCTGTCTGTGTCTTTTTTAATTTTTTCAAGGGTCGTGTCTACATCAGGACCAAAGAGAAAGTCTGGGTTAACCGGATGATTGAGTAAAGTTGTTTGATCTCTGGCTTAAAGCCAGAGATGCGTAGCCAGGCATGCCTTCTAAGCATCACACTTGTGTTGATGGCCCTAGCTGCTGTGTCTGCTGCATCGAGCGCACACTTGATGGATGCATTGGAAATTAACTTTCCCTCCTGTATCAGCATTTCTGCTCCGTCCTTGTAAGCATCAGGCAGGTGTTGTAGTAGCTGCTCTAACGTGTCGTAATGAGCCCTATCATATCTGGCTAATAGGGCCTGTGTATTTGAGATCCTCCCAATATTAGCCGCTTGAGCCGCTACTCATTTGCCAGAAGCTTCTAAGATTTTGGATTCTTTGTCCGGAGGAGGAGCATCACCACTTGTCTGAGAGTTTGCTCACTTACGAGCATTAGCCAGCACTAGGGAGTCCAATGGGAGCTGGCCCTTGATGTACGTAGGGTCCACAGGCGCAGGCCGGTATTTCCTTTCAATCCTCGGGTTTACAACCCTTGCCCTTGTGGTCTCCTTGAAAATGTCAGTAGCATGTTTAAGGACATGCTTTAGCATAGGCAATGTCTTCACTGATCTTTCTGAAGTTGAGAAAGTATCAAACAAAAAGTCTTCCTCCACTGGGTCAGCGTGCATTTCCACGTCATGGTTATTAGCTGCTCTTTCAATTAGTGCGTTTAACGCAGCAGTATCTTCAGTAGGCGAGGTCTTGACGGTATAGGACTGAGTGTCAGGCGTGGTAAGTGGCTCAACAGGGTCAGTCCAGGGTTGAGGTTCCTCTTGATCTGTGTCAGCAGGATAAGCAAATTCATCCTCATTGTATCCCTCCCCCACATCCTCATTGGTGCGTGTGGGAGAATAGGCATGTTCTTGTCCATATCACTCCACAGGTTCAAAAAGAAA
The DNA here is from genome assembly GCF_964263255.1 of Lissotriton vulgaris. Taxonomy (NCBI): domain Eukaryota; kingdom Metazoa; phylum Chordata; class Amphibia; order Caudata; family Salamandridae; genus Lissotriton; species Lissotriton vulgaris. Next base: position 275,657 of record NW_028243100.1, read on the forward strand.
AGGTGAGGTGGCAGAATCCCTTTTCCTTTTGAGGGGGATTTTGTATGACCCCAACGGATTTTCTGGGACGATTTTCAGTTTTTAAATAGTGAGTCTGCCAGAATCCGAGTCTATGAACAGTTTTGACTGGTTGTCATATGAGGGTGCTTGGAACACCACATCCTCCTCAATGGGCTGAGTCCTCGAAACTACAGACACCTTTTTGGCCGTGTCAGTGCTTTTTTGAGGCTCGAACGCTTTGGGTCGAGCGATCGGAGGCAGTCCGTACTTAATTGGTGGCGTAAGCATTGGAGACGAACCAACCTTCTTCGAGGGTGGTGCTGTCTTCGATCCGACCGACTACGTCTGATCACTAGTCTGCTTGCAGCCTTGCATTGACTCGAGCTCTCGGTGCGCAGGAAGCACGCTCTTCTGTTTCGACGCGAAATGCTCTTTCTGGTCGAGTTTGCTCTTTGACTCGGCGGCTTTGCCCACTATTGGCTTGGAGGCTGAAAGCTTCGGATCAAGAGTCTTTTTAGCCTTGTGTCCTTTGCCCCGAGTCGCCATCTTTGGACGTCGACGGCGTCAACGCGATGTGCTTGACTGTAGAGACAGGCGTCGGCGCCCCGGTCTTCGGGCCGACGCCCCTTTGTGACCCCAAAGGGTCGATGACACTCTTAGATTTAATTGGAGCCGACGAGTCCGAGGCCGTCGATCCGAGGACTGTCTTCAGCAGTTTGTGTTTCGATTTAGCATCTGTCGGTTTTGGTTTTGATTTCACCACTGATTGTGGTTGATCGACCGATGGCTCCTTAGAAGTATTCTTAGCCGGGCCTTGACGCGGGGCTATTAAATGTGGATTGAGATCTTGGCTAAGGCCTTCCGGCGATGCCTCGACCTGAGCCTTAGAGAGTACAGTGTCAGTATTGGGCCCCGCGACTGCGGGTGGGCTTTGCTCATCGCTCGAGTCGTCATCGACGGCTCCGATGGCCTCTGCGTCGTCTCCTACCTCGACGATGTCTTCCTCATGGACGTAGTCTTCTTCTTCATCCACATCATAGTTAGAGTCGTGCTCCGACGCAGGGTCCGACTGCTGGTCAGGGTCCTCTTCATCGACGCCCTCGTTATCAGCCTCGAAGATGTTCTCCGGGTCTGGCGCAGTTTTCTGCGCCGACTGTCTTGCGGCGCGTTGAAGCCGAAGTGTCTTCTTTGACCGGAACTTTGAACAGGCCATGCAGCTGGCCTCGTCTTGGTCCTGGGATAGGCATTTATTGCACACAGGGTGCACGTCAATGTGAGGCTATTTGGAGTTGCAGACGGGGCATCGCTTGAACGTGCTGCGTTCCATCGTCATCGGGGCCTTCGGTGTCGAAAAAGGCAAACGGCCTTAGACGTCCTGTTTGAAGAACTGGATCAAGTAAGAGGCACCGAACAAAAGACAATACCGACGCCCAGAAGGCCTTTTGGCCTTGCGAAAAGTGTTTTATATTGATTCCGAACTTGAGTCAAGAAAGTACATCCGAACCCAATGGCGGAAAAAAACCAATCTGAAGATGGAGAGGATGCCCATGCGCACTGTAGTCCAGGGGAGGAGCCACCTATCTCGTGATACTTCGAAGACTCTTCCAGGACAACAATGTGCAATCATCCGGACCCAACACTAGGCACAGATATGAATTCAGCAGCCCACATGCCTCGAACAGCTATTTAAGAAAATAGTGCTCGGAGGCAGTAATTAAAGCCTACCAAGCAACAACACATGTAACAGGGGGTGTTACCATGGGAGGTTGCAACGTGAGACAAGGTGGTACTAAGGAGGGACTACTAAGCCTTTTGACCAAGGATCAGACAGTTTACAGTGGACAATGACAGAAGCCAATGAAAAATGTGGGCGGAGAGTGGGCAGAGCTTCAAGTCCCCATCTCAATACAGCATGCCTCGACCTACAAAGAACTGAACTGTTGTGAAAGAGGAAAATTGAACCAGAAAATTTCTGCTAGGTCTCAGAGTCATCTCCTGACTATGTTATTGGGTTTGATGCCTTTGGGGTTGTCTGTGCTTTACAAATTTCAAATGAAATCAAATATAGTAAAGTTCCTTTTCGGTGGAGAAATAACAATGCTACATTCTCTTGTAACGCCCTATTTCAAGTTTGGGAACATAGTAGTGGGAAAGTGAACACAGCTTGCATTGAATCAACTTGTTGGCTATTTCAGATAAAATGGGGCATTTTCCATTCACTGTCTGAAACTGAAGCTTAAAGGTGGAGTTTAAAGCTGAATGGCTAAAATGGGCAGTAATATTGATGGGAGAGAAGGGGTGCACAGTGTTCCAGCACATGCCTATGAAACACGGCCAGAAGATATATAGATAGAACAATCTGTAGGTTTACCTTGAAAGGGTGAATGTACTTAATGAAACTTAGCCCCAACCCTCAAGTAAGAGGTGTCCGTCACACAGGTGTTGACTGGGAGAGTGTCTTTATTTCGTTAGATAGCTCCGCTGGCTGAGTGCTTCCAATGGATTTCCGTTAACAGGCAGAGCCTGGAATTTTCATGTCAACCAGAGGCTGGAGATTTGAATCTCTGCAGCGCTGACACAAGGTTTCATCTGTCTGTGTTTTTACTTAACCCCTGGGGTTGTACATGAAGATCTTTTGCATGAATAAATAACGGGGGCCGATTTTTTGCGCTAGAAAATTATTGAAAAACATCCTTTAACAAGAAGTAAAAACGTATACTGTTAAGAGGCTGAGACTCCGATAATATACAGCCTTAGGTCGGTGATGGTCTTGTAAAAACCTCAGGCCAAACACTGCCAGTGTAATAAAACAGACCGCAGCTGTAGAATCTGCCCAGGGCAGTTGGCTACCACCGTCCAGAGGATGACTCCCAACCACAAACTGAGCAGCACTTAATCAATTAGGCACTGAAATGCCCTGTGAGCCAGCAGGTCAGATGTCAAACTTGCTAAGTGAGGTCAGACACGTGTCGCAGTAACGCACACCAATGACTCCCACCGGGTCAGCCGAGAAGCAAAGGTCATCAGGAAGGAAAAAGAGAGTAAAGTAAAATATCCCACTTGCGAGGCATGGCAGGGTGAGGTGAGGAAGCACCTGCAGGCACGGCCAATCGCTTTCTTAAAATGTACACAGAAAGCATTTCTCTGCACACAGGGGACCTGGGGGATTGTGGGGAGCATACATACCGATTCTGCACGTCTGTGTGCCTAGTTTGGATAGATGATTCTGCGTGGCGACTGGGGACGTCTGGGTGTGAGCAACTTTAAGCAGCTGGTATGGTTGTGCGTGGCTGGTGTTGTGGGAGGTTGACGTGGCTGATTCTGGGCAACTGGTTGAGAGTGCCCTTCTGATAGGCAAATGAACGCGAGTTGCTGCTAAAGACGTCTGGCTGTGCATTTCCCTGCCAACAATTGCCGTTGGTGAGCACGCTGCAGCCTAAAATTTCCAATAAAAACCACACCAATAAATTTGCAGGACCAGTGCACATAATAGTTTGTCTGTCACATAGGGACACGGGGGCTCCACTGTAGCAGTAGTGAACATAAATAAGGCTTTCTGATCGCATCGCATGTAATATGCTTCACAAAAATTGCAACGCAAGGCCAAAGTACCTTGTACCTGTAATAGGCCTCACCCGCTGTATCCAAGGGTGAGTGTCGGGCGAGCACAATGAAAGGAGCCCAGTTAACCAAAGTGCAGTACGTCACGGGTCCGTTGATATTGAAGGGCAGTACAGAGCAGCATCACACTACGTCTGACACAGGCATCCAGGCAAGGACAGGGCTTTAAGTGGGGTGAAAAAACGTGGGGGTTTCCAAGTGGCGTGGCCAATGTAATTAAGGGCGTGGCGTAAGCTAAAAATGTGTGCTTAGCATAGCGTGCTGCCCGACTTGTAGTTTGCGGGATGTCATTGCATCCAAATATGATACAACACGTAAAATCCTACCTATAACAAGTCAGGACCATTTCGTTTTCTCGATGGTTGTTAGCTGAATAAGATAAATAAGTAGCAACTACGGCTGGTTTATAATATTGAAAAAGCTTCCACTTACAGCCCTCGTGACACCGCGACAATATTGCTGCTCCAGAGTTTCAAAAAGAGAAGGCAAATCCAAAGCGAAAATGACTTTCTTTAAAAGCTTTTCCCTTCCCCTAGAACGCTAACCTGACATGACGTCATGCCGTACCTTCTCCAGAAGTGAGTAGTGAGCACGCGCACATGGATGTGCCTGCTGTCACTGAAGTCCGGATAAAAAACGGACGCCTGTGCCAGGGCACAAAACAGAGCCCGATAGAGACCCGTTTCGAGGCTTCCTTTAAAAAACTTCCGGTGATACCCGGCCCACTTAAAGCCCTGGGCATGGACATGTGGGGCAGGCTGACTGCACGAGTCGGGCACCGTAGACCTGCACCTCATTAAAGATTCCCGCCCCAAAGTAGGGTTACAGACCCGTGGAAGGGGAGTGTGAGGGACAGTTGCGCACCATGGTGGGGCAGCGCATCAGCAGACCATAAAGTGCTGAGCAGAGGGGCAGATAGATGGCGCCGGCAGATCTGACACAACGTGTAACAACAAGGCTTAATGTATGAAGAGGCAGTCAGGAACAGTTGAAAGTACCTGGGCTCCGAAATACCAGGGCACCACAGCAACTACGTCTGCAGAACTCATTCAGGGGAGGAAATATTCAGAAAGCATAAAAAAAGGAACAGCTTTAAGTGCTAAAATTAGGCCGACCGTGGGACGGCGCTTCTGTCGTTGCAGAGACTAAAAACAAGTCTGTGTCAGTATATTTACCAGAAAGAGACGCATATTAATGTGTGATTCATATAATGGGAACAAAGAGATCCTGAGCCATGGCTGCACGCCGAATCCACAAAAAGGCAGAGAAGCCTTGCTAAAGAACACCTCAAAGGGCAGCGGGGCCTAGCGGTGGATCTCGGGAAGATCCAGGTAAGAAGAGCCTCACCGAGCTGAACCTCAAATGGTAGGGGATCTAGCTGGTAATCACGGTCGGAATGGTCTTTAGGCAGGGTTACTGGAATTACGCGACTGGGGAACACCAAATGATGCGTCAGAGTTGACGCAGCAAAAAAGCAAAACTATGTGGCATACTGCAGCACTCTTTTTTATACTATTACTTCCTTGTTTCGAAATGTTTACACACGTAAAAGGTACTGTCTGGGCAAAGATTTCACATCATTAGTACCACTTTAACAACGAAAAACAGAAAAAAACAAAAGATGGCCACTTAACATTCGCAAAGGACCCTCCCTGCATGTGAATACGTGGCCACGTTTTTAGTACGTTTTGATCCGTTTGAGCTAGAAACATTTTTTTTTCTTCACAGATTATATGGCAAATGCAGTAAACTTATGCGAGAAAGCTGTGGCAGCAGAATCACATAATTCCAGTGGCCCTTTCATAGGGCAACCAGGCAGTGCCGAGGTCTGGTTTCACAGGTCACTGCGTAAGCCTTTTTTTTGGCCGGTTGTGGGTCTGGTTTATGGTCTGCTGGGTCGGGTTTTCACTGTCGATTTCCCCTGTATTAAAACAAACACTGCCTGCAGCAAGCTCAAATACATCCAGTCTTCTAAACTTTTCAAAACAGTGATACAATATGTTCTTACAAGTTCATTACTGCCATCATTTGCAAACATGGGCCACATTTTTAGCTTACGGCTTTGCTATTGAGGGCCACTTTTATTTTGGTGCCCAGGCCTATTTTCTGTCCCAGTCCCACCCTTCTGTTTATCTTTCGAAGATCCAGGTGAGAAAAGCCTAGTCGTGGAGAACACTATGGGACACGGGGTGGGTGCAGAAACGATGAGCTCTGTAAACTCCAGTTAGAGCCGCCTCACTAAAGCGAACATCAAAGGGCATGGGCTACAGATGACGAGCTTTGGAAACTCCAGGTTAGCAGAGCCAAAAAAGACAAATAACACCTCCGCGGTAAGAGGAATCCTCGTTAAGGATACCCCACCATTCGGGGCTTGAGGAGCCCCAATGCACCCTAGAACGAGGCGCTGCGGAACCCCCTTCTGTGGTTTCTCTCGGGTTGATGTGCTGTATTCTCTTGACTAAATGCACAGCGCACCTAAAACTACCAGATCAAGTCGTGCTCAAAAATACTTGGAAAAATAACCGTTTCTATATTAACACTGGTGGAGTGGCGGACTGGTGCCTGGTAAGCGATCTGACCCCTCACGCTGTCAGCTGTCAGAGCTGCACAATCCTGACCCCAATGCACGTGTTTGGGTGCACTGCGCTGCACGCATACCTCCGCGCTACTGGAATCAGAATACCGATAGTCGGAATGAGTGAGAGGAGTGTTCAGTCACATGAAAGTGGGAAACGCATTCCACCGCCCCCGTTAGCGTCATTCAACGCTGTACAGAGCTCTTCAAAGGCGAGCATCAAATTCTACTGCCGCCTGGGTCAGCATCATTCAGGCGGGAAGTAAAACAATACAGCGAAACAACAAGCCGCATTCCACTGCTCCTGCCTGAGAAGCATTTAAAGCTATGTAAAAAAAAAAATGCAGCACAGCAAACGCTGCTTTCCACTGACTTTTGCGTTAGCATCATTCACTACTATCCATACAATATAGGACTGCGCGACAGCATAAATGACATGCCACCGCCCCTGCGTGAGCAGCACCCAACACCGTGCGCACAAAACATAACTCAAAAGGCAAACACCTCATTCCACCAAATCACTGCCTTCTGAGTTAGCCTCATTCAGTAATGTATTTAAAACACAGCACTGCAACAGCACAAGCCCTGTTCCATTTGCGTGAGGACCATCCAACGTGGGGCATAAAACTCATTACTGAAAAGGCAATCACAGAATAAATTCTATTAACTTGTGCGTTAGTTTCCTTCAATGATGTACTTAAAGCCCTCTACTTCAGTACCGTAGGCTACGTTCCACTACCTCTACATAAGGAGCATCCAGTGCTATGCTTAAAACTCAAACAAAACAGGTGATGGACAGAATGTGGATCAATGTCACACATTCACCCCAGTCCAAAGATCTGGGCCCAAATCCATCGTTTTTTTGCACTCTACACCACCCTGGGTTAGACAATGGCGATATGCAAATCAGCTCTGACCCTGTGCCCCATGGGAACAGTCCAGTCCGAACTACAAAAGCCATGTCCTTCCCAGAACGGAATCAAGCATCCGAGGACCAGACCGGTTTCGAGGTAACACCTCTCATCAGCCCGGCTAGCTTGACTCCAGTGGTGTGGAGTGCCTGGGACCCACGTCTGAGCATCCCCAGCGCACTTATGGCGGCAATTGCAAACAAAACAGGTGATGGACAGAATGTGGATCAATGTCACACATTCACCCCAGTCCAAAGATCCGGGCCCAAATCCATCGTTTTTTTGCACTCCACACCACCCTGGGTTAGACAATGGCGATATGCAAATCAGCTCTGAACCTGTGCCCCATGGGAACAGTCCAGTCTGAACTACAAAAGCCATGTCCTTCCCAGAACGGAATCAAGCATCCGAGGACCGGACCGGTTTCGAGGTAACACCTCTCATCAGCCCGGCTAGCTTGACTCCAGTGGTGTGAAGTGCCTGGGACCTACGTCTGAGCATCCCCAGCGCACTTATGGCGGCAATTGCAAACAAAACAGGTGATGGACAGAATGTGGATCAATGTCACACATTCACCCCAGTCCAAAGATCTGGGCCCAAATCCATCCAGCTGATTTGCATATCGCCATTGTCTAACCCAGGGTGGTGTGGAGTGCAAAAAAACGATGGATTTGGGCCCAGATCTTTGGACTTGGGTGAGTGTGTGACATTGATCCACATTCGGTCCATCACCTGTTGTGTTTGCATATTCCGCCCTAAGTGCGCTGGGGATGCCCAGACGTGGGTCCCAGGCACTCCACACCACTGGAGTCAAGCTAGCCGGGCTGATGAGAGGTGTTACCTCGAAACCGGTCCGGTCCTCGGATGCTTGATTCCGTTCTGGGAAGGACATGGCTATTGTAGTTCGGACTAGACTGTTCCCATGGGGCACAGGGTTAGAGCTGATTTGCATATCGCCATTGTCTAACCCAGGGTGGTGTGGAGTGCAAAAAAACGATGGATTTGGGCCCAGATCTTTGGACTGGGGTGAGTGTGTGACATTGATCCACATTCGGTCCATCACCTGTTGTGTTTGCATATTCCGCACTAAGTGCGCTGGGGATGCCCAGACGTGGGTCCCAGGCACTCCACACCACTGGAGTCAAGCTAGCCGGGCTGATGAGAGGTGTTACCTCGAAACCGGTCCAGTCCTCGGATGCTTGATTCCGTTCTGGGAAGGACATGGCTTTTGTAGTTCGGACTGGACTGTTCCCATGGGGCACAGGGTCAGAGCTGATTTGCATATCGCCATTGTCTAACCCAGGGTGGTGTGGAGTGCAAAAAAACGATGGATTTGGGCTCAGATCTTTGGACTGGGGTGAGTGTGTGACATTGATCCACATTCGGTCCATCACCTGTTGTGTTTGCATATTCCGCTCTAAGTGCGCTGGGGATGCCCAGACATGGGTCCCAGGCACTCCACACCACTGGAGTCAAGCTAGCCGGGCTGATGAGGTGTTACCTCGAAACCGGTCCGGTCTTCGGATGCTTGATTCCGTTCTGGGAAGGACATGGCTTTTGTAGTTCGGACTGGACTGTTCCCATGGGGCACAGGGTCAGAGCTGATTTGCATATCGCCATTGTCTAACCCAGGGTGGTGTGGAGTGCAAAAAAACGATGGATTTGGGCCCAGATCTTTGGACTGGGGTGAGTGTGTGACATTGATCCACATTCGGTCCATCACCTGTTGTGTTTGCATGCTTAAAACTCAGGCACTGCTAAGGGAAACACCACATTCCACTGCCTTCTGTGTTAGCACCACTGAAAGCTGTGCTTAAAACACAGTACTGCAAAAGCAAACATGGCTTTCAACTGACTCTTAGTGCGGAGGATCAAAAGTTAAGCATAAAATACAGCTCTGCAATGTCCCAGAATGAGCAGCATCCTATGCTATGCATAAAACATGGTACTGCAAAACAGACACAGCATTCCAATGTATTGGCATCAGGCACACCCAATGCTATGCATAAAACATAGTATTGCAAAAGACACGGACCTCATTCGACTGTCCCTGCAAGATGCGCACCCTATCCCATGCATAAAACATAGTACTGCAAAACACACACACACCTCATTCCACTGTCCCTGCAAGAGCCGCATCCTATACTATGCATAAAGCATAGTACTGCAAAACACACACACACACCTCATTCCACTGTCCCTGCAAGAGCCGCATCCTATTCTATGCATAAAGCATAGTACTGCAAAACACACACACACACCTCATTCCACTGTCCCTGCAAGAGCCGCATCCTATACTATGCATAAAGCATAGTATTGCAAAACACACACACAGCATTCCACTGGCCCTGCATGAGGCGCATCCAAAGCAAAGCATAAAACATAGTACTGCAAAACACACACACCTCATTCCACTGTGCCTTCAAGAAGCGCATCCTATCCTATGCATTAAACATGGTACTTCAAAAACAAACATCGCAATCCACTGTCCCAGCATGAGGCGTACCCAAAGCTATGCATAAAACACAGTACTGCAAAATAGAACACAGCATTCCACTGTCCCGGAACAAGGCACATCCAATGCTGTGCATAAAGCACAGTACTGCAAAAAATACACACCACATTCCACTGTCCCGACATGAGGCGCATCCAAAGCTATGCATACAACATAGTACTGCAAAATAGCACACAGCATTCCACTGTCCCGGCATGAGGCGCAACCTATGCTATGCATAAAGCATGGTACTGTAAAAAACACACACCGCATCCTACTGTCCCGGCATGAGGTCCACTCAATGTTATGCATAAATCATTTTCATTTAATTTCATTTCATAAATCTTTATTTCGGTAATATTATCACCATAAAAGATACACAAAGTACATTCATCATTGATAAAACAGTAAAAACTTTAAAACATCACAGTTCATTCCTAATGCAACAAATTTATAATTACAAGATTCGGGATCAGAGTACACTTAGTGACCAGCCTTAAGACTCTGTATCCTCAGCGTCCACATTGCACCTAGATAATTAGCTACAGCAAAAACAATGTGGTCAGTCATGTCTGTCTTTAGTACTCTGAACGCGGCCAAGCACTCTGCATAAATCATAGTACTGCAAAAAATACACCGCATTCCACTGCCCCAGCATGAGGCGCATCCTATGCTATGCATAAAACATAGTACAGCAAAACACACCGCATCCCACTGTCCCGGCATGAAGTCCACTCAATGTTATGCATAAATCATAGTACTGCAAAAAATACACAGCATTCCACTGCCTCAGCATGAGGCGCATCCAATGCTATGCATAAAAAACACAGTGATGTAAAAAACAAAAACACACACACCACATTCGCCTGTAACAACAAGGGGCGCATCCAAAGCTATGCATAAAACAGAGTACTGCAAAATTGCACACCGCATTCCAATGTCCCGGCTTGAAGCACACCAAATGCTAAGCGTAAAACATAGTACTGAATTAAACACACACCACATTCAACTGTCACGGCATGATTCACACCAAATACTGAGCATAAATTTTTGATTTTGACTGTGGCAGAAGAGAGGACACTGTACAGTCTTCAAATAAAGTAGATGAACTCGCCTTGGGCGGCGTCTTCTTTGGAGGTGTCTCTTGCGGTTTGATTTTAGCGGCTGCCTCAGCCGCGAAGACGCCCTACCGCAGAGAGAGCGGGTCCACAACGCCATCAGCACAAGGCGTATTGTTTGGAAAGCTGAGCCCGTTTTGAAGTGACATTGGATGTTTCAGGTTCCCAGTCTCACATGCCACATGTAACCCACTGGGGAAAGATTTGCATATATTTTGAGGGAGCAACGACACCCACTGAGGTTTGATTTAGCAACGTGGACTACAACCTAAAATAGGACTTTGAAGGAACGATTCCCTCTCTAGAGTCGTGTTTTGGTGTCTCTGGTCACATTTGATAAAGAAATTACATTGTTGCTTAACTACTTGGTCATGGACTCCTCAATGACTTATGTACTTTTAATGTATGTTTGTTCGGGTTGACTCAGTGCCCATTGGATTCCCAATGTTGGACTGATGTTCTGATTTGTTACCTTTGCCTCAAATTGTAAAGTGCTCTGATATCCTTCGGGATCAAGTTCGCGCTATATAAAACGTTATAAATAAATAAAATAAATAAATAGTACTGCAAAGGAGAACACTCCATTCCACTGTCCCGGTATGCTGCACACCTAATGCTATGCATAAAACTTAGTGGTGAAAAAAGAAGAAAAAAAATCACATTCTCACTGTCCCTTCATGCGCCACATCCAATGCTATGCCTAAAACATAAGACTGCAAAACAGCACACAGCATTCCACTGTCTCAGTATTGGGTGCTGCCTCTGCTATGCATAAAAATATAGTACTGCAAAAAACACACCGGAATCCACTGTCCCAGCATGAGGCGCATCCAAAGCAATGCATAAAACAGAGGGCCAGATTTACGACCCTATTTTGCGGCCGCAAACGGGAGAACCTCCCGTTTGCGGCTGCAAAGAAGGGCAATAGCATGTACAAGTGCTATTTTACGAGTCCCTGACTTGCAAAATAGCATTTGCGACTCTCGCTATTAGGAAGGGGCGTCCCTTCCTAATAGCAAGTCAACATGCAATGTACTAGTGTTTTGCGACCGCATTTGCGGCCGTAAAACACTCGCAGTTTACCACCACACTTCAAGTAGGTGGTAAACCACTCGCAAAGGGGAAGGGGACCCTAGGGTACCCCTTCCCCTTTGTATGTTGGAAAATATATTTTAAGAGCAGGCAGTGGTCCAAGAGACCACTGCCTGCCCTTAAAATAAAAATGAAATTGAAAAGTTTCATTTTTCTTTTTTAAATGCATCCCGTTTTCCTTTAAGGAAAACAGGATGCATTAAAAAAAAGAAAAAATGCTGCTTTATTAAAAAGCAGTCCCAGACATGGTGGTCTGCTGAGCCCAACAGGCCACCATCCATGGGAGGGGTATAATTCCCAATGGGCTCGCAAATTGCGAGAGGCATGTTAATAATAATGAGACTTGCAATTTGCGACCCCATTGGGAAGCGCAAACAGTGTGAAATACACTTGTTGTACATCGGAACTTGCGCCTCGCTAATTGCTACTTGCAAAAGAGACGCAATTTGCAATGTGCAATTTTCTTGGTCGAACATCTGGCCCATAGTGAAGTTTAAAAAAATAAAATAAATCGCATTCCATTGTCCATCCATGCGGCGCATCCAATGCTATGCATAAAATATCGTACTGCAAAAAACAAGCACGCATTCCATTGTTATGGCATGATGTACACCTAATGCTAAGCATAAAACATAGTACTGCAAAAAACACATACCGCATTCCACTGTCATGGCATGATGTAAACCTAATGCTATGTATAAAATTTAGTACTGCAAAAAACACACATCATATTCCACTGTCCCTCCATGAGGCGCATCCAATCCTATGCATAAAACGGAGGAGAATAACATCATCTCCCAATTCCAGGCAGGATTTAGGGCATGCACAAGCACTGTTGACCAGGCATTTAGGCTGGTTTTACTGCACTGGAAGATAGTAACCATTGGCAAGGGCAGTCTGTGCTTGGCCTTTATTGATTTAAAGACCGCGTTTGACCTGGTTCCCCGAGAGCGCCTGTGGACGGTTTTGCGGGAAATGGGGTTCCCCTTGCCCATTCTGAATTTGCTGGCCCGTATGCACAATGGAAATTATACTTGCATCCGGTGGGGCACACAGGAGCAGAAAACTGACAAAATCCCGGTAAACTGAGGTGTCCGCCAGGGATGCGTCCTGGCGCAGACCCTCTTTTCATTGTTTGTAAATGGGGTTGTTTCATTTTTATCTGATATTGATGCCGATGCCCCTACCCTGGCCCGTGTTAAAGTCCCCGCTATGCTCTTTGCGGATGATACGCTACTGGTATCCAAAACACCTATGGGGCTCCAAAAGCTATTGGATCGGTTCTGCACATTTTGTAACTTAACCCCTTCGAAGCTAATGACGAGCTGGGCTTGTCATGGCGCTTACCTGCCGTGCGCGGATGACAAGGCCAGCTCGTCATGAATAATGGTCATTTTGGTTCTTCAGCGCAGGATGGGAAAACGCCTAGCAGCCATGTGGTTAAGGGGCTTAGTCATTAATACAACCAAAACCAAGCTCCTTTATTTCAACCCTAGCAAGAAAGCTAACTGCACGTTTACACTTTACCGGGTGCCCTTAGAGCGTGTTAAAACATTTGACTATCTGGGGATAAGGATATCTGATCAATTGAAATGGCATCCACATATTGAGAAAATGGCCCTGAACCACAAACGTGTCCTGGGAGTCATTGGGAGGGAACATAGAGCCTCAATATCCAGACCTATAGCACCTGCACTGGAGATTTATTCTGCAAAAGCTATAGGTAGTGCATTGTATGGAGCGTAGCTCTGGGGTTTTTAACAATGTTTATCCCTTTGTTATGGCTGAAAATAAGTTTTTTAGGGAGCTCGTTTCACTACCTAGGGGTACTCCAAGCAAATCACTCCAATATGACCTTGGACGTCGATCAATTAGAGATCTTATTATCTTGCGCCCACTTCTCTATTGGGCTCGTCTGTGGCGTACACCTGAGCTATCTAGCTACGCAGATGGCCTTAGAGAAGTCATGAAAATGCAGGGGTCCCATAAAATTGTTTGGCTTACTAGGGTAAAGAAGTTTTTATTGGCAATTGGTTTTAATATTGCATGGGAGATAGGTGTATCAGTGTCTAAACTGGAGATCAAGAGAGCTTATTGGCTATGGGTTGATGTCCAAGATTCTAGAGATACCAACCTGGGCAGGTTGACAGATGAGTTCCGTCTACACAAGACAGTACATCGTCTTGAACCCTATCTGGATTTCATTAGGAAACCCAGAGATAGGGCCTTATATATTCAGTTCAGACTTTTGAACTCCTCTGGTTCATGAACGCACCTGCAAGTGGAAACCCCCGAACCAAACACCTGCCAATTGCCCATTTTGTACTGATGCACCTGAAACCATCCCTCATTTTTTCTTGGTATGTCGCGCCTATAACAAACCTAGGTCCAAATGGTTAAAACCTGTTTGCCGTCAGCTTGAGACCAAGAATCATGCCTCTGCCCTTAGAATCTTGCAGACAGATCCTAACACCACCCTAGCTTGTGGGGTGGCCAAATTTCTTAGTTGGGCATGGGTGATCAGACTGAAAGTCCCAAGATAATTTTATAAGGCGACTGCTTCTTAATCATTTCCAAAGCTGTAATTGGTTTAATGATTTTTTATTCTTGTATCCTCGTTTAGGTGCTTATGTATTGTGTTTTATAAATGAATTGTATTTTAACTGCCATGTGCTTTTTAAAATATTTCATATCGAAATAAAGCTTTGTCCAAACATAATAAAACATAATACTGCAAAAAAGACATTGCATTCCACTGTCCCAGCATGAGGCGCACCCAATGCTATGCATAAAGAAAAAGTTACTTACCTTCGGTAACAATATAGCTGTAAGAGGCGTATATTAGTTCTAGATTACTTACCTGAGATTTACCCCCAAGCGTCAAACTGGATCCAGAGATTGTTTTTCGTAGCAGCACCCCTGTGCGTCGATAGGTGGCGTTGTTTGACTACGTTCATCGTCTGCGTCGTGGTCGCCGGGATTACGTTGCTGTAGCTACTTAGACGCTGCCCTCGCGCGCTATCCGTTCTTTACACAACATTCCACGCCAGAAGCGCAGAACCGTGCAAGACAGTGACCACTAGTCTTGCACAGGGTGTGGTTCCCCAGTCCTGGAAGCAGGCAATGATTATTCCCCTGCTTAAAAAGCCTGGTCTGGATGTGGAGGTGTTAGCGAATTATAGACCTATTTCGCTCCTGCCGGCTTTTGCGAAGGTCATTGAAAAGCACGTGCATAAGGTGCTTGCCGATTATCTGGAGTCCCACGACCTACTGCACCCTACCCAGTCGGGTTTCCGCGCCAATCTTAGCACCGAAACAGCTCTCCTGGAAGTCTCGGAGGCGATAAAGGAGGTGCTGGATTCGGGCGGGAGAGCGATGCTGGTGATGTTAGATCTGTCGGCGGCCTTTGACACCGTCCCTCATGAGGGTCTGCTTGCTAGACTCTCAGAGATTGGTCTTCGAGGGACAGTGCTCCAGTGGTTTCGATCTTTCCTGGCAGGCCGTCGACAAACGGTCTGGGCTTCTGCTTGCTCCGCCGAGATGTCGCCATTGGGTGTCGGAGTTCCTCAGGGCTCTGTTCTGAGCCCAACTCTATTTAACATCTTCATGACCCCTCTGGCGGCACTGGCGGAGTCCTTCGGGGCCCAGATCGTTTCCTACGCCGATGACACCCAGCTCCTCTTCACCTGTGAGAGGGGTGCGGACTTCGATGGAGGTAGGATCCAGGGTTGCCTTGAGGCTGTGTTTCAGTGGTTCCATCATAACAGCCTCAAGTGCAACTCGGATAAATCCGAGGTCCTCTTTTTTGGGTGCAGTTCGGACCCGGACTGGAAAGTGTGGTGGCCCGAGAACATGTTTCCACCAGCAAGTTCGTCCCAGGTGGCTAAAAACCTTGGGATTAAGATAGACAATGGCCTCACACTACGCTCGCAGGTAATCGGTCTCACTGGCACCTGATTTGGCCTACTCCGGATGCTTCGCAAGTTCCTTCCCCTGTTATCGGAGGAACACAGGAAGATCACGGTGCAGGCGATTATAGGCTCGAGAATTGACTATTCCAACGTCCTCTATCTCGGCCTGCCAGAATACCTGCTCCAACGGTTACAGGTTGTCCAGAATTCGGCAGCACGTGCCATCTTTGGACTATCTCCCCGTGCCAGAGCCTCGGGTCTCCTGGAGGCTTTGCACTGGCTGCCTGTCCGGAAGCGGATTATTTTTAAGACTCTTACCCTGGCACACAAAGCCTTGCACGCCTCCGGAGCAAAATATCTTCAGAAAAGGCTGACCTTTTACCTTCCTGCCAGGTCGCTTAGGTCTGAAGCCTTGTCTCTTGCTGCGGTTCCCCGCGTGAAGAGAGCTCGCATCGGTGGCCGCTCTTTTAAATTACTAGCGCCTCAGTTGTGGAATAAACTGCCTGTGTCCCTGCGCAGCACTCCTAACCTGTTGGCCTTTAGGAAGGGGCTTAAAACCTGGCTTTTCACCTCTTAGTTTCGGGCCCTATTAGGTTTCCTTTTTTTCTCTGTCTTTATTTACTTTCCCTGTTGTGTTATGAGATTAGTGTGCAATTCAAAGCGTCGGGACACTCTTTCGAGTAGCCGCACGCTATATAAATCCCCTGTATAACATAACATAACATAACATAACTAGTGCACAAAACTAGGGCCCTGAAAGGAAGTCCTTAATCCTAGAAGTCAGTGCGCAGAATGGGGAGGATGGGTGGGGGGCGGTAAGGAATCTATAACTAATATATGTCTCTTACAGATACATCGTTACCAAAGGTAAGTAACTTTTTCATCTGAAAGAGTCTATTAGTTATAGATTCCTTACATTAGAATAAATAACCCAGCAATACCAACCCCAGAGGTGAGTCTGCGAACCAAGTTCACACCAGGAAGTCCTGGAGAAGAGAACGGCCAAAGAAGCTGTCTCTCCGGACTTGAGAGTCCAGGCAGTAGTGTTTGGTGAACGTATGCAGAGATGCCCACATGGCTGCCTGGCAGATATCATGAAGGGGAACTCCACATTGCAAAGCAGGAGTGGCTGCCGTCGCCCTGGTGGAATGGGCGCGCAATCCTACTGGAGGGTCCATCTTTGCCAAAGAGTAACACATTTTAATGCAAAGAAGGACCCACTGGGAGATGGTCAGTTTTTGCACGACCTGACCTTTATTGGCGCCCACATAGCTAACTAACAGTTGGTCATAGAAAGATAGCGCAAGGTTTGGATCCAGGCGGTGGAGCCTCTCTTCCTCTTTTTTTATTTTTAATAAAACTGTTTTTATTGCAGGTGGAATAGCATAACACAGCTGGTCATTACCTACAACCCTGAGGCGGGCAGCGTGCGACAATCGAGAGAAATGAAAACGGTACACGGCCTTTGTGCCGACATCCCGGGGGCTCGGCGGCGGTGACATATCATAGTATAGTGCTATGACCAAATATATGACCATGGTAAATGCAAACTGACTGTTTGGTATCTTCTCGTTTTTATAAACAATGATTATCTTATAACAAGAACACCTAATTGAATAGAAAAGCAGAGTCAAATAGTAGTCACAATTAGTGTATCACATAAGAATTAGTATCTAGTTCAAACATAGCACAAATTAGCGCAAGATTCGTCCTACAGGTCCAATACGCGACATAGCTAGTTCAACCGTAGGAGAATCACAAAGTTCACCCCTATAAGCATTCCAGTGACCCCATTTTCTGTCCCACACCTTAGGGCAGCCATGCACTTTGTATACTGTCTTCTCTGCAATCATACATCGATCCATTTCGGCCACCCAGCCCACCACCAGCGGTCTGTCTTGGGAGCCCCATTTCATCGCAATGGAGCGTTTGGCCAGCAGAAATCCCAGTGATGCCCACTGTAGTTCCTGAACATTAAGGTCATTGGCCCTCCATATATCCAGGACACATGGCCTAGGCAATGAGGAGAGCGGCTTACCCAAGGAGTCACTCATTTTTCTGATAATGCCCCCCCCTCTCTTCCTCTTTTGAAGGATGCGGAAAGAAGGTGGGCAAAGTGATGGTTTGACCAATGTGGAAAGAAGTAACCACTTTGGGAAGAAAGGAAGGTCTGGTTCTTAGGACAACCTTGTCCGGATGAACAGCAAGAAAAGGAGGCTTAGAAGACAGCGGATGAAGATCACTCACCCTGCGAGCAGAGGTGATGGGCACTAGGAAAGCAATCTTTCAAATTAAAGGACAGTTATGTAGTGGCTCGAAAGGAACGCACATAAGGTATGTCAGAACTAAGTTCAAGTCCCACTGAGGCATTACGAAAGGAATAGGAGGAAAGAGGTGAGTAATGTCATTAAGGAATCTATTTACAATGAGTGACTTGAAAAGAGAAGGCTGATCAGGCAGCCAAAGAAAGGCTGTGATGGCTGAAAGATAACCCTTAAGTGTGCCCAGTGCAGAGACCTGCTAGGCCAAAGAAAGGAGGGACAAAGAACTTCAGAAAGAGGGGCAGAGAGGGGATCCACAGCCTTTGATGTGCACCATGCCACAAATTTGTTCTAGCCACAGGCGTAAACCGCCTAGGTGGAGAGAAGCCTGGCAGCTAAGATAACATTACAGACATCGGGAGGATGGTCAAAAGCCATCAGCTGTCGCCGCTAAATCTCCACGCAAGGAGCAGGAGGCTGGACAGGCTCGGGTGAAGGACCATCCCACGCTTCTGCGACAGAAGATCCTCCCGAAGAGGCAGTCGGATCGGAGGATCGATGGCCAGATGCAACAGCTCAGGATACCCGACTCTTCGTGCCTAATCCGGAGCAACAAGAATGACTTAGGCCCAGTCAAGCTTGATCTTCAGTACTCTGGGCAGAAGTGGTATAGGCGGAAAGGAGGATAGAAGACCGCAACTCCACTCGTGACGAAAAGCGTAACTGAGCGAGTGCGCCTTGGAAATTCGAACGCGCAGAACTGATGACATTGCGTTCTCTTCGGTGGTGAATAGATCTAACCAAGGCTCTCCCCACTGCAGAAAAAGACCTTGCACCACCTCCGAGTGAAGGCGCCATTCGTGCTCCATCATGCACCCGTGGCTGAATTTATCCGCACTGGCTTTCAGTGAACCTACTAGGTGTTGTATCACCAGGGATATGCCCAGATGTTCCAGCCATGTCCAGAGGCGAAGGGCCCCTTGACATAGGGTCCATGACCCCACCCCGTCCTTTTTGGTGCAGTAGCACATGGCGGTGGTGTTGTCCGTGAACACCTGCACTACTCCGGACAGAGGGAAGGAATGCCTTCAGTGCAAGACAAATTGCCTGGAGTTCCAGAAGGTTGATGTGGAGCCCAGACTCTGCCGGAGACCAGAGGCCTCTGATCTCCGCAGCTCTCATATGGCCGCCCCATCCCAGAAGTGATGCATCTGTCAAAACTGTGAACTCTGGTTGGGGAAGGGAGAGGGATCTGCTGTTGACCCAATCCTGGTTCGTTAGTCACCACTGCAGTTGGGGTGCAGTGCCCTTCGAGATCTGGACGCAATCTGAAAGATTCCTCTGATGCTGTGCCCACTGGAACTTCAGGTCTCACAGCAGAGCCTGCATATGTCACCTGATCCACCAGCAGGAAATAGGAGGCCATGAGGCCCAGCAGCCTCAGGGTCATTCTGACCGAAACCCAGGATAGAGGATAAAAGATCGGATCATAGCACGAATATCCCAGACTCGCTGCTCGGGAGGATAGGCCCAAAACTGCGTTGTGTCCAGAACCGCTCTGATGAAGAGGAGCTTCAGAGAGGGACTCAGGTGTGACTTCGGCACATTGATAGAGAATCCAGCGAATGCAGGAGGTCCGCCATAGTTTGGAGGTGGGAGACAACAGCCTGGGGTGAGCCCATCTTCAACAGACAGTCATCGAGATAGGGAAAGACTGGAAACTCTGATCTGCGCAGAAGAGCTGCGACCACCACCATCACTTTCGTGAAAAACCCGAGGGGCGCTGGTAAGGCGAAAGGGGAGCACGGTGAACTAACAATGCTTGTGGCCTACCGTGATCCGTAGCCAACGCCTGTGGGCTGGGTGTACGGGGATGCGGAAATAGGCGTCCTGCAAGTCCAATGCTACCATCCAGTCTCCAGGGTCAAGGGCAAACAGAACCTGAGCCAAAGTCAACATCTTGAACTTCTCCTTCCAGAGGAAGTGTCCGACGTCCCTGAGGTCCACTAGGATGCAGGCACTTGTCCTTCTTGGGTACCAGAAAGTAGTGGCAATAGCAACCATAACCTACTTCTGGCACAGGGACGTGCTGAATGGCTCCCTTGGCCAAGAGAGTCGCAACTTCCGGCGGAGAAGGGCCAAGTGATCCTCCGACATGCGGTGGAATTGAGGTGGCATGGATGGAGGGGTAGTTTCGAAGGGGAAGGAGTAGCCCCTTCAGACTATCTGCAAAATCCACCTGTCCGGCGTGATATTTTGCCAGTGGGGGAGGTGATGGCGAATCCTGCCGCCCACTGGTGATTGATGGGTATGAAAGGCCAGCCTAGGTGAGCTTGGAGGCTGCTGCAAAGGGGGCGCTGGTGGACTGGCCCGCCCGCTGGCCACCTGACCCATGGCGGTGGGATCCACCTCCCTGGCCACACAGATTCTGGACAGCTTGCGCAGGCCTGTGGCTCTGGGCGGAACGTGGCGGGGCACCACTTCCGTAGCCACGAAAGGGGCGAAAAGCAGTGTGCGCTGGGCGGGAGGTGGAAGCAAGGCCTAAGGATCTGACCGCAGCCCCAGAATCCTTAAAGCGCTCGAGCACGTTATCTGCCTTGTCGCCAAACGGTAGACGGCCATCAAAGGGCATGTCCAAAAGCTTTGCTTGGACATCACCCGAGAAGCCTGTAGACCTCAACCTGGCGTAGCGTCTCAGTGCGACCGACGTGGAAATCGTCCTGCCCACTGAGTCGGCGGTGTGCGGCCCACACTGGATAGCGAACTTTGCTGCGTCTCTCCCTTCGGCAACAGCACGGGAGAGCACGGCCCGGTTCTCCTCTGGGCACTGTGGCAGCCACCGCGCAACAGTGTCCCACACAGAGTGGGAGTGAAGGTCCAATAGACATGCGGTATTCACCGACCACAGTTCCATGCTGGAGGAAGAAAACATCTTCTTTCCAAGGTGGTCCAGCTTCTTGGATTCCCTATCAGGTGGTGCGTTTGGATATACGCCATTGGACGTGGAGGCTTGGACTACCAAGCTCTCTGGGGTAGCATGGGAAGAGAGGAAAATGGGGTCGGCCGGGCGGTGGCGTCGGTCAATCATCCTGTCCACAGGAGCCCCTGTGTTGGGCTTGGACCAAGTGTCCAAAAGGATGTCCCTAAGAGCCTCATTGAACAGCAGCAGGGGCTCCGAAGAGGCTGCTGCCGGCTGAAGCACCTCGTCAGGAGGTTAGTCCTGACCGCCACCATAGGAAGCTCGAGGTTTAGGGCCTCGACTGCCCTACGCAATACCACTGCCTAAGATGCACCCTGCCCTGTAGCCACAGTAGGGGGAGAAAGCATGCCAAGGTCTGGGGAGGAATCCAGACCACCGGCGTCACCAAACTCCTCTCTCCTGTCCGGTTCCTCTAACTGGTCTGTAAGAGGGTTCACAGACCCCTACCCGTCCTCCTCACCCTTTCCTGGTAGCCACTCAGGGTGGTAGGAAATTTCAGTGGAGAACAGGGGTACAAAACTACAGGTCGGCGCCGGTCCAGACGTCGGACAACGTTGGTACGGCTCCGTGTCCTCAATGAGGGGGAGGCCGGAGCTGACTCCGGCTGGGCACACAACCGCCCTCAGAGTCGGCGGTGGTGTCTTCACTGGATTCGGGGTCGGAGGTGTCACGAGGTCGACCGGCGCCGATCCGGATCGAGGCCTGGTTCCTTGGGGGCCCTGCTGCGCCGGAGCTAAAGACGCCGGCATCGAAGGCCTAGAGCCCCCAACCGAGTCTGCTGGGCCAAAGGGCACGCCGGCGGAGTTGGGCTGGCCAAAGATGCAGTGCAAGGCTTTGTAAAGGCTTCGAAGCTGGGTAGGGGTTGTGAGAAGTTGGCCCGATATGCAACGTTCGCTATTCTAGCGACCGCTATGTATCGTTCCAACGACCCTTATGGTGTTTGGTTGTAAGTCAACCTATAGACCAGCTATCCTAGTAGCGTGGATACGAGCAGTCTAAGGCTAAAGACTCGAGAGGGCGTGTTAAGCCAGCTGTTTACCACACATGTACCCCTTGAACACCAAGTGAAAGGACACCACACAAGTGTTATGAAAATAAACAGGATATTTATTAAGATTCACAACAGCCCTGTACTCTTTATGAGGACAGGGTACTAAGCACAAACCAAATCTCTTAGGAAAATACTTCAAGTGCACAATTAAAACAAGTGTCCGAGGACACGGAAAGTTTAAGGTCTCGGGCGGACCCGATAAGGCAAGTCGGAAGCGAGGGACTCGGGACCCTAGAGTAAAGAGGCTATGCAGGCACCGAAATGCCGAGTTACCTAGCCACGAGGGCTGCGGCTGCACAAGTCTTACAGGCGTCGGGGTCTTCGCTGACGAGCCAGGAGCCGGAAGAAAAGGAGTTGCTGGCCGGCGACCAGTGATGAATAGTTCGTAGAGATCCAAGCCTGGATCAGAGATTGATGATACCTGAAAGCAGAGGGGACCAAGTTCGTACTACTAGCCAGTAGTCAGAGGGTACCAGGAAGGCACCGGTTGGCCGTCACCTCGACCAGGTGAGTGGGCGACGCTAGGCTCTGCAGTCTCACGGACCAGGAGGCGTTGTCGGCGACCACGGTGGAGGTGCGAGCTGTCCCACGAAGGATGATGCTGTCGGCGTCGCTGGGCCCAGGATGGGGCAACAAGCCTTGGCAGATCTCAGGGCCACGTGGTGGGCCTAAGATGGCGTCGTGAGTGGACCAGGAGGGTCCGGGGTGCTTCTCGCAAAGATGGAAGCAAGGGCCAGTCTGGAGCAACCAGACCAGCAGTGTTGATTGTCGGATGTCGTCACAGAAGGGCACAAGCCAGCGGCTAGTGACCAGACAACGTGCTGAGCAGCGAGCAGAAGGGCCCCATGCAGATCGTGGAGATGCTGGGAGACTGCAGTTCGGTGCTGGAGCGGCTCAGGGTCGGGGCTTCTCGGACCCCAGAGCACTCACCAGAGAATTGCTTCGATGGTCGTGCTGGTTTAAGAGCGTGCAGGTTCTGATGATGGCCGGTCCCTCGAGGTCTCGTCGCACCCACAGATCACAGCTGAGCTGATGACGTGGGTAGAGGTCAGAGGTGCCAGGGAAGCCGGTTCTCGTCGAGCTGGGCCGTCGGATCCTTGAGGAAGGACTTGCAGCAAACCGCAGAGTTCTTAGATGGTGCCCGCTGATGCAGGGTGACTACTCCTTAGTCACAAGGGAGAAATCTTGAGAAGAGTCTTGAGTGTCCTTTCGTAGAAAGTAGTTCTTGATTCAAAGATGATCTAATTTGGAAGGGTCCCCGCTCCGGCCTTTATTCTAAAGAAAGGGGTGGGTACATGACTAGGTCCTGCCCTAAGGGTGGGACCAGGAAGGGGGGTAGTTACACCCCTCTCCCCTGCCGGACTTTCCCCAGGCCAGGGCTGGCGCCCCTGGAACTGGTTCTGACCGGCAGATGCGTAGTGAGCACCGGGGTGCCACTCCGCAGTCACCTTCTCGCAAAAGCCCTACCTACCCAGAATACACAAACCCTGTCTGGGACGGTGCGAACACCGCCCTCGACAGGAAACCCTTTGTCCAAGCTCTCCTCGCTGGAAGGACTCCCAGCAGCAGGAGGTCAGACTCGTGTCTGTGGTGGCAGCATCCATTTTGTGGAGCTGAGGCTTTAGTTAACTTTAACCGGGGTTCACAGTTACGTACATGTCGTGTCCCTCTAGAAGGGCGGAATGCTAACCTCGTCGCCAGAGTTGGTGAGAGGGCAGCATCCCGATTCGTATGACACCTTACTCGACATGTCTTGATAACGCGACACCGAAGTTACCGATGTGGTACGCGTTATCATGGAACAGCCATTGGGTCTTGATTCCGCAAGCTGCAACCGGGCTCGGCTCGGGCCAGAACCTAGTTCACAC
Organism: Lissotriton vulgaris; assembly: GCF_964263255.1. NCBI lineage: Eukaryota > Metazoa > Chordata > Amphibia > Caudata > Salamandridae > Lissotriton > Lissotriton vulgaris. The sequence goes on from NW_028243100.1 coordinate 299,539, forward strand.
GAGCCCACGCACTCTGCCTTCAGGATTGTCAAGGCCTGCCATAGGAGTGACTGATAGGAACTCGGGTGTCCATTGTATGGTTAGATATAGAGCTACTATACCTAAAGCAAAGGGTGATTACACGACTTTGCCCCAGCTGTCATGCAGCCAGTTGTGTCAAATTTAGGCGGCCAGCCAGGGGTGGCATAATACATGCTGCAGCCCCTGGCGGCCCTGGGTACACCTATGCCCTGAGTTACAGGGTCTGATAAGGTGGCCCAGTACCAATTGGTAAATGCACCTAGGGTACATATCGTAATTTTAAAGAGAGAGCAGTAGGCCTGGGGTCCTGATTGGCAGGATCCCAGGTCGACTATGTCCAAAACCAGCTAAAACACAGGGCAAAAAGTTGGGGGCAACCATAGTCAGGATGTACCTTCCTACAGGGGTCGCCCCGGCTCCCGGAAAGAGAGGAAAGGCCGGAGTTGCCCCAACAGGCTCCGTGGGCGGAGCTGGACGACTGCCTTCCGCTTTCCTGTCACGTCGGCCGATGGATGGGGAGAACGCGAAGAACGACGATGCCTTCTTCTTGTGCTTCGACTTACCTGAAGACTTCGATGACAAGTGGTGGTGATGGCTCCACGACCGGTCCGCGACCTCCATCTCGACTGGGACCTCAAAAGTCACGAAGCAGACTGCCGGGCCTCGAGAAGCTTTTAGGGCCACTCCAGCTAAGACTTTGGGTTCATGGCCTGGCAGCCGGAGCACGACTTCAGGTCGTGGTCGCGCTCCAGGTGCCAAAGGGACACGTGGCGCTGGTCCGTGACCGACATCAATTTGTTACAGGTGTCACAAGCCTTGAAACCGGAGTCGATCGACTACAAAAAAGGTGTTGACAAAAGACACAAAAACAGGAAAAATATTGACTTGAGGTACCGCTCTCTCCTGATCTGCGCTGACTGGCAAGAAAAAATAAAGAACTGATGTCAGCGTGCGAAGGCGGCATCTAAGTAGAAACTGCAACGTCATCCCGGCGACCACAACACCGAAGACGAACGCGGAGTTGACCAACACCTCCTATCGACACGCAGGGGTACTACTACGAAATAATTTCTCCTACTCCAGTCTGACACCTGGGGGTAATTCTAAGGTAAGGAATCTAAACTAATAGTCTCTTTCAGATGCATAGTACAGCAGAAAATTCAGACCACATTCCACTGTCCCAGTATGAGGCGCAGCCAATGCTATGCAAAAACATAGTCCTGCAAAAGAGCACTCCACATTCCACTGTCCCAGCATGAGGGCATCCAATGCCTGCCCGGGGACGGTGCCAAACGACCCCGCCCTGACGTCGTCCACGTACGTGACGTCAGCAAGATCATATAAGTCCCGGCGAACTGACGTCAGTTTTCTTATGGCCCCACACCATACCCGTATACAAAATGACAGGTAGAACGGCATGAGCCCTATACCAGAGCAAGGAAAGAGAGAGGAAAAAGGATCACTCTCCCTTAAATGGCGCACGATGAGTGCATTGTCCCAAGTATGGAATGAACTTGAAGAGATGCAATCGGCGCCTAACAGACTAGCCTATAGAAGGGAGCCGGTGGCAAGAGCCCAAAGGCAAGAGCCAGAACCTGAGCAATGCGTTGGGAATAGCCAGCAGGACAAGAAGCATGCCAAGCGCACACCCAACCCCAAAAGGGTAATGAGGGGAATACCATCAATCCCCAACCCGCTGAAGAAGGTAGAATATGCCGCCGTCAAACAGCCATAGAGACCTTAAAGTGGCTTACACAGGAACATAAGAGTGCCCGACCGGGCAGCATGAAGCCAAAGTGAGAAACAACCCACAATATAGACTTGCAGACAGTAATCAATGACCACTGCCATCAGAAGAACTGTCCCGCAGGTGCAGCTTTAACAAGAGGAGGCATATCCGAAGGAAGAAGCCAAAACACCCAGTTAACGAATGGTGGGAAGAGTCTCAGAATCCAAGACCAACACTCCAGAAAGACACATAGTGTTGAACGCCAAAAAGGGAGAATGTGTAAATTTGGAAAGTCACTCCAGTAAGCGGAAGCAAGGAGGAACCTATGGGCAACCTGCAACAACTCAGAAAAGCTCCCTCACACATGGAGATATCGGTCCAGACCTCGCAGCCTCGACAAGAGGTGGCGACATAAGAAGAGGATAACTAGGCAACCGGCATGTAGACATAAATGTATAAACATACAGTTATGTAGAGACAGGACGAGCCAGGAGCATGAACATGTATATACCGGACCATACGTAGAACAGTAAGGGCAGGTAGGAGCTGTGTGTGAAGAGATCATGAAACCTCCAAAGGAGGTGGATGACTATGGCGAAAGCAGATGGCACCAGGTAAAAACATTGAACACCGTACAATAGACCAACAAGCAACACATGGAGCCCACATGATCTCCAGGCCCAGGTGACATAAGCAAGGCTATATAATCGAGTACAAATACCCCACATGGAGTATGCATACCCCAACCAACAGGGGACACCACTTAGGGCAATAAGCCAGGCCAAAAGTAAGGCCAAATGTACGCTGTAACAAACCAAACCCGTGAACTGAGTTCCGAGCCATAATGACATTACTGAGCTGAGCCACCGGCTGAATACCACAGTCAGAGGATACAGCAACCTGGGGAACACAGCCACAGAGGGCCAACAGGCAGCTGAAAGCAAAACGCATCCAAGGGATGCCAATAAAAGGGTAAGCACCCTTGACCACAGAAAAAAGAAGACGCAAGGCTCACTGCCCATGTTAAACACAGAGCACATCTAAAGGATGCGAACAGAAAAAGTACCACAGAAGACAGGACTAAAAGGGCCTAAGTAAGAGGACGAAAGCCCGCCAGGAGCCTGTGAACCGCCGACTCGGCGTGAGCTTTAAAGAGCAAAACCCAATCAAAGGGTAAGGCAACCAGTCCCTCCCGGATATTTTCACAACCAAGCGTGACACCTTAAGGCAACAGAACTCACCATGGCTTGGCCCAAAGAATCCACAATATCTAAGGTTGAACGGATTGTGAATTCGGCAAGGTCGCGGCCATCCCGGATGAGGTGAAGGAGATCAACGCAAGCACCTTCAGAGGGGGCAGTATGCAAAGAATCTGCAGAGTTCAACAGAGCAAAGGTAGCCCGAGCCAAAACACACACTGTATTTAGGACCGTAGGGCAGCACTAGTGGATGCAAAGACGTTCCTACCCCATGACTCAAGCCACCTGGATTCCGGAGAGGGAGGAATCGTTAGAAGGGGCAGAGAAGGGAAGGCAGTCTGCAACACAAACATTTGAGCAGCAGGGTGCACAAAAAGACACACCGGATAATGTGGAGCTGGATGGTGGCGTTGCAAATCTGAACAAGCCACTGGGTCACCTGAACAGTCTGACCCAGATAACCAAAAGGCAAAAGCGGCTCCATATTTCCAGACCCACGATGGAGGACCTCAAGCAATGGGTCCACATCCAAAGGGGTAGAGGGGGTTTGCATATTTAAAATGCGGGTAGCCAAAGAGACCACTCTCAAAAAAGCAGCACCAGCCTTGGTAGTCCTCCGTGGAGGGGAAAACAGCTCATCAATGGAGGAGGGTTGTAAGCTGACCCTCCCAAGACACTGAGGGTGTGTCCAATGCCCCACGGAAGGAAACCCTATGGAAGAATGAGGATCCTGATGGGGATCCTGGGGAGGCGAACAGCCTGCCAGATCTGGGAGCTCCTGAGGAGGCTCCACAAATTCCAAGGGGGGCACTGGTAACATTAGCTCCGGTGACGCCAGAAAGGAGGTCGGCGCCGAACTCTCTCCAGAGGCCTCAATAGAAGAGTCCAGAACTCGGCGCCAAAGCGACCATGTCTGTGCCAAATATGCCTAGTCAGACGCCGATTCGGTAGCACCCGGTGTCGAGTTGGCGCCGTCCGGCGCCAAAACTATGACTAGCTCCCCCTCTGTAAAAAGGAGAGGGTGCCGGGGCAAGCGAAGCAATCTTCCGGCATCGCCCCGGCGCTGGCTTTGCCTCATCCAGAACAGGCTCCGATTTCGGAGAAAGGAACAGAGGCAGAGCCGAGGAGGCGAGCCTCTGGTACCGGAACGGTACTGACCCGGCGCCGGCCAAGCAGCCACCTGCCTGGAAGGCTGGGGTGTGCTCAAGTCGAGGCTATAAGCACCGGCAACCACCTGCGGTACCCGGCGCCGGAACTGTGCTGACCCCGGCTTGTACTCAAGCCAGGGCTATGAGCACCGGCAACCACCTGCGCCACAGGAAGCCCCATTGGGCTATGCGGCACGGCAGAGGCGCAGTGGGTCGAAGAGGTGGACCCAGCTTGGCCGCACCCTAACTACTCCATTTGGAGCATACAGGGGAACCCAACCGGGACGCGCCCTAACAACACCACATCTCCGATGTTCCTGGGAGGCAAGGGCTCAATTAGCGCGGGGGCGAATCCACTGGTGAGTCCATTGGAGACCCCACAAGAAGCGGAGGCGAAGAGGACGCCCCAGGAGCGTGAGAGGACCCAAGGGAGGCCTGCAAAGCAGAAGCATAGGCATCCATTCGGGCCTGAGTCGCCCCCACACCCGGAAAGGGCGGATAGAGGGGGGCAACCATCGGAAGCGCACGTCCAGAAAGTTCCAGGAACCAGTGCCCCTGACAACAGAAGAAGGTGAGGTCGATGACCTAGGCAAAAAGTGCCTTAACTTACCAAGTGGAGTACGACGGCGCCGGACCCCAGAGGGCGATCGACAGCGGAACCAAACAGTAGAGGGACCTGCAGTCGGCGAAGAGCGCAAGGGCGCGACGACTCTGACCGCGACAGCCGTGCCGAGAGAACATTCATACAGCGCTCCCGCCGAGACTTCAGTTTCAGACGTTGGCAAGCTTCACAGTCCGTGGAGTCATGGTGCTTGCTGAGACACCACATACAAATAAGATGCGGGTCAGTCGCGGACATTTGCCGCAAACAGGAATTACAAGATTTAAAGCCGGAAGGTTCGTGACGACAAGCGCTGAAAATGAGGCCCAAAAACAGGCCAGAGGAGCTTACTCCGGATCCACGTTGCACGCGGAAAAGAAGGAAACTGACGTCAGCGCGCCGGGAGGGGAATATATGACCTCGCTGACGACACGTACGTGGACGACGTCAGGGCGGAATCGTGTGGCGCCGTCCCCCGGCACGCAGAGGTGCTTCTGTAAAAAATCTCCAGATCCAGTTTCACGCCTGGGGATATTCTAAGTTAAGGAATCTGCGGCTAGATATCTCTATCAGATATAATGATTTGTTTTGCTCATAATAAAATATTTGTTTACAATACACTTCAGAAATAAACACATTTGCTTAATTTGTGTTCTTAATGCGGACATCTGAAATACTTACACAGTTCATTTAAATGTTGTCCTTGCTAGTAAAATCAACTTTCCTACCCCCAGTATCTAGCAAGATTGCCATATAAATCCTCTCACTTTGAAGTCAAAGAAAGAAAACTAAACAAGTGACTATGAAGATAGCGCCTGACATTTGAGCACTATCTTTGAATGCACACCAAATGTGACAAGATAAGTACAAGATTTGAAGTCCTGTTTACAGAAAGGGGGTTTGTGGAAGAATACAGTAGACACCTTTTAGGCAATTGTAGGGATGAACTGATCACCGAGAGCCTAAAGCACATAAAGACAGCAAATAGAAAGCCAGAAAATGGGAGTTACAAACCACAAAGACAATGGTAATCAACAGGAGGAATGCATTCCTAGGACAGCTTTCTGAAAGTCCCCAAGATGCCTTTAGCAAACCAGACATCTGCACTGTCTGGTAGGCTGCGACCTAAAAAGGGAACTTGCCTGGTGCAACAGAAGGGCTGGATTCAATCCTGAGCTGGGTGAGCCATTCAGAGTGATAGGCGAATGGATCCTATTTGGTGCCCTCAATGCACAAGCACAGCTACATATTCGCGGTGACAGGAATTAATCAGCCTCTGCCAATCAGCCACAATACCAATCTCCTCAGCATACCCCAGGCTGTATTCCCTCATCATTCCAACCCATCATGTTGTGTTTTAGAAGCTTAGGAGCCTTATAGCTCACTAGTTTTCAGGCCACTATTGCCCAGGTGCAACCACATAAAACAAGCAGCTCACCTCTCTGGTGATGATGCGCAACACCAAAACAACTCCCACTTGCACCATTCTATGAAATGACAAACGTAACACCAAGCAAACACACAAGACTACTGTGTTACCATTTCACAAAGACCTCAAGCCCATCGTCTTGAGTATGAAAAGTATTAGACATGTATCTACAATACAATACACCACATTTCATAGTACTCCAAAGGCGCTACCCACGGCTCTCTGTATGAACACCAGACAACACTGTATACAAACAAGCATTTGCAATGCCATAGGTCTCGCATTAGGAAAGTTTGAGCTATTGGTATTGTAAATTAGACATTTTTTATTTATGTGTTGGTTTTGAAAATAGCGAAAATAATAGCTCTGGCATTTACAATGCCAATAGTTTTAACTTTTGCAAATGTGACACCTGTAGCATTTGTAATGCAATATGTGTTGTATTTACGTGACTTAGATGTACTGATATTATATATAACAATGGCTTTTAATTTTTTTAAATAATTAATACTTAAAAGTTATTGTAATTTATAATGGCAATAGCTTAAACTTTTGTAAATATCTTTTGTAAAGATTATGTTCAGTGTATTTTATTATGATAAAAATCCAAGAACAGAAGTGAAATATTAATATCTTTTTGTGACATTTGTAATAAAGCTTGAAACTTTGAGAGGACATATTTGAACCAGTTGTTGTTGAATGGTGGCACAGATTGGCGCTGAGTAATGTTGCGGTGGCGACGAGGGATGCTGTGGCGTTCAGTGATGATGTGGTAGCGCATAGTGATGTTGTGGTGCCCCTGAATGGTGATGCTGTGGTAGGACCGAGTGATGCTGTGGTGATGCGATAGATTGACAGAGTGAGTGCGATAGATAGATAGATAGAGTGAGGGCGATAGATAGATAGACAGATAGATAGACTGAGGACGATAGATAGATAGAGTGAGGGCGATCGATAGATAGATAGTGAGTGCGATAGATAGATAGAGGGCGATAGAGTGAGGGTGATAGAAGGATAGATAGATAGAGTGAGGGTGATAGATAGGTAGATAGATAGATAGATAGATAGATAGATAGATAGATAGATAGCAACAGTAAACATCCCGTATTCGAGGAATTTACTGTGTGCAATTTTAATTTTGATTCAACATTTCAATGCGTCCCCTCGAGCACCTGTGTTATGCTACTAATATAAATGAATTCGCAGATGTTAATCACTGTAACCAAACAAAAGGAGGCGGGCATGTGGCCTCTGGCTTCAAAGGCACAAAACCTGAGTTCAGATCTTAGTTCCTGCACATAGGCAAAGCGTCTTATCTGACAGTTTTGTGCTTTCAGAGAGGGCGGGCACAGTGAGTGCTGAGAAGCCGGACTACCAGTGTGCTCATTGTTTTGACTGCCTCCTTACAGTTTTTTTTCTATCCAGCCATGAAGTGAAGGCACCTCAGCAAGTTAACTACACCACATATTTCTGCGTGCAACAAGAAGTATCTGGGGTCTGATTCCAGTCAGGGCGAGTTAGACGTTTATCCTTTTTTGACCAACAAAGTGAGTTTGAAATGGACAGTAAAATAAATAAAACACACTGCACGCCTTCCGCTATGGGCTCAGAGACGAGAATGGACAGGGGAGGAAGGACCGGCAGAAGAGCTGTTATGTCTGATGCTTGTGGATGGCTGACGCTTGTGTATGCCTGATGCTTGTGGATGCCTGATGCTTGTGGATGCCTGATGCTTGTGGATGTCTGATGCTTGTGGATGTCTGATGCTTGTGGATGTCTGATGCTTGTGGATGTCTGATGCTTGTGGATGTCTGATGCTTGTGGATGTCTGATGCCTGATGATTGTGTATGCCTAATGCTTGTGGACGTCTGATGCTTGTGGACGTCTGATGCTTGTGGACGTCTGATGCTTGTGGACGTCTGATGCTTGTGGACGTCTGATGCTTGTGGACGTCTGACGCTTGTGGACGTCTGACGCTTGTGGACGTCTGACGCTTGTGGACTCTGATGTTTGTGGATGTCTGTTGCTTGTGGAGGTCTGATGCTCCTGGTTGTCTAATGCTCCTGGTTGTCTAATGCTCCTGGTTGTCTAATGCTCCTGGTTGTCTGATGCTCCTGGTTGTCTGATGTCTGATGCTCGTGGATGCCTGATGTCTGATGCTTGTGGATGCCTGATGCTTGTGGATGTCTGATGCTTGTGGATGTCTGACGCTTGTGGATGTCTGACGCTTGTGGATGCCTGACGCTTGTGGATGCCTGACGCTTGTGGATGCCTGACGCTTGTGGATGCCTGACGCTTGTGGATGCCTGACGCTTGTGGATGCCTGACGCTTGTGGATGGCTGAAGCTTGTGAATGGCTGAAGCTTGTGCATTGCAGACCCTTATTGGATGGCTGATGCTTGTGGATGCTTGATGCTTGTGGATGCTTGATGCTTGTGGATGCCTGATGCTTGTGGATGCCTGATGCTTGTGGATGTCTGATGCTTGTGAATGCCTGTTGCTTGTGAATGCCTGTTGCTTGTGAATGCCTGTTGCTTGTGAATGCCTGTTGCTTGTGAATGCCTGTTGCTTGTGAATGCCTGTTGCTTGTGAATGCCTGTTGCTTGTGGATGCCTGTTGCTTGTGGATGCCTGTTGCTTGTGGATGCCTGTTGCTTGTGGATGCCTGTTGCTTGTGGATGTCTGATGCTCCTGGTTGTCTGATGCTCCTGGTTGTCTGATGCTCCTGGTTGTCTGATGCTCGTGGATGTCTGATGCTTGTGGATGTCTGATGCTTGTGGATGTCTGATGCTTGTGGATGTCTGATGCTTGTGGATGTCTGATGCTTGTGGATGTCTGATGCTCGTGGATGTCTGATGCTTGTGGATGTCTGATGCTTGTGGATGTCTGATGCTTGTGGATGTCTGATGCTCGTGGATGTCTGATGCTTGTGGATGTCTGATGCTTGTGGATGTCTGATGCTTGTGGATGTCTGATGCTTGTGGATGTCTGATGCTTGTGGATGTCTGATGCTTGTGGATGTCTGATGCTTGTGGATGTCTGATGCTTGTGGATGTCTGATGCTTGTGGATGTCTGATGCTTGTGGATGTCTAATGCATGTGGATGTCTAAAGCATGTCTGATGCTTGTGGATGTCTGATGCTTGTGGATGTCTAATGCTTGTGGATGTCTAATGCATGTCTGATGCTTGTGGATGTCTGATGCTTGTGGATGTCTAATGCTTGTGGATGTCTAATGCTTGTGGATGTCTAATGCATGTCTGATGCTTGTGGATGTCTGATGCTTGTGGATGTCTAATGCTTGTGGATGTCTAATGCTTGTGGATGTCTAATGCTTGTGGATGTCTGATGCTTGTGGATGTCTGATGCTTGTGGATGTCTGATGCTTGTGGATGTCTGATGCTTGTGGATGTCTGATGCTTGTGGATGTCTGATGCTTGTGGATGTCTGATGCTTGTGGATGTCTGATGCTTGTGGATGTCTGATGCTTGTGGATGTCTGATGCTTGTGGATGTCTGATGCTTGTGGATGTCTGATGCTTGTGGATGTCTGATGCCTGATGATTGTGTATGCCTGATGCTTGTGTATGCCTGATGCTTGTGGACGTCTGATGCTTGTGGACGTCTGATGCTTGTGGACGTCTGATGCTTGTGGACGTCTGATGCTTGTGGACGTCTGATGCTTGTGGATGTCTAATGCTTGTGGATGCGTGACGCTTGTGGATGCGTGACGCTTGTGGATGCGTGACGCTTGTGGATGTGTGGCGCTTGTGGATGTGCGACGCTTGGGAATGCTTGATGCTTGTGGATGCCAGACGATTGTGGATGCCTGACGCTTGAGGATGCCTGACGCTTGTGGATGTCTGATGCCTGATGCTTGTGGATGTCTGACGCTTGTGGATGTCTGACGCTTGTGGAGGTCTGACGCTTGTGGATGGCTGACGCTTGTGGATGTCTGACGCTTGTGGATGTCTGACGCTTGTGGATGTCTGACGCTTGTGGATGTCTGACGCCTGTGGATGTCTGACGCCTGTGGATGTCTGACGCCTGTGGATGTCTGACGCCTGTGGATGTCTGTTGTTTGTGGATGCCTGTTGATGCCTGATGCTTGTGGATGTCTGACGCTTGTGGATGTCTGACGCTTGTGCATGCCTGACGCTTGTGCATGCCTGACGCTTGTGCATGCCTGACGCTTGTGGATGACTGACGCTTGTGGATGGCTGATGCTTGTGGATGGCTGATGCCTGATGTTTGTGGATGCCAGACGCTTGTGGATGCCTGACGCTTGTGGATGCCTGACGCTTGTGGATGCCTGACGCTTGTGGATGCCTGACGCTTGTGGATGCCTGACGCTTGTGGATGCCTGACGCTTGTGGATGCCTGACGCTTGTGGATGCCTGACGCTTGTGGATGCCTGATGCTTGTGGATGTCTGATGCTTGTGGATGTCTGATGCTTGTGGATGTCTGATGCCTGATGCTTGTGGATGTCTGACGCTTGTGGATGTCTGACGCTTGTGGATGTCTGACGCTTGTGGATGTCTGACGCTTGTGGATGTCTGACGCTTGTGGATGTCTGACGCTTGTGGATGTCTGACGCGTGTGGATGTCTGACGCGTGTGGATGTCTGACGCTTGTGGATGTCTGACGCTTGTGGATGTCTGACGCTTGTGGATGTCTGACGCTTGTGGATGTCTGACGCTTGTGGATGTCTGACGCTTGTGGATGTCTGACGCTTGTGGATGTCTGATGTTTGTGAATGCTTGAAGCTTGTGCATGCCTGACGCTTGTGCATGCCTGATGCTTGTGCATACCTGACACTTAGGATGCCTGACGCTTGTGGATGGCTGACGCTTGTGGATGTCTGATGCCTGATGTTTGTGGATGTTTGATGCCAGACGCTTGTGGACGCCTGACGCTTGTGGATGGCTGACGCTTGTGGATGGCTGACGCTTGTGGATGGCTGACGCTTGTGGATGGCTGACGCTTGTGGATGGCTGACGCTTGTGGATGGCTGACGCTTGTGGATGGCTGACGCTTGTGGATGCCTGACGCTTGTGGATGCCTGACGCCTGTGGATGCCTAACGCTTGTGGATGCCTAATGCTTGTGGATGGCTGACGCTTGTGGATGGCTGACGCTTGTGGATGGCTGACGCTTGTGGATGTCTGACGCTTGTGGATGCCTGAAGTTTGTGAATGCCTGATGCTTTTGCATGCCAGAGCCTTTATGGATGCCTGACGATTGTGGATGTCTGATGGGTGATGCTTGTGGATGCCTAGTCCTTGGACACTACTATGCTGTGTTCCAGTAGCCCATGTTTAGTGAACTCTCTCATTATGCCACCTTTTACACTTCCTTTAGCTGAAAATAATGCAAAATCTTTGAAAGCTTGAAATTCATTAAGTTGTGAAGGTTTCCTGCAAAAAATTAAATTGCAAAAGCTAAGAAGTGAGACATCTACCACCTTTGCCTCTGCTTCCCAGCAATGTTCTACAAGAGCAATTTCTACCACAGTAGTTTTAGGTCTGTAAACCGCAGTACAAGTACAAGTGCTGATCCTGGAACCTTACTCTTAGGGTAGTCTTTTCACTGTTCAGTTTGTCAATTTAAATACAGTGCAGATAATGTTTCTGCCAAATATGGCGCAATTGGTTTTATGGTCATCTTAGGCTACTGCCGAGCACAGGCTAGGGGGTACAGGAGAGTAAAATTAATTGCCCAAACGTGGGACGTCAGTTAATTTAATGATCAAGAAAAATACAATGAACTTGTTAAAGCTGCAGAATATCTTAAGTGTTCAGCAAAAAATGCCTCATCCCAGGCCCAATCAGAAAGGCAGACACTGCTAACAAGGACTGGCAAAGACAATAGGTCTGCTTGTTTTAATTTACGCATATGTTTTAATTATGTGATACGTCTAGATACAACAGCTCAAAGGAGCATTCAAATACAGCGCAAGTGGCACGTTTGATGCACAAGATTTTAGTTAACCGGTTTAAAGCTATGCCCCAAATTACATAGCAGCAGCCTGTGGTGTGAGAGACAAATGTTGGGATGAGGAGGGAGGGGGGAGAGAGTGCACTGCAGAGGAAGAGGCTGAATGTGGGAGGGCTGGGGATATAGCGAAAGGGTGAGAGAAGAGGCATTGCACAGAGGGGGGCGGGGGAGAACATTCCTTTGAAGTGTGAAGCTCTCGGCATTGCTGTGGCAGCAAACGGCAAGCGCGTGCACGGGCACATGCACTCAGCGTAATCCGCCTGGTTCAGCTTTCCTGTTTCACCTCTATATGTCTCAACATCTGCAATGCCAGAGGCATTGGCAGAGGTCGAGACCTAAAAAACAATGTACACAACACACACCGGTGGCTCTTGTGACCCTGAACTTCAAACTTCTGGCCAACAGAGTTGGAAGCATCCCCACTTCCCTCCCCCTCAGCCAAGAGCCTTGGCATTACAATTTACAATTGGAAGGGACCTTTCAAGGAAAACCCAGATTGGAACAGTGGTCTCCACTTGCTTCTTCCAACTTTGTAAAATTAGGAAAGTCAGTATATACCTTAAAAAAAGCAGCCACCCAAGTCATCATGTCCCGGATAATCTCGCATCTTGATTACACCAACTCCACTTACTTTGGCCTTCATGGGTCCTTGATAAGAGTGCAACTACTGCAAAATCAGGCAGCAAGACTTATTTATCAAATGTCAAGATGGGACCATGTCCCTCCTCTCATGAAGAAACCGCACTGGCTCCCAGTAGCCCAACGCTGTGCATTCAAGGTTGATTGCCTGATATTTAAATCACTCCATGGCACATGCTTGCAATTTATTTCCAATCCTATCCCGCGGTATCTCCCTGCCCGGGCCCTTCGGTCCTCCCATCTGTCACCGTTAGCCATTCCCTCCTATAAGCGGAAAAGAACTGGTGGATCCCATTTTTCTGTATTAGCCCCCTCTTTCTGGAATGCACTCCCTCCTTATATTAGATCGTCTCCATGTTACTCTTACTTTAGGAGACAAATGAAAACCTGGCTGTTTTCTCAGGCCTATGAATAATTGATCTTATGAGCCGCAGTTCACTTCCTCTATAAGCACCATGAAACCATGTGGTGTACGTATGCTATATACATTCTTTTTAACATAACATAACATTTGTGAGAAGTTGGCCTGGTATATGATGATCACTAATTCTAGTGAGCACCTTGCACCAGTCCAAACGACCCTTATGGTGATTGGTTGTAAGTCAACCTTATAGACCAGCTATCCTAGTGGTAGCATGGACAAAAGCAGTCTTAGGCTAAACTCAAGAGGGCAAGTGAAGCCAGCCGTTTTACCATATGCAATCCTTTAAATACCAAATGAAAGGACACCACACAAGTTATATATTACAAAATATATGTATTTATTTCTAGAATAATCCCCTATACTCTTTATGAGCACAGAAGCACAAGCGTTAAACAAAGAACTCAATATAACATACAATAAGCTGCACAATCATGGATAGGCTGGGTGGCCACTCAAACAATATATTAAAAAAGTGGTATAAGTACCACGTCACGAACAATGGTAAGGCCTAGGGCCTTGGAAATCGCTGGGCCTACACTGGGCTAACGAAGGTTAGGACATAGGAGGCCCACAGGATGCTGGTGCAGTGTCTATAGGCAACCGTGTTTACCATACAAGTCAATGGTGCGTAAAAATCAGAAAGTTATAGGTTTAAGAGACTTCCGACTGGACTAGAACTTAGCCACTTGAAACTAGGACACTACAGGGGCACCGGAATACCCTTGTTACCTCACCCACAGGAAGCGGGTACATAGGTGCCAAAGTGCATCGGGTTTCTTCGTGGAGTTCTATGGAGCCTGGAGGAAAAGATGCTGCAGGCGGACCAGGAGAGAAGAGTCTGGTTGGATCCAAGGGTGGATCGAAGATGTAGAGTACCTGAAAGCAGAGGGGACAGAGTCTAGGTCTCTAGCCAGTGACCAGGATGGAACCAGGACGGAACCAGGACGGAACCAGGCAATGTCGGGTTGCGATCAGGTGCTGTCAAGTAGTTTGTCGTCGCTGCCACGTGGACCAGGAAGGATCGAGGATAACCAGCTGGTGAACACGAGCTGTCCCACGAAGGCTCTGGCTGTCGGCGGTGTCAGTTCTCGAATCGGAGTCACCAAGCCTTGGCAAATGCAACCCACGCAGGACTCGAAGATGTCTTCTGGATCGGACCGGGAGGTCAGATCGGTGGCTCCTTTTCAGAGTACACTGTACAGGGGTTGGTAAGGTGACCCAATGTCCAATTAGTAATGTACCTAAGGTACATGGTTGTGAATTTAGAGAGAGAACAGCAGGCTGTGGGTCTGATTAGCAGGCCCACAGCCACATTAAGTCGAAAACCACTGAAGCAAAAAGCAAAAAATGGGGTGACCATAGGAAAGCAGACCCTACTCTCCTACATAAACCACCCCCCCCCCAAACGCAGGGACATTACATTTAACCTTGACCAGATAAGTCTTCATGTTCTAAGTGGAAATACCTGGAGAGACCATATGCATTGCCATGGTCAGTCCCTGGTCTGTGCTCCACTGTAAAGTCCATCCCCTGTAGGGAAATGGACCACCTGAGAAGTTTGGGATTTTCGCCCTTCATTTGATTTAGCCACAAGAGGGGCTTATGGTCTGTCTGAATTCTGAAGTGAGTGCCAAACAAATATGGTCTCAACTTCTTCAGGGCCCAAACCACAGCAAAGGCCTCCCTCTCAATGGCTGACCAACGTTTCTCGCTAGGAGACAGCCTTCTGCTAATAAAAGCAATGGGCTGGTCTTGACCATCTACATTAAGTTGTTAAAGCACAGCTCCCACCCCAACTCAGAAGCATCTGTTTGGACAATGAACTCTTTGGAGTAGTCAGGACGCTTTAGGATAGGTGAAGAGCACATGGTCTTCTTCAGGTCATCAAATGCCTTTTGACAGCTAACTGTCCACTGAACCTTTTTTGGCATCTTCTTGGATGTCATATCATTTAATGGTGTCACAATGGACCCACAATTCTTTACAAATTTTCTGTAATACCCAGTCAGGCCCAAGAAAGCTCTGACCTGTGTCTGGGTGGTTGGAGGAGCCCAGTCCTGTATGGTCTGGATCTTACTCTTCAGTGGTTGAACCTGACCCCCACCTACCAGGTGGCCCAGGTACACAACCTTGCTCTGCCCTATCTGGCACTTTGTTGCCTTGATAGTTAGGCCTGACTTTTGCAGGGCCTCCAAAACCTTCTTCAGGTGGATCAGGTGATCCTCCCAGGTGGAGCTGAAGACAGCAATATCATCCAGATAAGCTGTGCAAAAGTCATCCAACCCAGAAAGAACTTGGTTCACCAACCTTTGGAAAGTGGCAGGTGCATTCTTCAATCCAAAGGGCATTACCACAAATTGATAATGACCTCCAGAGGTTGAGAATGCTGTTTTGGCCTTGGACTCCTCAGCAAACCTGATTTGCTAATAACCAGCTGTCAAATCAAATGTGCTCAGAAACTTGGCAGAAGCCAATCTATCAATTAGCTCATCTGCTCTTGGAATGGGGTGAGCATCTGTCCTAGTGACAGCATTGAGACCTCTATAGTCCACACAAAACCTCATTTCTCTCTTTCCATCTTTGGTGTGAGGTTTTGGCACAAGGACTACTGGGCTGGCCCAGGGGCTCTCTGATGGCTCAATTACTCCATGCTCAAGCATTTTCTGCACCTCAGTCTTTATACAATCCCTGACATGGTCAGGTTGCCTGTAGATCCTACTCTTCACAGGCAGACTGTCACCAGTGTCCACCTCATGGGTGCACCAGTTAGTCTGACTAGGTGTCAATGAAAACATATGTCTGTAAGACTGTAGAACCTGTCTGCAGTCCTGCTGCTGTTGGTCAAGTGAGGCTGCCAGCTAAGGCCACACCATCAACTGAGCCATCATCAGGGTTATAGGATAACAGGTCTGGGAGAGGGTCACTCTCTTCCTTCTGCTCCCCATCTGTAGCCATGAGCAAGCCCATGTCTGCCCTGTCCACATATGCTTTCAGTCTGTTAACATGGAGCACCCTGTGGGGGCTCCTAGGGGTGCCAAGGTCCACCAAGTAGGTGGCCTCTCCCTTTTCTCAATTATGGTGTGGGGTCCAGACCATTTGTCTTGGAGAGCTGCTGGGGCCAATGGCTCCAACACCCATACCTTCTGCCCTGGCTGGTACTCAGACAGCACAGCCTTTTGGTCATGCCAAGCGTTTTGGAGTTCTTGGCTGGCCTCAAGGTTTTTGGAAGCTTTCTCCATGTATTCAGCCATCCTGGAGCGGAGACCAAGTACATAGTCCACTATGTCAAGTATAGGCTTTTTGAGAGGTAACTCCCATCCTTCCTTCACAAGACACAAGGACCCCTTACAGGATGTCCAAACAAAAGCTCAAAAGGGCTGTAGCCAACACCCTTTTGTGGGACCTCTCTGTAAGCAAAGAGAAGGCAGGGTAAAAGGATGTTCCATCTTCGCCTAAGCTTTTCAGGTAACCCTTTTATCATCCCTTTTAGGGTCTTGATAAATCTTTCAACAAGCCCATTGCACTGCGGATGGTAGGGTGTAGTGAAATTATAGTTAACACCACACTCTTTCCACATTGCATTTAGATATCCAGACATGAAGTTGGTACCTCGGTCTGAAAGTACCTCCTTTGGATAGTCCACTCTGGAGAAGACTCCAAGTAGGGCCCTTGCCACAACAGGAGTTGTTGTGGTTCTCAGGGCGATTGCCTCTGGATACCTGGTGGCATGATCCACTGCCACCAGTATAAATCTGTGCCCAGATGCTGTTGGGGTTCCATTGGTCCAACAATGTCTATCCCCACTCTCCCAAAGGGTACTCCCACCACAGGTAGTGGTATGAGGGGGGCCTTTGTGGTGCGACCTGACTTACCACTGGCTTGGCAAGTAGCACAGGAGTGACACAACTCCTTGGTATCTTCTGACATGTGAGGCCAGTGAAAGTGAGGGACAAGCCTGTCCAAGTCTTGTTCTGGCCTAAGTGTCCTGCTAGAGGAATATCATGGGCCACGGTTAAAAGGAAGCCCCTAAATTGCAGAGGTATAACCAACCTCCTGGAAGCACCAGGCTTGGGGTCTCTAGCCTCTGAATAAAGGAGCCCATCATCCCAATACACCTTATGGGTACCGTGAGCATTCCCAGCAGCCTCAGCAGCAGCCTGCTGTCTGAGGGGTTCAAAAGAAGGACAAGTTAATTGAGTCTGCCCCAGATCTGCCCTTGAGGGTCCCCCTGTCCCCAGAAAATCAACCTGATCAGGTTCAAGCTCTTCCAGGACAGTCTCCTCTTGGATCACAGAATCAGCCTCCTGTGGGGACTGATCCTCAACCTGGGGCAAGTGGGAAGGCACTGCCTTGACCCTCTTGCTCTTTCTCTTGGGTTGTGCTTGGTCTATAGTTTCAAGATCCAGCACAGGTTCAGGTAAGCACTTTTTGGCCTGTGACCTGGTCACAGCAAGGACATGTGCTGAAATACCTAACATCTCTGCATGAGTCCTGTACTCCACTTCTGACCATATAGAGTCCTCTAGATCATTGCCCAAAAGACATTCAACTGGGAGGTCTGCACTTACCACCACTCTCTTGAGGCCAGTTACCCCTCCCCAGAAGAAATTAACAATTGCCACACTATGGGGAGTAGTGACATTGCTAGCATTGGTCACCAGGTAATTATCACCCAGTACAAGTTGTCCAGGGTCCACAAAGTTAGGTCTCACCATAGTGACACTGGCACAGGTGTCCCTGTAGGCCTGAGCTACGTTACCATTAATCAAAGGTGTCTGTCTGTACTTGCCCAGAGTACTGGGACTCATAGTAGTGGACATATCCATGTCCCCATCACAGATCAAGACTGCCTGAGTAGGAACCCGGACTAGGCCAGACTCCATCTCAGTACCCATGGTTAACTCCACTATAGCTTTAGTTTGGGGGCTGCCACTGCTGACTGTACTAGGGGGTGCAGTTGCCTTAGGGGCTGCAGTGGCTCCACCTTTCTTAGTGCACTCACTAAACCAGTGAGAAACTGACTTACAGTAATTACACCAAGGTTTCTTTGGGACATCATCCTTCTTCTTTTTCTTTCTAATATTGAGATCCCCTGGAGGCATTAGACTGGTTAGACTCCCTGGAACGAGATCTATCCCTTCTAGTGCCAGGGAGAAGTCTACTATTAGGTCTGGAAATGTGTGCCACCTCTCCATCCCCATGTAGGCTTACATTGGTCCTGCTAAGTCTTCTGACCTGAACTTTACCATTCTCCTGATCATCTGACTCATCTTCATCTACCTCCTCATCTTCTGGAACGATGGTGTCATCTTTTCTGGAGACCCCTTTTCCTGTCTTAGCTGGGAGGACTTCCTCAGCCTTCCCAACATCAGCTCTCTCTAGGGTAGCTATTAGGATAGGGATGGTGGGGTTATGACCCCTTTTCAGACCCCTTGCACTGCACAAGGCACTCAAGTCTCTGAAGCTGAGGTTTTCATAACTGGATGGTGCCTTGGGTGGGTCACCCACAGGTAAAGAACTGGATGGTTTACCTGTGCCAGGCATGACTAGTGAGGTGTAAGTGGTGCACTTACCTACACTATTTGTTTACCTACTTGAACCTCTCTAGAGGTTGTAGTCAGGGTGTGCTAGGCCCTTTGGTCTACAACTACTAAGTTCAGTAGAACTTAAGTATGTAAAGCTTTGTTTATATGTACCTAAGGTACTTGATGTGATCTTTCAAATGATATTGTCAAAGATTACAATTGGTAAAACAAACAGCAAGCTCAAATCCCAACTGCTGCACACCATTGTGAGAAGTTGGCCTGGTATATGATGATCACTAATTCTAGTGAGCACCTTGCACCAGTCCAAACGACCCTTATGGTGATTGGTTGTAAGTCACCCTTCTAGACCAGCTATCCTAGTGGTAGCATGGACAAAAGCAGTCTTAGGCTAAACTCAAGAGGGCATGTGAAGCCAGCTGTTTTACCATATGCAATCTTTTAAATACCAAATGAAAGGACTCCACACAAGTTATATATTACAAAATATATGTATTTATTTCTAGAATAATCCCCTATACTCTTTATGAGCACAGAAGCACAAGCGTTAAACAAAGAACTCAATATAACATACAATAAGCTGCACAATCGTGGATAGGCCGGGTGGCCACTCAAACCATATATTAAAAAAGTGGTATAAGTACCACTTCACGAACAATGGTAAGGCCTAGGGCCTTGGGAATCGCTGGGCCTACACTGGGCTAACGAAGGTTAGGACATAGGAGGCACACAGCATGCGGGTGCAGTGTCTAGAGGCAACCGCGTTTACCATACAAGTCAATGGTGCGTAAAAATCAGAAAGTTATAGGTTTAGGAGACTTACGACTGGACTAGAACTTAGCCACTTGAAACTAGGACACTAGGGATGTAAATCACTACAGGGGCACCGGAGTACCCTCGTTACCTCACCCACAGGAAGCGGGTGCTTAGATGCCAAAGTACGTTGGATTTCTTCGTGGAGTTCTATGGAGCCTGGAGGAAAAGATGCTGCAGGCGACCAGGAGAGAAGAGTCCGGTTGGATCCAAGGGTGGATCGAAGATGTAGAGTACCTGAAAGCAGAGGGGACAGAGTCTAGGTCACTAGCCAGTGACTAGGATGGAACCAGGATGGAACCAGGCAATGTCGGGTTGCGATCAGGTGCTGTCGAGTAGTTTGTCTCCGCTGCCACGTGGACGAGGAAGGATCGAGGATGACCAGCTTGTGAACACGAGCTGTCCCAAGAAGGCTCTTGCTGTCGGCGGTGTCGGTTCTCGAATCTGAGTCACCAAGCCTTGGCAAATGCAACCCACGCAGGACCCGAAGATGTCTTCTGGATTGGACCGGGAAGGTCAGATCGGTGGCTCCTTTTCAGAGGAGCTAGGGCCAGTCTGGAGCAACCCGACCAGCAGTTCAAAATCGTAGATTCGTCGTCTCAGAGGCCACTAGCCAACGGGCAAGTGACCAGACAACACGTCGAGTAGGAAAAGTGCAAAAGGGCCCCACGTAGCACTCGGTGAGTGTGGAGAGGTGATCTTCGGTACACAGGCTGCTCGGGCCTGGGGCTTCTCACCCCCCAAAGTACAGCGTCGAGGGTGCCTCGGGAGCTGCACAGGAAGCACTTTGTCGACTTTCCAAGATGGCCGGTCCCACGTCTCGTGTTGCCTCCACGGGTCTCAGCTTTGCTGGGACTGTGGATCGGGCTGTCGGATGTCTGGGAGTCTGGGTCTTGTCAGTCTCTGTCGCTCGAACTCCGGCGGGAGCTACGACAAAGAAAGCCTTGATGCGCTGTTGGTGCCTGCTTGCACAGGGTGGCCACTCCTTGACCACAAGGGAGATTCTTCAGTCTTTTACGTCGAGTAGGATGTTGAAAGGTCCAGAGTTTCGTTTCAAAGTTTCAGTCAGGATGATCTGATGTGCATTGGCACAGGTCCTACCTTTATTCCAAATCAAGGGGCTGGATCAACTGCTAGGTCTCTCCTATGGGTGGGACCCAGGAAGAGGGTGGTTACACCACTTTCCCTTTGTCCAGTTTCGAGCCAGAACTGGGGCTGGAGTGCCCCAGCACCGGTTTGAACTGGACTTTGCATGGGACACCTTGTGTGCCCCAGGCAGTGTCTAGTTTCATTCAGCCCTCCCTGCCCCAATCCACTATCTCCTGTCTGGGGTGGTGTGACAGGAAACCTGTTGTACAGGCCTCCCCTGCCGGAGTTTCGGTCAGCAGCAGGAGGCCAGACTCGTGTCTGTGGCAGCAGCATCCATTTTGTAATGCTGAGGCTCTGGTTAGATTTAACCGCGTTTAAGGCAAGTAACATGTCTTCTCCCTCTAGAAGGGTGGAATGCTACCCCCCGTCGCCAGGACTGGCGAGGGGGTAGTATTCCAAATCGTATGACACCTTACACAACATGTTTTGATAAAGCCAAAGCAAAGTTAGCAAGTACTGCGAGGATTATAATGCACTTAAGAGTATATGGTATGGCAATATCCCAGAACAGCTAAGGGACATGGTTCCGAAAGCTGCAGACAGGCTCAGCTCATGCTAGAGCACCACCTCACATGAAACCAAGCACTCTGCCTCCAGGATTGTTAAGGCCTGTCATGGGAGTGACTTATAGGTGTATATGTGTCCAGATATTGGTTTAGATATAGGTATACTATATCTAAGCAAGGGGTGATTACACCACCTTGCCCCAGCTGAGTGATCAGCCAGTTGTGTCAGATTGGATAGCCAGCCAGGGGTGGCAAAAGATATGCTGCAGCCCCTGGTAGGCCTTGGATGCACCTATGCCCTGGGTACCTATAGTACACTGTACAGGGGCTGAGAAGGTGACCCAATGTCCAATTGGTAATGTACCTAAGGTACATGGTTGTGAATTTAGAGAGAGAACAGCAGGCTGTGGGTCTGATTACCAGGCCCACAGCCACATTAAGTCGAAAACCAGTGAAGAAAAAAGCAAAAAATGGGGTGACCATAGGAAAGCAGACCCTACTCTCCTACAACATTCATCCAGCATCAACCATAGCACCACCAAAGGTGTGCCATGAATTACAAATTGCATTCCACTGCCCTCAGCGGGATAGTCTCCAGTACAATAGGGAAAACAGTATTGCACGGAAACACACCTCATTCCACTTCCCTGAACCGGGTTATCATTCAAAACTGTGAGTAGCAGATCTCAGATACACATCATTTAATTGCCTTCAACAGGAGCAGCAGCCAATACTGTGAGCAAAACGCAGTACCATAAAAGCACACAACTACCTCATTATGCCACGACTCCAATGCTGTGTGCAAGAAGTAGTACTACAAAGGCAACTAAATTGCATCCCACTGTTTTCGGTGTATACTGTTGCAAAATACTGCGTTACGTCCCTTACGTAGGCATTAGCAAACAATTTGTAATAACACATTTTTTGCATTCATTTTTGAAGCTTCATCGATCTGGAGGCGTTATGGTGCGAATTTACATCAGAAATAGTGATCATACTTTCAGTGCACAAGTGTAGCCATGATTAAAAACAAGCATTGGCATAGCCAATAGGTCTCGCCTTTGGGGCCTTGTAAGTATTTAGCCATGCAGCACATTATCCTGGGTGCTACAACATCTACTAATACTTCATGTGGCACTAGTGAATGGGAGAGCAGAGCCACCAATCAAGCCAGGCCGGCTTATATAGGCCACAATAGAGTGAAGAAGCTGCGATGGTGAGGTACTAACTATAGAAATGCGTGCATAGAGACAGAGAGAGTGAGACACGAACAGTGAGACAGGGAAAGGCATAGATAGATACGGAAGCATAGACAGGGATAGACATAGACGGAGTGAGATAAGGGCATTGGGAGAGGCTAAACAGATAAGTGTACCTGCAATGTAAAGTTTTTATGTAGCGCTTTCTAGAAACCATTATGGATGGCTGGGCGCTTTACGGTCGGAGATAAGCAACGAAGAAAACGACGTACGATAGAAAAGCTGAACAAACAGGGTGAAGATAGAGGAAAGAAATGGGGGAGGGGCACCACCACCACCCAGTAAGGGCTGCTAAAATGGATAAATACAGTTGGAAATGTAAAAAAAAAAATACCATAGAACCTAAAGCCCTAAATATAATTCAGCGTTATAGGGGGCGGAGTGATGAGCAGCAGCCAAGACTGTAGAGGACTCATTTAGGAATCTACCTCTGCCCTAGCTCCTCGTCACAGTTGTTGACATTCACATATGCAGATGTATTGATTCCCATTTTCGCATTGGTATTTGTTTCATCGTGTGTGCACACGACCTCGTATTTTTTAGATATTATTTTCCTTTGCACTTTCTAAAGTACACCTAGAATTCCATTGGGCCGAGTTCGTGCTATGTAAAACTGCAGGAGAAAAATACTTCTTAGCACGGGTGCTGTTGCAATGAGTGCCTTTTCAGCCGCCAACTGCACTGGGTCTCCTTGTAAGCAAGAAGGAGCCAGTGAGCGCCTTGAGGTACCGGATATATTGACTGAGTTTTCAAAATGAGCAACTCTTTCCCTGAGACGCCTTAGAGGGGTCAATTCCCGGAAACATTTTGAGTATAGGAAGCAGTACTCCAGGAGTGCACTTTTGAGCACTCTTACATACATGCCTTTGTGAACTGCCCAAAAAGGTCTTACTATTAAAAGTGAAACGAGGACACAGACCTTTATATCTGTACTAATTATCCCCTGAACTATTCCCTGAATATTCCCATTTAAAATATTTTGGAGCTAATACACAAAGGCGTGTAAGAGTTTGTAAGAGATTGCTAAGGGAGTTCTATTTTACATACTCCAAAAATACTTTGCCAATGGAGTTTAGGTTTAAAGAAGAACACTCTGAGTCTCTTATTCCGTATTAACATCAAAGCGCTCGAGGTTTCACATTTAAATAGTTCCCTGGAGCAGTGTTTTAAATGTCTGGTATTGAGTACAGGCACTTTTTATTTTGAGATTGTGAGTACCTACTGAAAAGCGAAATACTTTTAATTGAATAGTACCGACACTCCACAGAAACAAGCAAGCAGGTACTCTGTTACAGAGTGCATGCACTTCTATTTTTCCATTTTAAGCACTGCCCTGTAGGCTGGTGTGGGACTGGGTATCAGAGGAGGATGGCTACTGCCAACCAGGAGAGGAGTTTAGGGGGGGGGGGTCGTGATTCGAGCTGTATGCTACAGTCAAGCAATACTCTGCTTAGTTATTGTTATACCAAATGCCAACATATTTGACGGTTCTTGTTTTCTAACACAGATAAGTATCAAACAGCCCTGCGAGGTGCAGTGTGAATGTAAGCCCTTGACCACCACAGCCCCAACTACACACATCACCAGCAATGCCCCAGGAGCACAGGCATTACCAAAGCAGCAGCTTCACACCCTGCACTGCCATGGACCCAGAGCTGAGCAGCACTGCCAGAACCCGAAGAGTGCACAGACCTACGACTACTCCAGCCCCACACCTCACTACCGCTGAGCTGACAGGTGCTACTTATACATCGCACCAAACAGCACTGCCATAGAGGCCGAGAACCTGCAGCATCACTTTACACTAATGTTGAATACAGGACCTGAAAATGATAGCCCCACTGAAAGAAAGAAAGAAAGAAAGAAAGAAAGAAAGAAAGAAAGAAAGAAAGAAAGAAAGAAAGAAAGAAAGAAAGAAAGACAGCCCCACTGGCATGCCCATCTCAACAGCAACCCCACCAGCAGGGAGCATCCGGTCCTCTTCAGCAGCACCCCCGCTGTGTCCGAGGACCAGCAGCAGGCAGCAGCACTATGAGCCCCAAGCAGCAAATCAGACCCCCCAGTACATAGGATCACCAGACACTAAGGGGACACAGCACTACTAAACCAAACCAGAGCAAGCAGCAAACAGTACTGCCAAAGCAGCAGCACTGCCATCCACCCCAGAGCTGCCAGCACGCAGCACCAACACCCAGCTTCTGAAGTGCACCATAGTGCCAGGGGCAGCGAGCAGCACTTTCCTAAAGGTACAGAAACGCACAGCATTGGGCCCCATCTGCACAGAGTACTGCCATAGTCGCAGCAGCGCACAGCACTATACCCCAATAGCTCTCTGCCACACCCCAGCAGCACAGAGCACTACCACAGCCCTAGCAGCACACGGTACTGCTGCACGAGCAGCAGCACACAGCACTGCCAGAAACCCAGCAGCGCATAGCAGTACCATAGCCCCAGCAGCACATGGCTGTGCTGCAGCAGCACACAGCAGTACCACACCACATGCAGAAAATGGTTCTGTTGCACTAGCAGCAACACACAGCACCGTAAGAGCCCCCGCAGGGAACAGCACTGTCAGAGCTCCTGTGGGGCACAGCAGTGCCATAGCCCCTGCAGCACAGAGCGCTAAGGGGACCCCAGGAGCACACATCCCCATCCATCCACCCGCAGTGAGACAGCCGCTGCCCTTGCCCTATTTGCAGGACACAGATTTTGATGAGTGGTTATAAGCAGACTTACCGGTCAGGGGCCGAGTGTTGGAGCCTCGAGAAGAGGACTGTGGTGCGAGGGGGCTGCGGTGTGGGGGTGAGTCTGTAAGCAGGAAGAGTAAGACATTGAAGGGGAAGAGAAAGCAAAGTTCAGGAAGCGGATAAAGAGAACAAGCGCGGCCGTGAACGAAAGTGAAAGGATGTTGAGCCGGCAAGGAGACTGTGAGCAGGCTAATGTAAACAAGCGCGTGCATGTCCCTAATTACAAACACATGGCCCTAGCACGCGCTTCTGCTTGCTACCGCAAGGTAGATGCCGCCACATGCACGAGTGCGTGAAAAAGAGCTGACCAAAGAGCAGCGCATGCACGCTGCCTAGGCGAGACCTGAAAACGAAACAAAGCCAAGACCTTTATTCCAAATTTGGGTAAATGCAGGTTCTGCCGGTAACAGGAGCTGGTGGCTGAATCCAAATTATATATCAAGTGGTAATACCACACTCCTGGTATTCTCCCACCCACCCCTTAAGCAGGACAATTTCCGATTAAAATTTGCTGATATCTCCAGGTGGGAAACTAGCTGAAAATGGGGAATTACAATGGGAATCGTGTGGTTATACTGATTCAGGGACAGTTTCCCAGTTCCCAGGCACCAATCAGGGTTCCCACGAGGAATTTCTAGATAGTTCTGTATCCCAAAATTACTGACATTACATCTTCAACTTTCCCCTAAATGGAACATGGTGGTCTTGGGATCGCAGTTATGTGGGACGTTTACTACACAGTTGAGATATTTGTAATACAAACGCTCTCCCACCTATGAACGTTTTTTAAATCCTGCTTAGCTGCACCTAAGTTACCCTGTGAGGATCTTAGAGGTTATCCAGGAACATAGCGACAGATAGATCTCTGCAGAATGTAGGGCACAGGCCCTTCTAATGCCTGTGTACTATAGTTAGGGCCTTGACTTTGATGTGATGCCATACTGACAACCTGTTTTTTTGTCAAAAATGTGTAATGGCGCAACAGGCACTGATAAACTAGGTGACCTCTTGTGATAAGCAACTCCTGCGTAAGATCTTACAATAAGCTATGTTGGAAAGAATCTGGGACCCTACCACCATATTGTGTTTTCACCCTGGGGAAAATAAGAATGCAGCGCAGGATAAGAAGATAAGAAGTTTGGAGTAGCATGTCATTTTTACTGCTTTACATTTTACGTGAACTGTGTCAAACAATATAAATACATTTTAGAAATGTAGAAATTTAACATGGAAGATGGAACAAGGCTAGAGCCCGAAGTGATTGGTCAAAAGTTGTGATTCCAAGTTAAAGGAGCTCAGTTTAGCTAGTCTTCGAAAGTTGCATGAGATTTAATACTGGGAGTTCACCTCTAAGAGTGTCTGCAGCCGCCCAGCCTGCTTATTCAGCACAGATAAATAGTTGGGTTCCAACTGCATATGTAAAACATGCCTTGGCAAAGCCAATATGTCTGCACTTGATGAACCGACACAAAGGTTATTTTAAGAAAAGAAAGAAAATTCAAACATATCCCACAATAATAAAAATAGAAGATTAAAAAATATGATGTTAGCTAAAATGGCCATCTTATGCTTGCAATAGAGATTATAAATCAAACATTCACTAATGAGGGAGTATTAATAGTGTTTAAAAAAAAAACTTTTCAGCATATTATTATTTAAGGAGACTCGCTCAAAACGCAAGCAGCTACACTGTTACAACACTTAAACACTTTATAAAAAAGTTTATAAAGGAGTGCAGACAAACAGGCTGTCTTTAAAGTTAAATAATTTAAAAAACGGAATAAAAAAAGCAAATTTTGAACCAGTTTTGCAACTGAGGGGAAAGGAAACAATTCTGCAGTGATCGCTAAATTAATTTCAAATGCAAGACCCCAAAAAAAAATTGGGCTAAAATTAGCAGGCGAGGCAGCTAAATGACTATATTAATAAGTAATAGGCTTTAAGAGGATATATGCAAGACACCCCATTCCTCTGCTCTATCAGTTGAACTGTACTTTCCCAGGTGAAATTGCTGGGTACACTCCTGAAAAAAGGAAAAATACAAGCGATCAAGATTCCCTTGCAAACAGCATCCCTTGGTCTTTCGAGTAGCCTTTCATGATATGCGATATTGAACGCTTCTTATGGGACCAACCAAATGAAAGTGCCAACACCACTAATGCCTGCAATCTTGTGAAGCTCATCGGAAAGAGGTGACTTAACATTTATTATTGTTACACAACTCAATGGTACTCATTTTATCAACCTCCGAAGGAAGAAAGGCTGAGTGGACCTGCCAAGATTTGAACCGTTGACCATGAAGTCAAACACAGGCCCCTACAGTGTACGCATGAGTCCACTAAGCCACCAGACCCAGCTTATCCAGTACCAGGACATGCCTATGCCCTGCCTAATAGGGATCAAGGAGGTCATTTGTTTCCAAATAGGAACCTAGCTGTATTGTACACTGCTGCTTCTAGTAATTTCAAGAGATATGCCAGGTTGGATGCAGGCCAATGCTCTGCGAACGCACATAATCGGCCTTAGCTTGTGCTGAGTCAAGGTGCACAAGACATTTATTAAAGACACTCACAGCATTATACCAGCCTTATACGTGTACAAAACGGACGTTGAAGGCAGAAACTTCATTTCAAAACACTGTACATAGAGAAGGGAACCTGGTACCAGCCAGTTGCCCAAGTAAGACGCATGAAAAAGCAACCTCTTACGTCATCCGTGGCAATCTGTAATGTTGATCCATTTATAGCAATTTGCAACAAACTTCAGTAGTACCTTCTACAAAAGAAAATAAAACGTTGTCTTTCATTAATTAAGTAATCAACAAGGTCATCTGTAACATTATGTAAGAGGTCATGAGCATGGGATAGCTCCAATTACTGCAGGGTTGAAAACTGTGAGGAAAACAGATTATTGTATGGTGTGGTTGTGCGACCTCACTGTGTAGTAAGCTTACAAAGCCGTAGTGGGTCCCGTTAAGTTTGTGCTCAACCCTGGGTAGCTGTGGCTCTGAGTAGTCCGGCTTTATCAAAGAAACCAGTGTAAAGCATTAAGAAGTACAAAACAGTTCAATAAGAAGAAACCACAACACAATAAAAATCCGACACCATTTTGTAAAAATAGGTTGTATTTTTATCTTGAAATAGACTCTTCAAAGAAGAAAATCCACCAGATGGTTCGGGAGATATGATTTTTTTTCTTCAAATAAACAAGAAATCACAGCTTTTTACTGAGCACAATAAATCATTGTAATGGACCACAATGGTAAACTTTCCAAACTTTTATAAAGTTGCAAACAACTACTTTAGCACTCTTGGGACGACCCACTCTTGCAGGGAGCTAGTCACAGGTACCTTTAATGTCCAATAAGGTCCAGCTGAAGAGTTACCTGACAGTAAAAGCAGTCTTCAGTCCAGTAGCAGTCTTCAGTCCAGTTGCAGTCTTCAGTCCAGTTGCAGTCTTCATTCCAGTTCCAGGCTTTATGGGTGAAACGCAACAGACCTTAATACAGTGGTGTGATGCGAAGTACACAGGATGCCGAAGATGCTCAGGGAAGGGGGTATTCCTGGGGCCACTCCTCGGTCCACAAACATGGTGGGCCGACTTTTGCCACAGGGGTCAATGCCCCTCGTGGTCTGCGGGAAGTCTAGCCAAAAACCAGCTGCCACTGGTCAACTGGTCTCCGGTTACAGCAAAACCAGTGGTTCTCTTTAACTGTTGGCAACTTCTTTGTAGGGCGGCCAAACTGCACTCAGACGACTCTCCTGGATCCAGCAGTCTTGAATGCAACTTTTGAAGGTCAGGACTCTGTCTCTCAGGCTGAACTTCTGTGGTCAGTAGTGATCAAACATTCTTGGCTACCAACTCGCTAATCAGGCTTCTTCAGACTTTGTGGTCTATTAGCTGTAATAGTGAGGCAGCCAACTGACTCTTGAAGTTACTTCTTCTCTCTGAGGCTCAGGGACTTTTCCTCAAGTAGGGCACCACACCAAAGTCCCATCTTAGTTAGCCCAAGGAGCAGGAAGTCCAGTCTAGACTTTGGTGCAGCCTCTCTTTGCCACCAGGGCAGTAATTCCTCAATCCTTTTTCCGGGACAGATGTGATCTGAGATCTGGTTATCACTTTTATGCCCAGTTTGTGCCCTCAGGGATGCAGTGAATACTATCCAATTCGCAATGAGGTCCCCTACAGCTTAGTGACTACTTCCTGTAAAGTGTGGCATCTAGATAGCACAGAATGGACCATTCTGCCCACTCCCAGGAGGCGTGTGGGCCTCCCTAGACGACCCCAGAGGTGTGGCTACCTGGGGGCTAAACGCCCATGGAAAAAAGCGGTTGGCAGCAGCTTCACGCACTCTGTCTCCGATGACAGCCTGTGTGCAAAAACAAAAGAGCAACCCCCTTTGGTGTGTCCACCATTCGCCCTTCAAGGGCATCTTCTCCCTTGAGGCTCGCCTGTTGTGCTCACACATGGTTTGACCTTCTTGCCAGGAAGAGGTCACATATCTTCCGACGACAGGCCCTTTGTGTTCCTTACTGAGAGTCGTTCACACCTCTGCCAAGAAGGGCAGAAGGTGGTCTTATGACCAAAGATTGTGCAAGGTCACTAGAAAACTTTGGGCAACAAAGTAGCAACTTTCTAAAATTGTCATTTGTGCAAAAGTTGCATGAAATTTGACTTGGCCATCAAATCAGGTTCATTGCAAGGATTCTTTTGATACCTTGAAGTATTATATTTAGGGCTCCCGGATTTATGGTATTTATTTTTCCAACATTTCCGTCTGTATTTATCCATATTTCTTTTTGGGCCATTTTATCTGTATTTATAAACATTTATTTGTGTATAAATGAAGTTGAAAAACTGTACATTTCCATATTTATTTAACTGAAAGGCGCGCACTCAAACTTTGATGTCTATCGGACTTTGCTGTTTAAGCTGTCAAATACTACATAACAATACATCCACTGGTAAATACTAGCATTGTACCATAAATGTATGTTGACATATGCTGTTATTTAACCTGTTCCATGCTCGTGACGGAACCGCTCCGTCACGAGCCTCAGTTGGGCTGTGCTGGTGACGGAACAGTTCCGTCACGGCCCGCTCGCCGCGCCTGCGTGGCGCGTTCTATAGAGCGGGCGGGGCCGTGACGGAACCGCTTCGTCACAAGTACAGCCCACCCGAGGCTCGTGACGGAGGGGTTCCGTCACGAGTACGGGAGCGCCGCGCGGCCCCCCCCCCCCCCCCCCCTAGCGCTGCGGCGGAATAGCCGCCGCAGCTAAGGGGTTAAATAAATGTTGTTCTGTTTTTTTAATTTATCATGCGGTCCATAGGCTCAGCTGCTGGCCTATAATTCATCAGACAGCATGGAGAGTCACTTTAATAGAGCACAATTTACTGTATTTATCCACTTTTAAAAATAAATGCAGACAGAAAACCCATGGTTTTCTGTCTGTATTTATATGTAAAAATCTGTAAAAATGGAAAACAGGGAGCGTTAATTATATTGAGTAGCCTCATTAAGATGTAAGCACTGCTGAGTTGTCAGCATGTAACCATATACTCACCTATGGGGTCACTAACTTTCTTACAGTAAAAATGACGAAGTGGGGTTTTTACTGTCAGGACATATGTCCTCTTCAATTTACAGCAGCCTGCCTCAGGGCCCAATAGGCCGACCTCAGGGGTGGCTTTTTAAGGTAAAAAAGGGAGATATGGGCTTTGCCGTTACTTTAAATGACAAAGTCGTGTTATCAGTGTAAAACTGCCTTATCAGTTTGTAGTGGCAGGCTGGGAGATATACTTTGTTTTGTCACACTCGTAAAAGGCACAATAAGTACTGCAGTTCAAGAGAGACACTTTAACTTACAAACCCTGGGTAACACTGGTACCAACTACCAGGAGCCTATTAGTTAACTAATGCCAATTGTGCGTGAGCCAATCAGACATATATAAAAGGTCAGAGCAATGGCACCGAGGCCTGTTTGGTAGGACTCTGTGCAACTTCAAACCCAAAAATACATCAGCATCAGTCCAAAAACTTTGGGGTGATCGTGAAAAAAAAGAAATTTCCTTACAAGAACATTCTTAACAAGTAGGTAAAGAAAGACCATACACATGAAGTACCTCATTCCTAATCAGTGAGGAGATACCGGCCCAAGGCGCTGGAAATCTCAGTCAAGAACATTCTTAAGAAAACAACATCCAGATAGATGTGTGGGATACCCTTGTCAACAACATTTCTAATCAACAGAGAGAAACGGGCAGGTGCTTGGAATCCCACAGCCAAGAACATTCCTAATTTGTGAAGAGTAGAGGACCAGCCAAGATGGCTACCCCCAACAAAAACATTCCTAATCAATGAGGAGAGAAGAACCAGGTGCGTTGGCTACTTCAACAGAGAGCAGAGCGAATTTGTGAGAAGAAAAAGAAGACCAGACACATTGGCTGCACAACTGATTTCATAAGTATTACAAAGAATGCTGGGCTGTTCCTCAAACTAATGAATGTACGTGTCACAATAGTTTGGATACTGTAAGGTCTCGATGAGTCCTACAGTTGGGCATCAATTTTGTTAGATGTAATGCCCTCACACACCCTTTCAGGTGTCATGCTTCATCATCTGGGCTGCTCCTCGTTGGGTCAGCGGGGCAATACCCAACGGGCGACACCTCAAAGAGGGGCACTTTGGCAGAGATCTTTTATTCAACTGCCGTCAGGTGAAGTGTGGGTGTGGGGCCAGAAGAGTGTAGACGTATATGTGAGTTAAAATAAAGCTAGGAGTACCAGGATCAAGTTTATTCTGGGGGTCCCCTGCTTTAATTAAAAAGAAAGACTAGCTGGTACTCACTGGAATGCTATGTTTCCTATATGAGTCTCAGTTAGTGTGTGCTCTAAACGGTCGGCATGTTTCTCGCGTGTGTGCAATGACTAGCGATTCTTCAGGACCTCAATAAAGAAAATATCTTTAAAGGAAAACTGTCTACGTTTATGGGATCTACCCGAATATCTAGTGTATTATTCAAAAAAATCTCAACAAGGAAAAGGTGCTCCATGTGGTAGTGTACCTGTGTTGCGCTTCATCTGCCTAAATTGGGAGACAAAAGAGCAAATCACAACAGGTACATGATTACAAACAATCGAATGGGTGACTTAGTACAATCCATGCGTCATTCTAGACAAAGTGCAGCTAGCATATGGGTTTAGAACCAATAAAAATCAGTGTGGATGATATTCTTCAGTGAGCAAGGTGGTGAGCATGCCCCTGTGGAAACACACAATAAATACAACACCACCAATACAGTAGGTGGTTTGAACACCTGACTCACCTAATGGGTCAAGTATACACGCAACAACAGTACCCGGCGGACTGTACATCTGGTTCAGACATCCAAAGTATGGCTGGGTGCCGTAGGGAATTTTTAATAAAAGGGGTTGTAGGAGAGTAGGGTCTGCTATCCTATTGTCACCCCAATTTTTGCTTTTTGCTTCACTGGTTTTCGACTTATTGAGGCTGTGGGCCTGCTAATCAGACCCCCAGCCTGCTGTTCTCTCTCTAAATTCACATACATGTACTATAGGTACATAACCCAATTGGAAATGGACTCCTTGTCAGCCCCTGTACCATGCACTATAGGTGCTCAGGGTATAGGTGCCACCAAGGCCTACCAGGGGCTGCAGCATAGCTTTTGCCACCCCTGGCTGGTTCTTAAATTGACACAACTGGCTGATCACTCAGCTGGGGCAAGTTGGTGTAATCACCACTTGCTTAGATATAGTATACCTATATCTAAACCTATATCTGGACACATATAAACCTGTGAGCCACTCCTATGGAAGGCCTTATCAATCCTGGAGGCAGAGTGCGTGGTTTAATGTGAGATGGAGCTCGAGCATGAGCTGAGCCTGTCTGCAGCTGTCGGGAACATCTCCCTAAGCTGTTCCGGGATAATGCCATACCATATACTATTAAGTGCATTATAATCCTTGCGGTTATATGTTAACTTTGGTTTGGCTTTATCAAAACATGTCGTGTAAGGTGTCATACGATTTGGAATACTATCCCCTCGACAGTCCTGTCGACAGGGATAGCATTCCACCCCTCTAGAGGTAGAAGACATGTTACTTTACTGAAACGCGGTTGATTTCTAAAAGAGCCTCAGATCCACAAAATGGATGCTTCTGCCACAGACACAAGTCTGACCTCCTGCTGTTGACCGAAACTCAGCCAAGGAGGCCTGGACAAAGGCTTTCCTGTCGCAGGGAGGTGTCACACCACCCCAGACAGGAGATAGTGGATTGTAGCAGGGAGGTTTGAAAGAAACCAGACACTGCCTGGGGAGCACAAGCCTTCCCCTTGCATAATCCGGCCAAACCGGTTCTGGGGCAGACCAGCCCCAGTCCCAGCGCGGCCTGGACAAAGGGAAAGGGGTGTATCCACCCCCTTCCTGGGTCACACCCATAGGAGGGTACCTAGCAGGTAATCCAGCCCCCTAGATTGGTATAAGAATGGGAGCAGTGCCAACGCACTCAGATTATCCTGATGAAACATTTGAAACAAAACTCTGGACCCTTCAACATCCTACTCAACGTAGAAGACTGAAGAATCTCCCTTGTGGTCAAGGAGTGACCACCCTGTGCAAACAAGCACCATCCAGCACCTCGACGTCTGCTTTGTTGCAGTTCCCGCCGGAACTTGAGCGACAGAGATCGACAAGATCAAGCTTGCCTGCCTTCTACCAGCCCGATCCACAGTCCCTGCAGAGCTGAGACCCGTGGAGGTGACCGGAAGCGTGGGGCCCGCCATCTTGAAAAGACCACGAGACGTTGACCGTGCAGCCAACGAGTGACCCTCGAAGCTGTACATCGGGGTTTGAGAAGCCCCAGCCCTGAGCCACTTTTGCACCGAAGCTCACCCCTCTACACTCAACGAGTGCTGCGTGGGGCCCTTCTGCTTCTTTTGGCTCAACGCGTTGGCCCGGTCACTTGCCCGCTGGCTTGTGGCCCCTGTGCCGACGAAACCTGATATCCGACTTGTCATTCTGGTTGCTCCAGACTTGCACCCGCTCCTCTGAAAAGGAGCACCCGCTCTGACCCTCCTGGTCCGAGTGAGAAGCAATCTTCCAGTCCTGCGTGGATTGCCATTGCCAAGTGTTGTTTGCTCCAATCTTGAAGCCGACAGCGCTGACGGTGAGAGCCTTCGTGGGACAGCTCGTGACCCGCTCCTGGACGTCGCAGATGCCCCAGAGCCCACGTGGCAGCGGACAGAAGCTCCTCGACAACCACCTGATTGCGCCCGACATTGCCTGGTTCCGTCCTGGTTCCACCCTGGTCCCTGCTGAGTGACCCAGACTCTGTCCCCTCTGCTTTCAGGTACTTTACGACTCTGATCCACCCTTGGATCACACCGGACACTTCTCCTTCACATCGCCTGCAGCATCTTTAGCTTCAAGCACCAACCACCTGCATGACGAAACCCGACGCCACTTCGACCCTATGCACCCGCTTCCTGTGGGTGAGGTAACTCAGCAACGCCGGTGTTCCCACACTGGTACACACCTCTAGGGTCTGTGTCTAAAGTTTTATCCTTCTAGGTTGAGCGGAAGTATCCTTAAACAGTAACTTTATAACTTTTACGCACCATTGACTTTGCATTGGTGCATGCGTGTGCTTTAAGCGCTGCACCCGAATCCCGTGGGCTTTTCCCGACTTCAGCATTGCTAGTCCCGACTGCTCCCAGCGATTCCCTAGGCCCTAGGCCTAACCACTGTTCGATTGGTATCTCTTATACCACTTTCTTAATATATGGTTTGAGTGGCCACCCGCCCTCATCCATAATTGTGCAACTTTCATATGTTATACTGTGCTTTTGTTTAAACGCTTGCGCCCCTTTGCTCATAAAGAGTACTGGGGATTATTTTAGTAATAAACACATATATTTTTATAATATACTTGTGTGGTGTCCTTTCATTTGATATTACAGGATTGTGATTGGTAAAACAGCTCGCTTAACACGACCTCTTGAGTTTAGCCTTTCAGGCTGCTTAGTCCATGCTTCCCCTAGGATAGCTTGTCTATAAGGTTGACTTACAACCAGACACCATAAGGGATTGTTTGGACTGATACAAGGTGTTTCCAGAATGGGCAACATCATATATCAGGCCAACTTCTCACAGGGGTATTTATCTAAGAGTGATTAGCTTAGTTGAGGTGCTGGCTATGTGGTCAAATACAATCATTGATGTTATCCTACTCCGCCCTAAAGGGGTTAAACTACACAGTTGTATGTATGTTAATGCAAGCACTAATTGTTGTATTTCAGTGATGGGAATTGTGGTTTCAAACAATGCCCATGACCAATTTCGGTATAGTGATATAAATAGGTCGTAGGTAACGTGTCAACCGTCCTTGCACTGATTATTGCAGTGGAGCAGCGTGGAGTGAGATGTTTAGGCTTGCATGGGTGTGTTAAAAGATAGTAGGCACTAAGAGTATGGCGTGCTGAATCTTGTGACAATGTCCGAATGATTTTGGAGCGTCTATAATACGATCTCGTAGTATGCTACATGAATTAGAGACCACCCTGTCTCCCCGTGCAATCAATGTTTAACAATCCTATATGTATGCCACATTACAAATGGAACAGCGCTTCGGTTATACGCTTATGTTCAACTCACGGCCCTGGTTGATTAGGCAAGGAGCCCGCCATCTATTCTGGCAGTGCGTTAACAAATAATCAATAAAGAACGAATTGAACAAAAGGCCTCCACAAGACCCGTGTCTGCGCAGTCTAGCATTCGCAGATAACCCCGGCTACGTGGCCCC
This sequence comes from Lissotriton vulgaris, assembly GCF_964263255.1. Classification (NCBI taxonomy): domain Eukaryota; kingdom Metazoa; phylum Chordata; class Amphibia; order Caudata; family Salamandridae; genus Lissotriton; species Lissotriton vulgaris. Next base: position 335,562 of record NW_028243100.1, read on the forward strand.
AAACGGTATTTAACATCGCACCTGCTTGCTACTTACTTGCACAACTGATTTAGCAGTAGGAAAATGCAGAACAAAGGTAACCACAGAATGCACATGTAAAAAAAAGGTTATTTATTTAATTTACAGTGACAAGAAAAAAACATACATTTGCGACATTGAGTCCCTATAGTCACAGAGCTTAATCACGTGTTTTAACAATGAATAGTGGAGAAATTCATGTGTGTTTCTTGGTAGTAATGCAATACATAAAAGGAGTATCTTATACATTTATACGAGGAAGCCTACGTTTCTCCTGAAAATAAAATAAAGCAGTACGTTTAGTAGCAACATAACAAACATGATTCCGCCTGACACACAAATGCATAATCATACACTATCTTCTCCATCATAATATGTTTAAGCGGTCCCGCCTCAGCGCACAATAAAATAGTCATGTTAACCATTTCTAAGACTTGACTATAGGAAGCTGGCTCTTTATATGATATACTCAAATGAGGTATATCGTGCAAAGAGTCCAGGTATTGCCTTTCTAGTGGACAGGGGTATGCTCTACCAATCTAAAGGTGCTATTGTAGGTGGTATTGTGGTAGAGCAGTCTTAGTCTTATCAGAGAGGAGTGTTAGACTTCTGCAAAATACATACACAGTCAATAAATGATGCACACGACCCAAGGAGATCTACACCAACTTATACAAATAACACATATCTATATATCTATCTATCTATCTCTCTATATATCTATCTATCTATTTAGGCACCAGAACCAATACTATCAGGTAAGTATGTTTTGCAAGAGAAATTAATTACTTTTTCAAGAGTCGACAGTGCGATTTTCAGTGCCTGCAATGTTATCCTTTGAGAGGACAAACAAGTACCGCACACAGGTCGAGTACAGCAACTTAGAAGACCAATCTCTGGACATAAGGTGAGTATGGGGCACATTCCTAGGGAGCATCAGCAGGTCATCTCCTACGGCACTGGGGCGGATGGGTGCAGTTGTGCAATACAGATTAGGGTGCCCAATGTTAGTCTATGGGGATCAGTCTGCTTGAAAAGAGGCAAAGAGGCTGCAGGTTTGGAGTGGGAGGCCAGTCGGGCTGAATCAACAGGGGGGGCGCATGCATCACGATTTGAGCCTTTGGTCCTCTTCTCCACGGGTCAGGGGCAACGGTCGGAGAGCTGTCCTTAGGCGTCGAGGTTTTGTCATCTGGAGCAGTAGAGGGGGCCTGCAAGCAGAGCTGCAGGTGGCACCAAGAAGTCCACAGCAGGGAAACCAAGGAGGGATTCGGGTCTGGGAACCACGTTGGCCCACTTCAGCCTGGGCTAGGCAGCTAAGTACAGTGGTGGTTTCCGGCATCTGGTTTTCAAGGTCTTGGAGTCTCACAGTTCTTTCTTGGTATCCGTAAGGTGCAGGGGAGCAGCTCTGCAGGTCCACAAGAGTTCCTGGTTCTTGGGAGAAGTGCTGGTAGTGTTCCTAGGCTTTGGAGACACAGCAGCTGCAGGACAAGTCGTCTTTTGGTGCAAATGTCAAAGTCGGCATACAGGGTTGACGCCAAGTCAGTTGCTGGTTCTTCTGCTCTTGCGACTCTCCACATCAGTCTTGTTCTTTCAAATCGTCAGGATCTGCTTTTGCGGTGCCAGGGGGTTCCCTAAAAACTGAATTTAGGGGTGTTAGGGGAGGAAATGGTATTAGCCAATGGGCTAACTACCCTTAGGGTCACTATGACCCATACATGACCACTTCCTGTGGTAGGTGGACATAACCCTGTTCCAGAGTTCCTCAGCTTGCCATCACCAAGATGGCAGACTCTAAAATGTTGTCTTCACTTCAGGTAGCCCACCTTAAGGGTGGAACTAGCCAGAAGGTGAACACGCCTATTGGACTACTAATTGTTCCGCCAAGTCCAGGCACCAAATAAGCCCTGGATAAGGTTGCGGGGGTGAGGTTCGGCGTCCTCTCCTGTGAGAGAAGCCAGGTTTGCATCCCTCTGCCCGAGCAGGCTTTGTTCCCGACTTATTGAAAGCAAAGGCCCTCATCCTTGGGGTTCAGAAACTTGTCTGGGGTGGCAGGCTGGCTAAGAACAGTCCGTGAACACACCAGAGGTTGGTAGGTTTTCAGGGGACACCTCTAAGTACCCTCTCTATGCATGTATTAATAAATCCAACACTAGAATCATTGTGGGCTTTTTAATATGAAATGTTTGATATCTAACATTTCTGGTTTCAGTGAAGCTATAATGTAGCTGGGGAACTCATTTTCACCAGTGTCCAGCACATGTACTTAAAATGGCTTCCCTGATCACTTGTTCTGGCAGCAACAGAACTGACCAGCATAGGGGAATATCGGCTCATGCAGATATGTCCACACATGGAGTACAGTGACCCTGCCTTAGGGCTGTAAGGTCTACTGTAGGGGTGACTTGCCTATACTTCATGCGGTGTCTATGGGAATGGCATACAGGAATGTGTGCCATGTCGTCTTTTCCCTTTTGGCTGCACCAAGGTACACAGGCTGCAGTGGCAGTCTGTATGTGTTTGGCGAGAGTCCCTTAGGGTGGCACAATTTGTGCTGCAACCCTGAAGGACCATCTTTAGCCTCCTTGCCCTAGGTACTACGGGTACCATCTTCTAGGGACTTACAGGGAGTGCTAAAGGTATTGTCAATTGGGAGAACACTGGGGACCTGGTTAGCAGGAACCCACTGCCCTTACAGTCAAAATCACTCAAATACCAGGTAACAGATGGAGGTAACCATGTCAAAAAGGGGAACTTAAATACAATGATGTGTCAAATCCTCCCATTCTTCCAACCCTCCTACCGCCTTCCATCCTGTACAGTGCACCATGACCATCAGGTCAATGTACTGCTAGTTGATGATTATTCGGAGTAACTCTGATTACATAGACCTAATGCACACACTATTTTTAGGATTCGTGCTAGGCCCAGGCCTTTTCCACCATCACTTAATGTACTTACAAAAGGGGTGAATGCACATGCTGTGTGTGTTCTGTAGTACCTGCCAATCTACTGAACCAAAAAGGGTTATCAACCTCCCTAGGGGATGTGATAAAAAAAAGAGCGTGAAAACCTGTGCCTTCAACATAGGAGGAGTTTGCTTGTGAGAGATTTGGAACAACAGCGTGTGCACGCTCCTAACCTTAAGACCCATTCTGGGAGGCTTAGGTCTGCATTTTTAGGCAATCTCAATCTTCAGGTGGCTCTGGATAGAATTGTCTAGAGAACTTTGGATTGTCCTTCGGTGAATCCAAGCAGGATACCGCTTGAATGGCAAGGATGCAACTCAAGGTCTTTGAAAACAAATCCGGACAAAACATTTTAAAGCAATCTTTAATTACAGGCTGACCATCTTCAAGATTGTTTTCTATCAAAATGTATCACTTTCAAAGCAGCATCAGAAAACTCAAATGCATGAGAGCCGTTTTTTATGGCATCCTCCCCTTTAGAAAACTTTTAATGGGCTCTTTGTTGTCACGGGCAAGACAATCTCCACAGCAACGTTTACAAACATACATTGAAATATTTGACATTCTTACAGCCAAACTCTCAGGAAACACATGATTCAAGTACACTGAGATGCATAAACCAGTGACATGCCAGAGATTTGAGTTTTTCCAGGAGAAGAAATAGCCTTTAGGAGCTGTGGAGTAAAAAAAAAAAAAAAAAGCATTTATTCGGCAGGGAGGCATCTCCATAACATGTATACTCTGACACTGCTGATGTTCTATTCTTAAAATGTTTAGATGAACTTCCTCAGTTTAAGGAAGGACTTGCCTGAACAAGTTGCTTGCCTTCAGTAATGCAGTTTCTGGTGGAAATTCTGTCTAACAGCAGGCTCTCACCTTTAGAATATCCGCAGATGCTATACTGGATTCAGAACTCTCTTCCAGCAGTGCTCTTGCACGATCGCTTGTAGTGACATTTAATACCATGGTGACACCTTCCCACCTTGGAAGTGACTGTCGTGAGCCACATAAAAGCGCCACCCTGAATACTGACAGTTTCTTTGTCTTTCTCTTTCCCCATCCTCAGACACGGAAGGTATAACATACTGTCCATGACATGCTGCTGATTCCTAATGCGGGAGACCTTTTTAGATGGTAAAGAGGCCATTCCACAGAAATTGGAGGTAGGTAGGCATGGAGGAATCTGTGGTTATAGAGAGTATCCTGCAGAAAGAGCTTTACCAAAGACAAGTAACTTGTACTTCTGATGGATACTTCAAACACCATATTACCACCTTTGGAACAGGCACCAAAGCAGCAGTTTCCAAAAGTGGGGGGTGTGCGGAATGGGCTCAGACCAGAACATCCTCCAGAACCCAGTTGGCAAAGTGTCCTTTGTCATTGAACCGGACTGTCAAGGCAGTGATGTTTCATGAATGTATGTACAGATGCCTACATCACCGCCTTGCTGATTGCTAGTACAGGCACCACTCGCGCCAAGACTGCTGCATTGGCTTTGGCCCTGGTAGAATGGCCCGTAGACCATCAGGGGGAATGCCTCTTGGCCAGTAGTGCACAGCAGTGTTTTATTACAGCTCACTATTCCACGTAGACAGGGTCCTGTTTTGCACAGCCTTTTCATTCTCTGCCCTACAGAAACCCACAAAGAGCTGATCCTCTACACAATTGTCTTTTGGGAGTCCATGTAAAAGCTCCGAGCCCCCTTAGTGTCAAGTCGATGGTCTCTCTTTTGAGGGGCAAAGCAGGGCAAATTTGCAACATGGAAGGGAGCCACGATCTTCGACAGAAAAGTATCCCTGGACCTCAAAACCAGTTTGTCGAGGAAAGAGGTGTTTAAAGTGTGAGAAGGAGCACCTGTAGGTCACTCTCATGGCATGCTGCTTTAACAGCATTGAGGAATACAGCTTTCCACACTGTGTGATAAGAAAAGTCACATATCAGCTCGAAAGGTGATAGACTTGAGAAATGTAAAACCCAAGTTTAGGTTTCACTGAGGCATAACAAGCAGTGATAGGGACACACATGCATTAAACCGAGCTAGGCAGAAAGAACCAATAAGTAGCACTTCACCGTGCCCACCACAAGGCCTTACTTACTGAGCTAACAAAAGAACATCAGAAAGACTGGCTTATAGCAGGTTGGTGTTTTGAACACCAAGAAAGTAATTTTTCCCAGCACCCTGCATGGATCAACTTCGTGGAAGCTTATCTGGACGCAATGAGAAGTGTGTCATAGATCCGGTTGGTGTGTGCCAGTCACCACAGCAGATTCTGTGCTGTCTCCTTTGAGATTCTAATGGATTTGGAGAAGGAATCATTATACTGGGCCCACTGGCACCTGAAAGTCCACTGCAGGGCCTGCAAATGCCACCTGGCATTTGGCACAAGGAGGATAAACAGGGCCAGGAGACCAGGAAGCCTCTGAGCCATCCGTGCCGAAACCCAGGACTAGCCCTAAAACATTCATATCATATCTTGAATGTCCTGGACTCACTGCTGCAAAGGAAAGGCCTTGCGGCCGCCATTTTCAAAACTTCACTGATAATAAAATCCTCTGTGTGGGACTTTGGTGAGACTCCAGCTTGTTGATGGTAACCCCCAGCCATCGCTCGCGGTGGTCTACGACCGATTAGAGCAAGCCTGCTTATGCAGCCAGTCGAGGTAAAGGAATACGCACACTCCTGAGTTCTAAAGATGGAGAGCAATCACTGCCATCCTTTCCGTGAACTGCATAGGAGCCAAGTTAAGGCCGAAGGGGAGCGCAGTATATTGAACGTAGTCCTAGCCTACCCTGACACAGAGGTAATGAAGTGGGACTCCAAGACCGGTATTTATAATACATGTCCAGCAAGATCAAGGATGCCATCTAGGCTTCTGCAACCACAGCTGATAGATCTGAGCTAGATCATTTTGGATTTGCCGTTCCTCAGAAGCAATGCAAGCCTCCTATAAAACACGGAAGACACACTAAGACCAACCGATGAACAAACTTCCCTTCAACATAAAACAGGTGTGTTAGAAGCAGTAGCGCAATGTTTCCTCATAAACACACAAAGAAGGTACAACACAGGCAAAAGCATAGATTGCTTGCTTTGCAGTGGGGAAAAATGCACAAAGTGTGGAAGCAGTCCAAACTTCACACACATATGCAGCAAAGGATTCAAAAGGGCAAGCTTCCTCACATACACACACACACAATGAATGTATTAGGAGCAGCAATGCACGAATCCCTTTAACACGGAAAATACATCAAAAGCAGAAGCTGTGGCAACTTCCCTCAAGGGGCAGTGTTATTTCAGTAAGTAAATGCCACACTCCCAATACCACCGCGCCCCGGTTCTCTTCAGATCGCATTTGCTGCTAAGCTCACTTTAAAAGGAATCCCTTCCCACATGTGAGGAGCCTGAACATAAGCTTCTCCAACTCTCATGACATCATTAGCTCCTGCGGCCTGGTTTTCTTTTTAATTATGACTCACTGGAGTGTGCCTGGGCAACAGAAGGAGCAATGAAAAGGGCCGCCAGGCCGGTAATGCACCGAGCACTGGCACTACCTGCCAGGAAACAGTGAGCCCTCAGCCTTCGAGGCACGCGGGAGCCCGGTGTGATTCACTGGATTCATCCATGGCACGCGGTGAAGGGCCCGGCAAAACCCACCAGCAAGCAAGGCTCTCAGAACCTCGGAGAGCGAAGAAGCTTCGCGAGACCTGTGGGAGAGTTTAACCTGAGCTGGGAGTAATGTTTAAGGGACATGCATATTTAAACGTCGACAGCTGGGAGTGAAGGGTCGCTGCGCCACTGTACTTGCTTGTGTAAAACATCACAAGGCAGCGCTTCTAATATTAAAACGTACTACTAACATTTGTGGCAAGACTCAAACCACGACACGAATGACGTCGTCTCGCCTGGCGCCCCGCATACATTCACGACTGCTGCCTCCTGCAATAGGCTGTATGTTGTAAATCATAACGTACACATCGAAGAGAGTTGGGCTCTGCAACCCCAAACGTGGTCTACATCCGGAACACAAACCAGATGTCGAAGGATCTGGAGTGTCTGAAGCACCAGGGGCAGTGCTGTATGAACGTCACACTCCATGTTCCGTGCCGGGGCTAGCCGACAGAATGCATCATTCAAAATAAATCATTTCTAAAAGTACACCTCTCTTTTATATTCGCTCAAGCAACTACCTCCAGTTCAAATAATGTATCTGCCCCTCCAGAAAGGATCACAGCGTTTGGTACAAATGCAACACACGCAAATAATCTGTTTGGCTCAAGTGTCATACACACCAAATGTTCAGTGTAAGTATCCACACAATGTTGGATGTTCGGGAACATCTCCGCGTAAGACAACTTAGTTTGCATCATTTATGCTCTATATGAAATCACACAGCTATTATTTCTTATGGGTCTTTATAATGAAATATTTCAAAAGGCCTCATCCGCGTACAAAACCCCTCTGTGCTTTTGGAAGTAGGAAGACCTTCTGACAGGGCAGTGTATTCTGAGATGAACAGCTTCTCACCTCACAAGGAAAAACTGTGCGAGGTAGGACCACTCTACAAAACTCTTTTGGCAAGAATGAATAACTTCGTAATCACGCCTTCAACTTGCCTGCTGAGAGCGTATAAATGTGTGTTTGCAGGTGCCCATATTACATCTGCTGCCACAACTCTTAGCCTCACTTTCCATTGAAAATAAATATTTAGGGCATTCATTAACCTTTTCAAAGTTGGACACATCTGCAGAAGACTACCATACAAAAATTAACCCCTTCGCTGCTAGGCCTTTCCCCTCCCTGTGCTAAGCCTTTTTTTTGGCTATTTGCACTTAGGCTCATGTAACTTTTTAATCACTTAATGTATCCACGTCAAATTTGCGTCCTTTTGTTCCAACAACACAGGGATTCTAAAGGTACCCAGGGTTTGTGGATTCCCCTGGAGGGGACCCAGAAACTAGCCAAAATACAGCTACATTTTGTTTTTTGGAAAAAAATGGAAAAAAGTGCTGCAAATGAAAGCATCTGTTTTTTCCCTGCAAAATGGTATGAACAAAAGGTTTGTGGGACTGAAATCACAATTTTCCCAGCTGTCAGGGACCGACAGATGTTTGACAGAAAACCAGCATTTTTTACGCAGTTTTGGCATTTTACTGGGACACAATCTATTTTTGCTATTTTTTGTGCTTTCAAACTTCTTCCAGTTAATGGTAGAAATGGGTATGAAAGCAATAATGGAACCTGGAAAGCTATACATTTGAGAAAAGTAGACACAATTCTGCATTCAGGAAGGGGTCATCTGTGTAGATCGTTCAAGGTTTCTTTATAGAAACTAACAGTTTAAAATATGAAAAATTTTAGATGAGTTAAAAAAAACAGCCATTTGTGCCAACGTTTTCACCTCTAAGTTGTTTTAATTATTACAGATGTTTGAAAGCATTATACCGTTGCATCCACTGGACCTTTCTCGTTTTGGGGATATATAGGACTTGTAAGTTCACCAAGAACCCGATTAACCCAGAGCCAATAATTGAGCAGCATCTTGCAATTTTTTTTTATTATGTACCGGGTATATAGCTATTAACCCGTTCCGGGCGTGCGTCAGTCAATGTCCGTTGGCCGACGGGGCTCCGCCCACTCTTTAGAACTCCGGCATCGCAGCAGAATTTGCGCCGCTGGTTAAGGAGTTAATTTGGGAAAATATATATAGTGAAAAATCAGGATGAAAGACACCTTTGTATTTCTGAAATTCTAACAAAATATAGTTTATAAACAGTAGCTATTTGCACATTTCTGAAATTGTGAGTACCCATACTAGCATGAGAATTATTGGACATTTTTCAAAGTGACTTCTTTTTTACACATTGTCTTTCATTTGAAAGGCAGAAATACATTGAAAGTCAAAATGTAATAACAGTTGTTCTACAATTCTGTGTTACCCTAAGTCTCCCGATAAAAATGGTACCTCACTTGTGTGGGTAGGCCTAGTGCCTGCGACAGGAAACGGCCCAAAATGCAACGTGGACCCGCTACATTTTTACAGTGAAAACTGACCCTTTTTTTGCAAAGTGCCTAGCTGAAGATTCTCACCAGGTTCTCTTACCCAGAATCCCTTGCAAACCTCAATATTTATATATAAAATACACATTTTCGTCACGTTTCTGTGGTGGAAAGTTCTGGAATCTGCATGGATCCAAAAAATACCACCCACCCCGCATTTTCCAAGGTCTTCTAAGAAAAATGGCTCCTCACTTGTGTAGGTGTGCCTAGTGCCCACGACAATAAACGGCCCAAAACGTATTGAGGAGACATCAAAATTGACTATCACAAAACAACCGGGTTATGCAAGGGGGGTCACCTGGGTTTATGGCCCAGGGCTCAGCGGCCATCTTGGGAAACCTACCAAACACACACATTTCTGAAAAGTAGACACCCCGGAGAGTCCAGCAAGGTAAGGCTTGCGTGGACCCACCAACGTTTTCCTACCCAGAATCCCCAGCAAACCTCAAATTTAGCTGAAAAAATAAAAAAATTCTCAAATTTCGGTGTGGGAAAGTGCTGGAATCGCCATGGATACACAAATTTCCTACCACCCAGCGTTCCCCCCAGGTCTCCTGATAAAAATGGTACCTCACTCACGTGGGTGGGTCAAGTACCCACAACAGGCAAGTGCTCAAAACGTATTGAGGAGACATCTAAATTACCTATCACAAAACATCCTGGTTTTGCAAGGGGGGTCACCTGGTCACATTTCTGAAAACTAGACACCCGGGGAAGTCCAGCGAGATATGGCTTGCATGGATCCCCCAACATTTTCCCACCCAGAATCGCCAGCAAACCTCAAATTTAGCTGAAAAAACAAATTTTTGTGGAATCATTGTGCCGGCACAAAGGTCCTACCCTACATCGTTCCCCTCAGTCCGCCGAGTAAAAGAATACCTCACTATTGCGGGTGTCCAATGCAGAATTGGCTAAAGCTGTATTTTTTAAAGAATGTAGCGCTTAGAATTCTCGGTACTATAACCTTAATCTCTACATTTTTGGCTCTTCCCAGTCACTGGCCCTTGCCCCACCCACACAAGTGAGGTATCATTTTACTCGAGAGACTGAGGGGAACGCTGTAGGGTAGGGCATTTGGGCCAGCATGGTGATTCCACACAAATATATGGAAAATGTGGTTTTGTCAGCTAAATTTGAGGTTTGCAGGGGATTCTTGGTAGGAAAACGTTGGGGGATCCACGCAAGCCATACCTCGCTGCACTCTCCCGGGTGTCCCCCGGGGGTCTAGTTTTCAGAAATGTGTGGGTTTGGTAGTTTCCCAAGATGGCCGCCGAGCCCGGGGCCAAAAACCCAGGTGACCCCCCTTGCAAAACCAGGTTGCTTTGTGATAGGTAATTCTGGTGTCTCCTGAATACATTTTGGGCCCTTGCCTATCGCAGGTACTGGACCCACCCAAGCAAGTGGGGTACCATTTTATCGGGGGCCAAGCTGGGTGGTTGGAAAGTCTGAGGTTCGCAGGGGATTTTGGGTAACAGAACCTGGTGAGAGCCAGACACGTCACCCCATCCTGTAATCCCCTGGGTGTTTTTAAAAAATGTATAGGGTTGCTAGGTATCCCTAGGTGCCTGCAGAGCTAGGGTTCAAAATCTACAGCTATGCACTGTGCAAAAAAAAAGGTACGTTTTCACAATGAAAATGTAGTGTGTCCATGTTGCGTTTTGGGCCGTTTCCTGTCGCGGGCACTAGGCCTACCCACACAAGTGAGGTATCATTTTTATCGGAAGACCTTGGGGAATGCGCGGTGGGTGGAATTTTGTGGATCCATGCAGATCCCAGAACTTTCCATCACAGAAATGTGAGGAAAATTTGTTTTTTTATACTAAGTTTGAGGTTTGCAAGGGATTCTGGGTAACAGAACCTGGTAAGAGGCACACAAGTCACCCCATCCTGGATTCCCCTTGTTGTCTAGTTTTAAATTTTTTTACAGATTTGCTAGGTTTCCCTATGTGGCCGCTGCGCTAGGGCCTAAAATCCACAGGTAGGCACATTGCTAACTACAAGTCCGCGCCTAGTGGACTTTCTGGCGCTCTGGGGGGAATGGGGGGGTTCCCCTATATGCCTCCAAGGGGGCAGAAAGACTGTGGCTATTTGTTTGAGCATGGGGCATTGGTATGCCCATTCTGGGCAGCCCCCACCGCCATACATAAAAAAAGTCAGCGTAATCGCTGACGCCTAGTGGGCTCTCGGACACACCGGGGCAGCTCAGGAGCTACTTCCCCCATCTGTCCCCTGAGGCGGCCTAACAGGCCTCGGAAAGTTAGGGTAGCTCTTCCCCACCTCCCATGGCAAAAAAAGGGAAATCCCTCTGCTGTCTGCAGCAGAGGGATTTTCCTTACCTGTACTCATGACAGAATGGTTCCGTCATGAGCAAAGGAGAACTGGTGCTCATGACGGAACCATTCTGTCATGAGCATCCAAAGGGTTAAAGGGAGACAAACGTGGGTGGTGTGAATGAGACGAGGGAGATGGGTATATGGGGGTTCAAAAAAGATACATTGCCCATTTTAGCTCCCATCGGAAGCTGTGCTCCCCACTAAACCTCTAAACCGATTTACACCAAACCTGACATTAAAGTACAATTCCTTACAGAAAGTGTGCTTTTTGGGGCTCGCATAAGGAGTTAATTACCTCCCTAACGATCTTTCTAGTTGAAACTCTACCTGTAGATTCCTCACCTGTAAACTAATCCTAGGCGTAAGACTGTATCTGGAAACTTCAAAGGTCTCACGGAGCACGTAGGGGGCGCTGGCTTCATGCAGACATCAGAAGTGGCATCAGACGGTGTCACTGAAGTCGTATAGCATCCACCCCGGCATAACGTCAGCTTCCATCAATTTTTTCCACAGCCTTTAAGGTGAATGGATGACTGACATTGACAGAGTAGTACAGTACCAAAATATCGAGTGGAATCTAATTATCTTTCCCTATAACTTTTAATCAAATGTGAAGGTCGGTGGGTCAGTGAAGAATCTTCAGATATACCATTCACCAGACAGATAGTCACAGCAGGAAAGGAACTTTATCTTCTGATAGATATTTCTATCCTCAGATTCCTCACCTGAAAATAAGATTCCAGAGCAACATCCTGTTCTGGAAGAGGGTTGATGGATGGTTAGATGAGAATCTTATAGAAAAGACCTCGTAAAGTGGCCAGTCCAATGGACCCTGGATTCTAGGCAATAATGCTTAGCCAAGTTATATAGGGAAGCCCACATCACTGCCCTGCATATCTCTGCTATGGGAACTCCTCTGGCAAGGGCATAAAAGGTGGATTTGGCTCTCGTGAAATGGGCTCTGATGCCTTTCGGAGAATCCTTGGCTAAAGCGTAGCAAGATGTGATGCTTGGAAGGGTCCTCTTTTGCACTGCTTTCCCCTTTTGGGCTCCACAGTATCCCATGAAGAGCTGGTTAGTCAGTCATATGTCCTTGGTATGGTCCAAGTTGTAGTTGACCAATCACCTACCTAGGATCTAGCCTAAGCAACCACTACTCTTCCTTAGTGGGATGGAAAGGGTGATAAAGGTGGGTATGGTAACATACTGACCAAGGTGCAGGGCAGTCATCACTTTTGACAGGAAAGCAGCCCTAGTATGCAACACCAAATTGTTACGGAAAAAGGAGATAAAGGGTGGACAGGAACTAAGAGCTTGTAGCTCCTGCACCCATCTGGCAGAATTGATAGACACCAAACACACATTTATTAGAGAGTGAACATACTTAAGGGACAATTATGCAGGTGCTGAAGTGGAGCCCCCATAAGAAAAGTCGAACCAACATTAAGGTGAGACGGGGGAAAACAAAAGGGGTTGAAGGATATAGATTCACCAACCTCTTCAGAAAATGCACAACAATGTGTATTAGAAAAGGGATGGTTGGTATGGCAGACAGGTATGCTGATATTGCGGCTAAATACCCTGTGACAGTTCCTATCACACGACCATTCTGGACAAGGGGAAGTGTGTATTGGAGAATCTCTTGAACATTTGGCCTGTAAGGGGTCTACATTGTTGTTCGCCTACCATGCAACAAAGTTGCCCCATCTCCCAAAGTAAGCAGATTTGGTCGAGGGTCAATGACTAGGATTGCCACCCGACTGGTTTTGTACTGGCACCACCGATATTTTAATGTCTCAGACGGTACAAAAATAAGTAAAATCACCTAAAACTTTATTAGTGGGCTTATCTGTACATACTTCAAACCTCAAATATAAATAATAAGCAACATTCAAATAATTTCTGGAGCTGGGTTAATGATTCATAACTAATAATGAAAGTAAACAAAAGACAGAAAAATCATGCTAAAAATGAATGAATTCGATTTTGTTATCATGTCCAGGCATTGACAGATAAAAACAAAGGGCAGTATTATTCTCTTTGAAAGTTGGCACCCGGGGAAATAACGTCCACCATTTGTGGTAGCAGCTGAAAGGAACTCCGATGTAATTGTTCAATCTCAAGCATGTAGGTGGAGGCCTTGTAGATTGGGATGCAGAATTAAACAATCCGACTGGGAGAGAAGGTACGGTCTGAATGGCAGCTTGATCAGCAGACATGTGGAGAAGCACAGATCTACATACCACGCCCTCCTTGGTCAAATCCAGGCAATGAGTATGGCTTCGGACCAGTCTTGGAATGTCTTCTTTAGGACCCGAGGAATCATGGATAATGGGGAACTTTGGGGAAACACATAGTGCAGCAGAAAATTCAATTTCAACTGAAACACAACCCCCAATGCTCCCTTCAACAGATACTGGAGGGTGGAGAAATGCAGGCATTGAGCATTTTCCGAAGAGGCAAACGGGTACACCTGAGGAGTGCCCAACTGGGTGAACATTTCCTGGGCTACCTACAGCAGAAGTCGCCACTCATAATCAGCAAGATAACACCAGCTCAGGCAGTCGACTTTGACATTCAGAGACAACGTTAGGTGATTGGAGTTTAAACAGTTTCCTTGGCAGTGTGTCCAAGTCTCAAAGCCTCCAGACAAAGAAGTGGAGACCGTACTTCCCCTTGCTTGTTGGCATACCACATTGCCGTAATTTTCTCTCTCATTATCTGGATGAACTAACCTTAATGGGGGCGAGGAAGGTCCTGAATTCCCGCTGTTTCAACAGGTTGGTTTGTAAGGAAACTCCTCATAGAAAGCAAGCTCCAGATCAATGTTGAAGACGGGGGATAAAAGGAACTGCAATTGCTACTCTGGTGTGGGTGCTATAGGGCTTCAGTGATGTCATCGGATACAACTTTGAAGCAAGAGCCGCTTACCAGCAACATGAGAACTTTGAAGTTTCCAGATTCAGTCCGAAGCTGCGGATTATTCTACAGGTGAGGAATGTGCAAGTAGAAGACTCCATCAGAAAGACCTCTTATGGACCATACCATAAGAATAGAGTAGGTTTAGAGCCCATCCACTGCTTACCATTGACAGGCTTTGTTGCCACTAATTTGCTTGCGTGTTATTCAAGAACTTTCTTTACCCTTCTAACGTTTGTCCCACACATGGACCATAGTTTCTTAACCATCCTTTGACTAAACGATTTGTATGGTTCCACTGCTAACCTTTCGGGAACTACTTTTTTCATGCATGTGTTTTCTTGCTTAGTCTCTTGTGTTGCTCCCACACAACACTCTGTTGTTCCCTCCCACCACTTGTTCACTCCGAGGGCTACTTCTCCTTTTTAATACCGACTCACCACTGCACGTGCTCTATGTTACCCTCTTCTACCCAGCCCAATTAATGCATCTCTCCTCGGCTTACAGTTCGTCCATTGTCCTACGGACTCGCTGTTGCTTCCCCCTACTGGCGCTCCTCACCCACTTCTTCACTGGTCACCACCCCCTCATGGTCCTTGAAATACTAGTTTTTATTTTTTGAGGGACTGGGCAGGTCCCATTTGCTGCCGGACTACCTCACTCGCAAAACACTTAAGCAAAAGTCAAAATTATTTATTTTTTCTTCACCGCTGAGTGGCATATGCAATCTTGGAACAGTTAAATAAACAAAATGACACCCTGTCTTTCCAGAGGCACATATGCCTGGAGCTGAATGCGAGTACATACATCATCATGCGCGCAGGCCTACGTAACTTTGTGACCGCCAGCAGCATCATGTCACGACACATTCATGTGCACATTTGGGTCATCATTCCTTTTTTCGTAGTTGCAGATGCTGCAGTGCATTGTGAAAAATCGTTGGCAAAGCCAATGGGTCAAAAAGACGAGGCATATTGGCTTGGCCAGTGCTTGTTAGATTTGGTATCCATCACAGTCAATAGTTTCTGAGATATAAGTAATTGAAAAAGTATCAGTTGAAAATTGAAGAGTTAAAAATTTAGAGTAATCTTGACTGGTTAATTATAGTTTTTTATTTTGAATGCAACATTGGCACCAATTGCTGAATTTGCACGAAACTTGGCAAAATCTTAACATGTATAGCTTACTCTTTGTATTTTTAAATGTATGCAGATCATTCGTAGAAGGGCAGAGTTAATTGGGGTGGTGTCAAAAATGCCATGCGTGGAAGGAGTTGCCCAGACAGGAAGACTCGAAGCTCTATCAGCCCTGACCCAACCCATAATTTGATTTTTTAACTCACATAAGTTTAGTGAACAATACACATTTCAAATAACGTACTGGTTCAGATAATGAAAACAGTAAGGCACACATGGGGAAAAAAAAAGTTCACTGGAAAAAACAGTTAAGTGGATATTATGGTCTAACATCTAAACTTAAAAAAACAAGAAATTTGGAAGGTATGAACCACTACAGAAACTGCATTTTATTGATAATAAGTGCAATCAGGCGGAAATCACTTAATCTCCCCATGCCTAACAAAAATGAATGTGTCCTCATGTAACAAAACTGGTGCTACTATGTAAAGCGCTCTGATACCAGATATCTTCGGGTCAAGTTTGCGCTATATAAAATTCAGTAAAAAAAAAAAAAACACTACTGACAAACGCATTTCGGCCACCTGGCCTTCGCCAATTTCAGTATGCCTTCGTGTCAAATCACCTTTTAACATCACATTCATTGATTGGGTAACAATTCGTTAAAATAGAAAGTGGACTGTAGCAGCAATATGATGGTTACGGGGAATCTGTATGAAACGGAAGCCATTTTTTAATGTTACAACGAATGTTATGATTGTTTGGAAGACTGTCCAACCACGTTCATTTGGTATTTCATTGTCTTGTACAATTTAAGCAGTCAAGGTACCTTTCTTCAAATTCGTATATTTGTATACATATAAATGCTTGTAATTCAGCCATACAGCAATTGATAATTTCTTATCAATTATAACCATCTGTGTCACTGACCTGGCATCTGGTAAATCTTGAGAAGAAGCATAGGATAGGTTCATATTGGATTTTTTACCCAAAGACAGTAGGTGGCACTCTACTTCATTTTTTGGCAGTCGAGAGGGTTTCCAACAAAAGTGAAGCATATGTGGTCAAGCAAAGAGGGTACACGTCTGTAATAGCCCATTTAGGGGGTATTGACCATATGTAGACCCTCGGGCTCCATTTCTAAAGTTAAACATAGTGTAGATCCTATGGGAAATTAGATGGGAACCCCATACAGGGCTAAATAACTACACTCATCATTAGGAACAGTTATCACATTAGGACCCAACAAGTCCATTAAGGGCTAGACAGCAAAAATTTCCTACAATTTGAGCTGATATGAGCAAGATCTAGTACAACCGGATCAGTGACGCAGATGGTAATAATAGATAAGAAATTATCAATTGCTGTATGGCTGAATTACATTACATATGAAATTACGGTTGACCACACAAGCATTTACATGTATATAAATATAGGAATTTGAAGGAAGGTACCTTGACTGCTTAAATTGACTAAGATAATAAGATACTAAATGAAAGTGGGTGGACATTCTTCCAAACAATCATAACATTCGTTGTAACGTTCAAAAATGGCCGCCGCTATATACTGTTTCCCCGTAACCATCCTATTACTGCTACAGTCCGCTTTCTTTTTTAACGAATAGTTACACAATCAATTAATGTGATGTTAAAAGGTGATTTGACACGAAGGAATACCGACATACACGAAGGGATACTGACATTGAGGAAGGCCAGGTGGCTGAAACGCGTTTGTCAGTAGTGGTTGCACTTATAATCAATAAATCTTAATTTGAATGCCCGTGAGTGCTCAGCATCGTCCTTGGGCCATATCTGGAAATAAATAAATAAATATATTAGAATCAGAAAGACAACCCTTTATTGTATGTTTTAATTTGGGAGGGATCCTCAATACACAGCTTCTGTTCGACGGTGGGGTAAAGAGGTATCAGAGAACTGGGCAAGTTCCTAGTAACAGCGAACGTTTCAAGCACATGAAGGGGTAGACCTCTTCACTCGTACTTGCCAACTAAATACATTTCTTTGGTTAGAAGAAAATTCCAGCTCGTTTTTCTTTCTACTTCAGATGCACATCCACCTCATACTTCTAGGACAATCCATGTCACCCGACCACTTACAACATGTCCAGGAACAGGGAAAAATAATGCAATATAAAAAATAAAATGACCGACAGACATAAGCTCAATACATCTGGCTGACAGAACTTTAGCAGTTATTTTTTTGTGCAGCTCCTAAAATGTAACGGTCAGAAAATAATTACTGAAACTATAAAGCCCGCACTCCACTGTGAAACCTTCACCCAAAGCTGTAGTCCTAAAGGAGGAGTAGAGCCCATCGGCACAACTTAAGAATTCTGGTACACATCTTGCAGCCACTTGCAGTATTTGAGACCAAGGCCCCCGCCCTGTCTGATTAGCAGTCCCTGGGTATACTCAGTGAAAATAAAGAAAACTTCCCGGAACGGATTGTGAAATATGCTTCACATGCTATCTGCGAGCCAGGCGTAAAGTCACAATGTCTCGGTCTTATCTTGTGTGAATTGCTAGAGCACGGGTTGCCTAGCAGTCAAAAAAGATCAGTCCCACGTGTTCCGCTTACAATCATGGAGCAGTTGCAAATAGAGTAAGACATGGTTTCAACAGCACCAATACCTCCATAGAATAACCTTGGGAGCAGCTCATCTCTTGGACAGTAAAATGATTAGGCAAGACTATCTCTGCACAAAGGGATCCAACTCTTATAATAAAAATCCAAGAGCGAGCGCAGGGCTGATGAATGAATAAACAACCGAAGCCAACAGTATGCAAAAAAAATGTTTTCATTCACGAGCACAAGTACTTTATTTTGTGCGGATTCTTAGGTTTTCACTGGAGAATTATCAAATACAACTAATTTCAACAGACCTTCAACCCCTCGACTCCAGAGTGTGTCCACTCTAGCGCAGTTTGTTGTACACACCATGCTGTCATTGTTCTATTCTTATCTCCTTGATCTTCCGTAAACAGAGTTTCTGCCACTGTCCGGGCAAAGAGTGAATGTTTCACTTTAACACGCCTGATTACTTAGCCACTCTTCTATCCGGGAATTATGCCCAACATTGCTGTCACCAAAAATCCATGTGTCATCAAAACCCAGGATTACTTGCAGCATAACAGGTGTACCAAAAAATACCCATATAAATTATGGTACATGGCGGCCACCTTACATACGCCCACATGTTGTTAAATAAAAATCAATTTGTTCAATAGCAAACGAGATCAGTGCATCCATTTACAGCTAGTAGTTTCAGACCCAAATGTTAATTTGTCCAGTCCACAATGCTCTTTAAGAAATTGTCGACCACTGCTGAGCATTATGTCAATCTGAAAAGGCAATACTCCTGGCCAGCTATGGTAATGGAAAAGTCAGACAATCAAGACTAAAACCACAAAGCATCGAGCTAACAATAGAGGCCCACCTAAGCTCCTGGTTACTCTCTGGCTCGGTGCTGATAACAACAGATCTAAGATATTTAGCCAAACTATAAGATGATTCTGGAACCCCACATAAAGTGTCTCATTGCTCATCTCGGTTGTAACAATTGTTTTAGAAAATTGGCCCTCTATGGACAATGGAAAAAACTCAGAACTCTGCTCATGGGCGCTGTGCACCCAAAAACACATAGCCTGGCTAGAGTAAATACCAGTAAATTAGGTCAATTCAAGCAATCCATCGATCTCTTTTTTTTCTGAATACAGGCCTGCTTTACCCATGTGCCCCGGTAAACAAAATCTGCAATGTGGGGCTGTTGATTGGTAACATTCTCTCCTTCAACTCTCAAATAAATACAATTTCAAAATCAGCCTTGCATCACCTACAATTGCCCCAAGTAGTTCTACAATTTGTTCA
Organism: Lissotriton vulgaris; assembly: GCF_964263255.1. Lineage (NCBI taxonomy): Eukaryota > Metazoa > Chordata > Amphibia > Caudata > Salamandridae > Lissotriton > Lissotriton vulgaris. Next base: position 354,879 of record NW_028243100.1, read on the forward strand.
TGTATCTCAGAAAATCATTCTCGTACTACCCGTCGTCATTCCCCAACTGGACTGCTGCAAGAGGCTCTACACTGGCCTTGTTAAACTCAGAGTCCAGAAACAGGCTAGTTGACTCCTTCCTATTTGGTCCCAAACTCCATGACCACATTGCAACAACAGTGACTAACTCGCAGTTCAAAAGCAAGTTTCAAAACTCTACTCTTTGTTCTTAAATATCTACACAGCATTGTACCAGGACTACTGTAGAAAGCTGGCTCTTTATGTGATATATCAGAAATCTGATATACTACGTAAAGAGTCCAGGGGTTCCCTTATAAGGAGACGAGACTCCTAAAGTGCTCTGTTAGGGGGTAGTGTTGTCGAGTAGCCTTAGGCTTAACAGAGAGGAGTGAATGACATTTGCAAATACACGCAATGATCAATAAATGACTTCACTACTCAAGAAGGAGATCCAGGCCAATTTATAAAAATAGCAAACAACGTTATATATATTCAGGCATCAGAGATAAATCGTTCAGATAAGTAAGTTTTCGTAGATAAACTTTTCACTTTAAAAAGTGGGCAAGGTGCAATGTTATCCTATGGAAGGAAGAACACGTTCTGCAAAAAGATACAGTACTTCGAATTACAGGACCAATCTCCAGGAGTTAAGGTGAGTGGTGGGAAAGGTACAAGGCAGCACCAGCAGTTCCCCACCAGAGGCAAGAGGGCGGCTATGTGCAGGGTGCAAATCAGCGTACGGTGCCTAACAGGTTTCAATGGGGATCGGTCTCTGTAAAAAGAGGCTGCAAGTTATGGCTAAGAAGCCAGTCGGATTGAACCAACAGGGGGGTTGAAGTCTTGCAATGCTGGGGAACGTAGAGACACCCGGGGTCCTCTTCTTTACGGCCAGGGACAACAGATGAATAGTTGTCTTTAAGTGTCCGGTTTCTCTACCCGGAGCAGTCACAGTCAAGGAAGTCTACATGTACAGGCTGCAGGCGACGCCGAGGACTCCACGAGTGGGGAGACCACAATGGACTCAAAATCTGAAGGGATGAGGAACCTTGTTGGCATGGTGACCCACTTCAACTCGGGCCAGGGGCTGTGGGTGCAGTAGTGGCTTCAGCTGCAGGTTTTTAGCAGTTCCGGAGGACTTAGAGTCTTCTGTTTTGTTGTTTCTGCAGGATGCAGGGAACAGTTCCACTGTTCTTCAGGAGGTCTTGGTCTTTATTGAAGGCAGTCAGTCCTCCCAGGTTTTGGAGGCACTCAGCTGCAGGACAAGTAGTCTTTGGCGCAGGGTCGACAGAGAACGGCAGACAGGACAGCAGGGCTGGGGTCAAGTCAGATGCTCTTCTACTTTAGCATCTCTTCGTGTCCTTCTTCCTCATAGGCCGTCAGGATCTGCTTCTCTGGTGCCAGAGACTCCCCTAAATACTAAATTTATAGCTGGCACGCCTACTTGACTAGCTAATTTTCCAGCCTGTCCAGGTGCCACGGGGGCTCTGGACAGGGGTGGCGGCTTCCTTTCCTTTGAGTGGTGCCAGACTCGCATCCCAAAGGCAGCAGCTTTTTTGAAGATCGCCAGACCAAGGAGGCTAATCAGCAGGTCATCATAAGGGAGGTGGTGTTACACCCTCTTCCCAGACAGGCTTTTGTTCTGAGTCTCCTGAGAGCAGAAGGCTCTCACCCTAGGAGGGCAGAACAGCGCCTCAGGTGGCAGGCTGGTAGAAACAAGTCAACAAGGACACCAGAGGCTAGTAGGTTTTCAGGGGGCAGGTCTAAGGTGCCCTCTGAGTGCCTGTAATGGTAAACCATGCACAGGCATCAGTAGAGGATTGCCAATCTGAAATGTTTAATGCCAAACATTGCTATTTTCAGTGAAGTCGTCTGGTAGGTGGGTTACTCGTCTTCACCAACGTCCAGCAAGTTCTAAAATGGCTTCCCTGGTCACTTGTACTGGTAGTAATAGAACTGACCAGTACAGGGGCATGTCTGCTCAATCAGGTATTCCCTTGCATGTAGTACTAAGCACCATGGCCTAGGGCTGACAGGCCTGCTGTAGGGGTGACTTACAAGTATTACATGCAATGGTAGGAGACATAGCTCACAGGGATCTGTGACATGTTGTGTTATCACTTTTGTCTGTACCAAGACATGCATCCTACAATGGCAGTTTTGCATGTGCTTGGTGAGGGGTCGCTTAGGGTGGCACAATTCATGCTGATACTATTAGGGGCCCTATTCAGTACCTTAGGCCCTAGGTACCCGGGGTACCATCTACTAGGGTCTTAGAGAGGATGTTAAAGGTTTGGCCAATTAGGTAAACAATTTTTATTTTTTCAGGGAAAGAACACTGGTACTGGCAGTCCAGTTAGCAGGGATCCAGTACATGTCAGTCAAAGTTGTATCATAAACCAGGCAAAAAGTGAGGGGGCACTGCAACAAAAGCCCAGTTTCCTACAACTACCTCTATAAATTGTTCACCCCTTACTGATCTAGTAGACTATCTCTTTTTGGAAAACATGATCACTTTTGGTGTGCAGGATTTACCTTTACTAGAAGCTGAAAGACGAGGAAGCAGACAGCAATGCAACACCCAGCCCACAGCTTCTATGTAGTATACTAATGCAGGCAGGTCTTTGGCAAAATTGGTCATACTTTCAACGCCGGACTCTAGACTAGTATAAATTAAGACATGGATTCCAAGCAAGAAGCAGAATGTGAAAGGATGGACAAAAACGAAAGTGAAGGCTTCAAAATGCTATTTTCTGCCTGTCCAACAATCTTCATTCTATTTTGGGAGTTGACTCATCTAAGGTGCCAGCCAAAAAGTTAACAATACAAAATTATGTAAAAGTTGACGGAACTGGCTTACTTTTGAAAAATTAGAAGCCCTCTACTATATGTACTGAATTGTAAGAGCAACAGTACAGCTGAAGTGTGCCAGTATAAGGAAGCAATAAAAGTGCTTTACATGTGCAACAACAAATAAGGAGAAAAGTTGTGGCCAAAAAAAAAAAATTCTGTGATACCCTATTCAAGTATTAAAGTGGTAGCGTAGACAACACTATCAGTAAACTCGGAATAGTTGCAGATCATCTTATGTATTTATGCAATTATGCAGTATTTTTAGAGCATAAATCAAGCTGAAAGACAGCAGAGCACTATTCAGGAAAACATAGTTAATAAGTGATTGGAGGTGTAACTGGGTTCTGAGAGTGAATGTAGATTGTTACTTCGTCATGTTGTACTGGTCTTTAAATAGGTGAGTCTTCTGCTCTTTCCCAGGTAGCAGCAGAAAAGGGGAGGTCCTGATGGATATGGAGATGTCATTCCAGAAAATGGGTGGATAGATGCGGGGAGCGACCACTCTCTTGGCTCATGTGGTACTGTATATAATTTTGTGATTATATGCAGGGTGATAGTGTAACATCTGTTTGAATTCGTTATAAAGTGAGTTATTTTGTAATTTCACTATTGAGTGAAGTATTATAATATGCACAAAAAAAGTTCAGAAATACAACGAATCATGAGAAATCAGTATGCACTGTCCCAGAGACAACGCACTCAGTTTTTTGCCGTTTCTGGATTGACAGTGGGGAGAGCAGCCTTGTGGCTTTTCATCCTTGCCCTTCATCATCTTTTGTTTGACCCCGAAAACAAAACCCACAGAAAGAGCCTGAAGGTTATAACATTTTTAAAATTTGCCCAAAATCCAGCCGACAGGTAAAACTGGCTAGAGAATTTGTTATTATCTGCAGCAAATATACATAGTATAGAAGATCCAAAAGGAAAATGATACTTACCAGTATGCATCTGTTCTTGGCATGTAGGGCTGCAGAACCACACACTTGTGCATAGATCGCCATCTGGTGGTGGGCCCGGATGATTACACTTTGTTGCTGTCTTGGAAGAGTTTGGTAGATGACTCCTCCTGTAGAGCGTAGTGCGCATGGGCATCGACTCCATCCTCAGATTGTTTTTCGCCATTGGGGAAATGACGGAGTTGTACGAGTACAGAAAAAGATGTCCATGTCTTGTGTATCTAATTAAGATGTTACTGGAACAGATATAGGTAGCTAGGGAGGCGGGTGGGCGTGTGTGGCTCTGCAGCCCTACATGCCAAGAACAGATGCATACTGGTAAGTAGCATTGTCCGTTCAAGGCATATGGGCTGCAGACCACACACTAGTGCATTGATTGCATAGCAGGTCTATCCCTTAGCGGCGACCACCAGTATCTGTTGCAGTAGTTTGAAATAATGTCTAGAGTACAGCCTGGCCCACACTAGCTTGTTGTTTTGCTTGCACATCTACACAGTAGAGTTTTGCATATGTGTGCGGTGTAGACCATGTAGCTGCTTTGCAGATGATATCTAGGGGAATATTTCCTAGAAATGTCATAGATGCCCCTAATTTACGGGTGGAATGAGCCCGAGGGGGAATGGATAGTGTGTGTTTTGCTTTTTGGTAACAAATTTGAATGCATTTAACAATCCACCTTGCAATCCCAGCTTTTGAGATGGGATTACCTTTATGTAGAGGAGAAAAGGACACAGATAACGGTTTTGTTTTACGAAATGGTTTTGTCCTATCAATGTAGTAGAGGAGCGCTCTTTTTACATCTAATGTAAAAAGAATTTGCTCTTTCAGCAACCGTCTGTGGTTGAGCGAAGAATACTGGCAACTCAATAGATTGATTGAGGTGGAACGGTGAAATGGCTTTTGGAAGGAATTTCGTGTTTGTTTTAAGAACCACTTTGTTGTGATGGAGTTGTAGGAATGGTTCTTGAATCGTTAATGCCTGGATCTCACTTCCTCTTCTGAGTGAGGTAATAGCAATTAAAAAAGCAACTTTCCATGTAAGGAACTGTAATTCACACTCATGCAAGGGTTCAAATGGAGGACCAATATGTCTAGTGAGAACAATATTTAGATTCCATACAGGGGAGGGTGGTATCCTGGGAGGAATTATTCTTTTGAGTTCTTCCATAAATGCTTTGATGGCGAGTACTCTAAGTAATGACAGATGTTGTCTGTTTTGAAGGTAAGCTGCTATAGCAGCAAGATGTAACCTGATTGAGGAGTACGCCAAACTACATCTTTGTAGATGGAGCAGGTAACTAACGATGTTCTGGATAGAAACATCTAGTGGGTTAATGTTATTTGTGCAATACACAATAGACCTTTTCCACTTGGCTGAATAGCATGCTCTAGTGGTAGGACATCTAGCTTCTTTTATAACATTCATGCAATCAGGTGGAAGATTGAGGTATCCAAATTTTAAGACCTCAGGAGCCAAATCGCTAGGTTGGGCTGCATGGGGTCTGGATGCATGATCTCTCCATGGTTCTGTGTCAGTAGATGTGGAGAGAGTTTAAATTTTTGATGTGGTATTACTGAGAGTTCTAGTAGTGTGGTGTACCACGGTTGTCTTGCCCACGTTGGTGCTATGAGAATCAATGTGAGGGAATGTTGCTGTAGCTTGCGTATCACTAACTGAATAAGTGGGAAAGGTGGAAAAGCGTACGCAAATGTGTTTGACCAACTCATCCATATCGCATTACCTTTGGACAATGGGTGTGGATATCTGGCAGTGGCGGCTGGAGTTGCGGTGTGTGGCGAACAGATCTATGTCTGGTTGGCCCCACTTGTGAAAGAAAGCTAGAAGAACTGGAGGATGAAGTTCCCACACGTTTATCTGTTGTCTTTGACGACTTAACAGATCCGCAACGTGATTGTGAACTCCTGGTAGATGTTCTACTAACAAAAAGATTTTTGGAGGAATGGCTCACCTCCATATGCTCTGCGCCAGCCGGGAGAGCTGTAAGGAGTGTGTTCCTCCCTGTTTCTGGATGTAATACATGGCTGTCATATTGTCAGTACGGACTAATACAGCCTTGCCTGAATGCTGAAACGATTTTAGAGCTAGAAAAATTGCTAGCAACTCCAGATGATTTATGTGGAGTAGCTTTTGTTGTGGTGTCCATGTGCCCTATACTGTGTGTTCTTCCAAATGCGCTCCCCATCCTGTGAGAGATGCATCTGTGATTAGCAATACTTGTGGAACTGGCTCTATGAAAGGCTTTTGGTGTTACGCCACTACAGAGAGCGATGTGTCAGGTCGTCCACCACCACCAGATCTGTTATTTGTTGTTGAGCCTAGTTCCATTGGCTTGCTAAGCACTTTTGCAGGGGGCACATTTGGAGTCTTGCGTGTGGCACTATGAAGATGCAAGATGCCATCATTCCAATTAATTGCATGAACACTCGAGCTGGTAGTGAGTGTTGCGGCTGGAATTTTTGTATAAGAGCTTGCATACTTTGTATCCTTGCTGGATTGGGGGATGCAATTGCTACGGAGGTATCTATTGTGGCACCCAGATACTGTTAAAACAGGGATGGTTGGAGATGTGACTTTTTTTGATTTACTGTCAAGCCTAGCTGTGTAGCAGACAGATGGTCAGATGTGTCTGCTGTACGCACTGGTGGTATGGCTTGGATTTTTTTTTAGCCAGTCATCTAGGTATGGGAAGGCATGAATATTGTCCCTTCTCGAGGTTCTGTAGTTACTCCGAAAAGGAGTACTTTGAACTGGTAATGTTGACCCTGTAGTACGAACCGAAGGTACTTTCTGTGAGCTTGATGGATGGGAATGTGGAAGTAGGCGTCCTTCAGATCTAAGGTGGCAAGGAAGTCACCTTGCTTTAACAGAGGCAGAACTTTCAGTAATGTGACCATATGGAAGTGATCGGACTTTATGTAAAGGTTTAGGGGCCTCAGGTCTAGCATAGGTCTGAGGGAACTGTCCTTTTTGGGGATGAGAAAGTATAGGGCGTAACCTCCTGTGTTTTGATGGTGTTTTGGGACGGGTTTTATTGCATTCTTTTGCAGTAGAAATGCAACCTCTTGTTTTAGGAGAGTGAGATGCTCCTGTGACATGGGACGCTGTCTGGGTGGTATTGTTGGAGGAGTGGAAGTGAATTCCAGGCAATAACCTGACTGAACTATTTGTCTTACCCACCTGTCTGTGGTGATGGGAGTTCCAGACAGGTAGGAACTGTTGTAATCTCCCCTCGACAGTAGTGGAATGGTCTGGGGGGAGTGGAGGCATTGCGGTTGTTGTAACCTCTGCCTCTACCTTTATTATTGTTACCTCTATATCCTCCTCTGTAATAACCTCTACTGGGCCAGGATTGGGTGGGCGCTTTATAAAAAGAGGAGGCGTCTGTTTCAAAACCTTTAAAGGCGCCCCTGTAAGAGGAGCAACAAAAGGACGCTCGGGGAGTCTGAGTGTGTAGGGCTCCCATGGATTTTGATATGGGTCCGTATCTTTTTTGATTTTCTCTAGTGCATTATCAACTGTAGACCAAAAAGATGTTGCTGGTCAAAATGTTGATTCAGGATACTGGCCTGTAACTCTGGTTTGAAGCCAGAGATGCGTAACCAGGAATGTCTACGTAACAGTACGCCTTTATTTATTGCTCTAGAGGCTGTGTCGGCAGTATCGAACGCACAACGGATTGAGGAATTAGTAATGACCTTGCCTTCTTGTACTAAGTCAGAAGCCCTGGCTTTATATTGTTCGGGTAAAGAGTGGTATCTCTGGCAGTGGTGAAGGAATTCTTATGGGGGAAGTTTGAGCATGTTGTTTGAGAGGAGCTGGAGGTGGCTTGAGAGAGTCCATTTTCCTCTTTTCAGGCACTGTAATTATATGTCCAGTCTTTGGATGAATACGAAGAGTCTTTTGTTTTGGATCTGGGAGGAAAAGCTCTTCTGTGGAACTATCCTTTTTTCGGCACCGACTTGTCTCGCTTGGGGCCGAATTGCTTGAAAGGTTTTGCAGTGTCTATTGCAGTCTTTGGAGTAGATCTTGATTTTGGTTCCAAAGACTTGGTGTTGCGCCTATTTTTCGGATCAGAGCTTTTTGGATCCGGAATTATTGGTTCCGAAGCACGTTTGGGATCGATAACTTTTGGTGCCGAAGTGTGTTTCAGTGCCGAGGTGTACTTTGGGTCGACTTTTTTCAGAACCGGAGTTGGCTTGGGGAAATGTTTTCGGGGCTGAGCTTGTTTTCGGCTCAACCGGTTTCAGTACCGAGGGTTGCTTCGGGGCCGGAGTTAGTTTCGGTTTGAGGGCCTTTTGCTTGTCGAGACCGACAGACTGACTTGAGCCCGAGTCGCCTGGAGGCTCTTTTGGATTCTTCGTTGCCGAGCCAGAAGGCGTGGAGGTTGAACGGAAGCCTGTCCCGGTATGGGGGTGTGAAAAGGGTCGACGCGTGTACTCACGACCTGTTGACCAGCTGGTAGAAGATCGTTGTCTTCTGATTGGCCTTCGGCTCCAGAAGCTGAATCCTCTGCTTCGGAAACAATGTCATCCTGCTGTTGTTCTTCGGACTCTAGATTGATTGGAGCCTCGTCTATGATGAGATCTGGTGTCGATGAAGAGAACTGCGCCATGACTCTTCGAGCTCGACGGTCTCCGATGGTTTTTCTTGTGCTCTGGGGACAAGCACAGATTGCAAACCTCATGTAGATCAGTTTGCGGGAATTTGTGTCCACACTGAGGGCACTTCTTGAAGGGTGTTCTTTCCATGAGCCAAAGGCCCAATGGTGCAGTTGGGCACGACCGCCCCGACGAACGCTGGAATTGAGATGCGCAAGCCTTTCTTTGACGCGGGTAACTGGAATTACTATCGAAGATGATACTGAAGGTATGGTGTAGGACTGGAAGTCGAAAGGAGATCAGTAACGGGACCGAACGATAAACATATACGAGCCCGATGGCGGAAAAAAAGAATCTGAGGATGGAGTCGATGCCCATGCGCACTACGCTCTACAGGAGGAGTTATCTACCAAACAAAGACTCTTCCAAGACAACAACAAAGTGTAATCATCTGGGCCCACCACCAGATGGCGATCTCTGCACTAGTGTGTGGTCTGCAGCACATATGCCTCGAACTTGTATTTTAAGAACAATGAGCTCCAGAATACTAAGCTACTTACCATTGGTAAAAAGGTTTCTGGTGCATACTCTGTCTATCTTCAGATTTCTCACCATTTAAAGATTCACCAGACACCAGACCGGATATTGAAAAGATGAACTATATATAATATATAATGTGCTGGTAAGTGGTGATGTGGTCAGGAAGGGGCATGTAAACTCTACAGACTCCTTGGAAAGGTGTTGCTTGAACCCCATATAGAGCCCCTGAAACAGCAGGAATGGCTCCTACGCAACCCAATCGCTTTTTAGGGGGTCATTATGCAAAAGCACTGAGAGACAAAGTATGTAGTAGGACAATTTTCGAACGGAGAGCAACTCGGGATTCACCTTGAAGTGAATAGAAAAAAAGGAACTGACATTAGTAGCCACTTACTGGTGCAGGATTACTAATTAATTTTTTTCCTGATCCAGTCTGGCACTTCAAATACATTTGTGAGGAATATGCAGGTAGAAGTATCCATCAGAAGACGTTAGGCGCTTCTACTTTGTCTAATAACAGCCCTTCTTCTCCATGGCTTTAACTGCTCACCTCTGCTGCCCTCAGAAAGTCAAGTGTAGAAGGGAGTCAATTACTGAGTTACACAGCAACAGTTCAAAGACCTTGCAATATTCAGAGGGAAAATTAAGACACCCCTCTCCTTTCGGGATACTTTCGGGCAGTATCCCTCTGCTCTTGGGATACTGCCCGAAAAACACTGCCAGGAGACCCAGAGAATAGGCTTTATTTGTGGTCTTTTGTGTACAACATCCTTGGAAGAATGAAAATTGTGTTTTGATAATAAAGAGAGGACCTTGTGCTCGAATGAAACGCCAAGAAAGTTCAGCAAACGCAGTGCACCGAGGTTCATGGTCCACGTAAAACAAAAGAGTGCTGCTTCAGTGCACGTCACCTGAACTCCTCAATGCAACTGCTGACGTTGCAGCTTTGTCTGCAAATGCCACTTAGCCCATTTGCCTGCTGAGCTCACAAGCCCTAAACACAAATGTCCAAGCTCTCATTGTGTGAGGTATAAAACTTGCTGTGGAAGAAGAGAAACAAGGAAGATACGTGAAATGACAAACCACAGAGAACTGGACATGTTGAACGGCACAAAACATTTCAGACTGGAACCACAGTATGCCAAAAAAACAAGTCAAAGGGATCCTGACTGAGAATAAGCCAAACAAACAGCACAGATGGTTCAATAAACTAAGTAAAAAGGATAGATCGTCCAACGAAGAACACAAGAGCAAGAAGAATACAATAAAGCCCCTGATAAAACAGCACACTTTACAAGAAGAGCACGTGGATTTTAAGAATCAACAGAAGAAGCAGGACACATTAACCACTGAACCAGTACAACTTGACTAACTTCCTATAAAGGCAGAGCCAACATGACAAAATGTAGCCTAGATGATTAACAAGCAGGACAAATGGACCCCAACTCAGAAAAAGCACAATGCAACACAAGTTAAAACAATTAACAAGCAAATCTTGCAGGGTTCAGCATAGCTCCTTACGAAAAAAACACTTAACAAGACGGATATAATGATCAGAGAAGATAACAAACTGATTAATTACAACTTATCACTTGCTGTGAAACATTCAATTATGGCTACCTTAAAGATTTTATGTCCTGAAGAGGACCACCAGTTTGACATCAACATCAACACTGTAAAAATACCCAGATTGTATACTCAAGCAAGCTTATGAGATTGAAGTGTATACTTTTGTTTTCAATGTGAATGTGTTATCTATCCTCTTTTAATTGGATATACTACACCCATCATACATCACTGTTCACTGAAATCCCTACACTCTTTCTATTAAAAGTGCTCTGCCACTTTCTAACTCTTGATTAAAGATAATTAGTTTAATAATTTTCAAATTACACTATCATCAACACAGCCCGCTACAAGCATTTCTTTGTGTGTGCTCCATTTTGTCAAAAGTAGCTGTGCTGAAGCAGTATAAATATTTCTAAGTGGCTTCCATGTGGAACACCATTGACTAGCGAACACGGATGACAGGCAAGGATGATATCCTGACAAAGACCATTCAGGATCAAAAGGGTCCAATGTCTGACAAACAATATACAAATCACACAAGTTACCAAAGAATACAAAGGAACCAGCCTATAGAACACCTAAAACAAGTAGGAAATATGAGCTAGCAAATAATATGGAGAACACTAAGGCCAAGTATCATGGAGAAGCATCACATGATTAAGGAAGGACCCATCAAGCGGACACATTCACCAAATAACCCAGATGGACAACACACCAAACATGTGCTACATGCAGTCAGATGAACAAACTGAACAAGCATTGGAAACGCAATAGGTCTCGCATTAGAAAAGTTGGAGCTATTGGTCTTGTAAATGACACATTTTATTTATGTGTTGGTTTTTAAAATAGCTAAATTGATAGCTTTGTCATTTACAATGCCAATAGTTATAACTTTTGCAAATGTGACACCTATAGCATTTGTAATGCAATATGTTTTATTTACGTGACTTAGATGTATTCATATTACAAATAACAATGGCCTTTATTTTTTTTAGAATTAATACTTAAATAAAAAGTTATTGTAATTTATAATGGCAATAGCTTAAACTTTTGTAAATAACTTTTGTGAAGATTATGTTCAGTGTATTTTATTGTGACGAAAATCCAAGAACAGAAGTGAAATATTAACATCTTTTTGTGACATTTGTAATAAACCTTGAAACATTGAGAGAACATATTTGAACCAGTTGTTGTTGAATGGTTGCACAGACTGATGCTCTGGTTGCGCTGAGTGATGTTGTGGTGGTGACGAGTGATGCTCTGGCGTTCAGTGATGCTGTGGTAGTGCATAGTAATATTGTGGTGCCCCTGAGTGATGCTGTGGTGGTGCTGAGTGATGCTGTGGTCATGCGATAGACAGATAGATAGAGAGTGGGAGAGCGATAGAGAGAGGGAGAGCGATAGAGAGAGGGAGAGCGATAGAGAGAGGGAGAGCGATAGAGAGAGGGAGAGCGATAGAGAGAGGGAGAGCGATAGAGAGAGGGAGGGCGATAGAGAGAGGGAGGGCGATAGAGAGAGGGAGGGCGATAGAGAGAGGGAGGGAGATAGATAGATAGATAGATAGATAGATAGATAGATAGATAGATAGATAGATAGATAGATAGATAGAGTGAGGGCGATAGAGGTGTAGAGAGAGGGGTATGTAGAGAGAGGGGTATGTAGAGAGAGGTGTAGAGAGAGAGGTGTAGAGAGAGAGCGGTGCAAGTGGTGTAGAGAGAGGGGTGTAGAGAGAGGGGAGGTGTAGAGAGAGGGGTGTAGAGAGAGGGGAGGTGTAGAGAGAGGGGTGTAGAGAGAGCGGTGTAGAGAGGGGTGTAAGAGTGGTGTAGAGAAAGGGGTGTAGAGAGAGGGGTGTAAGCGGGGTGTAGAGAGAGAGGGGTGTAGAGAGAGAGGGGTGTAGAGAGAGAGGGGTGTAGAGAGAGAGGGGTGTAGAGAGAGGGGTGTAGAGAGAGGGGTGTAGAGAGAGGGGTGTAGAGAGAGGGGTGTAGAGAGAGGGGTGTAGAGAGAGGGGGTGTAGAGAGAGGGATGTAGAGAGAGGGTTGTAGAGAGAGGGAAGGGTGTAGAGAGAGGGAAGGGTGTAGAGAGAGGGAAGGGTGTAGAGAGAGAGGGGTGTAGAGATAGGGGTGTAGAGATAGGGGTGTAGAGATAGGGGTGTAGAGAGAGAGGGGTGTAGAGAGAGTGGGGGTGTAGAGAGAGTGGGGGTGTAGAGAGAGTGGGGGTTTAGAGAGAGTGGGGGTGTAGAGAGAGTGGGGGTGTAGAGAGAGTGGGGGGTGTAAAGAGAGGGGTGTAGCGAGAGAGGGGGGTGTAGCGAGAGAGGGGGGTGTAGCGAGAGAGGGGGGTGTAGCGAGAGAGGGGGGTGTAGCGAGAGAGGTGGGTGTAGCGAGAGAGGGGGGTGTAGCGAGAGAGGGGGGTGTAGCGAGAGAGGGGGGTGTAGTGAGAGAGGGGGGTGCAGCGAGAGTGGGGGGTGTAGCGAGAGTGGGGGGTGTAACGAGAGAGAGGGGTGTAGCGAGAGAGAGGGGTGTAGAGAGAGAGAGGGGTGTAGAGAGAGGGGTGTAGAGAGGGGTTGGCGCCATATCCTCTCCTTGAGTTGAGAGATTTTGAATTCTGAGACTTTTGAGCATCCACACAGCAACCCGGCAGGCCCAGTGATCGGACAAGGGGATTACCCAAACTCAGACCCTTGTTCTCCTAAGAGAATAGACCCAATGTGGTGCAGAATTCTTCTTCTGTCTTTATTAATTAGGGGTTGAAGGTAAAGCAGACTGCACGAGGTAAACAGTGAAGCTTTTACCACCATGGAAGCCCGTCCCCTCCCTCTTGTTCCGGCCTATAGACATTTGGGGTGCCTGGAGTGCTTTTATTTTGTTGTTAACACTCACCTGACAGGCCCTCCTGCAAAGCCCACAAATCTGTCAAGACAGTCAAGTGGGAGCCCTTCTCTGAGCTGCGGCCCGGATACAGGCCAGGGCCTAGCAATTAGAATCATACCACTGGTACTTTCCCATTTGTGGGTGAAATAGCATAAATCATGGGTCATAATTTGCCTCGTGGTAATCTAATTACCGCCGTGGGTATTACCGCTGCCAGCCGGGCGCTCTCATGAGGCCTTTCAAAGTAAAAAGCAAAAACTCCGGGAGTGTCTTACTGTGCACAAAGAAAAATGCTATTGATGCTGACTGACCAAAGTTTACTGTTCAAGCCCAAATCCTATAACTCATTTTATTGGAACCGATTTAACATGGAAAAATGTATACACGTAGCATACAAACGTATGGAAAAGAAAAATGATGTTGTGGGCGGGGAAGTGGCGGATTGCATATCATGTTGAGGGATAATTATTCACACCTCCCAGGAAGAATTAACACATGTTTAAGGACCTGGAATTAAATTTAAATTTTCGGTTTTTGCACAAGACATAATCCCAGTTTTGCAAAGTGGAGGCAACATAGGTCTGGACTCCACATTTCTTACCTGATAGCAAAGATGTGATTTTAGTTCTGCTAGCTGTTGAGTTCCAGCAGGTTCCTGCTGCCATGAAGAGGCTGCAATGCGCTTTGCGAGCTCGAGCTTTTTTCCGCCTGAATAGTGAATGCAGTGGAGTATGTTAGCTGTGAATAATGAGATTTAAGGTACAGCCAGTAAAAGTCATCAGCTGTGCTAAATTAAACAAGCACTGCTAGCACTGTGCTGCTCGAAACATGAAGGGCGGTGTCGGAGTTTACTGCGTTTCAAATTTTGGACAGCAAAATGCCTGTTTATCTTATCCAAACTGTGCTAACATTTACCAGCACTGTTAGCAACACCGTGCTGTTCAAAAGGAAAAGAATGTGCCGAAAGAGTGAGGTGAACCACTGCTGTAGGGGCGGTGTGAGAGCATGGGCGAGAGCAAAACGAAGTACGGCGGGAAAGCAAACGGGCGAGAAAGAGCCACTCGGAGCATGGGGGAGAGAATCGCACAGAAGCGGCGTGGTAATCTAATTACCGCCGTGAGTATTACCGCTGCCAGCCGGGCGCTCTCATGAGGCCTTTCAAAGTAAAAAGCGAAAACTCCGGGAGTGTCTTACTGTGCACAAAGAAAAATGCTATTGATGCTGACTGACCAAAGTTTACAGTTCAAACCCAAATCCTAGAACTCATTTTATTGGAACCGATTTAACATGGAAAAATGTATACACGTAGCATACAAACGTATGGAAAAGAAAAACAAGGAAAGAAATTAGACAGAAATATAGAGGGGTTGAAAATACACAGCAGGGGTGCCAGCACATGCAGAGCGCTCAATGGAGAGAGATAAAACAAAACAAGACGGAGGGCATTGCTGTGGGGAGGGGGGGGAGGAGAAATGTGACATGGCCGCAGCAGGGGGCGGAGCAGGGAGAGCGGCCTTTGAAGTGCACTTCAAAGGTGTGGGAGGAGTGCTGCTAAGGCAGAGCGCACGCTGGGGGAAGCTTGTGGGGCGGAGCGGGAAGAGCTGCTGAGGAACAGATGGCTGGCGATTTGATGCTGTGCATGCACATTTTAGGTTAATGCGCTTGCGCATTGACCTAAAAGCGCACGGGCACAGCACCAAATCGCCAGTTGGGTAAAGTCTGTTTAAGTCCCTAAAGTCTTGCTCTGCTCGATGCGCATGCACATTGAGAGGCGAGACCTAAAAAGCGAGACACAAAAGAAAACACAAAGCATAAGGCTAGCAAACTGACAAATATGTAAGAGGCTGTCAACAAACCCACAAATCAAATACATTTGTCAAAGAAAAGGCAGAAGGAGAATACAGTGCCCTACAAAGAACAGGAATAACATCAAGAACACAAGGCCACTGACTAGAATAAAGACACCAAGGCACACGTGCAAAGAATTGACACAATAACTAAAATAAAATAAAAAGAGAACCATGCCTCCCTGAAAGTGAAGGCAAAACAAGCAGGATACATCTTCTAAGAATGGCAAAGTAGAAGAAGGAGGGCCCCCAATACGATAACCATACACATGCCAACAAAATGGCAGCACAAAAAGAGCGCGTGGTTTACCAAAATGACTCTGAACAAGCCGGACACAATATTATTGGTTAAAAAGAAAACATGATCCAGAGATAAACCTGCAGATCAAGGAAGAAATATGAATCTTGAGTGAGGACACAAAGAACGAGAACCTACATACTCTAACACTGAATGAGCAAGACACATTACTCCAAGATGTGTTTTAACACCGAACAATCAGACCAAACGGTCTGACAAATAAGGGAAAATACAAACAGTACTCACAGCCCAACGATGAACAAGCAGAAAGAGCAAAACACCAATTAAAACACGGATCAAACATGCCACACCATCCCTAGCACGGAACAAGCAGGATACGTGGCCTGCAAACTCACACACTCTAGCAATCATATGCCCAGGTAGCAATTTTATTTCACCTCAACCCATCCCACTAGATATGAGGCTACACGCTCTTTGTATATGTAGGTCAAGTCAATGATAAAATTAATGACAAGTGGCTTGGACTTACACAGTGCAATTCATTAATGGGGACACATATGGAATGCACCAATTAAAAAAGTTAGCTATGAAGCTAAATCGGCCTCCCATATTACTGTCAACTGATGATAATGCATCTATTTAAGAATATACAACGAACTGCATACCCAATAATTTGCAACACTTTCAGACGTTTGAAGCATTACTGGTACCATGAAGGGGGTATGATCACAGATAAAATAACAAATGGAATTTAAATACCGATAGAAGTATCTGATATCAGACCCCTAAATAACGGCTGGGCGGATTAATTACTATAAGCAATAAGGAGAAGGTTGGTATAACATACTAAACCAATACATTAACAGATGGGAATGTAACTATTGTAAACATAATAGATGGTCTTCTGACATAACTGGAAAAGATAGCCCATTTGACATGATCAATGCAATTAACAAAAGGGTGGGTCTAATTACTGGAAATGATAATGGGTGCCACGGGATTGCTGCATAAACAAGCATTGGAAATGCAATAGGTCTCGCATTAGGAAAGTTTGAGCTATTGGTATTGTAAATGACACTTTTTTTATTTATGTGTTGGTTTTGAAAGTAGCAAAATTAATAGCTTTGTCAGTTACAATGTCAATAGTGTTAACTTTTGCAAATGTGTAATGCAATGTGTGTTGTATTTACGTAACTTAGATGTCTTGATATTACAAATAACAATGGCTTAATTTTGTAAATAATTAATACTTAAATAAAAGTTATTGTAATTTATAATAGCAATAGCTTAAACGTTTGTAAATAACTTGTGAAGATTATGTTCAGTGTATTTTATTGTGACGAAAATCCAAGAACATTGCATTTGCACCTACACACACAGAGCCACACACACACACACATAGAGATGTGGTAGTGGTGGATCTGGGGGATATGGTGGTGGTGGTGGTGGTGATGGTGGATGTGGTGGTGATGGTGGTGGATGAGGGGGTGGATGAGGGGGTGGATGTGGTGGTGGATGTGGTGGTGGTGGTGGAGGTGGTGGATGTGGTGGTGATGGTGGTGGATGAGGGGGTGGATGTGGTGGATGAGGGGGTGGATGTGGATGTGGTGAAAGTGGTGGTGGATGTAGTGGTGGAAGTGATGGTGGTGGGTGTGGTGGATGTGGTGGTGGAGTGGTGGTGGTGGTGGAAGTGGTGGATGTGGTGGTGGATGAGGTGGTGGTGGTGGAAGTGGTGGATGTGGTGGTGGATGAGGTGGTGGAAGTGGTGGTGGTGAAAGTGATGGTGGTGGGTGTGGTGGATGTGGTGGTGGTGGATGCGGTGGTGGATGTGGTGGTGGAAGTGGTGGATGTGGTGGTGGATGAGGTGGTGGAAGTGGTGGATGAGGTGGTGGAAGTGGTGGATGTGGTGGTGGATGAGGTGGTGGATGAGGTGGTGGATGAGGTGGTGGAAGTGGTGGATGTTGTGGTGGATGAGGTGGTGGTGGTGGAAGTGGTGGATGTGGTGGTGGTGGATGCAGTGGTGGATGAGGTGGTGGATGAGGTGGTGGTGGAATTGGTGGATGTGGTGGTGGATGAGGTGGTGGTGGTGAAAGTGGTGGATGTGGTGGTGGATGAGGTGGTGGTGGTGGAAGTGGTGGATGTGGTGGTGGATGTGGTGGTGGATGTGGTGGTGGTGGTGGGTGCGGTGGTGGTGGAATTGGTGGATGTGGTGGTGGATGTGGTGGTGGTGGATGTGGCGGTGGTGGATGTGGTGGTGGTGAATGTGGTGGTGGTGGATGTGGAGGTGGATGTGGAGATCATGGTGGATGTGGTGGTGGATGTGGTGGTGATGGTGGATGTGGTGGTGGATGCGGTGGATGTGATGGTGGTGGATGCGGTGGATGTGGTGATGGTGGATGCCGTGGTGGTGGTGGATGCGGTGGTGGTGGATGCGGTGGATGTTGTGGTGGTGGATGTCATGGTGGATGTGGAGGTGATGGTGGATGTGGTGGTGGATGTGGTGGTGGATGTGGATGTGGTGGATGTGTTGGTGGAGGATGTGGTGGTGGTGGTGGATGTGGATGTGGAGGATGTGGTGGTGGTGGATGTGGAGGATGTGGTGGTGGTGGATGCGGTGGATGTGGTGGATGTGGCGGTGGATGTCATGGTGGATGTGGAGGCGATAGTGGATGTGATGGGGGATGTGGTGGTGATGGGGGATGTGGTGGTGATGGTAGATGTGGTGGTGGATGCGGTGGATGTGGTGGTGGTGGATGCGGTGGTGATGGTGGATGCAGTGGTGGTGGTGGATGGGGTGGTGGATGTGGTGGTGGTGGATGCGGTGGTGGATGTGGTGGTGGTGGATGCAGTGGATGTGGATGTGGTGGATGTGGTGGTGGATGTCATGGTGGATGTGGAGGTGATGGTGGATGTGGTGGTGGATGTGGTGGTGAATGTGGTGGTGAATGTGGTGGTGATGGTGGATGTGGTGGTGGATGTGGTGGTGAATGTGGTGGTGAATGTGGTGGTGAATGTGGTGGTGATGGTGGATGTGGTGGTGGATGTGGTGGTGAATGTGGTGGTGATGGTGGATGTGGTGGTGGATGTGGTGGTGAATGTGGTGGTGAATGTGGTGGTGAATGTGGTGGTGAATGTGGTGGTGATGGTGGATGTGGTGGTGGATGCAGTGGATGTGGTGGTGGTGGATGCGGTGGTGTTGGTGGATGCAGTGGTGGTAGATGGGGTGGTGGATGGGGTGGTGGATGTGGTGGTGTTGGTGGATGTGGTGGTGGATGTGGTGGTGGATGTGGTGGTGATGGTGGATGTGGTGGTGGATGCGGTGGATGTGATGGTGGTGGATGCGGTGGATGTGGTGATGGTGGATGCCGTGGTGGTGGTGGATGCGGTGGTGGTGGTAGTGGTGGATGGGGTGGTGGATGCGGTGGTGGTGGATGCGGTGGATGTTGTGGTGGTGGATGTGGCGGTGGATGTCATGGTGGATGTGGAGGTGATGGTGGATGTGGTGGTAGTGGTGGTGGATGTGGTGGTGGATGTGGATGTGGTGGATGTGTTGGTGGAGGATGTGGTGGTGGTGGTGGATGTGGATGTGGAGGATGTGGTGGTGATGGTGGATGTGGTGGTGATGGTGGTGGATGCGGTGGATGTGGTGGTGGTGGATGTGGTGGTGGTGATGGTGGATGCCGTGGTGGATGCGGTGGTGGTGGTAGTGGTGGATGGGGTGGTGGTTGTGGTGGATGCGGTGGTGGTGGATGCGGTGGTGGTGGATGCGGTGGTGGTGGATGCGGTGGATGTCATGGTGGATGTGGAGGTGGTGATGGATGTAGTGGTGGATGTGGTTGTGGATGTGGTGGTAGTGGTGGTGGATGTGGTGGTAGATGTGGTGGTGAGTGTGGTGGTGGGTGCGGTGGTGGTGGGTGCGGTGGTGGTGGGTGCGGTGGTGGTGGATGTGGTGGTGGATGTGGAGGTGGATGTGGTGGTGATGGTGGATGTGGTGGTGATGGTGGATGTGGTGGTGATGGTGGATGTGGTGGTGATGGTGGATGTGGTGGTGATGGTGGTGGATGCGGTGGATGTGGTGGTGGTGGATGTGGTGGTGGTGATGGTGGATGCCGTGGTGGATGCGGTGGTGGTGGTAGTGGTGGATGGGGTGGTGGTTGTGGTGGATGCGGTGGTGGTGGATGCGGTGGTGGTGGATGCGGTGGTGGTGGATGCGGTGGATGTCATGGTGGATGTGGAGGTGGTGATGGATGTAGTGGTGGTAGTGGTGGTGGATGTGGTGGTAGTGGTGGTGGATGTGGTGGTGGATGTGGTGGTGGATGTGGTGGTGGATATGGATGTGGTGGATGTGGTGGTGGTGGATGCGGTGGTGGTGGATGCGGTGGTGGTGGATGCGGTGGATGTCATGGTGGATGTGGAGGTGGTGATGGATGTAGTGGTGGTAGTGGTGGTGGATGTGGTGGTAGTGGTGGTGGATGTGGTGGTGGATGTGGTGGTGGATGTGGTGGTGGATATGGATGTGGTGGATGTGGTGGTGGTGGATGCGGTGGATGTGGATGTGGTGGTGGATGTGGCGGTGGATGTCATGGTGGATGTGGAGGTGATAGTGGATGTGGTGGTGGATGTGGTGGTGATAGTAGATGTGGTGGTGGATGCGGTGGATGTGGTGGTGGTGGATGCGGTGGTGATGGTCGATGCGGTGGTGATGGTGGATGCAGTGGTGGTGGATGGGGTGGTGGTGGATGGGGTGGTGGATGTAGTGGTGGTGGGTGTGGTGGATGTGATGGTGGTGGGTGTGGTTAAAGTGTTGGTGGATGTGGTGGTGGATGTGGTGGTGGTGGTGGATGTGGTGGTGGTGGTGGATGTGGTGTTGGTGGATGCGGTGGTGGATGTGGTGGTGGTGGATGCAGTGGATGTGGATGTGGTGGATGTGGTGGATGTGGTGGTGGATGTGGCGGTGGATGTCATGGTGGATGTGGAGGTGATGGTGGATGTGGTGGTGGATGTGGTGGTGAATGTGGTGGTGGATGCAGTGGATGTGGTGGTGGTGGATGCGGTGGTGGTGGTGGATGCAGTGGTGGTGGATGTAGTGGTGGTGGGTGTGGTGGATGTGGTGGTGGTGGGTGTGGTTAAAGTGTTGGTGGATGTGGTGGTGGATGTGGTGGTGGATGTGGTGGTGGATGCGGTGGTGGATGTGGTGGTGGATGTGGTGTTGGTGGATGTGGTGGTGGACGTGTTAGATGTGGTGAAAGTGGTGGTGGATGTGGTGGTGGTGGATGCGGATGTGGTGGATGTGGATGTGGTGGATGTGGATGTGGTGGATGTGGATGTGGAGGATGTGGATGTGGTGGTGGATGTGGCGGTGGATGTGGAGGTGATGGTGGATGTGGTGGTGGATGTGGTTGTGGATGTCGTTGTGGATGTGGTTGTGGTAGTGGATGTGGTGGTGGTGGATGCAGTGGTGGTGGTGGATGGGGTGTGGTGGATGTGGTGGTGGTGGGTGTGGTGAAAGTGGTGGTGGATGTGGTAGTGGAAGTGGTGGGGTATGTGGTGGTGGTGGATGCGGTGGTGGTGGTGGTGGTGGATGTGGTGTTGGTGGATGTGGTGGTGGTGGATGTGGTGGTGGTGGATGTGGTGGTGGTGGATGGGGTGGTGGTGGGGGTGGATGGGGAGGTGAATGTAGTGGTGGTGTGGTGGATGTGGTGGTGGTGGGTGTGGTTAAAGTGTTGGTGGATGTGGTGGTGGATGTGGTGGTGGATGCGGTGGTGGATGCGGTGGTGGATGCGGTGGTGGTGGTGGATGTGGTGTTGGTGGATGCTGTGGTGGTGGTGGATGCAGTGGATGTGGATGTGGTGGATGTGGTGGTGGATGTGGCGGTGGATGTCATGGTGGATGTGGAGGTGATGGTGGATGTGGTGGTGGATGTGGTGGTGAATGTGGTGGTGGATGTGGTGGTGGATGCAGTGGATGTGGTGGTGGTGGATGCGGTGGTGGTGGTGGATGGGGTGGTGGATGTAGTGGTGGTGGGGGTGGTGGATGTAGTGGTGGTGGGGGTGGTGGATGTAGTGGTGGTGGGTGTGGTGGATGTGGTGGTGGTGGGTGTGGTTAAAGTGTTGGTGGATGTGGTGGTGGATGTGGTGGTGGTGGATGCGGTGGTGGATGTGGTGTTGGTGGATGTGGTGGTGGAAGTGGTGGTGGACGTGTTAGATATGGTGGATGTGGTGGATGTGGTGGTGGATGTGGTGGTGTTGGATGCGGTGGATGTGGATGTGGATGTGGTGGTGGATGTGGCAGTGGATGTCATGGTGGATGTGGAGGTGATGGTGGATGTGGTGGTGGATGTGGATGTGGTAGTGGTGGTGGATGCAGTGGATGTGGTGGATGCAGTGGATGTGGTGGTGGTGGATGCGGTGGTGGATGCAGTGGTGGTGGTGGATGGGGTGGTGGTGGGTGTGGTGGATGTGGTGGTGGTGGGTGTGGTGAAAGTGGTGGTGGGTGTGGTGGTGGAAGTGGTGGTGTATGTGGTGGTGGTGGATGCGGTGGATGTGGTGGTGGTGGATGTGGTGGTGGTGGATGTGGTGGTGGTGGATGTGGTGGTGGTGGATGTGGTGGTGGTGGATGGGGTGGTGGTGGATGGGGTGGTGGTGGTGGTGGTGGATGGGGTGGTGGTGGTGGTGGATGGGGTGGTGGTGGTGGTGGATGGGGTGGTGGTGGATGGGGTGGTGGATGTAGTGGTGGTGGGTGTGGTGGATGTGGTGGTGGTGGGTGTGGTTAAAGTGTTGGTGGATGTGGTGGTGGATGCGGTGGTGGATGCGGTGGTGGATGTGGTGGTGGTGGTTGATGTGGTGTTGGTGGATGCGGTGGTGGATGTGGTGGTGGTGGATGCAGTGGATGTGGATGTGGTGGATGTGGTGGTGGATGTGGCGGTGGATGTCATGGTGGGTGTGGAGGTGATGGTGGATGTGGTGGTGAATGTGGTGGTGAATGTAGTGGTGGATGTGGTGGTGGATGCAGTGGATGTGGTGGTGGTGGTGATGGTGGATGCAGTGGTGGTGGATGGGGTGGTGGATGTAGTGGTGGTGGGTGGGGTGGATGTGGTGGTGGTGGGTGTGGTTAAAGTGTTGGTGGATGTGGTGGTGGTGGATGCGGTGGTGGATGTGGTGGTGGTGGTGGATGTGGTGTTGGTGGATGTGGTGGTGGAAGTGGTGGTGGACGTGTTAGATGTGGTGGATGTGGTGAAAGTGGTGGTGGATGTGGTGGTGGATGTGGTGGTGGTGGATGCGGTGGATGTGGATGTGGTGGATGTAGATGTGGTGGTGGATGTGGCGGTGGATGTCATGGTGGATGTGGAGGTGATGGTGGATGTGGTGGTGGATGTGGTTGTGGATGTGGTAGTGGTGGTGGATGCAGTGGATGTGGTGGTGGTGGATGCGGTGGTGGATGCAGTGGTGGTGGTGGATGGGGTGGTGGTGGGTGTGGTGGATGTGGTGGTGGTGGGTGTGGTGAAAGTGGTGGTGGATGTGGTGGTGGAAGTGGTGTTGTATGTGGTGGTGGTGGATGCGGTGGTGGTGGATGTGGTGTTGGTGGATGCGGTGGTGGTGGTGGTGGTGGATGTGGTGGTGGTGGATGCGGTGGTGGATGCGGTGGTGGTGGTGGATGTGTTGGATGTGGTGGTGGATGCGGTGGTGGTGTTGGATGTGGTGGTGGATGTGGTGGTGGTGGATGCGGTGGATGTGGATGTGGTGGTGGTGGATGATGTAGAGGATGCCGTGGATGTGGTGGATGTGGATGCGGTGGATGTGGATGTGGTGGATGTGGATGTGGCGGTGGATGTGGTGGTGGATGTGGTGGTGGATGTGGTGGTGGATGTGGTGGTGGATGTGGTGGTTGATGTGGTGGTGGATGCGGTGGTGGATGCGGTGGTGGATGCGGTGGTGGATGCGGTGGTGGTGGTGGATGCAGTGGTGGTGGTGGATGTAGTGGTGGTGGATGTGGTGGTGGATGTGGTGGTGGTGGTGGTGGGTGTGGTGGCTGTGGATGTGGATGTGGCGGTGGATGTGGCGGTGGATGTGGCGGTGGATGTGGCGGTGGATGTGGCGGTGGATGTGATGGTGGATGTGATGGTGGATGTGGCTGTGGATGTGGCGGTGGATGTGGCGGTGGATGTGGCGGTGGATGTGGCGGTGGATGTGAAGGCGGATTTGGAGTTGATGGTGGATGTGGTGGTGGTGGTGGATGTGGTGATGGTAGATGCGGTCGTGGTGGTGGAGGGGTGGTGGTGGATGGGGTGGTGGATGTGGTGGTGGTGGCGGTGGTGGTGGATGTGATGGTGGATGT
This sequence comes from Lissotriton vulgaris, assembly GCF_964263255.1. Classification (NCBI taxonomy): domain Eukaryota; kingdom Metazoa; phylum Chordata; class Amphibia; order Caudata; family Salamandridae; genus Lissotriton; species Lissotriton vulgaris. The sequence continues at coordinate 378,721 of NW_028243100.1, forward strand.
GGTGGTGGATGTGGTGGTGGATTACATTGAACCCGCATGCATCAAGTGCGGATTATACAATATAAAATAATGTTTTATTTTGCGCTGACTCGCAACCTTAACCAGCCATAATCATTTAGAAATAAATAAGACTATCCACGTAGCTGTGTGAATACAGCACATTCTACAGCCGATTAATAAAAAGTCACCAACACAACTAAATAAAGAGCATGAAAAGACAAATAAGAAAGCTGGTGAAAAAGAAAACCCATTGCCCAAAAAATAGTGCTTCTGCAAACTGCATACATTGTGCAAAAAGAAACGGAGCATTACTGACAAAGACCAATAACTTACTTAACAATTCTTTTAAGCTAAAGAAATCCATTGCAGCGCATTTTCAGTGACTAAAAATTGAAATCAAAGCAGCCACATTCATCCATCAAAAGAACAGCTCAAGAAGGCTGTATGGTGGGCATCGTAAATAAAAAGTGCACTTTACAAGGCATGCCGGCAGTGAAACTGAAAGCACGACCGGCCGGCCGTGAAAGCCTTTGATGACGCATGGGGTGGAGCGGCACCAAGCTGGGCAACAGATGGCTGAAGTGGTCACATGTGTACGACCAAACAGGGGTGTGGAATTTATTAAAATATCTACTTGTCCATGGGGCAGGTTGCTTCATAAATCTACTTGTCCAGTAACAAAATCCACTTGTCCCTTTGGTGCCATGTAGTGCGGCAACACATTATGGCAGCAATCTCATTATATAAGAGCTCCTATATGGTCTCTCTGACTATGCCAGGGCTCATACCATAGTAGTGTTTGAATACTAGCAATCCCTTTATGTTACCACGTGTCTGCAGATCTACCTACTGGGACTGAAGTTAGTGGTAAGCAATAGTTCCAGGGTTGGAATGCCCTTTTGAGTCTGTGCAAACCTACTACCTTGCATGTTTTAAGGGTTTTCAACAACTCTTCTCTAATTTTTTCTAATTCTGAGAAATGTTGGAAATTTATTCCTGATAATGGCAGAACAAATCTTGCAAAAAAGAACTCAGGGGCCATATGACAAAAGCTAGAAGAGTTAACTTGTTTGCCCCATATTTTGAATAATAATGAAGGCTTGAGAGTACTCTAGCAAAATTGTGGGGGCATTTTGAAAGGGTCTTGGGTGCATACTCAGAGGATTTTGACCAGAAACAAACTTATGAATAGTTTTTACTTTGTGCTATCCAGATGTGCTCAACCATCATTTTGTCCCAGGAAGCCATCTCACAAGTCTGCAGATAGACCGAAAGGAAGGAGAGGTTTTGGAATAGGATAAAAAACAAAATCAATAGCAACTTAAAGAAAGAGTGACATAGGTGGGTGTTAAAAACACAACATGCAAAGTCAGAGAGAGCTGGGAAAAGTGGAGATGTCAGGACATTTGCAAAAGAAGAAAGAGGAATGAAAACATGATAAGAATAATGAACTTACAGTAGACGTGACAGTCACCTTGGTCAAGAGGTTAATGTGGAGGTGGCTGCACCAATATTCAGCCTCGGAAAATGGATAATGTCCCCAGAATTTGATTATTACTTCACAAATCTGTAGGCGTCTCCCTCAGGACGGCAGCCAGAGAACAAGTCAATAGAGACTACAGAGGCAAGTGTTGCACCTGTGCACTGTCCACAAAGAGCGTAAAAGGAAGCACCGATCAGTATCCTCTGGGTGTAACAAGTTCTAGGCATGCCCTGACACCAGAACATGGGAAACCCCTGCCATCACATGTATGACAGAGGTGACGATACTTAAACATTCACATCAACATTACTTGGGCTCTTGAGATGGAAAAGGTGTTACAATGGGAATCAGTGATGACCAAGAGTTTACATGGAGAGCCAGTGATGTATCGGGGTGTGCAGGGTGAGCTACAGAGGGAAGCTGTGATGTCCTGAGGTAGGAGTGAAGTAACAGGATGAGCAGGAGGCAGTGATGTAACTGGATGAGCAGGAGGAGTTGCATAGGAAGGCAATGACCCCCTTAGTCGGGGGTTACAGTGGAACCACTGATGGCCCATTAGTTCACAGCTAAAAATGGGAGAGGTGTTAAAGAAGCAACCACTTATGGCTTCAGGGGATGGAATACCACAAAGCTAGGGTTATGCTGATTTTTAAAGGAGAGATGGTTTGGGGTTTAACAGAAAAGGGAGATGAGAAACACAGCTAACTATATGGATGGTAGAGAGCAGAAAGAGATAGGAGAGCAGTAGAGCAGGGAAATGGAGGAATAGTGGTTTTACATTGGTAGTTTGAGAGCAAAGGAAGGGAGCAAAAGTTAGCTAGAGATGTATAAGGATTTAGATTAAAAAAAAAGAAAAGAAAGGGGACATTGATGGGGTAAGAAATACAGCATGGGGCAAGTCTGGGTTTCAATGGGAAACTGGAACAGGGGCAGAGACTTTAGACACAGCAGGGGAAATGAGATGGGTTGTACAGGGAATTAGAAAAATGACAGAGCTGCAAACAGAAGGAAAGGGTGGTAGACATAGCTTGTGGTGGTTGGGGTGCTACGTAGCGAGTAGAGGAGGTTTAATAGTTGGTACTTTTGTCATTTATGCTGGCTGACAAACAGCATAAGTACACGTTCAATTGCTTCTACTGCCTCTTCTGAGAGTTTTGCAAAGTTATCTGTTTCTGCTTTAAGCCTTGGATTTGTGGTGGCATTTCGTGTCCAGCTCCATTGCAAGATGTAGCTGAGAAAGAGAATCTGGGGCGCTAGAGGCACATTTCTTTGGACACAGTTACATTACCTTCTCAACAGAGTTTACTTTCAATCTATTTTTAAGAAGCGCTTTTCTGTGCACTGCATAAACACATTGTCCTGCCATACATGCTGCTTTAACTATTTACCCATCCCAGTACATTTGAAGTACATTTCTGGCTAATGTAGGCACACAATGCACTAGCTATTATTGAAATGTGGCTTAATTATCAGCTGCCATACGAGGGTGCGGAGCCTCTAACCTTTAATCCCAACCACTTAACCTCATTGTGTGATCCTGGGCAAGTGTTGCGTTTTCATGGTCCTCATGTCCTAATCTTCCAGGATTGGCTGTGCTTAGATAAAGGTTAACCCCTTGTACTAAGCGCTCCCTAAAACAACTATATTTTTCCAAACAGCATAGGAGCAAGGGGTTTGACCAAAACTTTAATGGCTTTTGCAGGGGCAGCGAGGTCAAGAAGAGCTTTCAGAGACTTGCTTGCAATAAATTAGTTAACATAGGTGTTATTGTGATGCCTGTGGACATGCCTGTCTTAAGTGAGACTAGAGCTTTAGTCCCTGTGAGGGCCTGAGGTCACCTATCCCGCAGCAGACATTGTAATTGGATGCCTTTCGTCCTGGCTACAGCAGAGATCACCCTTAGTCTAGCGCCCCAGTGCTTCCCTAAAGTCATGCTTACTGCTGCGCAAAAAAGCATGTAAAGTCCCATACCATTTTAAGTGCAAGATTTTGGTAACATTATTTAATTTAAATTAAGGCTCAGGGCTTTTAGTTTGTGGTAAATATTTTACTTGCAAACCTGCCTGCAAAGGCAAACTATGTTTTGCACCTTCTAATTTCTTCTTTGGGCCTCGCATTCCTGGATGTTGAAGGGAAAAATGAAAAACACCTAGTTTTCTAGGTAGAAGGCGCTGGCAAAAGGCTGGAGCAGATAAGCCACGAGGAGAAAAAAAAGCATAGTGAGAGGCTCATGGAAAGGAAATTAAAGATGAGAGCCGTAGGGAAAGTAAGGAGCTTTAATGTAGACCCTATCTGAAACATGAGATGCCCAGGGTGGGGAGCAGGGGCTGTAGGTGAGGTCAGTGGAGGGCAAAAGCACTAGATAAGTGTAGAGGGAAAACAATGTGCGAAGGGAATGGCCCGTGAATTACTTCACTGCAGGCCTCAATTGCGAGTGAGTGGGGAGCGACCTGGGGGCTGTATCTCAGAGACCATGGGGCAGCACATCCGAAGGGTGAACAAAGAGCCCAGGAGAAAGCAGGGTCCGCTAGGCTTTTACCCACAGATGATGTGGCTGTTCTCGGACTGCAGAAGCGGCGTCATGTTTCCCTCTTGCTCTGAGGAATGAAAGTGCCCCGAAGCTACAATAAATCTATTGTGGGGAAAGACAACAAGCTCTTAGCTGATAGCGCTGTGCAATTTCTGTAAGAATCTCGGTGTCTGTTCAACAGCCTGTGAGTCCGGACAAATCTTTTAATCTCCCCTTGCCTACAGCAATAAAATATGAATGCGTCCTAGTGTAATGTGACTCGCTCTTCTATAAAGCACTTTGTTTCCTTCAGGTGTCTCATTTTACTATAGTGCTTGGTCCACTTGTCCTTGGGACAAAACAGACAATAAAACTTCTTGCCCTTGCATGAAATCTAGATGTCTCGGGCGTCGGGCGATACGAATTCCCCTCCCCTGCCAAATTTAACAAAAATATTTGATGGTGACAATTGTGTGCTCTGTCGTGAAACAGATAATATTATGAAGATGGCCTAATTTCACACTGCTGCGTAGATCATGGGTGGAGTCGTAGGTGACGCCATCCCCAACCTCAGCGAATATCCGGAAGCCACGTGTGCTTGGCTCATGAACTTCGTGTGCGGCTCCACCGCAAATGCAAATATCTTGTTAGTGAATCGGGTCAATTACATGTATGGGCGTGTTGACGCAAAGGAGCTCAAACAGATGTTGATGTCAATAGCATCCTACTGGCAAAGAACTAGGTGTACCTTCTGCTTCAAGCAGGCAGTGGGGTTGTATCAAATAATCAGGCACAAAGTGTGCTATCCGTTTCCAAAATTACTTTTCAGCCAGGGATAGTTCATTGTAAGTCACTGCTACAGAGACTCTTTGTGTGATGCACATTCACACAGTCTTGAGTATACTTAAGAGGGCATTGCTGTGGGGAGGGGGGAGGAGAAATGCGACATGCGGGCAGGGGAGGGGCCGGAGCGGGGAGAGGGTGTTAAGCAGCAGGGGCCTTTGAAGTGAAGCTAAGCTTCACTTCAAAGGTGTGGGAGGAGTGCGGCTGAGGGAACAGACGGCGATTTGGTGATGTGCACGCGCATTTTAGGTCAATGCGCAAGCGCATTGACCTAAAAGCCACGGGCACAGCACCAAATCGCCAAGTTGGGTGAAGTCTGTTTAAACCCCTATAGAGCTTCGCCAGCTATGCGCATGCGCACAGCAGGCGAGCCCTAAAAAGGTGGGCTTTATAATTGGAAATGTAAACTGATGTCACAAGATAGCAGTAAACAGAAGGATGGGAGTTACTACCAGAAATCATAATAGATATGACTAGGTAAATGTAGTAAGCAGCATATTAATGAATCATATGGATGGAAAAAACTGATGTGACAGGATGGCTGTCAACAAAAGATGGGGCCTTATCAACGGAAGTAAAGACTGCTGTGAGAACCGACGTAAACAACTGGGTGGGCATCATCAATGGAAACAATTTATATCACTAGATCAATGTAAACAACAAATGGGTGGCCCTCATCAATGTAAACAATAACTCATTGACAGGCTCACTGAAAAAAGGGGGCTTTAAACGGAAACAACGTACGTGACTGGATCACTGTAAACCATAGATGAGTGTGTCTCATCAATGAAAAAAATACCTTATGTGCCAGAATCACTGTAAACAACAGATAGGTGGAGTTTACCAAAGGAAAAAATAATTGACATCTCGCCGAAAATAATAAATGGGTGAGCCACTTTACGGTAAACAACCGATGGTTGGGCCATACGAAAACTGATGGACCAAGATAGCTGTAAATAAAAGAAGGATGGACGTTGTTAATGGAAAGGACCACTGAGGTAGACCTGCTTAATAGAAACACCTAACTGGGTCTACTTATTTCACAAGATGGAGTCATACTAGTGGAAATAATAACTGATGCTTAAGTTTAGTTGTACGATACTTCGGTTCTATGTGGTGAGCTTTAAAAGAAGATATTTCAAACGCTTATCTCCAGGCCATTAATTAACTCAGAAAATGATGCATCATTTATTAGGAAATATAAATAAAAAACCCTTGTCTGTTCACCAACCTTTAAGGGAGACAGTTGTGATCTTTTACTGTCGCAACAACTAGCCGATGGAAGTATGATTCTAGGTGGAACAAGGAATCTCAGTACTAGCAAAGTACCCAACAACTGATGGTGTGTGCATACTGGAAATACCCAAAGAAGGCAAGACTACTGTACGCAATAACTTAATGGGGCACAATTACCACAAACAAGTGGACACACTGATATGGTAAACAACTAATGGGATGTGATCAGAATAAGCACATGATGTGACGTTATTACTGGAAACAACTGGGCGGGGGGCATGATGAGTGTTGTAAACTATAAGAGACGTGACAAATACTGTAAACAACGGACAGCAATGATGATGATTGTAGCCAATTGATCGGATCCAACTACTATGTAGGGTCCAAACAACTAAAAAGCAATAACAGGTTCAATGTGAATCTTATAATAATTGTGTGAATAGTCTTACACATTGTTGACTGTGTATCCTACTACTGAGATATAGAGTAGTTCAGAGGGCGATGAATAGATTATGATGAATAGATTTAGAGTATATAAAACAGTTATGATGAATACTGGATGGCCATAGGGGCAGAAGAGCAAGAAAAATGTTGACTTATCGAATGATTACTTCCTGTTAACTCCCACCTTTATTTTAACCTTGACGTGACAAAGGAATACGAAAATAAAAGAATAATCGGTAAATTTACTGCAGGTAATTTTATATTTCTTTCAAACAGTGCTCAATCTAAAAAATTAAAAAGAAAAGAAATCGGGGGTTCCTGGGCCAAGAAAGGGCTCAGTTTAGAACCCGTTGTTTATCGAACAAACCACCCAACATGAAGATGACGCAATAATGAAGCATGCCACCTTGGTGGGGGAGGGAATTTGCTTCCTCATTGGACCGGCAGAAATCAGAGGCCCAGGACCTCCGCACTATTTTTACATATGAGTATTGATTGAGATTACTGTGAGCAATAAGGCTTCAGGCATAAATATTCTCAACAACGTATGAGAGATGATCAGGGCTACTGGAATTATGCAATTCTGTGGCGCCTCCTTTTGCATACTTATGGATTTGCCACATAATCCATCATCTGCTAAATATTCTGCAGATTTTACCAAAAAAAAGTGTTTCTAGCTCGGATCAAAAGTTACTAAAAATGTGGCGACACGAGCCTCTGCATAGTGGTAAACCCTTCTTAAAAGGTTGACTGCCTTTCTTTCAACTGCGTAAATATGTATTTGGGTCTTAAATTAGGACTAATAAAGTGAAATATTTGCCGGAAAGTGTTACCATGTTTAAAAATGACAAACTAATGAAGAAAGATGCTGCGTTACGTTGCATAATTTTCCTTTTCTTGCAGCATCATTTAGTCAACACTGTCGCATAATTTGGCCTTCCCTTGCTGCATAATTCAAGTGACTGTGTACAATACTGTAAACAATATCTGATGGGACATAATTACTTTAAACACGTGATGGGCATGCGGAAAGGAAAAAACTGATGGGATTACTAGAAAATAAACTAATTGGGGATGGGAGGGGCAATGCTACAAGAAACAATTAGTGGGGATGATAAGTGCCACAATAATTTAAAGGGTACTCGTGTTACCAATTGCTGATGCTTGGGCTTTTAGGCACAAGAACCACAGCATATAGTGAACTAAAATCATCTTTTGCTCGGTCCTTACTAACAGCATTGCTATTTTTGACAGCCTGGCATGAATCTCATCGGCTTTTATTCTTTTTTCTATGGTAAAACGATCAGAAACATGGCTAATTATGTCGAGTTGGACATTATAATGAAGAGGATGAATACGATTGGATCCAACTCTATCTCAGTGAAGCCACTAGCTCTACCAAACCTCACTGAAGGCGCTCCGCCTCTGAACAAGAGCTTCCCATTTCAACCAACGGGTTTCTTGAGGAGGTACTTACATGTGTGTACCTCAATAATGTTACCTTAGTTATGAGCATCAAGTAAACGTGCAAGACTTAAAGAGCAGCAGAAGTAGTGAGTGGCAATGCGCGCAGACCTTGCGATAAATATGATCCTGGCAAAAATGCCCACACATAAGTGAGCCAACAGATGCAAGTGATGTTCTCAAACGAAAGGGATAACGTAAGTATTCAGGGTAAATTAGTAGATAGTGAAGAGTTCAGTTTGGACATCCGAGGCTCAACCCTGAACGGTGTTCACACATGCTCACGGGTCTCGTGTGCAGCGACTGCAGCATTGGGTAGATACTTCACAGCGCTGCCGGAGTCTGTTGTACCAGGTTGCCAGGCGACCGCCCAAATCATCTGTGGTTATGTTTCCAGGAAACGGCATTCCTTGTGCTGCTGAAGAACCTGATACGGCCTCGCAGGCACACTGCGGCTCATAGGGAGACATGGAGAGGAGGGTGAGATATCAAAAAAACCCAGAGCTGCCTCTGACACCCAAAGGCGAAGAGGGTGTGAGATCATAGGTCACTGTAAAATACACAGAGGGTTGGAGATTAGAACTCATTGAGAGTCATGAAGAGCGTGTGAGATCAGAGCTCAGAGCCAAGAAAAGAGTGTGAGACCAGAGCTCACTGAGACATGGAGAGGGTGTGAGAGCAGAGTAAAGATGGCGGAACTTCAGAATTCACATTGAGCCATGAAAAAGGTGTGGCATCACAGCACAGTGACACTGGCAGAGTGTGTGAGATTAGAGCTCTCTGAACAGAAGAGGGTGTGAGATCTGAGTTCAGTGTGAGACATGAAAGGGTGTGACATCACAGGCTCAGAGTGACACATCACAACTATAAATTAAGAGGATGTGGGATCCGAGCTCACAGTAAGACAGAATATGACATTACAACTAACAGTGATATCAGATCGCTGAGACGAGCTCACTGGCACACAATGAGGGTGTGAGTTGAGCTCTGTAAGAAATTGGAATATATATATATATATATATATATATATATATATATGTCACGCTCCCTGTCCCACTGGAAAGTCAGGGCACTCGCGGGCGGGTGCGGTTTGCGGTAATGGGTGCCCGCATTAACACTCAGCTCGGCTTCAGAAATCGTATCATCCAAAGAACCGCACTCGTGGAACCAAAAGATTTAGCAGTGCTCACACCATAAGTTTATTCACAGATGTTAACAGACGCGTTTCAGCATTACGCCTTCCTCAGTGTCAATTACAATGCGAGGTCCCGTCTGGGATATAGCGGCAAAACAATCATAAACATGGTAGACGGACTACCTCAGTTTTTTGGTCGCGCCATCTTGGAACATGTCAATACAGTTCACAGTTAGGTGCACATTACACATTACCCATGATTCAATCTTGCCGTGGATCGGCATGGTACCCCGTGTATACACATCCGGGGAGAATGTAGGGTGCTCTAAAATAAAGCCCCAAACCAACTTTTCCAAAGTCCATCACGCCATGTATTGGCAAGTCCTATATTCCAGTCTTACTCCAGTGCACAATATATACAGTGTCCCAGTTCACCCTTCACCCATCATAGGATCAGTTATAGAAACCAAACATCAAACTTCTGCGATCTAACAGTCTCTTATACATGAGTTCATAGGAAAATGCCAGATTTAGTGTTGGTTCTTTCATTTGTTATTTTCCCAAATGAACCGCCAGTTCCTCCCCATGATTCAGCCCCCTTGGTGCGAATCTGGCAGGTCTCTTGTTTAGAAAATGTTCTACTGCTACCACGCCTAGATCATGTCTGATGTTAGTATATAGGCTGGTTATGTCCAACACAATCATCAAATATGTGGGGTCCCATGTTACCTCAGATACTTTAGTTAGAAAGTCTGTGGTGTGTCCATGTGGGCTAAAATATATCGGAAGTACGATCCACCAACTTAAAATCAGGGTACTTGAACATCAAAGGGCAATAGAAAAAGCTGATCCTGCATACCCAGTTGCGAGACATTTTGATCTGGTGCACCAACGGGACAGGACCAAACTACAGTACTTTGGCTTAGACTTTGTACCTGAAAACCCGAGAGGAGGTGACAGGTTAAAAACACTGAGACGCCTGGAGTCAAGGTACATAATAGACCTTATGACCAAAGCACCAAGGGGGCTGAATCATGGGGAGGAACTGGCGGTTCATTTGGGAAAATAACAAATGAAAGAACCAACACTAAATCTGGCATTTTCCTATGAACTCATGTATAAGAGACTGTTAGATCGCAGAAGTTTGATGTTTGGTTTCTATAACTGATCCTATGATGGGTGAAGGGTGAACTGGGCCACTGTATATATTGTGCACTGGAGTAAGACTGGAATATAGGACTTGCCAATACATGGCGTGATGGACTTTGGAAACGTTGGTTTGGGGCTTTATTTCAGAGCACCCTACATTCTCCCCGGATGTGTATACACGGGGTACCATGCCGATCCACGGCAAGATTGAATCTGTTTCCAAACATGGGTAATGTGCACCTAACTGTGAACTGTATTGACATGTTCCAAGATGGCGCGACCAAAAAACTGAGGTAGTCCGTCTACCATGTTTATGATTGTTTTGCCGCTATATCCCAGACGGGACCTCGCATTGTAATTGACACTGAGGAAGGCGTAATGCTGAAACGCGTCTGTTAACATCTGTGAATAAACTTATGGTGTGAGCACTGCTAAATCTTTTGGTTCCACGAGTGCGGTTCTTTGGATGATACGATTTCTGAAGCCGAGCTGAATATATATATATATGTATATACGTATGTACGTGCGCATGTACTTGCCGATGGTTGCTGCTGACCGGGACCTAGACTCAATTTGACCCTAACTGCAATGGAGTGCGGGTCGGATACAACAATTAGGTTTGTGGAGGCCAAAGCTTTTACTTTCCAACTTCAGTCCTATAAGTCCCAATCCACCACAGAAGCACACTTCTAAAGACCATGAGTACTTCAGGGGAGGCACTTAGAAAATCACAGGGTGTCAGGAAGTGGCCATCAGCAGGGTCCAGTCCAGGTCCAGTTGCCGCTGGGCAGCTGCAGGAAAGGCCTCTTGTATCTTGTTGTGACCCTGTATATTGAACGGGAGGTCAGCATTATGGCAGTTGGCATCAACTTCTTTATCCTGGGTACAAGAGAGATCAGGGCTCTTCTCAAGTCGCAGACAGTAGGTTCAGTGCCCTTCTGATCTTCCTTAGGTCCAGGAGTGCTCTGAAGTGGGTGCCTAGAGATGCCACATGTATGCCTGGCACAAGCAAGTAGGTGTGCGTGACTCCTGGGCAAGCTCTAACCTGTCCAGTAAAAGATCCCAGGGCCAACCTGGACATTTCCAATATCATGAAAGTCCTTGGCCACACTAAACTTGGGATCTGAGGAATAGTGTTGCATTTGTGGACTGTAGTATGGTAATCCTTGTGTCCTCCTGCACTGAAAACCAAAATCCAGTTTGAGGGAGTCACTGTAATCCTGATACACAAAGTGACAACAGTCTGGTAGAACAAAAAGAACTATTTTTCAGCAACCAGACAGTAGCTACACATGGACTGTTTTGGCATGTTTCCCTTCATTTCAAGAGTGTCCCCAGAGTGAAGTGTAAAATCCAGAGATAGCAGTAGTCGGGCAAAGAAATATTAATCAGCAAACAGAAAGTGGATAAGCAAGAATTGTCTTGCCATCCTGTTCTCTAATTTTCAAGTGTGCCCATAAGTATTATGTGTAAACCCAGCAGACCCATCAAGCAGGCTTTGACACTAAAGTAGGATTTGACTGTAATGTCAAAAATTATTCTGGAAGCCCTTATCCGGCATATTTTAGGAGGTTCAAGGAGACATCTCTGCCCATTCAGGTCAGGCTATTGTTTGTTCCTGGGAAACATTTCACACTTTTACCACACCTAATCAAATGCAAAGTCTTGGCTGGGAGAAATTTGAGAGTAAATGCAAATTAGCATGCAGGAACTTCAAGCAGGGAAACAGCAACTTTCTAAAAGTTACTTTTCCTTCTAAATTATTAAAAACCCAACTTCACCATTGAATTGATCGCTAAATAGCTGTTAAAAATATGTGGTTATATTTTTCTAGCTAGTCTCATTTTCGAGATAGAGTATTAGGATTTTAACCTGCACTCTGGTTTTTCTGCATAGAACAGAAGACCTGCCACAGGGAAAAATTGCTTTAGGGAGCCAGTCACTGTAATGACTTGAACATTACATTTCTATAAACCCTACTTTTAAGTACCATGCACACTGCCTTGTGGACTACAAGGTCTACATAGGAGTGACTTTTTAATATTTAAAAGGAAGGTTCTGGCCTGTCAAAAGGGTTTACGTCTACAGGCTGAAATGCAGTGTTTAAACTGTCAGTCGGGATAAATGGTAGGCCCGGAGTCATGTTTTACACTGTTAATGTAGTAGATGACACAATAGGTGCTGCAGTCCACCAGTGACATTTAACTTAGAGGCCCTGGGTACATTGTGTACCATATACTAAGGACTTAGAAGTAAGTTAAATATACTATCAGGTGTATACCAATTTCTTAATGTTAAAATGGGAGCACATTAATGTTACCACTGGGTTGCATGGGTGAAGTGCATACAGTTCTAAAACCAGCAAAAATATAGGGTCTGCCAAGATGCAAAAAATCTTTGGCGACCATGCAAATAAAGCGGATTCCCTACAAGATCTCAGAGTGAGACATGTAGAGTGACAATGGAGCTCACAGTGAGATAGAGAGAGGGGGATTTGCAACAACAAATGGTAGAGCAGACCTAGTGAGAAAAGGAAGGAGTGCAAAATAATTCCTTACTGAGACATGAAAAGGGTGCGAGGTAAGCGCTCACAGTGAGACATGGAGAGTGTTAAGAGATGGGAGTTCGGGCTGGACTGTTCCCATGAGGCAAAGGGTCAAGACTGATTTGCATATGGCCATGTCTTAACCGAGGTGGCTTGGTGAGCAAAAGAACGATGGATTAAACCCAGATCTGTGACTGGGGGTGAATGTTTTGAAATTGTGCAACATTCCATCTATCATCTTGTGTGTTTTGCTGTTCACCCTATGTGGGAAGGGTATGCCCAGACGTGGGTCCCGTGCTCACTAAGCCACTGGAGTCAAGCTATCCTGGCTGAAGACAGCTGATAGCCAGAAACCGGTCCCAGGATGCTTGATTCCGGTTGAGGGAAGACATGGCTTGGCAGTTCGGGCTGGACTGTTCCACTGAGGCACAGGTCAAGACTGATTTGCATATGGCCATGTCTGAACTGGGGTGGCTTGGTGAGCAAAATAACGATGGATTAAACCCAGATCTGTGACTGGGGGTGAATGTTTTGCCATTGTGCAACATTCCGTCCATCATCTTGTGTGTTTTGAGTGTTAAGAGATGGTCAGTGAGACATGAAGACAGCATGAGCTTATCGCTCATAGAGAGGCATGGAGAGTGTGGCATTATAGCTCACAGTGAGACATGTAGACGGTGTGAAAGCAGAGCTCACTGATACGTGAAGATGTTATGATAGAGTTCACACAGACACTGATAGGATAATGAACAGTGCAGGTAGGAAAATTAACAATGCAGGTTGTGAGAGCAGAGCAAAGCCTCATGGCTTGTAGTGAATCATGAACAACGAAGCAGGATGTCAGACCAAGATCTCAGTGAGATATTAGGATGACAATGGGCTAGAAAGATAATGAAAGGGGTGGTGTGCACACCATGCTTTCCAGAATAATCGATTACAATCCATATTTCTTAACATACTTGACCACTTACGTGCAACTTGGGTTTCACCTTGCCATCGCGCAATTTATGAAAATCCACATGTGGGGAGCGCAACATTCACGCTCCACACCCTGATGCACTGCATTTTATTTTGAGGATACAAGATCCACCATATTTTTGTCCGTTTGTCCTCGTAAATATTTATCCATAATTTAACCTTAGAGATTGTCAAATTACTTCCATTATTTCCGTTTGTTCCACATATTCACCAAATTGCGTTTTTTTGTAACTTTACGTATTAACATGTGCCCATCCAAGCCTCCGTGTAAATACGATCCATAAGCAAAAAGTAGTTCTCAGTAGCATTCCTTTATTCATGACCCAATGCATTTCGAGCAATTATATGCTCTTCGTCAGGGGTAACTGGAATTTAACATAACGAGATTTACATTAATCTTAAAGAAACCACATTTATATCTAAATTCAATTTCATATGCATGTCATAATTAAAACATTTTCATTGCATAATTTAATTGCACGAATATACGTCCACTTAAAAAATAACCACACAAAGTGTTTCAAAGATAACTAATGAAAACCTGAAGATTAAAAAGGCCAAAATATTTTACTATCAAGCTTTCTAATTGTTACTCGTGCATATTTCCTACTTTCTATGCATACCAGTTCAGTACGTTCAGGCTTATCTATCCTTTGCGTAAGTCAATGGCTTTTACGGTTCAAATACTTGAATTTCAAACTGCTTTATGTGTTACCAAAGCTTTCTAATTCCGCCGGCGTGCTATGCGTACCTGCTTTCCTATTCTCCCAATTACAGGTCCGGGTTCTTCACGAACTCTAGATAGTTTCCTCACTCTCAGCTCGATTTATAAACTAATTCGGCCCCTCCCCCTCACGTGCAAACACTCAAAACTAATGATTACACCAAAATGTGCCTTGCATACTCCCATACCCATAGTGCATCTTAAAGGCTCAGTAAACTGCGTGTGCACAAAATGTAAATCAATCTTTTTTTCTATATGCTTTCAATAACATAAGCTTTGTCATTTCCAAATGCTTCCTTTGACGCTGACGAGAACTCGCTGTTCTAATAATATGTGGCCTGTTTAAAACGTAAATTCCTTTCTTTCTTTCATGCTTTCCAGAATAATCGATTACAAGATCCACCATATTGGAAGTAATTTGACAATCTCGAAGGTTAAATCATGGATGAATATGTACGAGGACAATCGGACAAAAATATGGTGGATCTTGTATCCTCAAAATAAAATGCAGTGCATCAGGCTGTGGAGCGTGAATGTTGCGCTCCCCACATTTGGATTTTCAATGGGCTGGAAAGGACATTTAGGCTTGAATAAAGTGCATCACTCAACTGAAAACTGTAATACAACGGATTGGATGGACAAAAGATAAGCCAATCAATGGAGAAAAGGAGATCAGTTGCAATCTTGCTTCAGAACATTAGGAAACGCAAATGTTATCAATAAGATGGTAATGACTTTCAACTGTACCTGGATGGTCCAGTGCTGGAGTGGAAGAACCAGTCTTTGACATCAGACCGGATTAAGGTGTTGGAAGAATCCATAGGATAGTAAAGAATTAACCATGAGCTGAGCAAAAAGGACGGTTTTCAAGGCATGTCAGAAATCAATCCATAAACAGTTGCAGAGTGAGAAAGAGCAAAGGTCTAGACACAGCAACAAGGGAAGGATGTGAGAGCAGAGCAGAGCAGAAGCACAGAGCTCAGATTGAGACATTCAGCAAAGAAGCCATACAACAGTATGTTTAAGTGACAGATTAAGGTAAGGAATAGTGCAGGGTGTGAGCTGAGATTGAGACCTCAGGGTGGCATTTCCAAATAAAAAGGGGCAGTACAGGGCATGAGAGCATAGATACGCAGTCCAGAGTGATATTTTCAGATAAGAAGGTGCAGTAAAGGGTGCAAGAGTAGATCAGAGTAATACATTTAGAAAAGAAACAGCAGGATGTAAGAGAAGAGTCCAACAGCTCAGAGTGAGACAGAAGACAGAAAACTAGAGCTCAGAGTGTTATTTTCAGATAACAAGGGGCAATACAGGATGTAAGGGCACAGACGCAAAACTCAGAGGGCACCATTCATTTTAGAAGCGGTACTACAGGATGTGAGAGCAGAGCTCACATTTTAACATTCAGAAGAGATGGGGCAGTACAGGGTATGAGAGCAGAGCTCAGAGTGCAACATTCAGAAGGGAAGAGGCAGTACATGGTGTGAGAGTAGAGACCCAGAGGGTGACGTGAAACAATCAGATAAGAAGGGGGGTGACAGGAAGGGTCTGTAAAGGGCACAACAGCAGAGACTCAGAGCTTCGAGTGAGACATTCAGACATGAAGAAGATGTACAGGACGAGAGAGCAGAGATCTTCTCTCAAGGTCAACATTCAGGAGAGAAGGGGCAGCTCAGAGTGTGAAAGAGGACACACTGAGCACAGAGTGAAACATTCAGATAAGAAGAGGCTGAACAGGTTGTGACTGAGCCACCCGAGAAACCATTGAACCCAATGCTACAACTTACAATAGCCTATCTCTAGGCATACACAAAATGTGACGGTATGTCCTCACACACCACCACCAGGTGTCAATCTTCTTCATAGGACTTCCCCCGATCTCAAAAAACCCAGTTTGATGAAGAGCGGGCCTACACCTGGAGATCAGGGAGACACTTCTAACTAAGAATGGACCCTTGACAAAGCATAATTAAAAACCATATGCCAAACTGTCCTTTATATTAAATGGAATACCACTTGGTATTAAAGACCAAAGTGGGGAAAAGGGGGGCAAGCACAGGGCTTTTGAAGAGCGTAGGGAGTCCTATGATGAAGCATGGCACCCGGTGGTATGAGTGAGAAAGAAACAAGGACCCCATGGGTAGTGAAATGTGCAGACTCCTAGGGCAGGGTAATAACCTATGTGGAAAAAAATCCTAGGCCATCAGAAAGGTAAGTGAACAATTTGTCTAGAACCAGTGGTGAAAAGAACAATCGAATGTGAATTTATATTAAAATTATATGTTTAATCAGCATAAATAAAAATCATATAGAGACTCCACAAAAGTCAAACTATATGATAAGATAAAAATATAATTCATAAAGCAACATCAACAGGTTATATCAACAATAAGTACATAGCATATAAATCGTACACGTTACAATTAAAACAATTCATACAGGGTTATCATAAGTATAAAAAGTGCTGAAAAAATATGTATTAAAACTCGGCGCGCGTTTCGGCTGAAAGAACGCCTTCCTCAGGAGCCACTGTTGAAAACTCTGAAAATACATTTACAAGAAAGACATATATCAGATCACTGATTTAGTGTTACATTGTTTACATATTTACAAAACTGTGCATATAAAAATACAGAAAAGAAATCATATAATAATGAAACAGGTCAACAATACATACATCAGATTCGAAAGTCTTCACTTCCTAACAGGTCTAGACTATGAATTTGGTCACTTATGTCTAATGATAGACAAATGTTTTCAAAAAAATTGTACAGTACTTAGCTTGCAAGCGTGTTAATCATGGTTCATATATTAGGTACAATATAATTTCTCCTTTGATGATGAGATGTTAAAAACATGTCATGTACCAAAAGGTTAATAGCAATAGACTTATCTCAATCTCGATGTAACGTTCATGGGTACATAGGAATCAACTTACATTAATAGTACTGTATTTCTGCGCAGTACATCGAAAATAGATGGTATCTTCTCATATTCAATAGTAAGAGCCACTTGAAGTTCCATAAAAGGATGAAGATAGTTTTATCGTATTTGTTTATACGATATCTTCGATGTCAGGTTGCCTTGAACTTATACAAAGAGGGTTGCGACATTGTTATAAATACCGCTCGCTGTGTCCTAATGATGATCATTATGAAGTAGGATGATTCATACCCTGGAGTTTTATATCTAGTTTCAACTAGTAGCCCTTTATATTAAAGATTTCATCTCAAATATAGTTGGTCCTACCATCAGACGTTGTGTTGTGACTTCATATTATCATGATATCCCTATATATCTCTATCATAGGGTTATCTCTGATAAAACTATCTTCATCCTTTTATGGAACTTCTTTATATCTAGTTGAGTAGCAACCCCCCCCTTTTTTGCTTCCAGTCGCGCTGTATAACTAATTAGACTATCTAGATCATTCTGCCCCGTAACCTATATGGCTCTTTGTGTTCAAGGTGATATCATCATGGCTATATAATATAACTGGATTTTTTTATTATTGATTAGGAATTAGCCTTTATCAAGTGGCTCTTACACTTGAATATGAGAAGATACCATCTATTTTCGATGTACTGCGCAGAAATACAGTACTATTAATGTAAGTTGATTCCTATGTACCCATGAAGATTACATCGAGATTGAGATAAGTCTATTGCTATTAACCTTTTGGTACATGACATGTTTTTAACATCTCATCATCAAAGGAGAAATTATATTGTACCTAATATATGAACCACGATTAACACGCTTGCAAGCTAAGTACTGTACAATTTTTTCGAAAACATTTGTCTATCATTAGACATAAGTGACCAAATTCATAGTCTAGACCTGTTAGGAAGTGAAGACTTTCGAATCTGATGTATGTATTGTTGACCTGTTTCATTATTATATGATTTCTTTTCTGTATTTTTATATGCACAGTTTTGTAAATATGTAAACGATGTAACACTAAATCAGTGATCTGATATATGTCTTTCTTGTAAATGTATTTTCAGAGTTTTCAACAGTGGCTCCTGAGGAAGGCGTTCTTTCAGCCGAAACGCGCGTCGAGTTTTAATACATATTTTTTCAGCACTTTTATACTTATGATAACCCTGTATGAATTGTTTTAATTGTAACGTGTATGATTTATATGCTATGTACTTATTGTTGATATAACCTGTTGATGTTGCTTTATGAATTATATTTTTATCTTATCATATAGTTTGACTTTTGTGGAGTCCCTATATGATTTTTATTTATGCTGATTAAACATATAATTTTAATATAAATTCACATTCGATTGTTCTTTTCACCACTTGTTCTAGACAAATTGTTCACTTACCTTTCTGATAGCCTAGGATTTTTTTCCACCCGGTGGTATGAGGACATCCCATCACATTTTGTGTATGCATAGAGATAGGTTTTTTTAAGGTGTAGCATTGATTCAAATAGTTTTTGTCATCCTGGCACAGGCAGCAGGGCTGCCATGAAACAAATGTCCCAATCAAAAATTCGGTAATGAATGGAAGAACAATTAAAAGCAGTGAATTGATCAGGCCTAATCCTGAATTATTCCAAAAGGGCGACTAGGACATATATTGATGAGAAGAGCAAAACTGCTCTGTATGCATTAGTACAAAGAAAAGGAGTGAAGCGTTTAAAGAACTGGACCGACAAGTACATGTGATCCAAGGGGATCTTCACATAGGACTTCTGAACTACTGGAAAATAACTATGCAAAATAATCTCCCTATTAACATCTTTATAACAGACACAACAGTGTACATACAAGAGGCTACAGGGATTCCAATTGGAAATTTATGGGCCATAAGCACGCTTTCCTTGTGGACTAAGAATCACATTAGCAGATATCACACTAGATTAATCAAAATATCAAACTAATTAACCACCTTGAAGACTAGCATACTAAGAAAGATTGCAAAATTCGATCCTTTCGAATGACATTTTGTGAGACGTATCTATTCACAGACAACTTAATTGAACTAAATGTGGATTAAAGAAAGAACAAGACCTAACCAATACTGGCCAATCACTTAGCCGCAGACAAAGACATCACAACAACCTTGCGGAACAATATATCTAGTCTAGTACTACAGAACTAAACAAGCAAACGGATATGTCTGTGGGAAAAATGTCTGCAAACGAAATCATATTACAACAATATCCTTTCATAGTGAACATGAAAAGCTCCAAATCCTGTTTTCTACTACTGATTCTCTGCAAGTTTCAGATGTTCTCTAAGAGACTAACAGAGGTTAGAATGAACTGCAGAATTCAGATATGGAAGAGTGGCCTCCGGCTTGGCCCTGGGTCTATTTAGCACAATTAAGGACCCCAGTTAAAACTCGTCTGTCAATTTACTGCAGTGAAAGACCCTAGACCCAACCAATTATAATTCTACAACAGGAAAGACACCCAGGTCCAATTCATCTTCCTAATTATTACCAGTAACAAAGTCCTGCAGGTACGTGTAACAAACACATTTCTTTTGTTTATATCTGGGAAAGACCTGCAAGCCCAACTGCAGTTACGGACCAAAGTCCAGCTCATTTGCCTTTAAACAATAGGAGAGAATCCCAGACCCAGCTCACCTCTCTTTTTATCAAAGGTACGAGACACGGACCGGGTTGCCTCTTGCATATAAAGAGCTAGGAGCTCAGTTCGTCCACCTATTTACTGCAGGTAAAGGCCTGTAGCCCAGCTGAACTGCCCATTCTCTGTAGGAAGGATCCTAGGGCCTTCCTGGTTTCCCATTAACTCCAGGTAACGACCGCCAATCAGTCTGCCCCATTGTCTTACATAGGGGCCCCGCAATCGTAGAGAGGTTAAAGCCCGTCAGACTGTCCGTTTACAATTGAAAAGGACCCCTCCACACAGACATGCAGGAAAGTCAGGTATTCGGAGCAAACCCAGCCAGCAGAAGTTGATGAGAGGCTGAAACTCTTGCACATCTATAAAGGACGCAGACTAGTAGCGTACCCTTATCGATTTGATTCTGCAACTCATTCTTTATTCAAAACTGCTAATAATCACAATAACATGAAACTGAAACATCTCCAATTACTAAACATGGTGCAAAAGCCTCACTCAAGAGACCGAGTCTGCACAATCGACAACAACTGACTCAGTCCTGCAACCAAAATAATCAATACAGCACAGAGCGGTTACGGGGATACACACAGAGATGATGGGGAGAGGGCAACAAGGAGTGTTTGAGACAGACCGAATGAAGGAAGGGCGAGAGGCAAACATTGCAACAAAACCATCAAACCGACAGAAAGGCTGCAGACACTACAGAACAAGAGTGAATCCAGAGAGAAAAGAGTGATGCTGCAGCCCCACAGAACAAGAGTGATTCCAGACTGAAGAGAGAGACTGCAGACACTACAGAACAAGAGTGAATCCATACACGAGCGAGAGGTAGCAGACAGCACAGAATAAGAGTGAATACAGATAGAAGAGAGAGGCAGCAGATGCTACAGAACGAGTGTGGATCCACATAGAAGAGAGAGATGCTGCAGACCCTACAGAACATGAGTGAATTTAGACAGACTAAAGACAGAGGGAGCAGACCGCACAGAATACGAGTGAATCCAGATAGAAGAGAGAGATGCTACAGACCCTAAAGAACATGAGTGAATCCATACAGAAGCGAGTGGTAGCAGACAGCACAGAATAAGTGTGAATCCAAATAGAAGAGACAATGCTGCAGACACTCCTGAACACAAGTGAATCCGGACAGAAGAGAGAGGCAGCAAACCGTACAGAATACGAGGGAAACCAGATAGAAGAGAGAGATGCTGCAGACCCTACAGAACATGAGTGAATCCATACAGAAGCGAGAGGTAGCCGACAGCATAGAACCAGTGTGAATCCAGATAGAAGAGACAATGCTGCAGACACTCCTGAACACAAGTGAATCCGGACAGAAGAGAGAGGCAGCAGACCATACAGAATACGAGGGAAACCAGATAGAAGAGAGATGCTGCAGACCCTACAGAACATGAGTGAATCCATACAGAAGCGAGAGGTAGCCGACAGCATAGAACCAGTGTGAATCCAGATAGAAGAGACAATGCTGCAGACACTCCTGAACACAAGTGAATCCGGACAGAAGAGAGAGGCAGCAGACCGTACAGAAACAGAGTGAATCCAGACAGACTGAAGATAGAGGCAGTAGACCGTACAGAATAAGAGTGAATCCCAAAAGATGAGAGAGACCGCAGACACTACAGAACAAGAGTGAATCCAAGCAGAAGAGAGTCAGCAGACGGTACAGAACAAGAGCCAATCTAGAGGAATCGCTGGAGAAAGAAGAACAGGAAAAAAATCCATGGAATGTCTTAAACTTCAGATCAATGCTCATTCTAGATGAGAGGGACAGTACAAATTGCAGAAAAATAATACATCTAGAAGAGATGGACTATAAAGACTGCAGAAAAAGAAAACAAAACCAGAAGTCAGACGCTGCAGACACTGCTACAAAATAACATAGCCAGCAACAATAATCACTCGGGCATTACAAATGGGAGGGCCTGTCCAGTTCTATAGGGCTGCAGACAGGCACATTGCATTATTCGGTCCACAAAGCCTAAGTAATTACTTTCTTCTCTCAGACCCTCAGCAGGTAGATACCATCTTTTCACATCGTAGGCTCTAAACTAAGAGGCAGACGGCCGTGAGCAGGCAAATAACAATTGCCTTCGGCTATCTGGACATATCCAGTCGTGGATCCTCAAAAGCTAAAGAGGCACACTGCAGCCCAATGATTCACAGACCCTAAGCTTGCCTAGAGCCAACCTAGATTCTCAGAAGCTAAGCTTACATAGAGAAGTCAATGCTTCTTAGAAAGTAAGCAGGCCCAGAAAAGACACTGGTTCACGGATCTAAAGTGGCACAGAGCAATCCTATGTGCAACATATTTTGAAGTACTCAGACAGCAGAGAGGAATAAACCTCTTCACTTCAGCCTGTATGCTGGAAGACCGCAGTCCTTCTCAGTACTTGCCCCGTACACAGAATCCCTTTAGCTGTCGAAACATATGTAGGCAAACCACCGTTTTAGGTCTCGCCTGTCGATGCGCATGCGCATCGAGCTTGCGAGTCTATGGTGGCTTATCCACTCTTTATCCCCAACTTGCAAGGAATCGTGGCGATTCCTTGCAGTGCACGAGAAATGTAAGCTCAATGTGCATGCGCATTGAGCTTAAATGCGCGTGCACATGCCCCCAGCCGCCTGCCTTGCCTACTCTCTCACACAGCCTCCCCCAGCTCCACCCCCTCACTTCTTGATTGCACGGCCGCTAGGCCGTGCCTCCTCTACTCTCCTCCTCCTACTCTCCTCCCCGTCTGTTCCCACACTCCTCCCACACCCCCGCTCCGCCCCCTCCCCTGCCTGCCATGTCGCGTTCAAAACTTTTACTCCATGCATAATCACGTAATAGTGTAAGAATTACAGAAACAGCTGGCCTGTCACAAGCAGAAAATCTATTTGCATTTCAGGACTTTGCGCACACGTTTTGCTGGGCGAGTTGTTTGAATTTGCATTTTTGTATAGTCTCTTATTGCCGTCCTTCGGGGTACATTATCAGATCTTACTACCTGCTACAAAAGTAAAGAAGCAAACAAAACATGCACTGGAGAGGCTAGAAAAACAAGTACCGACTCAATGACCTCTCCACTTAATAACGTAACCCGAAATGCAATAAAGTGTTTTATATCTTCACCAGACTTGCTTAGAAAGGACCTCAAGCTCACGCACAAGCAGGCTTTCTAATTGGAAGGGAGACTCCCTCCATTTAGACCAATAAAGTGTTCTGTCTCAATTTGTGTTTACTTTCTCCATCAAACGGCAAATCTGCAGGGTATGGTGGCCATCCGAGAAGCTGCCATTCCTCTCGACCGGAAACGCTCTCTTCTGAAATGGCCGCCCCGTTACCCTACCCTGGGGAAGCGTTAGTCCTCTGTCTACTTCTTACGCATCTGCAAAAACTACGAGGCAAGGTACGTCAGAACGCTCTTCGACTCTTGCGTTACAGTGGGTGTTTTGTACAATTAGCGAGGATTAAGGGGTTAAAGGCTGTATTTAAGATCCTTCAGCGCGCCATATTTTAAACTATTGTTTGCATTGTTTTATTTAGCAATGGCAGCGGCTTCTGTTGCCCCGAGGGTGCCGCTCAGGACAACAACGATACTGGATATAAATGAAGCGAAATCTGCCTGCCTTCGATTTGGTTGCTACTCATCTCAAGCGCATTTTTTCTCAAACTTCCTTTAGGAGTTCGGCATCAGTTTTGTCAGCCTTGAGCTCCTGACACATAGAACGGAACAGCCAATCCGCGTTCGTCCAAGGGCATGAAGTGTAGACCGAGCTGTCACGCTATAGACCCCACGCCTCAGGATGGAGATGTCAGTAATGTTTAGATCATACTTTCGCCTGTCAATTTGAGGCGGCGCTCTGGATCGTTTCATACGAAAAAATGAAGCAGGGTTTTCCGCCAAGGCTATTCAACTAACCCTTGTATGGTCCTGACTACACTTATAGAAACATATACATTGGTCTGGCCCAGTCCTACCAAACTGTGACTTTGGACATATATTAGGGTGTTATCAGGGTCAATAGTACTTACTATCGACAGTGGTTGTAATTTAAACAGTCTATAAGCAGTCCTCTGAAGTCATTAGATGTAGCTCACTCACCCTCACCCTCACTCACCCTCACCCTCACTCACCCTCACCCTCACTCACCCTCAACCCCTCACTCACCCTCACTCACCCTCACCCTCACTCACCCTCACCCTCACTCACCCTCAACCCCTCACCCTCACTCACCCTCACTCACCCTCACCCTCACTCACCCTCAACCCCACACTCACCCACACTCACCCTCACTCACCCTCACTCACCTTCACCCACCTTCACCCACCTTCACCCACCCTCACTCACCTTCACTCACCCTCACTCACCCTCACCCTCACCCACCCTCACTCACCCTCACCCTCACTCACCCTCAACCCCTCACCCTCACTCACCCTCAACCCCTCACCCACCCTCAACCCCTCACCCTCACTCACCCTCAACTCCTCACCCTCACTCACCCCCACTCACCCTCAACCCCTCACCCTCAACCCCTCACCCTCACTCACCCTCACTCACCCTCAACCCCTCACCCTCAACCCCTCACCCTCACTCACCCTCAACCCCTCACCCTCAATCCCTCACCCTCACTCACCCTCAACCCCTCACTCACCCTCACTCTCACTCACCCTCAACCCCTCAGCCTCACCCTCACTCACCCTCAACCCCTCACCCTCACTCACCCTCACTCACCCTCAACGCCTCACCACCTCACCCTCAACACCTCACCCTCACTCACCCTCACTCACCCTCAACCCCTCACCCTCAACCCCTCACCCTCAACCCCTCACCCTCAACCCCTCACCCTCAACCCCTCACCCTCAATCCCTCACCCTCACTCACCCTCACCCTCACTCACCCACACTCACCCTCACTCACCCTCACTCACCCTCACTCACCCTCAACCCCTCACCCTCACTCACCCTCAACCCCTCACCCACCCTCAACCCCTCACCCTCACTCACCCTCAACCCCTCACCCACCCTCAACCCCTCACCCTCACTCACCCTCAACCCCTCACTCACCCTCACTCTCACTCACCCTCAACCCCTCAGCCTCACCCTCACTCACCCTCAACCCCTCACCCTCACTCACCCTCAACGCCTCACCCTCAACACCTCACCCTCAACGCCTCACCCTCACTCACCCTCAACACCTCACCCTCACTCACCCTCACTCACCCTCACCCTCACTCACCCTCACACCTCACCCTCACTCACCCTCAACCCCTCACCCTCACTCAACCCCTCACCCTCTCACCCCCTCACCCTCACTCACTCACCCTCACTCACTCACCCTCACTCACTCACCCTCACTCACTCACCCTCACTCACTCACTCACTCACCCACCCTCACTCACCCTCACTCTCACTCACCCTCACTCAGCGCAACCACAGCATCTTCACTAAATATATTTAATAAACTAAGCTATTGGCAATATAAAATAAAATCCATTTTATTTACGTATTAATTATTAATTGTTTTTTAAAGCCATTGATTTTTTTAATATCAATACATATAAGTCACATATAAGTCCTGTTAATACAAAACATGTTGCTTTACAAATGCTAGAGGTGTCACATTTACAAAAATTATAACTATTGGCTTTGTAAAGAAGAAAGCTATTAATTTAGCTATTTAGAAAAAACAACACATAAATAAAAAACAAAAAAATAAATAACACCTATAGCTCAAACTTTCCTACTGCGAGACCTATTGCATTTCCAATGCAATAGGTCTCGGAGAATTTGAGTTAGAGCTTTTAGAAATGTTTATGGCTTTTTTTTTTAATTCTTTAGCATTGGCTACAGGAAACAAAAATGCTAAAGATTTACAAAAAAACCCATAAACAATTCTAAAAGCACTAACTCTAATGCTGCGAGACCTATTGCATTTCTAATGCTTGTTTTTCAAGTGATCAGGCTTTGCACAGGCAGAGAGAAGTTATCTACAGCTCTCAGCCATACACAGGCAGATAGTAGCCCTCCTCAGTTCTTAGGCTGAAAAGGGTAAACAGCAGCCCATCTTAACCCCCACACCCAACACAGCCACAAAGCAGAACCTATTTTGCAGCTCGATCCTACACAGGATAGAATAGTCAACAAGCATTGGCATAGCCAATAGTTCTCGCCTTTGGGACCTTATAAGTATTTAGTTGTGCAGCAGGACCCAAAGGCGAGACCTATTGGCTATGCCAATGCTTGTTGTTATATCTGGGCATGTTGAGAGGCTACGGGATGGAAATCCCATACTTTCCCCCTTCTGCCAAGATAAAAACTTCATTAGTGGTCCAAAAGGCAAGTCAGTTGTCTAGTGCCTCCTTTACCAAGCCTTAATTACTGTTATAACAGGAGCAACAAAACTGCAAGTTGTTCGTGCTGTGTGCATCGCGTGAACTGAATTACTTCAAGATGCACTCAAAAGAGACGGTCACTGCAAGGAAACACAGTAAGGAAAATATTTCCAGGGTCATCGAATTTGGAGAAGTTGAAGCCTGGGTGAGTTCTTTGAGTCAGCCCATGTAGCTAGTATTTGCCCCAGGCCCTTTAAAAGTTTGTGAATGCTCTGCTAACATGCCCACGTCCTTTTTAGGTCTCGCCTCTCAATGCGCAAGCGCATTGAAGAGGCGAGACTATAGCGTCTTAAACAGACTTTACCTAACTGGGCGATTTGGTGCTGTGCCCATGGCTTTTAGGTCAATGCGCAAGCGCATTGACCTAAAATGCGCGTGGCCCCTGCTGCTTTCACACCCTCTCCCCGCTCCGCCCCCTCCCCTGCCCGCCGTGTCGCATTTCTCCTCCCCCACTTCTCTGCCTTCCCTCCGTCACTCGGCCCCCTCCCCTGCCTGCGTTTTACGGACTTCCTTTTATCCTGTGCCCTTTAGCCCGGTTTCTTTTTCCCTAATCTTAGACCGTATTTTTTTCAAACTGTTCACACTATCTTTCTCAGTCGTTTGTAAATAATTGTGCGTGTGTGTGCACATGTTAAGCTGCCACCACTGATTTTGTGAGAGTTATTCTACCCGAGTGGCACAGCGGCTTCGCATGCCTGTGTTTACACACTGTCACCAGCCTGACACTGAAGCAGGCGGATTTTCCACTTGGGCTGTCAAACGTAATCTTCATCAAGAAGGCCCCTACTACTTACAGTTAGCTGCGAAAAACACAGTCTGGAGGATGCTACAGTCATTTAAGCACAGTGCGAATCTCAAGCTTTTATTTGACGCTATGGCTTCTTGAAAATAATAAATATTAATGTATGTTTGAACGAATGTGTCTGGGTTGTCCAGGAGTCTGCCAGTTTGACTCTGGATACCGTCCAGCCAAGAAAATGTTCGATGTTGAAAGGTAAACAATGTTTGAAAGATGCACTGGGCTGCGCAGTTATCCGGGTGAATGATGGCGTTGCAGGCATGCATCCATCTGAGTGTACGTCTGTAAAACGCTGTACGGCGCAACGACAACATGAGCGCTTTGTGCAGTGCTACATAATAAATGTAAGAAAATAAAAGGAGATGTTTGCTTCAGATCAACAGCTCGGGCTCGAGGTATGCACCTAAAATTAGGGTACTTTTGTTTTTTAGCATTTTTTTCGTCAGTAATGCTCGAGTCCCCCTGTTTCACGCTAAAACGGATACACCACCACATCCACCATCACATCCACCATCACCACCACATCCACCATGACATACACCGCCACATCCACCGCCACATCCACCACCACATGCACCACCACCACATCCACCACCACCACCACACCCACCACCACCACTACCACCACCACCGCATCCACCACCACCACCCCATCCACCACTACCACCACCACCGCATTCACCACCACCACCGCATCCACCATTACCACATCCACCACATCCACCACCACCACATCCACCGCATCCACCACCACATCCACCATCACCACCACATCCACCACCACATCCACCGCCACATCCACCATCACCTCCACATCCACCATGACATCCACCGCCACATCCACCACCACATCCACCACCACCACCACATCCACCATCACCTCCACATCCACCATGACATCCACCGCCACATCCACCACCACCACATCCAACACCACCGCATCCATCACCACCACCCCATCCATCACCACCACCCCATCCATCACCACCACCCCATCCATCACCACCACCACTCCCACCACCACTAAATCCACCACCACATCCACCACAACCAACACCCCATCCACCACCACATCCACCAACACACCCACCATCACCTCCACATCCACCATGACATCCACCGCCACATCCACCACCACATCCACCACATCCACCACCATCACATCCACCACCGCCACATCCACCACCACCACCACATCCACCACCACCGCATCCACCACCACCACCGCATCCACCACCAACACCACCACTACATCCACCACCACATCCACCACAACCACCACCACCACCGCATCCACCACCACTGCATCCACCACCACATCCACCATCACCACCACATCCACCATTACCACCACCACATCCACCATCACCTCTACCACCACATCCACCATCACCTCCACATCCACCAGGACATCCACCACCACCACATCCACCACCACCGCATCCACCACCACCGCATCCACCACCACCGCATCCACCACCACCGCATCCACCGCCACCACCACACCCACCACCACCACCACACCCACCACCACTTCCACCGCATCCACCACCACCACTGCATCCAGCACCACCACCACCACCACTACATCCACCACCACATCCACCACAACCACCACCCCATCCACCACCACCACATCATCCACCACCACCACCGCATCCACCACCACATCCACCGCATCCACCACCACATCCACCATCACCACCACATCCACCATCACATCCACCACCACCACCACCACATCCACCATCACCTCCACCACCACCACCACATCCACCATCACCTCCACATCCACCATGACATCCACCACCACCACATCCACCACCACCGCATCCACCAACACCGCATCCACCAACACCGCATCCACCACCACCGTATCCACCACCACCGCATCCACCACCACCGCATCCACCACCACACCCACAACCACTACATCCACCACCACATCCAATACAACCACCACCCCATCCACCACTACCACCACCACTGCATCCACCACCACCTCCGCATCCACCACATCCACCGCATCCACCACCACCACATCCACCGCATCCACCACCACATCCACCATCACCACCACATCCACCATCACCACCACTTCCACCACCACATCCACCACCACTTTCACCACATCCACAACCACCACCACCACATCCACCACCGCTTTCACCACATCCACAACCACCACCACATCACCACATCCACCACCACCACATCACCACCACATCCACCACCTCCACCACCACCACATCCACCACCACATCCACCCCCACATCCACCATCACCACCACCACCACATCCACCACCACCATATCCCCCAGATCCACCACCACCACATCTATATGTGTGTGGCTCTGTGTGTGTTTAGGTGCAAATGCAATGTTCTTGGATTTTTGTCACAATAAAATACACTGAACATAATCTTCACAAAAGTTATTTACAAACGTTTAAGCTATTGCCATTATAAATTACAATAACTTTTATTTAAGTATTAATTATTTACAAAATTAAAAGCCATTGTTATTTGTAATATCAATACATCTATGTCACGTAAATACAGCACACATTGCATTACAAATGCTATAGGTGTCACATTTGCAAAAGTTAAAACTATTGACATTGTAACTGACAAAGCTATTAATTTTGCTACTTTCAAAACCAACACATAAATAAAAAAAGTGTCATTTACAATACCAATAGCTCAAACTTTCCTAATGAGAGACCTATTGCATTTCCAATGCTTGTTTAAAGTATGCACTCAGCTCTCCCTTATACATCAATGCACCCACGCGTGGTCCCCCCATTCTTCAAGCCATTAGTTAGTTGTAGTCACCAACCTACCCATCCACACACACAAACTCTTAGTTAGTTGGTGAAGAAGCATGTTAAACATATGGGTAAAAAAAACTCTGGCTTTTTTGCTTTACCAAAGCTTGCATTTTTTTGTTAGCTTTGACCCCCAGGTGGTCTCGTCTAAAGAAGTTTGTGACGTATTAATAGCTGCAGTACAATAAATACTTTAATTTTGCAGTTTATAGCGCAAACTCACCCAGAAGGTATTGGAGCACCAGTGCCATTCCAGAAGGACACAATCATGTTTTATTGAAGGCTATGGGAGATTTGCCCAGAATCACAGGATGTTGAGACGAAGCAGAGACTTGAACCTGGTTCCCCACCAGCACATCTTCACCCCTTATTTATTGTTGTTTCTTGTGCACTGAAAGTGAGGGGAGGAGGAGGAGTTGGGTTTGGTGACGCCCACCCTTCTTTGTGTACCCACGAGTAAAACTAACTTAAGTCAATGTAGGTGAAATCGGAGCCTATGACGCAGATATTTAACAGTAATGACATCTGTATGGTAACGAAACGTCGTCTCGTTCGCTCACCTCGAGTAAGGTCAGGTAAGGTCTCTTCAGGTTGAGAATGTGCAGGTTACCGATGATTGGCAGCAGCCTCGGTCCGGGAGGAAAGTTGCTGTATTTGTCGCTTTTTCGTCCGTTTATAATTTTTAAAACAACAATCACGCCAAAACACAGGCAAGAAGGGCGGCAACTGCATCTGGAAAATACATGCCCTTTTCAAACGGCAAGGAAGGCGTCCGAAGCCGCGGGAGCTGAAACGAATGGCGCTTAACCGTGGAACCGCGATCTGCGTATGAAATGGCTTTTTAAATGCCTGTCTTTCTGCTTGGCCGCACAGAAGGCAGAGTGGGCGGGGCGTTTGGTAAGGGGAGTGGCTACATTTTTTTTTCTTTTGAAAGTGAAAGAGATCAGGGCGCGCGCCCTTTGCGCGCGAGAGCAAGCTGGTGGCCGCAAAAGCCTTTGGAAGCATTTTAAAAACACGCTTACTAAATGTCTTGCCAGACCACCGCATGCGCTGGCTCTAGCGAGACCTAAAAAGGAATGAAGACATCTTTCGAAAGGAAGCACTGCATGTTAACATAAGCTGAAATGTCTTACGTCTTGGACTCTGTGTTAAAATGGTCATACTCTTATCACATTTTCAAGTGATGACAACATTTAAGAAACCTAGACCAAGTGAGGGACAACATTAGTAATGCCAAATTACTAAGGCCTGCATCCTAATCGCAAACGACTTCTCAATTTATAAGGGATACCTTACTGTATTCAGTTCCAGTATCATGTTAGTGAGGCATGGGTTGGCGTTCGGCATTTTGTCCATGCCACCAAAAACTCTTTTATAACCAATATGGCAATTACGGTGCTTCCAACAGCAACAATTAACATTGCGGCAACATGGGCTTTTCGCAATTACTGAGCATGCTGAAACATAGAATGAGGTTCTTTAGGAGTATAAATCCACCAACTTGTGCAGCTACGTTTTGAGTTTTTGCGATTTAACTGAATGGGGCGACACAAAACAAAAAATACAATCGCCTAGACTAACATGTTTGCACATGCAATGTATTGGAATTTAGTAATATTTGAAAAAGGTAATGTTACACATTAAAACCATGTCATATGTTCATTTTTCACTAATGGAATACATCCCATTAGCCTACCTACCCAAGCAACTGGACTGTTATATTGAACAAATTGAACTTTGAACATTCGTTTCATATATGGGATCATGATGCGCAAAGCATGTATGAATTCAAATGATACTGCTTCAATGGTTTTTACTAACACAATCTGAAATGGGCTCCTGACATACATCATCACTGTATTAAATAGACCACCTCAGATAGATTGTGGTGTATGTGATATACTTTTGAACCGTCAAAACACATAAAAGCCACGCACCCCTAAAAGGCAGAATTGGATAAACATAGCATAAAATGAATCAGTAGAAGCAGAAAGTAACAATGCACTTCTTGAATCATTTGCCTCCAAATAGCACCACATACACAGAAGATGACATGTATGGAGCTTAGAATTAAAATTCAAGGACTTTAACTTGTGTGTTAACATTTTCCGAAAAGTCATTTTATTCTTTAAACTTATTAGTGTATAAAAACTATTTTTATATGACAATATGAAACAAAATATTTCTCATTAATAACAGCGTGAACCGTTATGAAGTATCAAAGTAACTGCTAGACAGGTGATTGTAATAAGCAATTTTTTAACCCCCTACCCCCCACAAAAACATGAATTCTTCAATAACTGATCCTAGGTGGAGAGCTCTATCTTATTACTGTGAATTCCCATATCTCGCCCAGGGCCACAGGAGTACCATAAGCAGTCCCAAGGTCAGACCAAATCAGCTTGCAAGCTCCAAGCAGCAGCACATTCCTTTGCGGCCCTAAGACGATATGTAGAACGGAAGCAGAAGACCTTTTTTACTCTAAAACCCTGCTTAGGAAAATTGACAGTTCAATATTCTCTATTCTCGGAACCTACACAGTCAGGCATTAGTCCTCATTGGCAGACTCTTCCTCCACATCACTTATCTGAATTCTCGGTGAAAGAATCTCCAAGCTGCCGCTGCAGTTCCCAAGACTGCCAATTCATTAGAAGGCCCCGCGGGAGCCATTTCTTTGGGCCCTTTACAGTTAATTAATGAATGAGGGCTGTCTGCAAGCACTCTCTTGCTCTGGGCTTCCAGGGAACACTGAGCAGACAGAGAAGGCCAGGGCCACACAGAGGTAGGTCAGGCGAAGCATTGGGAAACATGAGCACCTGCCTTTCCGGTGGACCTCGGCCCTGTGCCCACTACTTTACTCCCAATCATGGTGAGGGTCTACGGCACATGTAATATTGTGTTACTGTGCATGTACTCTGCCACTACATATCCACCACATTCGCCTTTCTTTAGCCCTTACATGAAACCGGGAAAGGAACATCTTCTAGACCAAAATGAGTGTGATTAAGAATCAGAAAGTTATAGGTTGGGCCAATTCAGCTCCTCCTAAAGCCAGATGCCTCTTATTAGGATCAAGTGAGGACAGTAGCTTCCATAAACCAAGATCACCAGTAACTGGAGCTAATCAAGGGTGATTGTTCTTTGACCCAGGGGTACGGTCACCCCCTTGGCAATTACTTCTTAGAAATGTTGCAAACCTTGGTCTTGGATGTAATACGGAAATGTTCATGCTAGTAGAAGTCAGATCGTAAAGGTCTT
Organism: Lissotriton vulgaris; assembly: GCF_964263255.1. Taxonomy (NCBI): domain Eukaryota; kingdom Metazoa; phylum Chordata; class Amphibia; order Caudata; family Salamandridae; genus Lissotriton; species Lissotriton vulgaris. Next base: position 412,117 of record NW_028243100.1, read on the forward strand.
GGGACACTTAAAGGACCGGATTGTATCTGGAGATTCAGGAATGTGGTGTATTTCAATTGTTCAAAGTGTAAAATCTGTCCAGAGACACTGATCCAAGGGATATGCCACATCTGATCTCCCACCAGTGCCCTCAGATTATTAGAATTGTCTATTTAATTCACATGTTCTACAGGTCCCTACCAGCATCAAACCTCAAACCAAACATGTTCCTAACTTTATGGACACCTACCCAAAATGATTATACATGGTCTCTCTGCCTGCTTCCAGCAATGTACCTGCTGTGTGAACAAAAGACCTTTCTTGGCAAACAAAGCTTAGAGACACTGTCCAAACTCTAAGGATTTCCCCTAGTTGATGCAATTATTTGGGTTCAATGACAAGCTCTATATTTTCCTGAAGGTAATAGGAGGAGACCCAAACATTGGTGGCACGGAGATGAACCCAGCTGTACCCCTGGTTAAAATATAGAACAGATTTAGCATACACTTACCAGAGTGGTGGGCTGGTACCATTTAGGTTGAAAAAAAGATCACAGACGTTTACCTGTACACCTGATGAGGAGAAGGCCAACCGGCCATCAGTGGTGAACTCACTGCAGTTGATCATAACTTGGGTCCTCAACTTTACCCTAATGTGTACCCTGTGTACTGGTTTTGTATAGTATATTATAGGTTTACAGTGTCTGGTAAATCATGCAAAGCTTCAACTAGATCAGAGGACAGTGAATGTTGCATAAAACCGTAGTTCCACTCTACATAGTCTTTTTATTTGTGAGTACAGAAGGCTCCTTGATATGTGGGTGCATTACAAGACATACCACATCCTTTTCCTGTCAGGCCCAAAACATAAGCCCAGCAACACAATCGGAGAATACCTTTCTCACTGTGGTATGCCCAGGAAAGATCCCCATTCCACAACAGTCAGTCTTCTGTACAAGCCATGGAGGGCTGATTATGATACACCACCAGCCTGTGCATAAAAAATATAACTGTGGTAAGTTTTCAGTATGTTGTGATGACATGTATCTATGTTTGGTATTTAGAAGTAGACTGAAATTTGGTACCCCGGAGTCAACAATAACTGCCTGTGGTAACTTTCCAGCAGCCTGTAAAGAAACAGAAACCTGTGTGCCAACATTAATGACATGGAAACTTGGTATGCTAGTATCACCAATAAAGATGTATAATAACTTTCCAGAAGACCATTATTACATTACCACATAAAAGCGTCTGTTTTTCACCGATATGGTCACCAAGTGCAGTGAGAATAGATTAATCGGACATAAATTCACACCCCCTTTCACCTTGCCAGCCACAACCATCATCTAAATTAAGAAAGAAAATAAATTGCTAACAGGACCCCCCTCACCCCAACCCCTCGCCCCCCCCCCTGCCAAATAATCTCAAAGCAATTTTCACCAGCTTCTGGCCCCAGGCCTGTCCACTACTGAAATACCGAAGTGAGTCAGCAGCTTCACTCTATCCATCTTTTGTGTTGTTTTTCGCTGTCCACAAACCCTGTGTTCAAAGGCCTTCAACTAAAGGACAAAATGTGAGGCTGTCCTCAGAGATGTATGGCAGGATCCACATCTTCCTACTATTCTGGGTTATTATTTGCTTTTTCTAAAGCATTAACTGTTTCTGCTTGCCACCATACTAGCCATATAAGAAACAGGGTTCAGCCTTTCAGAGACGAGATCCATGCCCAGCAATGATCAGGTTCCAGAGCCTCAGCAATTACGGGAGTTACACGTGCAAACAAAACTGTAAATCCCTTCAGTGAAAATGGTATGCCACTGAGGAGAAATGGTCATCTGTCTCTTGCTGTCCATGTTTCACACTTGACAGATCATGTTTAAACCCATCATGATAGCACACAATGCTACCTGTCAGCAGACTTGCTTGCTCTCTTGCTCTGCTTCATTAAGTTTTGGAATTTATACAATGTCTAGTGTAGAATCCTATGACAGATCAAACAGAGTAGAAATTTGTAACTTTGGACTGTATGACTTCAAGAGGCAAGATAGTCATTATCCCGGTTTCCGATCAGAGCAATCCAAACTCTTTGAATCTGTCTCAAAGTTAATATGAGGAAAGATTTTGAAAAGACTCGTTCCAGTCTAGACCCTACTCGTACTAGTCAGTAAAAAGGGTGTAGTGTAGTTCAAGGAACCAGTGCTGCCAGGTCTGTATCTCACTCCCAAATAGGGTGGCCACCTTACTCCAAGTCATTACAAACATTCTAGTCCTGCGCTTCAGTGATTTCATTTGTTTTAGTCTAATTAGTTAAATGGAAGCAAAGCAAGACTACTGTAGCAAGACTACAACACCAAGAATGCTTAAGCCTATCACACAAAAGTCCTGGACTTTATAAACTCTATAATGACCAGGTGGAAATGTACCCTATTCCCAAAGTAATGCTTCACTGTCTGATGACTATGTATGCAGGAGACTTATCAACGAACAATTTATAGAGGGATGTACCTGAACATTATGGACATAAACTCCCACCACTGCTTCAACACTTCCATCTGCGCCTCATGTGCTACCACTGATGAGGCTCCCTCTGCAGATGCTGCACATGGAGAAGTATCTTTCATAGATGTAGGGTGCCTCCAGGAACACTGAAGGAGGCGTATATGATTTTTACTCCACATTGCAATGAGTCACAGCTTTTTCATCTCTTAAAATTTTATTTAAAATTGAAGATGAATACTTTGCTTTTACTGTCTGGACGACTGATGAAAGGGGAGGAACAATGATATAATATAGTTATGTTAATTATGCTATGTAATGTTACAAGGTTTTGTAGAGCGCACGTACACCAATCGGTTTCTTGGTAACAGAAGCGGGGCCCTCCTCATAGCCAAGTCTTCAATTATTGCTTGAATATCGGATAGCAAGGGGTGCATCAGATCTCCTGAGGGAGGGAGTTTCAAATGTGGGGGGGGGCGGGCAAGCACAGAGCAACAGGAGCCTCCCAGTCTCTTCTTTTTAGATGATGGAATGGAGGGAAGGTTCAGTTACGGTTGGAGATATATTTTTTAATTCTGATTGAAATGAAGGCAGGGCTTCTACCATAGATGGATTAAAAATGATGCAGCCGGTCTTAAAAATGGTGCATTGTACAACCTGTAACCAATAAAGCTTCCTAATCCTGGGGTGATATGGCGATGTCTGGGCTGTTGATATACACGTCTGGCTGCCTGATTTTGTGCTAATTGGAGTCTGTGAGAAAGACATTTAGGAAGGCCAAGATAAAGAGTTTGCATAGTCAATTCGTGAAATGGCTAAGGGAAGAATATCCTGGACCAGGGCTTCAAAGGTGAGGAACTTGCTGATCATCTTGATTTTTCGTAGCTGTACGAAGCAGGTGGATGTAACTACTCCTAATTGGGGTATTTCATTAATAGATTTTTTTCGATGAGGAATTCTAGACTTTTTACCGTGCTCGGGCTGGGGAGGTGTACCCATCACGAGAGAGCTCAAAATGAAGGGTCCCACATCATGGTTTTGTATTGAGCTATAGCAATCTCTGCTGTATCAACGTTTAAGTTGGTTGCTGTTCTTACAGGCTCTGATAAACTACAAAGTATACTGAAAAATGTCTTTGGCTACGATGAAGTCATCAACAGTGAAGAGGAGCTGCGTATCGTCCACATAGTTATATATTCGGACATCCATCTTCTTAAGAGAATGCACATGGGGACGAATACAGGTTAAAGAGATGAGGGGCCCCTGAGGTACTCCACAAGATAATTGGATCTTGGAAGATTTGAAGGGGAGTAGCCAAACGGATTGCAAGCAGTCCCCTTTAAAAATATATGTTCCATGCAAGCGCTAAGTCCTGGATGCCTGCTGCCTCGAAACAGTTAATCACAGGCAGGTGGTTGACAGTGTCGAAGGCCGCCAAAAGATTTAAAAGGGCCAGTGCCTGGATGGTGCCTCTGTCGGCTCCCTCCAGCAGGTCATCTACAACTGAAAGAATGACAGCTTCAGTTGAACGGGCCCGCCGGAAACTTGCCTGATGGGAACAGGGAACTTGGACTCCTCTAAATACAGACTAGTGTGTTCTGAGCACACCGAGTTTTTCAAAATTTAAACGCGTTAAACTAGTTTTTTTGATCTGTGTGCTGCACCTAATAGAGTATACCCAAATACTCAAATTTGAACAATGAAAATGTGGCTGGTCAACTGAACTGTTAACTCAGGCTTAGCTGTGCACAACTTAAATGTGTTTATAATGATCTGGCACTTTTTTCTCTTTTCGCTAATACAATTTATTCATGTTACTTCACAATGAATACCATCATAAACAATGAACTGCACTTTTTTCAGATTTACATTTGTAAGAACATATTACAAAAATACATCATTCAATGTACAAAAGAAACAATCAACCCTAGGTTAGGTTGTCAATCGCCCAATGCATTTTGGGACACCTTGGAGGTCCCTTCGTCAGGAGCAACACTGTAAATAAAACATAATATACAGGCACATCAGTGAATTTTGAACAGCAATAGCATTCTAACATTTTAAAAAATGATAGTCGTATTAAAAGAATATCCTTCACCATAGACCACCATCAGTGTGTTGTGTGAGAAAATAATAATAATTGCACGAGCACTCGCACCAAAAATAGAGGGTCACTCCCTTAGTTTCTTCCAGCAACCGTGAGCGATATCCGTATCCTACAACGTTAAAGCATATTTAAAATACACTTGTCGAACTCATAAACCAAGTACATCACGGTACAACTCTAGTAAACTCCACTCTATTCATACCTTTATGCTTCAAGGCAACGAGACGCGATCATCAAGTACTACTCCAAACTTCCTCTTCCTGCAACTTGACACTCGCCAATCCTGCCGAGTGTTTAAAAAACACCGATCACTAAACGTCTTATGATTTATATATCAAAATCCAAATGATACTTTAGTTACTGAACTCTTACCTCCTACAAAACTACGCTGTCTCCTGCCACAAAGCCCGCTCTTCCTCTGTACTCCGTTATCGGAAATCCAGTAACGCGCAAAGCTGAACTAAACATTTCCGGATTTAACCAAACTTACGAGCCTCCCTATTGGTTCCACACCCGGAAAGTCAACCTATCAAACCAACACTAGCTGAGTCCTCTCGCTGCGCGATATTTAAACGAATGTAACTTTATCAACCATTCTATGTGAACACAGTTGTTCACCATGCCATATTCAATATTTTACTAGGAGTCCGACATCATCAACCATTCTGTGTGAACACAACTGTTCACCATATCGTATTCAGCGTTTTACTAAGAATCCGACGTAATCACAGATATCGCTATGCGAATACAAAGCTCCTCAGTCAAAAGAACCTTAATTAGGGATAGACTAACTCAAACAAGCCGACAAAAATAAATAAATAGTGTGAATTAAAAATAAATGAATTGTGTGAATAAAAGAACAGAAATAGAATTTAAAACATGTGAATTGTTACCATGTGTATATCTAGAGAGAACATCATAGATTACAGACTCAATTTTTTTTACAAATAACTACTGAGTTCAATATGGTCATTGAGACCCCCTGGGGTCAGAGTACCAAGCATTTCGATCCAATATGTTTCTCTCTGCAATAATTTTTTATTTATGTCAGTACCCTCTTGAAATGACACTACCTCAAGTATTTGAAATCTCAGCTGTGCTATGGAGTGATGTTTTTCCTGCCAATGCATTGCTAAGGGTGATGTCATGGACTTATTTCGTATCCTGCTTTTATGCTCTGAGATGCAAATTTTTAATTTGCACTCAGTTTTTCTTACATAAAGTAGCCCACATGATCACTTAATGGTATATATGACCTGATTTGTATTACAATCACCTTCAAATTTCAATCTGATAGATTTTCCTGACTGAGGGTGCGCCATTTCGTTTCCTTTGGTTGCATTATTGCAATGCACACAATTTGCACATCTGTGCATTCCTTTAAAGATCTTCTTTTTTTTGTGTTTCTGTTTGGCTGAGCAGTTCTTTGATATTCTTGGAGCGAGTGTAAGCAAATAAAGGTTTGTCTACAAAAATGTTCAGAAAATCTGGCCCTCTATTTTTGGTGTGAGTGCTCGTACAATTATTATTATTTTCTCATCACACATTACACTGATGGTGGTCTATGGTGAAGGATATTCTTTTAATACGACTATCATTTTTTAAAATGTTAGAATGCTATTGCTGTTCAAAATTCACTGATGTGCCTGTATATTATGTTTTATTTACAGTATTGCCCCTGACGAAGGGACCTCCAAGGTGTCCCGAAATGCATTGGGCGATTGATAACCTAACCTAGGGGTGATTGTTTCTTTTGTACATTGAATGATGTATTTTTGTAATATGTTCTTACAAATGTAAATCTGAAAAAAAGTGCAGTTCATTGTTTATGATGGTATTCATTGTGAAGTAACATGAAAAAATTGTATTAGCGAAAAGAGAAAAAAGTGCCAGATCATTATAAACACATTTAAGTTGTGCGCAGCTAAGCCTGAGTTAACAGTTCTGTTGACCAGCCACATTTTCACTCCTCTAAATACAAGCAAAAAGTGTCTGGCACCATGTGCTCAAGCACCTTTGCTAGGTAAGGCAGCAAGGAGACTGGGCGATTATCTTTCAAGATAAGTGGGTCCACAACAGATTTCTTTGGAGTGGGACCACTATCACCTCCTTGAAGGAGTATGGAACTGTGCCTTGACTAAGGGACTGGTTGAGTAGGGATAAAGCTAAGAAGTTAGGAAAGTGTGAAAAACAGTTTTGAGTGTTTTTGGGGGACAGATATAATTTTGGGATCCAGACTTGACTTTTGACAGTAGGTCCATGAGACATTCCTTGCTGAGCGTGTGAAATTCAGATAGAATAAGCAGGTTCCTTATATCGGGGTGCCAAGTTGGGGAATTCTGGCCCTTTATTTATTTAAACTTTGCTATGAAGGAAAAGTCGAGTGTCACATAAATTCTGTGTAGGAAGAAAAAGGTATAGTAAACCTGTCAGGATTCGACAATTTAGAGACTATGTTAAAGCTTTCATTTAACCTATTCACTGGATTTAATATTCAATTGAAAAAGATTAAAGCTTTTGCATGTTTAATTAAACTTTGATATCCTTTGAGGCAAAGAGTGTAGGCTTCCTGGTTATCGGGTGAATAGTTAGTCCACAATTTGCATTCTGCCCAACAGAGTGCAGATTTGGGCTGTTTTTAGGTCACTTGAGAACTATTTGGATGCCTCATGGTGTCTGACCCGTATGGAGTTCCACAGGGGAGCATGAATGTTTTGCTGCCAATAGTTAGTCATTTAGTACTTTCTTTCTCACAGCGATTTATGCTATTGTATGATTTTAATGAGGTGAGCTATAGGGATTCACAGCCGGCGTTAATGTCCTTTTGGGACCAGTTTATTGAATCGATTTCCAGGACATGTGGGAATTTTCAATGGGGTCAAACCAGTTACGGAAAATTTAGTTAGACAGTGGTCAGGCCATACACAGGGGATGACAGAAAGATTAGCAAGAGATAGATTGGTAGACCACAACTGATCTATTCGTGTGGTCTTTTTGTGAGTATGTAGGACCACATGTTCTTTAAGATTAAGATTGTTGAGTAAGTCGGTTAGCTCAGTGGAGTAGGGTCCTCCCGCCTACTCATATACCCGATAATTAAAGTCACCTATTAACAGGATTTTGACATGGTAAATCTCTAAGGGAGCCATGGAGTCGGCTAAGAATTGTGGGACGTGCTGCATATGGCTCGGGGGTCTATGCACTATAAACTGACGCACTGATGAGGACAGGATATGGAGTCAGGTTTGATCATAAGGCAATCAGCTATAGGGATATTAGGAATATTAAATGAATGGAAGTTAGAAAATCAGAGGTGTTTCCTAATTACCACTGCCACTCCTCCCCCAATTTTGCCTATGGCTCTATTCACTTGGAGTAGGTAATAACCTTCTGGGAGTGCAGCTAGTATGTATGGCGAGGATTTATTCGTTAACCAGATTTCTGTTAGAAGATTTCTGGAGATTCAGATTTGAGAGGATTGAAGATTTTGATCTGGTGCTTAACCATAGATCCAGTGTCGCAATAAACAACCGAAATTTGGTCGGTGTTGGGGGTACCAGAGTTCTTAAGTATGTCTGCGGCAGGGTGCATGGTTGTTTGAGAGGATTTAATATCAAAGGTATTACTCTTTAAGATGCTAACTGATAGCTAGGCGATTGAAGACTACTGAGTTCATCTGAGGAATAGTATAATATTTGGGCATAGTGGCTGGCCCCTGGTCAGACTGTCTGCGGACTGGTGCAGACTGGCTTCCCTTTGGTGCATTTGGAGCACCAGCGACATGTCCACTGCACATATGGGCTGTGAGCTTTAACAGGCTCCGCCCTTAATCTCCTGACTGGTTCCCCTAAATCCAATAAGATAGCAATTTCTCTGCTTTAAGTCACCTGTTTTTAACTGACTTCCGTCTATAAGTTCCGGCGAGCGCAAACATAAAATTAAAAGCCATGCTAGGTTTAAAACAGCAGTAGGACGCGACTGAGGCGGGGTTGAATGGGACGCTACTGTTACTGCTTTATCTTGTTGGGACAAAAATATTGTCTGCATGGTAAACCCCTGCCCACAGTATCAAGACTGCACATGAAACTGGTATCCTGATTCTTGTTGGCAGAACCAGAGTACTCATCTAACATAGGCCTAGACCTGTCATGTTGATTCCAAGGTGCAGAACCTGTTCTGTGGTCTGGAGGAGCGCACCTTGTGTGCCCACTTTGCAGACTTGGTACTCCAATCCATACCATGTCCGAGGTTGCTGACATTAAGCTGTGGCGGGAGCATGCCATTTTTTGTAAATTGATGGATCTTAGCAGATCTTTTTTTCCTTCAGTAAGTGAAGCCTACCAACCTCACTCCTATAAAATTCTGCTTTAAAGTGGCACCTAGACCCTGAAACAGAGAGAGAGCAAGAGAGTAAGTATATGTCTTTTTGTGTGCTTGTTTTATGGTAGGTAGCAGGACTCATTGTGGTGGGAGACAGACTGCTGGACAAGTGCTATCCATTTTGGATAGTCATTGGTTTTGGTACAGCTTAAGAAGAGAAAGGAATACAGTTTTCACAGAAGGGTATAGCTTGGATTGATGGAGCTTAAGGGAAGAGACTAAAATACCGAAGTGAGGAAGAACAAAAACATTGCTACCCTTAGAAATTCTACAAAAACAGCTTAGAAAGGAATTTAGAAAGTTGATTAGTCCTTGCTGGTCATTGTCATTTGATGGCTGGTAGGCAAGAGGGTACGAGTGACAGATTCTGCTGTTAAGGGCAAGAAGCTTATAGGCATGACGTGGTGATTTATCTTTCTCTGACTGCTATTTCAAGAAGTTTGATGACAGTCACTTCACAGTGCTCATGTTTCTGGATGTTCTTAATTGGAGACAGAATCATCACTACTTGCTTTAAGAACACTCACCTTGCACAAAAAAGTTTGTGTGGGCACTGCAGCTCGAAAATGACATTTGAAAGGGGTCTGGGATCAACATATCCCGTCTGGAAAAGGAGTATGAAGTGGGATGCAAAAGATACTTCTTTGTTCCAGTTCTAACCTGACCAAGGAAGAGAGATCTCCGCAGAGTACTTGAAGAGCAGCTGTGATTCGGGGCTGGTGTGCACAAGACATTTGGAGTCTGATAAACTGCTGGAGAAGATGTGGACATACCTAGAAGCCTGTCTGCATCCTGCCTGATCAAAGAGAGAAGGAGAATGCCTGACCCTGCAGTAGAAGTCAAGCCATGCTTGCCATGTGTGGATCACCCATAAGACAAACAAACTTCCCAGAAAAGTAACCATCACCAAATCAAGCTTCAAGAAGTTACCCGTCTTCCCCATGTGGTTCATGTAGCAAGCTATCAAAAGGGTCTAGGAGACCAAGGAACAAGCCTGCCGGTAGGCACTCCAGAAGAGTTTGCAGAGTGGGACTTGTGCTTCTTAGAGGAGCAGCACAGTCAGCAGGAACCCTCAAAGCCACCTTACCTTCCCCATCTCTAAGAGGCCACAACTGCTGGAGACGAACACCCATTAACCAGGGCTAGAGCGTTGAACAACACAGCAGCTTGCAAGAGGAGAGAGGCATACACCCTGATCTTGTGCTACTGACAAAGACACAAATAATCCAACAGCAAATAAGTTAGGTGGATTTATATGTAGCAGTTTATCACCCCTGAAGGTATGCAAGCGCGGCAGGATGAGCGTGGGTCCGGTGGTGCTCCTAGTCGAACAGTCAGGTCTTCAGCTTCTTTCGGAAGTTGAGAAGTGGAGTAGAAGTTTTAATGTGTTGAGAAAGTTTGTTCCAGTTTTCAGATGGCGATGAAGGAGAAGGCACACCCTCTTGTCTTTCTTCTGCTGATGCACCTGATTTATACGAGGGAGAGAGACGTGGAGAATAGTTGTCTGGAGGGATGGTCGAATTGGAGTCAACCGTTGAGGTAAGCAGGTCCTATGTTTTGAAGGGCCTTGTAGGCGTGGATGAGCCGCTTGAACTTGCAAAGTTTCTGGATTGGTAACCAGTGAAGTTCAGTGAGATATGTGGGTGCTTCTGGGGACTTCAATGATGAGTCTGATGGCAGTGTTTTGGATGGTGTCAAGTCTTTACTTGAGTTGGTTGGAGATGCCGAAGTACATTGTGTTGTTGTAGTAGAGTTTGCTGGTGATGAGGGCTTGGGTGACCGTGAGTATTGTGTGCATGTGCAACCATTTGAAGATGTTGCGGAGCATTCTAAGGATGTGGCAGCAGGATGCTATCATGGCATTGACCTGTTTGTTTATCGTAAATTTGTCATCAAGGACTATGCCAAGGTTTCTGGCATGGTCTGTGGGAGTGGGACCCACGTCAGAAAGCCACCAGGAGGAGTCCCAGGGGGAGTTCTTATTTCGGGAGATCCGGACTCCGTTTTGTCCATGTCTGAGGCAATTCTCTTGCATCCAATGACCATGTTAGACATGCACGCAGTGAAGCTGGTCCTGGTGGTGGTGTTTATGCCGGAGAGGGAGAGGATGGCTGAGTGTCTTCGGCATATAAGACTATGTTGGTGCTGTGGGTTCTTCTGATGTGCGCGAGAGGAGCCATATAAGTTGAACAGGGTTGGACTGAGGGAGCAACCCTGGGGGACCCAACAGAGTAGCTTCTTGTGTTCGGAGGTGAAAGTAGAGCGTCTGACTCGTCGTGTCCAGTTGGAGTGGAAGGAGATGATTCAACTCAGTGCTGGCCTTTGGATATCTGGATTCTGGTGATGAGGGTGTCATAGGGTACGGAGTCTAACGCTGCTGAGAGGTCCATGATGGACCAAATGCCATCTGTTGCTGCCAGGAGGACGGTTTCTTTGTTGTGGTTGCGGTCGAAGCCTGAGTGGGTGGAGTCCAGGAGGTGGTGCTGTTTGAGATGAGGAGAGTTTTTTTTGTTTTAAGCCTATCTCTAGGACTTTGGGGGGGAAGGGCAGGAGCGAGATGGGCCTGAAGTTGCTATGGTCATTCAGGTTGGCTGAGGGTTTCTTCAGGAGAGCTGTGACCTCTTCCTGTTTTGAACTATACGGGAAGTTTCTGCTAAGGATGGAGGAGTTGATGATGGTGGTGAGGCTGTCGCTGATTAGTGTGCTTCCCAGGTTGTACGTGGTGTGGCCATTGGGTCTGTAGGGGATCCTGTAGAGCATACCAACTAGTAGGTCTCTTTTCATTAAGATAAGCAAAATGCTTCACAGTGAGTGAATGTTAAGTCTCTACTCCCCCCACCCACACACATTACCTCTCCAAAAAGCCACTGATTGCTCACCCTCACAACCTGTGTGGAAAGGGTAACCTTGGCCTAGCTTTCAGAGTAATATTGGGACACAACTCGGTATCCCCCCGCAACCCTCTAAATAGAGATTATACCACTTTCTGATTTTTTTTTTAGACTTGGTCAAGCCACATATACATGGGTGATGCTGATGATCTGGATGGATTTTCTGATGCCACCATTTCCAGTTTACAAATGTTACACCTAGGCGTTTCAGTCCCCAACTGTAACCAGACTTAGTAAAGGCCACAGGTGAGGCACAGGCAATCTGATACACAGAAACTACTGGACAATGATACCAAGCAGATGCACGCTTTCCTAACACTACCTAGCTCAACATACAGTAAAAGAATTAAAGATGGCTGCCGCAGACGTAGCTTAAAATGGGCCACTCAACAGGTGAAGGTGAAAAGAAAATAAAACCTGGATGGATGGGCAAATAAAGCCACATTTAACACACAATGGTGTTGAAAATTTGAGCCTAATAACAAGGACACCTAAAGCATGTGGCTCTATGAAGAATCCAATGATGGAGAACTATCATTACAAGTAACATCTTCACCAGCCTGGAATCATCTTGAGTGTACCAATGTGGATTATACAGAGTGACAGGTGATAACTAACCAAAGGCAGGACAGGAGAGGTGCCAGTACACTTGGGAAATGGTTTTAAAAAGAGAATCATCACCTGTAGACGCCCATCCCTCAGAAATATATCCAGGACACAGAACAGGTTAAAAGTATCTGTACAAACCACTTCAGGCAATTAAAGAGCCAATGAGCAACCAGGGATACAGATAGACTAGGAATATAAGAAATATTGGAACAGGAGAATTGTGATCAGCTACCTTTAGTGGGTGATTTAATGCGAAAATTTCCAATCATGCCTTAGGTGTGCTTGCAGACCAGAGTAGAGAAGAAGCTCAAAGCATTCCCCCAGCGATGATCCCTGAACAAATAAAGACAGATAAGAGAGAATCCATTTTATTAGACTGCCTAAAAAAATACAAATACTTGAAAGTAAATGGCCAAGTGTGTGTGTGTGTGTGTGTGTGGTGGGGGTGAATGTCCAGCAAAATATACTCATTAGGCGAAGATTACTGGGTCATTAATTTGTCATATGAAGCATTTTGTGGCTAAGGAAAATATGGTATACCTCATTCAGGTTGGTAAAAGAGATATAGGAAGAGTAGTACTCCTGAAAAAAAGAGATAAATAGACTAGTCAGAAGGCAATTTCTTTGTAATTCGCCGGAAAAAGGAAAGCAGATTACCCCCTTGAAAAGGAGAAGAGTAAGATTAAAAACAACTTCAAAACAACAGTAAAGTGACTTTAAATCGACTTCCATGAGAAAAGCTGCCTATAACAAAGATACTAAAAGATTTTGGGAGAATATATCAGAGGATTGTGCAAGGCCAATCCCGATTGGGAATGATCTATGGAAAATATATATCAGAACTCTATGCCCCACATTCTGAGGAGGAGCGAACTGATTTGAAGATGGTAGATTCTTCTGCATTACAATCTAGTTATGGACCCCGGTAATGGTGAAAGTATAACAATATATTCAGGATATGAGATTATCTGGGGCAATGAGCCCAGATGAAATCCCTATCTCGATTATACAAAGAGAGGTCAAGCTGTTGTCTCTCTTAATCCCAAGATTTAATTATATGTATCAATGAGATTTTGTTCTTGCATCAAGGAAAGGGAGTGTTGTAGTCCCACTTCACCAAATATGGCCCAGAGAATCTACTAAATAACGACAGGCAAATAGCTCTGTTGTACTCAGTTGGAAAGATTTTTGTAAAAAGCATTTTGAAATTTTTTTCTGCATGGGTGGAATAGGGGGACTTAATCCCTGTGGAACAACCTGGATTTCGGATGAATCAGGGCACCCTAAACAATGTGGCGATGCTCAAGCCGATCCCAGTATGCTGTAATACGAGGGCAATCAGTCTATGGAGCTTTTATAGATTTTTCTACAGCTTTCGATCCAGTGGATAGGCCAACATACAGAGAAAATTGCAGAGGCTCAGGATACCGGATAATAGTTTACATGTAATACCGGCCTTGAAATAATCCACCTGGTGTCAACTCCTATTTTTATTGGGGGGGGGGGGAGGGTAGAATCGGGGCTTATGGGTTAAAATTAGGACATACAGTGGTGCCTTGTAACCCCCATCTGTTACCTCAAGTGCTTAAGGGTGGAAAGACAGACCGCAACACCCTAAGAATAGGAAGGCGCTCTATCCCATGCATATTGTATGCTGATGATATTGTTATTCTCAAGTTACCTCCAAAGAGTATAAATACTGGGTTATCCATGTTTCACGAGTATTCTGTTGCAAACTTTTTAAAAATGAATGTAGTTAAAAGCAAAATTGTGATATTAAGAAAAATTGATTCGGGAACCACTATAAGGATCACTGGTTTATTAGAAATGATAAATTTGAAGTAGTGAAATCTTACGTTTATTTAAGGAAGATTTTCACAAATAATTTACTTGATAAAGAGCACATAGTGTATAATTCTTCAACAGGGACTGCACAGGCAAATGGGTTATGAACTTTTTATAATGCTGTTGGTTTCTGACACTTTATACATCTGTTGTTGGTGTATAAAGTCAAAGTTCCACCATCCTTACTGTATGCAGTAGATGTTATTACCGTTACAAAGTGGGATTTTGAAAAATAAATTTGAAAATCAGATTTTAAGGAAAATTTGCAGTTGGCATATATTAGCGACGGGTCAAGCAATACGGTTAGAATGTTGGCTAGTTAGTGCATGTGTGCAAGGCATTGCGACAGTGCCTTGGAGTTACTCGATCATTTTAAGAAAAGAAAAAATGCTTAAAGGTATTTAATGCTCAAAGGAAATTTGAAGTACAGAATAAAAATCCAGAGTTTACAAGATTTTAATTTTTGCACTGAAGTTGTTTATTTGTAGCAGGAAACATTTTTCTCGTGGTCAGTTAGTCAGCTTAAAACATTTTAAAACAGGAGTTGGGGAGGGTGAGTTATAACATGGATTAGGAATTTTAGATTTGATATAAAAGCCTATTTTTGTATGGTCAGGACACCTCAAAAATCTTTATTAAGGATCATTTCTCATGGAGCCTGGCGCTTCTCTAGTTAGTACAATTGAATATGTTACTTTTGAATTATAGAACAGCGGCAAGGCAAAATCCACAGGCAAAAAAGAGAGTTGTGTGCGATCTCTGCCATAAAGGTAAGCAGGGTATGGGCCATGTTCTTTTTGTTTGCTCGGCTTTGCACCAACAGCGCCACACTTATTTGAGACCTTCAATTTTAAAATATAATGTATGTTCAGTGGTGGAAGCTCGTATTTTCAAAACAGAACCAGTAAATGAAATGTCTTCATATGAAATGTACACACTTTGTACGTTTCCTAAAGTTGTTTTAGAATGTTTCAAATCTTTTATGTTTCATTAACTCGGACATTAAATGAAAAGCGTCGATATGGAATGTAGAAAATTTGCAAATGTTTTTTTAAAGTTATTTTAGTGTGTCTCAAACCTTTACTTTAGGGAAAACGCAGGTATGATATGAACAGGCTGAGAGTCTACGGTTAGGTGCTGGTGTGGGGTAAGTATTTATAAGAATAGTAAAGTATAGGCATCCTGAGCTAGTGATGTAGGAATTGCCCTGAAAAAATCCCTTCTATTTAATTGAAATTGTTTTTATGAAATGGTGGTATCTTGCTTCTGTACAGTTCTTGCACTTTACTATGGCACTTTTGAAAAACAGCTATTTTTAAGTTTTTACTATTGTTGCTGTTTAATTGTTTTTTT
This sequence comes from Lissotriton vulgaris, assembly GCF_964263255.1. Classification (NCBI taxonomy): domain Eukaryota; kingdom Metazoa; phylum Chordata; class Amphibia; order Caudata; family Salamandridae; genus Lissotriton; species Lissotriton vulgaris. The sequence continues at coordinate 427,776 of NW_028243100.1, forward strand.
TCCAGTTTTTAATCTTTTTGAGGGCATACAAAAGGCTGTTTTTAAACCTTTTGGGGGGGGGGGGTGTAGTCTGTCGGTCGGGTGGTGGTCAGACGGGGGAATTCTTTTTAAGGGAAGGCTCTTGTTATTTTTCCTATCTTTGAGCTGAGCGCTATCAGTTGGATTTGGGCGAGGTTACTAACGCTCCCCAGCCCATTAAATGAAGGAGGCAGTACAGATGTGTCACTGGTGCACAAAGGCAAGTCAGTATGCGCCCATTAGCGCCGAGAATGATACCAAAGCCAACCATGCTGCCCATTTGTCCCAACTCAGTCAAAAATCCTAGTTTATGGTAAAGAAATGTGATTAGCAAAACCTTCCGCCATATTGCAGTGATTTATTGTTTAATTCCCAGAGGGCTAGCTCCAGGACGCAATGCTCTAAATGTACATTTTATTGTAATAATCTGCCTGACGCTCAGGGGGTAGTTCTAAGTGACTGCAAGTTTCCCCACTTTAAGAGTCGTAAGAGCGATCATCTTTCTGGTAAAAGGGAGTTAAAAGCTTGTTTAATTAATGTTAGATCCTTTCTCAGACAGAAAACATATATCTGGAACTTGTTAAATGATAATGACTGGGACATTTTGTTTTTCACTGAAACTTGGCTTAATTCCAACTCAGGCCTGATACTGCCATAGCCATAGTAGAGGGCTACTCGATCCCCCATGATGATCGGCTGGTAGGACAAGCTGGCAGAATCGCCATTATTTATCTCTCAACATTTTGCTGTGGTACTACTGAGTTTGGAGACCTGGAATTAACGGAGGGGTTGGTTTTCTCCTTCAAGATCTGAGACAATTTCTCCCTTTCAGGTGCCTTAGAGTATCATTCCCCTAAAGCATCTCCTATGTTTTTAGATGCACTTACTAATGCAATATTCTAATTATGAAGTATTGGGGGACATCAATATTGACATTGATGACCCCAATTGCAAACAGGCAGAACAGTTCAAGGAATCAATGACTGATCTTCATTTAGTACAATTTGCCATGGGTCCAACTTACAAATGTGGGCATACACTTGACCTGATTTTCTCTAATTACCCCTCCTTTGTTACTGGTCCTCACCTTCAAGTTATTCTCAACTGACCATTTCCTAGTCACCTTTTACATGTCCCACATCATTACCCAGACTGCCACCATTAAGGCCAAGGAAACCTCTAGGCCTTGGCTCGCTATCCCGGATCTAATTCTGGCCAACATGTACTCCCAAATTACAGTAACTACGTCTGCAGGAATTGACAAAGCTGTCAGTTTCTTCAACAATGCCTTATTACTAGGTTTTGATAATTAGACACCTCTAAAAACCTGTACTAGGAAGAGAACGGCAACTTGGGCAGTTTGGTTCTCAACCAGTGTTCAGGCAGAAAAACTTAGATGTAAACAGCATAACAGGATATGGAGGTCAAATTACAACACTGAGAAATAGCGGGATAATAGCACTGCTCTCATGCAGTTATGTAAAAATATTTTAAAAGCCCAAACAGACGTCTTTGTTAAACAAATAGCCTCCTTCGAGAATGCCCCAAGAACGTTTTTTTTTAATATTATTAAAGCATTCCTTTAGCCAGTCGCTAATAAACAAGCTGTTCCAATTTCTCAGTCATCGGAGAAAGACTTATCCTCATTTGTTCACAACTAAGTGGAAAACATCTGCTCTAACTTTGATAAGTCTGTGGATCACCCTTCTTTGGGATCTAATTCAGACCCTTTTTAGAATAAGGAATGTCTGCTGCTTATGTTTGTCGAAACTTCAGTCAGTCGAAAAGATCACTCTAAAAGTATCATCCAAAATGTTTAATTCGGGTCCTCTCTCGATGCTAGTCCTTCTTATAATTTATCGAAGGCAGCTAACATTTAATTAGCAGATTAATGCCCTTTTTAAATTACCCCTGGAACTGGGAGAGAGAACATCAATTTGGAAAAAGGCACTTCTGGTGCCTCTTTAAAAAAAAAAAAAAACACACAATGCTAAATCACTTATTCTGATGACTATACGCCAATTTCCCTCCCCCTGCTTTGGGGAAGATGTTGGAAAATCTGGTAAACTGACAGATTATCAGGCACGTTGAGCGGAATGATATCCTTAATTCCTCTCAGTCAAGCTTCCATGAAGGTTTGAGCACGGAATCTGCCATCTTGGAGGTCACTGAAAATATTAGAGGGAACCCTGACTTGGCACAAAAAGCGGTGGTTACTTTTATTAGACCTAGCTGCTGCATTCGACACAGTGTCACATAAAATTTGGGTACAGAGACTGGGGAAGAGCCTAAAATAGGCTTTGATCCTATTTCTCGGACATGCAAGAAGTAAAAAAAAAAAACGTTTTTAACATCTTTCACCTCCGAGTTTAGACCTATAAATTATTGTGTCCCGCAGGGCTCAGCATTGAGTCCAACTCTCTTTGACATCGATATGGCCCTACTAGCACCAATAGCTCAAAGTTGGGGTCTGAACATTGTATCTTATGGAGACGACACACAACTTATGCTGGTATTCCAACAGCCCGATGACACAGTGGTTGGTGGTTTTCAGAGCTGTCTTACTGATGTTGCCGTTTGGATGTACAACAGCTGTTTGCAACATAAATCTGATAAAGCAGAAATTTTAGTGTGTGGTACTCCTTATCCAGTTGATGCTATGAGATTTCGGCTGCCTCAGTTGGGGCGACGCACTAAGCCTTCAACTGTTGCCTGGATCTGGGTGTGTTATTGGAAATGGCCCTATCTTTCAAACATCAGGTGCAGACCACTGCTCCCAACTGTTTCAGGTTTTTAAAATCATTAAGAAAGTTTTTTAATATCTTTCTCCGCCACACGGAAGGGTTCTGTACACGCATTAATCACTTCCAGATTGGTCTAAGCCAATGTACTGTATTTGGAAGTCTCTCAGGACCTGCTAAGCTGGCTCCAGCACATTCAGAATGCTTCAGCTCAGCTTGTTTTAAATATTCCAAAAAGACAATCCATTAGGCAAGGAGGACAGAAGCAACTTCACTGGTTGCCGGTTAGTCTAGAATTAAGTTTAAAGCACTTATGGTTATGCACAGAACATTTCATCACAATTGTCCTTGTTATATTTAAGGCAAGCTCAAAAAATATGTTCTTTATAGGGTACTCCGCTCAGCCAATCAAAATCTGTCGTGCATGCATAAAATACAACAAGCATTTACAATGCAACGGTTTCGCCTTCGGAAAAGGTAGAGCTATTGGCATTGTAAATGTCAAACTTTTTATTTATGTGTTGGTTTTGAAAACAGATAAATAAATGGCATTGTCATTTACAATGTCAATAGCTTACTCTGTCGCAAATGCGAGACGTATTGCATTTGCACACACACACACACACACCACACAAGAGCCCCCCACACACACCACACAAGAGCCCCCCAAACACACCACACAAGAGCCCCCCCCACACACACACACACGCAAGAGCCCCACACACACTTGCAACTGCTATTATAATCACATTAAATGCACGATCGTGTGTAACTTTTATGTGTTCATCGTGCAAAACCCTGCTGGCAAGCATTGTGTTGTGCATTAGAGAATGTCATGCACCAGGGTCAGATGCGCCAAAGGTACTCGAAACATTTGCAGAAACAACAAAACGAGTATGGTTTTCCGACAGACAGCAAGATATCTTCAATTAGCTCGAAGTGTATTTGTAACGAAACATCGTGTCAGAGTACAGAAAAACACATTTTATTGCATGTTATTATTCACATTCTATTGCATGTTGTTATTCACAGCGGATCCAATGCAACAGTCAGCCAATAGTGTATTTAAAAAAAAATAAACTTGCACAACATCACAATGTAAAAAAAAGCTACACATCTTAAAGGACGGATTCGTTATGCCCTGGATTACAAAAAATCTTCTATTAGTAGAGGTCTTGGCGTCTCGTCATTCTGATTTTCTGAAAAGGATATTTGAATTGGGGTATTTAAAGTGCTTTCTTGAGTCTACTGTTAAAAACGGACACCATAAGAAATTCAGACTAGGCCTGTAGTAAAGCTCCGACTCAAAAATTGCCCGCAAATGGAAAGAAAGAATGTTAATCAAGGTTACCACCGGATCATTTACTGAGTTGACATTCACTCCAGTGGTGCATATGGGTGGCCAAGAATATGACCAGGAAAAGAAAAAAGTGGTAGTCAAGAGCAAGAGAGATCCACAGATTTACTGTGATGTTCGACTGTCTGTGGGAGGTGACGGGTTACTTATGTCATGAAGCATTTCCGGCAAAGTCTGCTGACATTATTGTGACTGGAACTAAAGAAGAGAGACGGAGAGAGGTCTGACCATTATTAAGTACTTTTTTACAGCTTCTTTTTTAATTTTCTTTTTTAATATTATAGTGGGGTTGGTTGTCCTGATTTCTGCAGTGTTAAGACGTACAGTACAGCCTAGTATCTGTGGACACCAGCCGGTGGTAGGGGAGCCAGGTATTCTGCCTACAGTGGTATTCTGCCTACAGTTAGCGTCAGCAACTACCACTATAGTAGTCAGATAACCTGATTCAGAGGAGCGAGACCAATCTTCACCCCCAGAGGAGCCAAGTGTGTGTTCAGGAGTGGATGGGGTGGAGCTGGATAATGTGTATAACATTTCTTAAGAGTTGCTATTCTGATCCACTAAAATTATGGCACAGATACATTCAGTCCAAAATTGTATATCAAGCATCATGAGCTAAGTGCTATGGAAAAGTGAAGACAATACTAAGTCCTACCAGACGCCACAAGGCAGGTACTGAGGAAATGGTTGAATGGCAACACTAGGTGCTATCAGTTCGGGCATTGAACAGACCAAGGGAGAGACAATAGACACCAAAGACAGACTATTATGGACTAATCGATCTGCAAACAGCGCGAGTTCAACAGTGAAAAAAATACAGCCCCTGGAGCGGTCTTTGCAGCACACGTGCTCAGCCACTTCACCGGCTTCAACAATTCCTAACAGGAGTGGCGGGAAACCCAGCTTCTCCCGTTTACCTCCCTTGCAAATCAGATCGGAATGCAACTAAGCAAATCACCGGATTATAAATCGAAAATATTGTGAACATTTTTGTCAGAAGGTATAAATTAAGTTTCACCCCACTCGCCAAGAACGGCTTGTGCGTATTAAAAGGACAAATAATAAATACAAAAAGATTGGTAAGGGGACCATAATATGCGTACAAGGTCGGGGCATTCATATACAACGATATGCACACTAAGCTGCGGAAACCTCACTTTTGTTGCAACTTTACGCACCCCTTTAAACTCATAGGTTTATGCCACGTTTCGAGTTGGAACCCATTTCTCGCGAACACAAAGAGTGTCCCTGCACCTCACCGTTGCGCAGCCAAAAGGGGGAAGCCAGCAGCTGAGCCCCTGCAAGGGGCTTGAGCTCACCTGGGCATTCTGGGGCATCTCCATATCCACAGCAGGGAGCAACACTGATTCAGAATATCAAAGCAACAACAGAAAATGAATGAAAGGAGCAGCAGCAGCAGACTACGAGCTACTGCAGTGAAAGACCGAACAGGAGCTGATCAACTCATTTCCCAAGTGAAACGGGGGGAGTACTAAAATATTGCATCTGTTACTCTACCAAAGTTAAACAGGGGTTCGTGCAGCGCGAGTTAAGAATAAAACACGTAGCACGCAAATTTGTAGCTTCAAATGAGCACGTTTAAAGTACGAGATATCTCGCAAATACTGGAGAAAAAAAATCGTCCACCCCCTCGAGGAATAATGGTCTAGTCCAAAAAAGTTTTAGCGCGGGAGATAATGTTTGCTCTAACTGGGAAGCATGTTAAGATTTCCGTATCCTGGTGTGCTTGTATTGTTCACCGTCGATTTCTTATACTTTCCCATCGCTAGTTCAACAAGCAGCAGAAACGTGGCGGGCAGGCACACGGACAGCGGGAGGGGGGCGGGAAAGGAACGGACGGCGGGAGGGGGGCGGGAAAGACACGGAAGCGGGAGGGGGGGGTGGGAAAGACACGGACAGCGGGAGGGGGGGGAAGGAACGCACTCACCTGGACTTCTTCTGGCGGCCGTGGTCGGCATGAAATGAGGAAAACAAACACCCAAAAAAAAAAAAAAACTCCGCCCTCCGCCCAATGACGATGCAAAAAGGTTGGAGAGGGAAAAAAATGCAGGAACGCCCACGAATCTTGTCCGGCCACGACGGACAGATCTCTGTTCCAATGGCTAGCCTCCATTTATGGAGCTAGCCAATAGAACAGAGGGCGGATTCAAGTCCCCCATACTGCAAAACTAAAGATTTATCCTGGGGGCGGAGCTAGGAGCTCCGTGCCCCAGGCGAAACCTAAAAACAAGATCTGGTTTAAGATCTTTTTCTTTTCTAGATCCCAGTCTTTGAAATGCTCTACCATCATGCCTTCGGACTACTCTGAGAAAAAGTTTAAGACCCAGATGAAGACCTTTCTGTTCCATGAAGTGTAATTCTGTTTCTGTTTCAACTTTCACTACCGGCATAGTGCCACGACGCTTCTAACGAAGCTGCTGTTGCACTTTATAAATTTGTTTTCATTCATTCATACTGCAGAGAGGCTAATTATCTCTCATGCTCTGATAGAAAATTAAATGCTATGTTTATGTAGTTTATTTAGATTTTTTTTATATTCCATTGGAAATCGTGCAAATTTTCTGTGGACCTCGTTAGAGATCCAAATCTTAAATAATTTGAAAAAAATATATGTCTTGGTAGCAGTACAGCTCTTCCTTCAAATACACAAACCATATGTGTTTTACGTGTGGGGTAACAGAAGGTTACAAATAACTGCACTTTTTCTTTAACGTGTTTGTTTGTGATAAAAAAAATAAAATTGGTTTCTGCTATGAAGAGGTTAACAATGTATTGTCCTTCCCAAGATTCACTCTTCTCAGGCCTTGGGGCAAAAATGGTGTGGAAGGTTGGGTCATGCATCCCATCTCACCCTACATAACCTTTCGAAAAGGACTTCTAGTCTTTGAAAGTATCTGACCAGGCCGGCAATTTCTGCAATCGGTAGTCCCAGCCCGGCTGGTGGAGAGCAGATAAGCAAATAAAGTATATGTCATGCGCAGAGGGACATTAAAGATGACAGTCAGTGAGGCTAAGGACAGCAAGAAAAGGGAGAACACAAGCAAACTTTATCCCCCTTATTAACTGGCTGAGTTTAAAAAGTCTTCTGGCTCAATGCTGCAGGCCAACAGCATAAATATGGTTTTAAATTTCAGAACCTGCTATGAAAGACATTAAACCACTGGCTGAACAATAATTAAAAATCCTTGGTAAACTTAAGCATTAATGACATCAAAATCGGACTTTTTCTTCTAGGGTTCACTGTGCTGCATTTCTCTACTTATTGTGATAAACCTTCCGAGAGGAAGCATCAATATTTTATCAATTATGTGAAGACAATGAGCTACTGTCGATGAAAAGTGTATTCCTGCTACACGCAGGAGCCCTTTGAGCACATCGGAAGATACCAGGTGTCCCTCTGGCTCCCGATACCACAACATATTGAACCCAAGGCACAGCTCCTTCAGACCCCAGACAAGCACAGATCTTCGGCCAAGATGGTGAGAGCTGTGCAGTGCATGGTCATTCCAGGGTGTGCCAGTGCAAAAATCAGCAGCGTGGTCTCTTGTGCAAGACTTCAGAAGAACATTTTCACACTGTATGTAGAGGGGTGATTTCGAGCACTCAAATGAACAGCTCCTACACATGTATCATACTATAAACATATCCAGCGTCCTTACGGGGCTGCATCCAGTGTCTTTAGAGGGCCAGCATCAGCTCCCTCAAAGGACCAACTACAGTGTGGCGCTTTGTATCATTAATGCCTCCAGAGTATGGCTCCAGCACAGTCACTGGAACAGCTTCAGAGCCATGCTTCATACAGTAGACCTCTTAAGAACTCACGAGGAGCAGCTCCAGCATAGCTCCCCCGCCAATCTTTATATTATGGATGCACAACTGTAACACACATGCAGGAGGTTTTAATCTTCTCAGCCACACAATCAATAAATATTGTCAGTGAGTTATGCTAAGTTACAAAGTAATCTAAATTGTACAAGTTCAAGTAGGAGGAAGCACAGTGTTATACATTTGCAGCTGAAATTCTATCTAAAACATTCATTAAGTATGTCTGGGGCAACTTATCAGATTACAGGCCATTAAGTATTTCGCATTACTCAAAGCTTGAAATATTACCAGCTCTTCCAATGCATGTTCTTTTGGAAGAGACTCCTGCCTGTAATTATTGAGAGGAGGACGGGGGGCGCTAGAGGGCGCACTGCGGGATGGCTGACTGCTAAGTCAGCTCCGCCGGACGGGTGCGTTTTCGCGGACCCCTTGGCCCCGACTTCCTCCTGTTCTCCGTAAAAAACAGCGGAATGGACAGCTAAACGATCCAGCTCCGTAATGCATTGCCGCCGGCTGGCAACTATGCAGCACGACGAAGAAATCGGCGAAAATCCTCCCGGCGCTGGCAGGCTGGACAAGATGGCGGCGCGCGGTCGCGGTGACCGCAGCTAAAACCGAGCGCTGTCGCCCTCGGAGGACCACAGGACTCTCCACATCCCGGCGCGCAGTCGGTAAGAAACGGGAACTGGAGTAAATCGGCTCCGATGTGCGCATACACTGGACAGATCCTTGAGAATGCACTGTGCGTTCCACGGCGACCAAAATGGCGGCGGCGGTGACACGCAAGATAGGTGACTCTGCCCCAAGCGCTGCCGGCCCCCCGTTCCAAGGCGCCAGCAAGTGAACAGGCACGGGACAGCAAAACAGCGCAGCTAGGGGGGCGAGCAGAGGAGCTAGGCGGCTGGGAGCTCGCCGGCGGAGGTAAGGCGGTGCGAGGCTTCCAGACACTATAACGCGACGCACCAGAAGGCGCGAACCAGAACCGCCAACACTAACGGGACCACCTCACACGCACAGGCGGTTACGGGCAGTGCACAGCAGTCCCATAAGCATATCCACCATCACGGGACACGCCTGCGTGACACCGGGCGCTGCCCTGGGCCAATATGTGGCTAAGTGGCCATTCCAATGAATAGATCCCCAACGCAGGGGGTGGCTAGAGCGCAATTGCGACGCACACGGACAAAGTCCAAACCAGCAGCCCCAACGAGCCCGACTGTCGCTAGCCCAGCCGCACCCGCGGGCACCATGGGGAAGCCCGATAGACAGCAAACGAAACTGCCTTTCGAGGCGAAAAAGCAAACGGCGAAAACGGGAGCTGCTATGGACACTGACGGAGACCAGGCTCTGGGTGACGGCGCCGGCATGGAGGCAGTACTAAGGGCTATCCAGCAGAGCTTACACGACATGAATACCAAAATGGACAGCGTTGTGGCAAGGGTGGACTCGCTGTCACACAAACTGGAAAATCACGGCGAGCGGCTGGTGGAGGCGGAGCAGAGGATCTCCTCGCTAGAGGACCACTCCAGGGACATAGCGAAAACGCACAGCGCCATTGAAAAGACCCTGGAAACCCTGAAGGCGAAGGTGGAGGACCAGGAAGCGAGGTCCCGCCGCAACAACGTACGCATCTCGGGCCTGCCGGAATCCACCAACACGGGCAGGATGGAGACGTACGTGGAGAATATGCTGAAAGAAATCTTCGGGGCGGAGAGCTTCTCTGACGTCTTCCTGGTCGAACGGGCACATCGTTCCCTGGCTCCCACTCCAAAACCGGGGGCTCCGCCTCGGATAATCATCGCTCGAGTGCTCAACTACAGGGACAGGGACGCCGTGCTTCGAATGGCGAGGGAAAAAGGCGCCATCACCCACCAGGGCAACTCGCTGGAGTTCTACCCAGACCACACCATGGCGGTGCAGCAGGCACGGAAGGAATTTGCTCCAGTGAAGAAGAAACTCCGGGAGCTAGACATTGGATACGCAATGCTGTACCCAGCGAAACTTAAAATCCTAACGGATGGCAAGCCGGTGGTTCTCACGACGGTCCAGGCCGCGCAGGATTATGTCAAGAACCTCACCAAACGTCGGAAGAATCAGGAGACTGCGGCCAGAATGAGCGACAACGACTGATGACAAAATAACTGCTCTGTGTGCGACATTGGAGCACTTTCTCGAACCTGGCAGCGGGCGACGGACACTTCTGGCACAGTGCACCCGCACGTCGAGATACACAGGTCTGATGTTGGCGCTGCTGATGAACTATGGAAGGGAGACGCCATCGGCAGTATCGCAGTGAGTACACTGGGGGAGTGTGGATGCAGTACCCGGACACGTGCTTTGGGTCTCACCTGATTAGAGACATGCGGCCGGCTGGCTGTACTAACTGCTCTATCACCGCGCTACCCTGAGACACTACCTACAAGGGTCTGTGACACTGCCTGCATGGGTATTGAAACCTCGGAGGGACATGAAGGGACTGACACTGATCGTGTCGTGGTTGCGGGGGATTGGAGGCGGGATGAGGGGACTAGGGGGAGTTTTATTGACGCTATCATCATCTAGAGATCGCACCCGTCCACATCCACTATGTGGGTGGAGATGTGTGCTTCGGGCGGCACCCCCAGGAGGGTGTTCCCCACGACAAGTTTAATCACAGTTCTGAAGTTCGGGGGGGAATGGCTTTGGCAAAGTTTGGGCGCTAAAGTGGGAGGCGGGGGGTCGGGGAAGCTGGGTAGAGTTAATATGTTTGCACTGTGTCTGAGAAGCATTGCGACCTCCTTTTTTGCCTGTATACTGTGTGCTATAAATGAGCTATTCCACAGGTGGCCACATAGATCACGCGACGCACAATCTCACCTGTCTACGCACTAATGGCACGCTCTGACACACTTAATTTCATCACATGGAATGTCAGGGGGCTGGGGAATCCAAAAAAGAAACGGCAGATGTTTGCGTACTTTGACAGACTCCAGGTAGATGTGGCATTTCTGCAAGAAACACACATGGCACCCAATTCCACATCCAGGTTGGGCTCAAAATGGGCGGAATCAGCCACAGGCGCATATTACTCGACGTACTCCCGTGGCGTCAGTATCTTGATCAAGAAAGGTACACACTTCAAAATCAAAGACACGTACACTGACACAGGAGGGAGATATGTTATAGTGGCAGGTGAGACGAGACACCAGAAACTAGCCCTAGTGAATGTGTATGGTCCGAATGTGGATGATGCAGCTTTTTTTGAACGGTTGTGGCACACTATAGCGGATATACAAGCGGACAATGTCATCTGGGGAGGGGACTTCAACGTGACACTCAGGGACGGGCTCGACAGAGCGTCGCACACACCCGAGCAACACACCAAGGCGAGGGAAATGCTGCTGGACGCAATGCCCAATTTACATGTAAGCGATCTGTGGCGGCTACTACACCCGGGGGAACAGGTTGCCACACACATAAATGCTGCAAATAGAAGCTGGTCCAGATTGGACTATTGGCTGGCTACACAGGACGTCCTTGCATGGGTGGAGCAGATAACACACCTCCCGAGAACACTATCGGATCACGGCCCTGTACTTTTGAGGTTGCGGATCCCACACTATGTCCCGCCACCCTTCACCTGGCGCTTTAATGCACAGGCCCTGCGTGATCCGCTATATGTCGACACGGTCCAGAAAGCGATCACCGACTACTTTGAATTGAATGCCCCCACCACGGAGGACCCGTGCCTCCTATGGGAAGCGTTTAAAGCCACAATAAGGGGCGTGTGCATTACCACGTCCGCTGGCATATTAAAAGATATTCGTCACCAACTAAAAAGAAGGGAGGAGATGCTTCAAGATCTGGAGCAGAGGTACACAAACACTGGAGACACAGCACTGCTCAGTGACATTCAAACGCTACTGTTAGAATACAACACATTTGCTGACGACGAACTTAAATATATCTTCAAGAGAACGACGGCTAGGAGGTATGGGGAAGGAGGCAGACCGGGCAGGGCCCTAGCAGAAAAGATTTGTTCGGGGAGGGCGCCACAGCATATAGCGACTATACATACCAAACAAGGCACTCGTGCACATGACATGCCGACCATTCTGGGTGAATTCAGAGACACCTACGGGGCACTGTATGAGGCCAGGGCTCAAATATCTCGGGAGGAAATTTTGGAATACATGGCTGACGTTGAAATCGCCTGGCTGGCTGACGGGCACAGGGAGTATTTGGCTAGGCCTCTCACGACACAAGAAATCTTAGACACTATCAAACGACTCCCCAATGGCAAAGCGCCGGGCCCGGACGGCTTCGTCATAGAATTCTATAAAACATATGCAGCCACACTAGCGCCCCATCTGGTGAATCTGTACGAGGCCGCACACGAGGCCCAAACACTGCCACCGTCCATGAGGGAGGCGTTGATCATCGCCCTACTGAAACCGGGCAAAGACGAAGAACACTGCGACTCTTACCGCCCCCTCTCCTTAATAAACATAGACACCAAGATATTGGCCAGCATCCTAGCGGACCGACTGAAGCCACTAATGCCGTTGTTAATAAGACCTGACCAAGCTGGTTTCATTCCGGACCGATCGACCACACACAACACCCGCACCCTTTTCGCACTGGCACACTACTTGGCCCCGGTTATCAAAGCTGTCGCTGTCTTGTTGGATGCGGCTAAGGCATTCGATACGATTGACTGGCCGTTCCTTCACGCAGTCCTGATCCGGATGGGATTCCCCCCGCTATTCATCGGATGGATTACAATGCTATACTCGGGCTTGTCGGCCCGCATACGGGTTAACAAGCATCTGTCGTCCCCTATACCCATCGAGCGAGGCACTAGACAAGGGTGTCCATTATCGCCAATGCTGTTCGCCCTTATACTGGAACCCTTGGCTTGTAAAATAAGACAGCACCACCACTATTCAGCCATTCAGTTGCCCACGCGACCCATACACATAGCCTTATATGCAGATGACATGGTCCTGTACGTAAAAAACCCCGAGACGAATCTCAATCCACTCCTTAGGGAATATATTAAATTCGGCCAATACTCGGGACTTCACATCAATTGGGGCAAATCCCTCATACTCCCGCTGACGGATGGAACCCGGCCCATTGCGCTGGACTACCCCCTGGAATGGCAGGAGGAACCGACGAAATATTTAGGCGTCTGGTTCCACAGAGACCCAGAGCTGGTCATTCGCACCAACTACGGGAGGACTGTCTCCACGCTAGAAGATAAGGTCAAAAGATGGATTGGGCTACCGCTCTCGCTGGCAGACAGACTTGCCATTGTGAAAATGGTGCTCCTGCCCAAATTCTTATATCTCTTCACCAATATACCTATCAAGCCGCCGGCCGAGGTGTTCCGCAACATCAAATCCCTCATGCTCTCCTTAATATGGGCGGGTAAACAGGCCAGATTGGACCTGCAAACTCTGACTCTCCCGTACGCTAAAGGGGGCTTCAAGGTGCCAGATATTTACCTATACTACCAGTGCGCTCAGGCACAATTCGCGCACTATTGGTTCCATGAGGTTCCTTTTTTAACGCACGTAGCAGTAGAACATGGAGACGCTGATCCCGTCCCACTAACTAGTATATTAACACACAAGCGTCCCAGGTTACACGACCATGACATCAACCCAGTAAACACCACAATAGAGGCATGGCAGACACTGAGCAAGATGGCGCGCTGCACACCAATCTACGCACCGGCACTCCCGTTGGCGCACCATCCGGCACTATCTGTCACACAGGAACAGGTGGGGATGGACCTCCTGAAACGTGCTGGCATAGACACTCTAGGGGATCTATATAAAGATGGACTGTTTGTGCCACTGGACCAACTGACATACATTCAGAATCCAACTCTATTATTTAGTTTCAACTATTACCGTTTACAGAGGGCGGTGAAGGAGCATTATGTGACCTTCCCGGCAGAACCACAGGCGCTCGCACCACTGACACTTGTGCTCAACACCCCCTCAGCGTCACACTTGGTGTCCCGACTATACCGCAGTGCGCAAGCTAGTAACGGGGGCAACACTACCAGAGCCAGGGAGAAATGGCATGCAGCACTGGGGGATGACATTACGGAAGAGGAATGGGAGGCCACCTGCATTCTAACGGGGATGCTGACACCAAACGGGAATCTTAGACTGATTCACTACAAATACTTGCACCACATGTACCACACGCCTGCAAGGCTACACAAATATGGTCTGAGGGACAACTCTAACTGCACTAGGTGCGGGCAGGAACATGCAGATTTTATTCACTTGGCGTGGCATTGCGTAGCGGTGGCACAATACTGGGATCAGGTGGTGCAGACGCTCAACACTATACTGGGGGCACAATTGCCGTGTACAGCTAAGGTCTGTCTCCTGGGGTTGGTGCCGCAATTGAGGGCAAGACGGCGTAAACTTTGTGTGATTGCACTACTGATGGCGAAGAGGAGAATATCCTTATATTGGAACAGTAAGCGGAAGCCCACAGTAAAACATTGGTTGGAGGACTTGGCCTATTGTAGAGACACTTTAGTCACGTACGAGGAAGAGTTGCCTATGGGATCCCGCCCCAGAGACTTCTGGGAACCATTACAACAGTACCTGGTGTCAGTGGCCACTGTCAATGACGCGTGCTGAGCGCTCAACCGACACAAGATGTTTGCCACTCTGGGATTCTATTGGCGGGGCGATGAGGGGGGGAGAATGTTGTGACACAGTGCTTTGAGTTTTTGTAAGGGGTTCTTACTTTGTTGTTAGCATCATCCTCTCTAGTTTTTGGGGGGTTTGGTTGAAAATACTGAAAAATGTAAGACTGACCTGGCGTTTATACTATGCGGATGCATTGTTCATAAAGACCGAGACTACACTGATACCGTGAGAGCGCCGCCGGACCCATGGTTGTCGGCTGATGGGCTGTGTATGACTAAGTCTCTGATTCGATCATACGTGCTAAGCATAGCCGGCCTTTTCAGGTTGTAGGCGATATTGATTGTATTATTATTGCGACAATGTGCAATAAATGTCTTACCCAAAAAAAAAAAAAAAAATAATAATAATTATTGTGAGGAGGACTTCATTCAAATACCTAAAACAACCGTTTTTCATGCTAATGCAATTCCCTTTATCAGCTCTACATATGTATTTTATGTAGGCTGCACCAACACTTTTTTGTTTTCTCTTTCTTTAATTTGCTTTATCAACCCGGTGGTGTTTGGAAGACAGAGCTAAGACTCTTCCTGGTGCATACTATATCTACCTGCAGATTCCTGACATTTAGACTATCGCCCAAGCACCAGACAGGTTCCGGAGGACAAGTGCTGTTGCGCCGCATTGCTCCATGTTGATCTTGTTGCGCTTCAGAAGTGCTTGAGCGAAGCAACAAAGTACCACTCATGTACCTGAAAGTCCATTTCTTGCTGTACTTTTCAGTGCCCTCGGATGGGGAGCAAAAAACAACTGGAGGCACTAGTGTGCATATTTCAAATTTGTGACCGTTTTAAAATGTCAAAATAGACCACCCTACAGAATGCTGAGGTGCGAGGCGGTGAGACATCGGCAGTCAGAAAGACCTAGTGAAATTATCCCTCACACCTTCCGGAGGTTGCCACCTAGCCAACGCATAGAAGAATTTAATGAAGTGGACTAATCACCTTGAAAAAGTTAATTTCTACACCACCTCACCTTTCCTCGCACTTGAGAACCTCACAAAAAGTTGATTGTCCACCAAATGGTCTTTGATGCATTCGATGTAAAAACAGAACTCCCTTTTGGGGTCCAGCTAATGGAGTTTCTCCTTCTCTTAAGTTGTGAGGCAGAGTAAAGAACGTTGAAAGGGTGGTGGATTGTCCAATGCGAAAAGGAGTCATGACTTTTAGCAAAAAAGGCTGCCCTGGTCCTCAATACTAGTTTGTCTACGAAAATGTATGGCATTAGTGTGGGAGGGAACATATTTGTCAAATCTTTAAACCACATCTCAACCGCTGACTTAAACAAGGACAGTTGGTTTGCAAATGCAAAAAAGCTAAAAGGGCTGACAAATATATAGTGCTCACTGGAAGGCCTTGCTCGGCCAAAGACAAAAACAATATAACACCGGACAGGTTTGCTTGCAAAGAGTACATTTTATGAACGCCACACCAGGTTATAAATTTGGACTAAATGGAATTCATAGACAGACGCCTGATAGCAAGAATGTCTTCCACAACCTCAGGTGGCAGATCGACCTTAGTCAACTGCAGTCATTAAATCTCCACACATGAATATGTACACTGTGTAGGTTCCGAGTGCGGAACCCTGCCCTGCGGTTGTGAGGGAAGATTCTCCAAGAAGCAGTGGCATGATGGGAGGACAGATGCTCATGCCCAGAAATTCCAAGAACCACACTCTCCTGGCCAAAGCCAGAGCCCCTAGAAATTGGCCCAGTCGTTCCTGATCTTCACAACTCAGGACAAGATAGGAAGAACGGCATACAAGAGTCCAGTGCACTGTAGCCTGAATGTGTCTCCTAAAGAGACCGTTCTATGGAACTCAATGCACAGAAGTTTTGACATTGTGTATTCTCAACGTTGGCAAAAAGATTCAGCCAGGTTTTAGCCCACTGTCACAATATGCCCTGCTCCATCTCGGAGTGCAACCGCCATTTATGATCTGCCAGGCATCACCGGGTGAGCTCATCTAGCTTGGTTTTTAAAGATCCCTCAGGGTAGTTCATTTTCAGGGAGATGCCCTGATGCTCCAGCCAACTCCATAGGTGCTGCAGTGCCGCTTGGCATAGGACCCCATGCTGCCCTGTTTTTTGCAGCACCACATGGTGGCAGTGGTGTCTGTGATAATCTGGAGTAGCCTTCCTTTGATGGGCAGCAGGAAGGCCTTCAACTCCAGACGAATGGCCTGCAGCACCAACAGATTTCTGTGGAGCCATGCTTCCAACAGAGCCAGCATCCTCTGATCTATACTTCTCTCAGATTGCCTCCTCAACCCAGCAGTGATGCCTCCGTCACCACCATCCACTCTGGATGGGAAATCGGGAGGGGTCTTCCAATAATCAGGTTGTGGTCGAGGATACCCAAAGCAGATCTCATGCAGTCCCCTACGAAACCTGAACTATGCCCACTGGGTTCCCATGGCACACTGAACTTCCAATCCCATTAGAATGCCTGCATATAGCAGCTGGTATGTAGCAAGCAGATGTACGAGGCCAGTAGCCTAAGAAGTCTTAGATTTTATCTTACCAAGTTCCAGGACCAAGACTGAAAGATCATGCTCATAGCCCAAATGTCCTGGACTGGTTGCGAGGAACATCGTGACCAGAGCAGCTCCAACAACAGGACACCTCAGCAAATAGTCAGATGTAACTTTAGCTCTCTGACTAACAACCCCAATGATGTTAAGAGGTACGCCATTGTCTGAGGGGGTTTATGACTGACTGTAGCAAGCCTGCCTTCAACAGCCAGTCGTTGAGGTAGATTAAAACTGGTATCTCCAACCTTAGAAGCATTCCATGGAAAAGAGACTTACACACACAAGAGATTGGGGGTGAGGAAAAGGTCTTTATTCTCCTCTAATCTTTGCAAAGGGTCATCTTTTCTGAGATTTGCTCATCATTACATCATTATGAATGTAGGTCCAGCAATGGCGGTGGGAGCAGGTAAGGTAAGCAAAAAAACGTAACAGCAATAACCGCCGCAGCTACAGCTTGCCAGCTAACACATCGATAACACAGATATTCAACCCATAAAATATCCAATGCCTTACCAGATGACTCCAGTCAACAATGGAGATGATCACTTTCAATGAGGGAATAGTGATCAAAATATCAGCCCCACTGCTTGGCTTAGAAATCACCAATACGTCAAAATGTGCACTATACCAGTTCTCAGGTTCCTCTTGGGTCATCACCGACAAACACAATGAGAATGGCTTTTGCCAACACAAGCAACAAATTGTTAGATAGTGACACGACACACGGATCAAGAAGAAACCTTGTGCCAAAAATGTGCAGAGTGAACACCCTTTAAATTAAAAAAAAAAAATCCATGCTACTTGTTACTGTTTGAATGTCTACAGTATGCTGGGGTGGGGGCCAAGCCACTCAAAAAACAAGATCCAAAGGCACATCCCATCCGACGTTGTTCATTGCAAATTGGTATGCACTAGAAAATAGAAGCATATCAAATGCTTTAATAAATATTCCATAGTGCTCAGTTTTACTACTATCACTGAAGAGGGATTAGACAATGAGGCATGTATAATATTTGCCACGCCAATCATCGAGGCACAGAGAAATAGGTGTATTTATTTCAACTATGGAATAAATTCTGCATAACCACATTAAAGCTTAGTGTGTGATACGATCTAAATAAAGCTCTTAATTTAAGTTGGGGTTGGAGGGAAATTTCAGATGGTCATGTTCTGCTATGCTCATGCAGCAGACACAAGGGATTATACGATTTCAAACACCAACATCGCCAAAGTGA
This sequence comes from Lissotriton vulgaris, assembly GCF_964263255.1. NCBI lineage: Eukaryota > Metazoa > Chordata > Amphibia > Caudata > Salamandridae > Lissotriton > Lissotriton vulgaris. Next base: position 446,227 of record NW_028243100.1, read on the forward strand.
CTCTTTGGGGTTGGTAGGTAACTCTGATAATCCTCTGTGTTTGTGAAGCACAGCATGTCTACAACTCCGATCTGTAACATTTTAAGTGCCCTACTTAAGTTAGCCATAAGTCGATATATTTTCATCATGTACCACCAGCGGTGCTCTTTTGCTCACCATTAGTACTGGACCTCTTGGCTCAACATAAGTACTGTGCCCTCCTGAAGAGTAGGTAATGTTCTCTCCAGGTCAGTATTAGTATAGTGCCATGTATCTCAGCACTGGTATTGAACCCGGCTTCAGATGATCAGTAGTGTGCCCAAATATGCAGCTGGTACTATTACACATTGTTCAGCATTCGTTTTGCGCCTAGTGGCTCAGTGTTAATGTTGTGCCCAGTGGATCAGTGTTAGCGTTGTGCCCTGCAGTAGTGTCAGCACTGTACTCTGCTGAATAGTAGATATTGTTCCTTCTAACTCGGTTTCTATGGTGCACTGTAACTCAGCAATATTGTGTACTATACAGCTCAAAGTTACTACTGCGCTCCGCTGCCTAATACAGTTGTCTCTTATCAGTTTACTGCTAGAATTGTGGCCAGTGACCGTAATGCCACAAAAAATGCAAGCAGAACCAAGGGCATTACCAGCCTTAACAAAAAGTTACACTGATAACCATAAATTAAGCTAAAGAAAAGAATAAAAGGTTGACAAAGTTATCACAACTTGTTTTTGGGTAGTATTATCAACATTCCTACAACACTTAACAGAGAACACTGAAATTGAACCAAAAGCTGCTACTCTCAAAAAAACCTTTATTTTAACTGCAAGGTAAGCAGCAAAAGGAAACAAGCTTTGGCAAAGCCAATATATCTGGTATTAAAAAGCTGGTGCATTGGATACTTTTTTCATGCACACATAAAAAGAACAAAAAAAGAACAAAAACATGCCACCTAAACTTGAAATTCAATATGGTTTCAATAAAAAATTAATTTTAAATGAAGCATGATGTAATAAGAACAAATACAGATTTTTTTTTAATGTAACGTATTTTACAGGATAAGATTACTGTTATTGACCCAAAGAAAAGGTGTGACTTGCTTTAAACTACTGTAATCAGAAGAAATATTTTTAAAACACAAGGACGACTATAAAAACTTTCAAGAATTGTAAAAGCTAAATGGTGTCCCCTTCTAACTGCCAATGAAGACCTAATGGCTTTGCCCATACTTTTTGCCAATGCTCTTCAGCACTGGCAAAAGGAGAATAAAATGCCTATTGCCAGTGCAGCATTGGGAAACAAAATGTGGGGAAACGATATATACACGAACATGTATCACACAAGAGTCCCTCCTCTACCTCCTTGCCCCCCCCCCCCACGACTCCACAGAGATAGAAAGAGGGCCACCTGAACCCAGGCACCTCTCCCCCCACCAGATCGACAGCCATTTTGAGTATAGCAACGGAAAGAGGTCCACCTGAACCCAGGCTACTCTCTCTCCACCAGTTCGGCAGCAATTTTGGACTAGGCTGGCTACAGTCCAACTCAAGCAATTGACAATGCTCTGAGCTGCACCCCCTTCACCAATTACACTAAAATACATCTTGGAGAGCATACCCATATCCTCCTCCCTAGTCTTTAAGAGCAGCCTCTCACAGCAAATTATTTTGAAATGAGTGTGACACTACCAAACATTTATTTTAGGGCACCATAGTGAAGCTAGGATATCCGCCTGACCTCACTCCTATAAGAATAATGAATAGCCTCAAAGGTTAAATGATGCAGGCTTCCACCATGGCCTCCACCTCTACGCTTCCCCCCATCCTAAAACCTCATGGCTTTAACTCCTTCTCCATCGCCATTCCCCCAACCTCTCCACCACAGTGGCTAACAACATTAAACACAAAGTGATTAATAAAGACCCCCCCAACTACTCATTGCCAACATCTATTACAACGAATCCAAAGGCCTACAGAGAAAAGATCTTGTCTTTTACACTAGACGTTGTGCAAAATGCAAAACAATCACAACAAAACACCATCAGGTAACCAAAACCACTAACATCCTGTATGAACACATACTAACAATCTCCCACTCACCCATGTTCAAAGGCACAGCTACCACAACCATCTTCAGAAAACGAACAATCATGATACAAGCCAATGAAGCCAACTTACATGCTTCTGAATCCAAATTCCCTACACTGAAAAACGGTATATCACTCAAGCAAATCTCCTACCCACCTAGCCACCCTCCCCTATAGGACTCTACACAACGATAAAAGCATGAGATACACCATAAACTCAACTCTCTCCCCCACAACACCCCTTGCCTTCACCAAACCGTTACCAAAAATGGTGTACCTGGTAGCCCCAATGGTCCACCCCACCACGCTCCCGTAACATAATCTACCCACATATCAACACTCTCACAAGCCCCACCCAGAATACGACCACTAATCCCACCCTATCAAACCCTCTGACCACCACCCTTCCCTCTCAGACCTCTCAGGACATTGACCAAGTTGGTCATACTCCCAAATCCTAATACCTGCCTTCTACCCTCACCAATACACTGAATACACCACCCCAAAGAGGCTCACACTATTCACCCACTAGTCCCGCACTCAAACATAAAGAGCTGAGTGACATTTCTTTTCCCACCGACATCTTGAATTCCACTTCCACCGAAGTACACTCTCCGACTCTGGACCACCCTACCCCATACAATCCAAAGCGAAATACCAACACCTACCACTCATTAAACCAAATGCCTTTGTCCAAGCTTGATGAGCGACCAAGTCGCTTGGAAAACCAACTAGAGATAGTAATATAGGGCCTCAACAATATCATAACGGGCCTAAACATGTATCCGAATTCAGCCCATCATCCTCAACCCCTTCCTACATACAGCAAAAAAAGGCTCCTAGTGTGAGCTGAAACACAGCCACAAAGCTGGACCGAAAAGAATCTTAGCAACAAAATTCAGAGGTCTGAAAGAACAAAACCACAATGTCTCTGAGTGAGGCAGAGGAGCTAGCCATTTCCTACAAACTTGAACCTGACAGAATTCACCCCTTCTCTGAGATCCAGGTCATCACGGGTATAGGAAGAAACCCAACACTAACGACAAGGCTGCCATACCACCTCATCAATATTCCCCGGACTACATCCCCTAAGCAATACAGATAAACCAAATGTTGGCTTGTAGACTGCAAATCTGCAACCAAGCATGCTATGATACGGACATCGCATTCATCACAGAAACTTGGCTCTACGAATCCTCATATCCGATCATGGCCACGCTAGTCTTACCAGGATACTCAGCCATTAAGACAGGAAGGACCGCCATGTTGGGGGCATTGCCATTATACACCGGAATAATATCAACGTGGAGGACTACACAACCTGACCTACAACACATTTGAATACTTCACCACCACCATACGGATGAAAGACAACAAAACTATGAACTGTCACCTACTCTACCACCCATCAGGTAACATACTCTCTTTTGGTTTACACCTAGCTGATCTGATAACAAACGGCTCACTCTCAGACACCAAAAATATCATCCTTGGGGACCTCAACCTTCACTGGAACAACGAAAGCAATGCCCTAACCAATCCCTAAATGACCTTCTACTCAGTAAGAACCTCTCCCAGCATTGCAAAGGTCATACCCACAACAAAGGCTCAACCCTGGATGCGAACATAGCTCAGGAAGAAACACTAACTATTGACAACATCCTCCCTGTCGTCTGGTCGGACTGCCACATAATTCTGTTCCACATCAACAGAGCACTGCACCACCCAATTCACACGAAAAAAACTGAAAGGGCGAGAAACATAAGACAAATTCCCCTAGAAGACCTCAAAGTAAGAATAGGGTCACTACTCCACCCCTCACCCATCGAACAACCTCCTTCCAACCAAACTCACCAACCACTACAACTCAATAATGTCGGCAATAATGAACCAAGTAGCCCCTCTGAAACTGAAAAGGGTGAGAAACACGCCCTCGAGATCCTGGGACAATAAAGACCTCAACACTGAAAGGTGACAACTTAGAACAGCAAAGAGACTCTGATGAATATATCCATCCACACACAGCCCACCTAGTTCAGCACAGGAGGGAACGCCGAAATTGTAAAAAACACATCACACAGAAAAAGCCCCCTTCTTCCTCAACGCTCTAGATAAGGCCAAAAACCGACCTAAAGAGCTTTTCAATATCACCAAACAACAAACCTCCAAGCCATCCCTAAAAAACCCTCCGATCTCCAACGAACGCTCTCCTTCGAAGATCACTCCCCATCCAAAGTGAACCCTCCTTACAGGAAGGTAGATAACAACCCACCTTATCACTCCACGGCCACTATATCAACAGTCACTTCACAGGACAACAATGGATAGGTTCAAATCCAAATGACCCCACAAAAGTCCTAAAATTTGGAAGGTATTCAACCCACTCTGGGAGGAGAATAAATCTGTTCAGCTGGCCAAATCCAATCCCTTCTCCCACCTTGTGGACTTCCGCCCAACATCGCTGGGAAAAAAAACGTAACCACGCCCTAACCCCTCCCTCAGGGTTAAGATTATAAACAGCTCTCTGATGACATGAGTGATACCAGACAATCTCAAACTCAGTCAAGTCACACCGCTGATGGGAGCAGACCCGAACGACCTCAACAACTTCAGACTTGTGTCCAATCTCCCCTTACTAGCCAAACCCCTAGAAAGATGTGTTCCCTCGCAACTAAACCAACATTTCCACAAATACAATCACCTGGAACCTCCTCAATCAGGCTTCAAAAAAGGCTGCAGTACAGAATCAGATATTCTGAACATAGTAGACAACCTACACAAATCCCTGGATACACAAGGATACTGCCTGCTAATACGCCAAGATCTATCTGTGGCCTTTAACACTGTCGGCAACAACATTCTCTTGGATTCCCCCTCAAAGAGGATCGGAGTGGAAGTGGTGGTCCTATACTGCATCATATCTTTTCTACAAAATCGCTCTCAACAAATACAAATAAGCAATCTGGCTTCTGACAAAATGTCAATTACTCTGGGGTGCCCCCCCAAGGCTCTGTCCTCTCGCCTACAATATTCAACGTATACAGCTCCTAAGCATCATTCTCAACCAAGCAAACATCCCCTTCCATATATACGCAGATGGCATCCAGCTCTACATGAAAATCTCCTCACTAGAGGATGTACATCGACAAAACAACACCCTCAAAGAAGTACACCACTGGCTACCTCACAACCACCTAAAGCTCAACCAATACAAGACAGAAATTCTACTCATATCAAAACACAGAGCAGTTCACCCAGATGCGAGAATGGCTAAACTCCATAGACGCTCTTAACTGCATTATCATCCTGCCCGTCTTCGCTAAATCTCCAGGAATCCCACTGAACCCATAACTGATTAAGAAAGATCATATAAAGAACAGTGCGAAGAGTGCCTTCAACAACCTGAAACTTCTGAACAAAATCAAACCCTACCCACCGCCGAACAACCCCAAACAGGCACTAAAGGGCTGGTGTTGTCTAGAATAGAAGACGGGATCGCCACCCTCACAGGCACTGTGAAATCCCATCGTGCACCCCTTAGAACCACTCTCAAAGCAGCAGCCAGAATGGTCACTGGAATAAAAAAATTTTTAAAAAAAAATCGGACCCCATCTCCCCTGCCCTAAAAAAACTGAAATGGCTCCCAACTGAAGCTCGCTGCAGCTTCAGAACTGCGTGTCTCACTCATGAAGCCCTTCAGACTGGGAAACCAGTTTAACTGGTCTCAAAGCTCAAGAAGCCAGGACAGTCAAGAAACCTAAGAAGCTCAAATACTCTAGTCGTCATTCCACTAAGAGCCCATAAACAAACAACCCTGGTGAGCTCCTTACAAAGCAATTCCCCCAAAATCTGGAACTCCACCCAAGCACATATCAGGAAAAAAAACCTCAATCATGAGTTTCAAAGACAGCAAAAGGACCACCTCCTCAGACAATATCTCATCTAAAGAGAAGATCAATCGCCCATCAAGACATGAACTCAACCTTTAGTTCTCCCTGTATCCCTTCCCGGCTTCCTCCCTAATGCTCAACCATTAAATTTAGATATTATTTCAGATGTGTGGTTACACTTGCTATTTGCAATGAACATGCAATGCAGTAAGGCGCTCTGATACCCTCGGGTCTTGCCAGCGCTATATAAAACTCCTAAATAAATAAACAAGTAAATAAATTATGCGTGCACATGTGTGCCAAGACACTATAGAGGTCGAGCACGATGAATTGTGTGTACATGGATCACCATATCCCCACCATTTTATTTTATTTTTACTATTCTAAGAAGGTGGACCGCAATCATGGAGAGGTAAAATAAAAAAAAGAATTTAAATTAACCCAAAAGTGTGTTATAAGAACAGTAGAGCCGGAAAACTGCACTCAGAGGGGGGTGGGGTGGGGTGTGAAAGGGATATTGAACTTGCTGGGGAGGGAGGAAGGGCAATAGTTATTGCGTGTGTGACACTTTCTGAGCAGCCAGCCTTGTCGTTTTGTAGGGGTGGACACCATGCACGCCTACAAAACGAGCAGGCCACATTTTTTTCTACATTATTAGTTACCAATATGAGTTAAATCAGCAACAAAACAAAAAAAAAAGAAAATCCCACAAAAAGTACTTTTTATAAGTGGGTGAGGGGAAACAAAGCGGTGGAAGCAACACAGGAGTCAAGGTGTGGAAGCAACATGGGGGCGCACATGGTGGTAGAAGGAGAATGGAAGGAGGTCAAAAGGATAAAAGACTGCAACATGGAGCTGATGGAGAATAAGCAGGAAGACAATACAAGTGTAGTGGAGGAGAAGAACCCAGGCGAGAGAGAAACAGGAAGTGCAGCACTGAAGAGAGAGAACTGGAAGACACATGCAGTCTCGTAGAGAGGATAAAGAAAAAAGTAACACCTGAAAAAAGCAAGCAGGGGATGGGCACAGTAAGTGAACTTTTTTGGAGCAGGAAATGTTTATTGTACTGACCATATTCAGGCCAAAGGGACTAACAAATTCATTGTGAGGAGATAAAACCACCACAACTAAATTACTGAGACATTCTTTCTGTGTTTGATTAAAAGTGCAGAGGTAGAAATGAAGAGATGAACAAGATGGCGGCATCTGCGATGCATAGTTCACGCTCAACTTGAGTAAAAAAACAAGAACCCACACAGTGTATGTTAAAAACATCAGACTGTCATTTGAGAGAGCTTGTAATACAGGTATCATCAATTGTTCAGACTCTTCCGCAGATGGTCTTGTTCCTTCCGCAGAGTTAATGTTGTATGGACCCAACAGGTTTTTAGTTGGAGTAATTTGTAACAAGGTGCCTTAACAGTTGATGTGACAAATAACTCAATTACTCCTTCTGAATCCTTCTGACTCAATGCCATAAACTGACCAGGATGAAGTCCAGTTTGTAAGCTCAAGTGTTTTTTGATTGTGGAGAACTGGAGCAGGATAATTAAATAGGCCCCTATTCAGCTCCAAGCACACAAAAGCTGCAAGAAGCTCAAATCTCTGCTGAGTCAGGTTCAACTGGATTTGCACTGGACCCTCTGGTAGGCTTCTGGGAGGGAGATGGAGTCCTAACCCCCAAGTGATGCCCAAAAGGTCCTGAACCCCTGGTTGGTGACACAGTGTGTTCTTTTCCCTTTTAGAATTTTATGGACTGCATACTTAGAAATCTCTTCTGAACATTTTGTAAAAAAGACCAAGGGTTACCACTGGGCGGCCGTCAAGCTCCAGCCACCGACCTGATGGTTGGTTGCTGGTTTGCCCTGCTGAGAGGATCCGGACTTCCAGAAACGTTCTTTAAGTCTGAACGTAGAGGACTTCACAGAGACCAACGCTGAGCAGCAAGGAGATGAAAACGTCTTCCTATGCCCTGACTTCAGACTTCCCCTGTTTGGAGTTTTACTGCCTTTGACATTGAGAGTCTCAAAGTTCCCACCAGAGTCAAGACTCCCAACGTGGTGCTGCACTTCAGCAGACCACAGACAACAAGCAGTTCGTCAGATCAGTCTGCACCACAACCAGTTAACAAGGACTTTTCTCCAGGAAAACAAGTAAGTCAGAAGATTAACTTTCTAACTGGGCGAACCAGGTCTCTGCATCTGACCTGCGCTTCATTGCTGTCGGGCATACATTTTGACTTTTACCTGATCTAGCACAACCAGAAATCCACAGTTGGTGCCCTGAGCTTTTCGTGCTAAAAACATCTAAAAATTTGAAAAAACATACGTCCGGTCCCTACAACAGATTTTTGTTGTTTTGAGGTCTATTTTTTCCATCACATTTTTCTCTATTTTTATTAAATGGAGTGGGATTTTTATTGTGTGTTTTCTCTACTTTTTAACTGTTTTGGTACTGATAAATGCTTTACACATTTCTCCTAAGTTAAGCCTAACTACTCTATGTCTCAGCTACCAATGGGTTAGCTCAGGGGGGGCGGAGCTAGCCGGCGTCTATGGCGGACGCGTAAGAGCGGAGCTCCGAGCTAGCGCCGCCAAATATCCGAAAAAGATCCTCTTCTAGCGGCGAACACCGTGCAATTCCGGCGGGGGCTGACTCCCCTACCCCTGACAGACCTCCGACAGTAATTTGGGAGAGGTGCGTGCACGGGAAGCCTCCACTGCACGACTAGCTGGAGAGAGCTGGACCATGCCGAGATCCCCGGCCTTTCCTGAACCGCACAGCCGAGTTGCGTCACCCGACGTGCGACCGCCCGGTGCGGACGTTCCGGAGCTGAACGGGTCCGGTTGTCGGCGGCCCCCACAGCTCCCCCACACGCTGCAACCATATCTGAGGGCCCCTGGAAAAGACATTGGGCACGTCGGAGCAGGCAGAGAGAACGAGAAAGAGGCGAAATCGCAAAGCGGTAACCTGTGGAGCCCACGTGGCGCCGGCGGACCCCGCACAGGCACAAGCGCCTCCGCCCTCTGCCTAATAAGACTCCCTGGTAACTCGGAGGTGAGGAGCAAGATTTGGGGAGAGAAAGGCTGCTTCGGGACGGAGGGCCCCCACCACAAGAACAACACATCGAAGAGGTCCGGGGGTGTCCTAGAGCTGGCGAAACTGGTGAAGGAAATATTGGCGGACGGCCGTCTGGGCCTATAGGCCTCACCGAGCCCGCCAGGCCACACGAACTAAGCGGCCAGGTCAACGGACCCCCTGTACAGGCCTGCGGACGGAGAGGGGTCCCACATCGAACAATTGGGAATCTATCGAACTTTAAAACTTGTGATCCACAGCCTCCCCAGCCACCTGAACGATGGGAAAGGGGGACAAGACGCAGACGAAACTCACGTTTGACCAACGGAGACAGAAGGTGCCAGATCCTCCAGCCGCCCAGTCTCCGGGAGCTACTGCTGACCCGAGTGCCTCACTGTGTGCCGAAATACAAGGGATGCTTAATACAATGGAGAAAGGCCTGCAGGAGGGCATGTCGGCCATTGGCACCAAGATTGACGCCCTGGCGTATCGGATGGACCGGATGACGGAAAGAGTGGACAAGCATGCGGAGCGGCTGGACATGGCGGAGCGCAGATTGACGGAGGCGGAGGAGGCGCAAACAGAATGGGACGCCGACCGCAAACAGTTTGGGAGGCTGCTTCAGGTGATACAGGAGAAGTCGGAGGGCTCCAGGCGTTCTAACATCCGCGTCACGGGAGTGGCGGAGTCGACCCAAACGGGTAAAATGGAACTCTTCGTCGAGAAACTCCTTAAGGCTTTATTGGGGGACGACACCTTTTCCCCCATGTTCATAGTGGAACGAGCCCACCGCACCCTGGGACCAAGGCCTCCTCCAGGCGCGAACCCTAGGCCGATTATAGCGAAACTGCTCAACTACAGGGACAGAGACGCCGCCCTCCGTGCTGCTCGAGAGAAGGGGAAACTACAGTACGAGGGAATGAACATATCCTTATACCCTGATTTCACCTCCAAAGTACAGGAGGAGAGGCGGCGATTCGTCCCCTACAAACAACAACTTAGGGACCTGGGGTTAGACTACGCCATGTTGTACCCGGCGCGGCTGCGCATCAACAGGCAAGGACATTCGCACTTTTTCACCGATCCCAAAGAACTGCAAAAATCATTGAAACAGTGGATCAAGGAGAACCGAGGAAGCCAGACGGCGCGCGCAGAGGAGCGTTCTGGCGAGGAGGACCTGGAGGAGCAGGACTGATGAGAGGGGGGGTGCGGAGACACACTCCGGAGGCTCAACTACTCCGGTCAATATGGCACTCCCCACCTGGCGGACCAGGAAGTGCCCACTCGGAGCAAACCACTGAAGCTGAAAGACTGCTGTATCCGAGATTGTGGGTGAGATCCGCACAGTTTGAAATGGTTCCAATGGGGGGCTGTGCCACCTACGCCACAGTTATACTAAGCTGGGGTGGCCTCGAGGGGGCCTGGCACATGGAAAGAACAAAGAGGTTGGGGTAGGGGGGGGGGGGGAGGGCCAAAAAATGCTGGTAGGATACTGTACTTACTACTCACTGCCGCACTAGCATATGGGGGCGCGGGCGAAGGGGCAGCTTATGGACATTGCACGGGAGTCCCGAGCGGACGGTGGACGATAAAGAGACTGCGTAGGCTACCTCTGCCCCAGTGCTTACAGTGCTTGCGGCTTATATTGAGCCTGTTTGGGGAAGTGTTGAATGGGGTTGAAGATGGGTGGGGGGGAGGGATGCAGGGAACTCGGTCAACCCAGGTTGGGGTTGGATGACTGTGGGAGGTGGGAAGAGTTGGGAGTTCTGGGTTCAGGGATGTTCGGGGGGGGGGGGGGGGGGGGTCCAAAATGTGCTCTGAAATGTTATGTTCCGCAGGGAGAGTGGGCGGCTGCTACGTACGGAGGGTGGTGGTGCTTGTAAATGCATTGACACTGACGTATTCTTTCACGGACAATGGCTGATGCACCACAAGAAGATTTACTGAGTGATACAGAGACCCTCAAGGCTATTACTTGGAATGTGAGGGGGTTAAATGACTATCGCAAACTCCGCAAGGTGCTACAATACCTACTAATACACCACATAGACCTGGCGCTACTGCAGGAGACTCACTTGCCCGACACCATCAAGATGCTCACGCATAGGGGGCTTCAGGGAAACTCCAATTACGCAGGCTTCACCACACACGCAAGGGGGGTTCTTACATGGGTCAACCCGAAATCCAAGTTATCCCTTACACTGCTGAAAACGGACCCGGAAGGGAGGTTTGTGTTGAGCAGGTGCGTAGGCAAGGGCCACAACATACTGGTCATGAACGTCTATGGCCCGAACTATGACTCCCCTGACTTCTACGTGGCAGTGGCGGGACATTGCACTGAGTGGCCTGCAGATAGAATGCTTTGGGGGGGAGACTTCAACTTCACTTTTAGCTCAGAGCTAGATAGGTCGGCGGCCCCCCCCCCGGCGCCCGGCGGCGGCAGCGCAACAAATGCAGGCAGAAATGATGCGACTGGGACTGGTAGATGTTTGGAGAGAGAGACATAGCGCTAGGGGGGGATACACACACTACTCTGCGTATCACAACATCCATACCAGGATAGATTACTGGCTGTCCACACACGCACTACTCTCCATGATCAGGGGCTGTAGGGTGCTTCCCCGTACCCTGTCGGACCACTCCCTGGTATTGCTGGTACTGAATACTCCCAAGCAGAGGATTCCCCCGTTCATGTGGCGTTTCCCGCCTTACTCCTTACTCGATGAGGCGTTTAGAGCTGACCTGGGGGAGGAAATAGATAACTTCTTCGCTACTAACTTAGGCTCAGTGGACAGCTTTGGGACAATTTGGGAGGCATTTAAAGTGTACGTTAGGGGGGTAGTCATGGCGAAACACTCCAGTGTCCTGAAAGAAATTAGAAACAGGCTGAAGTATCTTGAGGGGCAGATAGCAGACTGCGAACGCCACCAGCTACTTGACCCGACCCCGCCTGGGGATGGGACCTTGCAGGATCTACTGAAAGAATTCCATGAGGAGGCAGACAGGGAGGTCAGACATCTAGGAAAATATGCGACAGCGCGCACGTATGGAGAGGGAGACCGCCCAGGAGCACTACTAGCCAGGATAATGAAGGGCACCAGACGTAGGCAGGTAGTCACGGAAATGCAAACTCCTGGGGGGGCGACGTTAACAACGGAGGATGACATACTAGCGGAGTTTAGGAGATTCTACGGGGACCTATACACCAACAAGATCACAGGGGTAGAGGACCAAATTGACAACTACCTAAGATATATTAAGATGCCATTCCTCGAGAACTGGCAGAGGGAATTCCTGATGTCCCCCATACTCCGTGAGGAAATATCAGACGCGCTAGACGGCATGAGATCGGAAAGTGCGCCCGGGATTGATGGACTGACGGTGGCCTTTTATAAGGCATACAAAGACAAGCTGTTACCTTACCTCTCCACCCTCTTTGATGAGATATGTGAGTACGGCGTTATGCCGCCCTCTATGATAGAGGCACTCATCGTCACGATATTAAAGCCAGGCAAGCCCCATGATCTCCCAGGTTCATACCGCCCACTGTCCCTTCTAAATGTAGACGCTAAGCTTTATGCGAAGGTCCTGGCGACCAAGCTAGCACTCGTGGCGCCTGAGTTGGTAGCCCCGGAGCAAGCAGGGTTTATCCCGGCTAGGAACCTCACTTACAACATCCGCACGGTCATGGGGGCCATGCAGCACACTAGGCATGACACCAAAGCCATCGCGGTCTTCCTAGACATGGAGAAGGCCTTTGACTCCGTGGAGTGGCCTTTCATGTGCAAAGTACTGAAGAAGCTCGGGCTGGGGGAGCTATTCCTCCAACTTCTGGGCGCGCTTTACCACAAGCCCACAGCGAGAGTTAGGCTGGGGGACGCAGTCTCGGAGCCGATCGCCATCAGCAGAGGCACGAGGCAGGGGTGTCCCCTCTCCCCGCTACTCTACGCATTGGTGGCGGAGCCACTGGCATGCGCGATTCGGGAATACCACTCTTATGAAGCCATCAACTACCCCACCTACAAGATTGGTATATCCACGTATGCGGATGACACCCTGCTGTACGTCAGGGACCCGGCCAATAATCTTTCATCGGTTTTGAGGGAAGTTGTTAGGTATGGAGCACTCTCGGGACTGAAGGTCAACTGGTCAAAATCAGTAGCCTTCCCGCTGACCCCAATCACCGTACCTTTCGAGATGGACTACCCGCTCCAATGGTCCACAGAACCGGTAAGGTATTTGGGCATCATGCTCCACACGGATCCTGACATCATGTTGAGGGAAAACTACGGGGTTGCCTATAGCAAACTCGTAGACGACGTGGAGCTCTGGATTAAGCTCCCGCTGTCACTGATGGGTAGAATAGCCATGATGAAAATGGTTATTCTCCCGAGGTTTCTGTTTCTCTTCAATAATCTCCCGATGGTCCTCTCGAAAGCTTTCTTCGCGACCATGAACAAACTACTAGTGAGGCTGGCATGGGCTGGAAAGCAACCTAGAGTGCAATGGAAGGTACTACAATTGCCATACGAGCAAGGGGGACTGGCTGCACCAGACATGGAAAGATATTACAGGATAGCGCAAGCCTCCCACCTCCACACTTGGATTCATGGCAAACAGGACATCCCGCATGTGATCCTGGAACGACTGTTCGCAGACCCCACCCCGCTCCCAGCGACCGTTTGTGGCCCTAAGGACCGCAGAGTGGGCACGCTGGACTCTCTCCTGTCCACTAACCACGCCTGGCATTCCATATTGCAGAGGCAGAACAAGGTGTTGATGTACGCACCCAACATGCCGATACAATGGGCGCTTTGGCTCCCAACGTTGACGGAACCTGGTGTACACAAGGTCCTCAACGAACTGGGCGCATGCACCTTGGGGGACCTATTCGTGCAAGGGAAAGTGAAGACGTGGGAACAGCTCTCGCATGGGAGGGAGCATACCTCCTTACTTCAGCGCTTCCAGTACCATAGAGTACGAAGTGCACTGCTAGATCAGCTGGGCCCAGACATGGAAGAACCTCCTGAAGTCCCGGAACTAGTATACGTCATAGACACTGAGACTCCGAAGAAGCTGATTACTAGGCTTTATAAGATAGGACATGAGCACACGGCACTGCTCTACACGAGGGCGCGCTTAGCCTGGCAGACTGACCTAGACACCCAAATTGACGACAGCATGTGGGAGTACTGCTGTGCGGCCTCCAGGCGCATTTCCCTGAACGGGAGACACCGCTTGGTCCACTTTAAATTTTTGCAACGGGTATACCATACGCCGGAACGACTGCACAGGTACGGCCTCGTGACACGCCACGCTGTGAGAGATGTCACGCCCAAGTTGCGGACTTCCTGCATTTAGCCTGGTGGTGCCCGGGAGTTCAGAGGTTCTGGGCCGGCGTATTTGCAGAAATTAGCACTATCGTGGAGTTGGACTTGGTATTGGACCCGGCCCTCGCTCTAATGGGCTACACGAGGATGATACCCGTCTCAGTGCGAAAGCTGGTGAGCATGGGTATGCTCCTTGCAAAACGAGTAGTAGCTCTATGCTGGATGAGGGGGCCACTACCTACACTGAAGCGGTGGGCCAGCGACATGACGTACTGTAACACTCAGGTGGAATCATACAGTGAGCTCCTTCCGCCCCGAAGTCGACCCAAGAACTTCTGGGGGCTGTATCAGACCTACCTAACCTCCAGAACAGACGAGGATGTGTCAGTAGAGGGGGAGGGGAGGATCAAGAGAGTGACCCGCACGTTGAGCCTGGATGAATCGGACAGGGCTCTCCCCTACACAATAGAAGGTCATTGGGCAGTAGCAGCCACCCCATCCCTAGCTGTGTGAGAACATGGGAGTCACCCTCTGGAATGATGGAGAGTAGCATGCCACACAAGCCACAACACATCCACGAGACGCCCGCTAACAAACACGAGGAGTACTAACAGGGGACCAGTTAAAGGGTGGGGGGGTTCATGGGGCGGGGTACTGGTTGGGAGAAAATGTTAAAAATGTACAGATTCGTCCATATACACACAGTGCACATAGCAACACAGATCGTATGGGCCTACGGAGGGAGACCTGCTTTGGCCGGACTGCTGCTATGGCTTGGACTTGAACTATATGTCTTTCCGCGTGTTATACCTATGTGTCATGGATATGGCGAGGCAGCCCACTGCCGGCCCGAGAAGGGTTGTAGGCGAATGGCTCTTCGAACTCTGTAATGAGGTTTTTTCATGAAAAAAACAATAAAAAAATAAAATTAAAAAAAAACAATGGGGTTAGCTCAGGTTTAAATTATTGAGACCTAGTGGAACCTGGTACAAGATTGTGACATTATTACTTGAGACTCACCTCTCATTCTAAATATTAATCCACTTTCTTACAAAGAGACTATGCTCGAGGGGAGGAACAGATGATGGACAGGGCAAGCTATCAAATAAGAAGCAAGCAAATTAGAGTAACACTAATGCTAACCAAAGGTAAGGAGTAGACAGGCTACTAGTTCACTGTAAGATCTGCTAAGCTGACAAAAGGTCTTTTGCGACCCCATACCTTGTGCTGTCTGGTACGCTCAACATAAACAGAAGAAGTACTGAGAAGACAGAAAATACAGGTGCCCAGGGAAAGTGGTGGTAACACGATGAGTAAGTCAGTATCAACATCAGATCACAGTACCATATAAGAGGAGAGTATAAAGAAATGAGACTAAAGTCTGTGCATTTGACATGAGAGTGTAACAAATGCAATTAAAGCCCAGGGTACAATGCATAAATGCATCAAAATAACATCACAGCCTTATGTGCAGCCAGAGAAGAGGGTACTAAACATAACAGTTAGGTATATTACATGCCGAAAGGAGAGAGTAATGAAATGAGAACACAGCAAGGTGGAGGACGAGTAGAGGGTATTGAAATAAAATTACAGTCACACATAGAGCAAGAGTGGATTGTGTAACTAAATGAGAACACATTCTTGTATTCATAATATACGGACAACAAAAGAAACTGTAGTCCGGTGTACAGTAAATGGGGGAGATGGGAGGGGGAAAAGAAATGAGAGCACAGTAATGTGTTCCATGACTAGATGGTACAAAATAAGGTTGCAAACATTCAACAAAAGAGGAGAGGGTGAAGAAATGAGACAACGTCCGTTATTCACCAGAGAAGGGACAGTCGATGTGATAAAATGAGAATAGTAACATTTGCATGATGAGTAAGGAGGTAGTGAAATTGCAACAATGTTTACAATGAGTACGCGGGTACCTACATTAGATCGCCGTCACACATTATAACAGAAAGGGGTTAGATAGTGGAATTTCTCAGGAAACAAGGGGAAAACAAAAAGAGATTACAGCCAAGTGTTCAGTTAGAATTGAGGTTACAGAAATTACATTAGTCTGATTTACCACTAGAAAGGGGTAGGGAAGATAAAATACATTGATGTTTGATTGTACAAAATTACAGTTGGGTACAAAGAAAAAGTGGGGATGAACCGATATTGGTGAGCCATACATAGAGTAAGGGACCAGCAAAATAATGCTATGGTTTATAAATGGCAAAAGAGAACAAGCATTTACAATGCAACGGTTTCGCCTTCGGAAAAGTTTGAGCTATTGGCATTGTAAATGACAAACTTTTTATTTATGTGTTGGTTTTGAAAACAGATAAACAAACATGTCTGACTTTGGCACATGTCTTCTGTGCATCTTTCCAAAAACTGTGAAAGTGCCAAGTCATTCATATACAGACATCAACAAAACTCCTAGTGTGATATCAGTCTGGGACAGGTTCCTTCCCAAGGTCAAATAAGAAAAAATAGAGACATAAAGGCAAAATAGTGTAGTTTGATTTGATGTCCTCTCACCTTATATGTACATAAGGAAACATCTAGGACCCACACCTTCATGTACATAATCTATGTCAGACTTTCTCAACTTACGTCAGAAATGCCAATCTCTGTTAAGATGCAGTAGACAAGGATTGTCACTTGACCACTAGGAGAGAAACTTCATCCAGGTCTCAGAATCAGATCGTAGACCCAGATGAGCACAGCACCAGAAGAATCCATTCATCACCACTGGCCTAAAAACGCGTGACGCCCTCCAATCAGATCCGAAATAAAAATCAAAGCGTATTGTTGACCTGCAGTAGAGGGGGAGTCGACACACCCTTCGCTCTAATGCTCTGTTTGTGGGACAGAACGCGCTCCAGGCAGGATAATATTTCTTCATTTTTTAGCATTCAGAACACGCTGGAAAATTGAAAACTTTCCAGACCAGAAAAAGGCTGTGAGCATGTTTCCCTGCCCTCGGATGATTGCCGGACAGGCACCCCTGGTGGCATCATTAAGCACAGGCACATGTTTTCTTAGCTCTCAAATCCCGCTCCGGAACTGTAGGCGCTAAGATTGAGAACCGCGCGTCTGTGTTGTCTCCTGATCAGAGTTTACCGATGCATAAAAGGGAGCAGGACAGCTAATACAAAAAGCTCTGCAGTGTGCCCTCAGCCGATCTATAAAACACAACTACCTGTTGCTGGAAAGCCAGCAGGGGGGCTGCACGCACGTGTTGACAGCATGATAATAGGTCGATGAATAACAGATATTAACACGGCGCTAATTTCACTTATCTGTAGCTATCTGTGCAATTCACAAAGAGGTTCTAAAGAAGTTCTCATGATCTGGGTCTTAAAATGGCACAAGCAGAGTTTGAACAAGTGTGATGAAGACACGGTATTGCTGTTTTGTTTACACCGATACTAACAGAAACCCACCTCCTGTAGCTCGAAGGAGCGCCCCTTTAGAATAGATTGTGTATGCTGTTAACGCAATTTTCTTAAAGGAGATATAGGATGTTTCGATTCAAACGTGCTTTGCATACAAATCACACAGAGGGTCAGCGGTAGCCGGGAGTCTGTCTTCCAGTGGCCCTACACAGTCGGTCAGCGGTACCCAGGACGACAACGAAACAAAAGTTGCAGGCTCAGCACTGGACCAGACCAGCCCTACCCCGTCTCCCATTCACACCCCCGCCCCCCGCACGCGGATTGCAAAGCATTAATAACTTGTTTTCGCAAATGCGAGACCTATTGCATTTGCATACACACAGAGAGCCACACTCACACACAGCCACACACACAGCCACATACACACAGAGCCACAGACACACACAGAGCCACACATAGGTAAATTGTGCTAATCTTTGTCAATCTATTATCTACAGCTACAACATTATTTTACAAATAAAACCTGTTGATTGAATAATTGGTAACTTAACCTAATCTTAAACATAGCAACATCTACAGCTAGATTGTTCTATTCATAAAAATGATTGTCACAATTATAGATTAGCATATAAAAATATTTGAAAACGTAGCATGCATACACCGGACATTTCTATATTTCATTCACATATAATGCACATATAAAGCAAGTGTTGTTGAAGTAACGCCTGCAGGATTATTTTGTTCTTTCAAAACCACATCATGCAAGTTTGGCGGGCTGTTACAGCGAGAAAAT
Organism: Lissotriton vulgaris; assembly: GCF_964263255.1. NCBI lineage: Eukaryota > Metazoa > Chordata > Amphibia > Caudata > Salamandridae > Lissotriton > Lissotriton vulgaris. The sequence continues at coordinate 464,772 of NW_028243100.1, forward strand.
ATTCCAGCCTTGACTAACATTTCCCACCGCAGCATTCTCGCCTTTGTTAAAAACAACTGTTGTAGAGTGCCGGTGTAAACTGTGTAACTCTTTGCAGAGGTATCAACAGTCAGATACTTCTGTTTTAAATCCCCAGCTCGCAGTTTTACAGTGCTGCATAAGAGGGTTGTTTTATTTTGGAAACCACCCTCGACTTTGACTCAGAGCAGCAGAGAATAAAGGAGGGAGAGAGAGAATGAAGGAGGGAGGGAGAGAGAGAATGAAGGAGGGAGAGAAAGAGAGGAAAACAGTGACAAATACAGAAAGCAAGGGGTGAAGAAAAACCTGCAAGAGTGACGAAATAGGCAGTGCAGAGTGAGGTGGAAATTAAGGATACACAGTCTTGCTAGGCCATTGAGCAGCTCCCTAGACAGGTTCCAGAACAACATTTTAGGCCACCGCAATTTTTTAAAAAAACACAAACTAAGCACTTCAAACAGCCTTGAAAGTTCTGCTATGGGGCCTTTGTTTGATTCCCTGCTGCCTCTCCTCCATGCTGTCAGTTAGACCCAGGGCTTCCCCTCGCCTTCTACATAAACAGGAATTTAAACTCACGGGTCACGGAGCGAGAGCACATTTGCTTAAGAATAAGAGAATGTACCGTGCGCCATAGCGGAGTACACGTTAGGCCGGTCTCCGAGGAGCACGAGCTGGCTTAACGTGGCAAATGGACGTCAGATGTTTTAATGGTGTGTTTTTACAGCTCAGCGCTATTCAACTAGCGGAATATTGCCTTCAAATAACAATGCGGGCCTAATTAGTCCCGGGTGCTGTCATTTCATAATTTTGCAGGTCCTGTGCGCAGCAAAAAGTAATAAATGTAAGCAGATCATTTTTCGTTGGACTGTAAAAGCGGAAAAGAAGTCCAATGCCAAGCCAATGCAAAGCAGGACATACCGAGCCTCAGTGTTAAACGAGAATGATTGCACACAGTCACATCGTTGTCTGGTGCTAGGTTAAAATTCATGAGCGTACATGCATAAACATAATGCATTCTAGGAGTTGTAGTATCAGTACATTTCAGCAGAGCTATAAATGTAGACCAGAATGATTTGTTGAAAAAACCCTGGATGTGGGAAGACAACGTCAACCTGGCCACCATTCAGTCATTTGGTAACTTCCAACTCAAGAATTCAGTTGTCAGAGCCCAGCTCTCGCTTTTCTAGTTTTACTGGATAATGGCATGCAGTTATTGTTACCGATTTGTGACATTTGCAGAGCACACAATCTGCAATTAGCATCACAGCACAGGGCTTTTCGGCAGGTCGGGGTGTGACTTTCCTCGTGCTGGAGGGACTTTAATGACAGACCACGGTGTGTGCACAGAATGATGATGTATGTCTGTTTGGGAAATGTGCAGAATTAAAGAACAGAGGCCCTCATGTATCATGCCATTTAATGGTCGGTAAGGCTCCGATTCATAAATTCAGAGCCTTTCCAACCGCAAAATGGCATGGCGCTTCAGAATAATCTACTGGCGATACTGGAAAGGGGCTGCGGGCAGTCTTTGCTGTGGGGGGCGCGGCGGCACTCACCAGAGTCTGTTTTGGCCGGGGTCGCTCCAAGTACATGAGGCCTCAGGTATCGGGAGAGAAGACGGGAGTTGATCCCATGGACGGGGAGCCGAGTCGCAGGGCCAGATACTGGCAGGAAGTCGGTCGCTGAGCGCCCCACTACAAAATGGGCACGACCTGTCCCAATCGCCGCCAGAGAGGGACCAGCAGCCGGGACACCTTCAGGGCAGAGAGCAGCGCCGCCTGCCCCCCGCCTGACCTGCCTCTGCCACCATGGACCTGTGCTATGCCGTGCCACACTTAACAGCTCCGGCGCCGGGTACACAGAGCCCGCCTTCACTGCAGTTGCCGCAGCCACCAGAGTTCTCCGCTACCTCGTTCCCTCTCACGGCCGCATGAGGCCTGGAACCAGCACCTCACGCAGGCTCGATGGTGTCAGGGGCAAAGCTCAGTACTCCGCAATCCGATCCCTGATGGCAGGCAAGCTTTCTCAAAGGTAAGAGGGCACACCGACCCAGCGATGGCGGCCCGTCTCAAAGCTCCCCGGGCACCGCCATTTCCAGTCCGGTGCCCCCCCCCACCCCGGCAACAGACATGGGTGTGGGAGTGGCGGGTGAGACTCAACGGCGGCGCAGCTCACGGGGACAGGCCCACTGCAGCGGCCAATCAGAGCGCGCCTCTGTCGACGAGCCACCAATGCGGTCGCAGCCCCTTCGTGCCTCGGCCAAGGTGCCGAGCAGCTGACGGGCGGCAGCACCTACAAGGACACGGGGGGGGCGGGAGAGGAACGGACGGCGGGAGAGGACACAGGGGGCGTGAGGCACAAAAATTGGCACAAGTGCGGCGTGGGCAGCCGCGGATTAAAAAAAAATTTAAAAAAAATGGCGGCAGCACCTACAAGGACACGGGGGGGGGCGGGAGAGGAACGGACGGCGGGAGGGGGCGGGAGAAGACACAGGGGGCGGGAGGGGGGCGGGAAAGGACACGAGAGGAACGGACGGCGGGAGGGAGGCGGGAAACGTGGGGACGGCGGGAGGAGGGACACAAGGCAGGACAGCAGCAAGCACGGCCCGGCCGGACCAGACACGGGGGCGTTCCCGGCGTCGCGTGACGTCGGCAAAAGCCAAAGAATCTCGGGAACGCCCCCGTGTCTGGTCCGGCATTGATGGACAGGCCCCTCGTCCAATGGCTAGGCTCCATTTATGGAGCTAGCCAATGGGACGGGGGGCGTGTTCCATAGTGCCTTACTGTACTCAATAGATTTCTCTGGAGGAGGAGCCTAACGGCTCCGCCCCCCAGCGAAACCTAAAAATGTAACAAAATGAGACTACAATCTAGTTTATAATATCTAAGAATGTTACAAGATGAGAAGAGTAAGGGTCGTCAAAAAAGACTAATTGAATATACAGCACCAAAGGAGAGGGCAACATAAAAAGATTACTGTTGTGTGCACAATGAGGAAGGATCTCATTGACAGTGTGTAAGAGAAAAATAAATACATTAACAGTCAGATAGACAACAAGACAGAAAAGGGGTAACAAAAACTAAGGCTTGTCCAAAGCAATAGATCTGGAATTCATGTGGACAAGCACACACTAATGTAAAATTGTTTTGGTGGTAATGGAGATGGTAGTGGCAGTGGTATATCACAGACAAATGATGCATCTGTGCTCAGGGATCACCTTGTGTGCATGCGTTATGACGCTACGGCAGCTCCAACGTGATGAGACAGACGTGCATGCATGCAGCACCGCTCATATGCACACACATGTAATGATGCTTTGGCCTCTTTGATTCTTAATCTACTGTTCTATATGGATGGTGCCTATCTTGGAACAGTTCAATTTTTTTAAAAAAATGCACAGAAAGGCAGCATGCAGGGAAAGTAGCGATCCTCTGGCAAATTGCAACTGCTGGGCCCTCCTAAAAAGACAGACAGACACACATACAGAAACTTATTGAATACTTTCCACTGTTTTAAAAACTCGTATTATACAGAAAAGAGGTCTAACTGAATTAGTTCCCATAATTCCCAGCGCTGAATTGATTTGCAGGATGTCCAGATTCCTTAAATAAATCAAAATAGACAGCATTTGATCCATCTTTTAGCGGTAGTAAAAAATAAATGCTTTCACAGTGGCAGCTGCTCCTTTACCATAACTTAGCCCACCTGACGAACTGATCCTTGCCGGTCCACCCTTGGTGCAAGCATACAGTTATCCATCAGTCCTCCCCAGTGTGCAAAACAGAACACTGTAAACCCTGAACTCTGCGATAAAAAGTAACACTGGACAACAACTTTTTATTTATATAGTGTAATGTACTACGAAAGAAATACACATTTTAGATTGCACGTTTTAAAATTATTTACAATGTGATTTCCAATTAAAATGTGAGTTACAATAATACAAATGAGTGAATAAAAACATTTGCGATATTAGAAAATTATCACCAACAAAAATACACATTTCTCGAAAGACTGACAGACACTTGCAGTTTCAGGCAAACAATGAGTACTAAAAGCATAGAATCCTAAAATCAAATAATAATTTTAAAATTACATAATGAGTAACAAGTGCAATATGGCCTTATACTGCAGTCTAGGGGTTCAAGTGAAATTTATAAACCACTAAGCCCTTGGCCCTGTGGCTTGTAAAAGTCACTAGAACCTCTCAAAGTTAACTAACTAACACACACACACACACTCCCCCTTCCCCCCCCCCCCACACCCCCCCCCCCCCCGAGTGGTGGTCAACACTGGGTAGTTATAGTTAGGTCTACTTTTCCGTAGAAAGAGCAATTTGCGTTAATTGAGGAATCCTCATGAAACTTTCCCAAAAGAAAGAGTTCAAGCACTTAGCTCTTTCCAGGAAAGTTTCGGGGCGATCTGTCAAGCAAGGGCAGAGAAAAAAGGAGCAGGGGGTCCCAAAACACAAGATCCTCCTTCATTTTCCATACTCTTTTAGGCAGCACTACTGCAAAAACAAATGAACAGATTTACACAAAATTTGGCAAGAAGCTAGATCTTGGTTCAGAAAGTGTGAATTGGTGTATATCTGTACAGTAGTTTTTAAAAAATTAGGATACAATAATATTTGTATATCTGGACGGTTGGGTTTGAGGGCGTCTCACGACAGTCCCTCGAACCAAATAAAAAAAATAGAGCCTTCTGATTGCTCCAGGGGGCTTTTTTTTATCCTTGGACCATCTTGCTCCTACAGGAGCAAGGCTACAATTGGCTGCCAGCATCAAGAGGAAAAATGCTGCTGGCATCCATTGCAGGACTCGGGGACTTAGTGCACCGCCCTGCAATTTGTCATAAAAAAACATACCTAGGCCCCCTGCTTGGGGTTATGTGGGGTTGGGGTTTAGAGTCCTACAGGGTCCATGGGCCAAAATCCAAAAACAAATTGCAGCTCTCCTTCCTATTTTAATATTTGGGGACAGGGGCACGACTGGGGCCCCAGCCCCTGTGCCGATTTTGGCCCAGGGACCCAATTCCCCAGGGCCATTTTTTTTTTTATGCGAGGGGGAAAACACTCCCACCTGAGTCTTTATAGAACCTGGAGACCGCATCCCGGGGGTCAACTACTCCAAAAAAAGGCAAGAGAGACGAGTTGCCCCCTCCCTGAGCCTGTTATGGCAGCGGGGAACCAATCTCCTAGGACCAGGTCACAGACATGTTGCAAAGCATTGCAGAGCAACATGGCTTAAAAAGGAAAAAAAGTGCTATGACACGGACAACGCACGCCGTGTCATGGCACTTTTCATTTTAACTTTAAGTGATGCTGTGCAACATGTCTAAAAATACATTGACAACACCAATAGATTTTGCATAGGTCAAACCTAGTGGCTTTGCTATTGCTAGTTACATTTCCCACCAGGTTGGAGTAAACATGCCTTCCATGACTGCAGAATGCAGGCAGAGAAAGGATGTTGGCTGTCATTCGGCAGGAGCTTTAAAAATGCTTCCCCTGGTGGGCGCAAACTTCTGTTTCTTTGCACGCGATCCTGCGGGCAGGGAAACACAGATTGATTCCGCCCAGCTGGAGTAGGTAGAAATAGCTGCTTTCGCTGGACAGGAGCAGTAGTGACTCCTGCAGGATGCAGAAGCCGGATGTGGAGGTTCTGGGGCTCCCCATGTTGCTGCTTGGTGGGTGCCCATGGTGGGCACAGAGGAACCCTACTACAATTAAGACAGACATCCAAGGATGGGGTCCCTGAAGCCACAGTAGGCCCCAGTGAGGGAGCCATGCCCATACCATATATTTTAGTTCACAAAACACACCTGTGTGAAAATGGGGTTCTGTTGCAATACCTCCTCACACAAACACACACATTTACCCTGACATTTGATGCAACTTTGACTGTACAGTACTGGGTCCCTGCTGTCTAGGTTCCCAATAACAGTGTTCTTTCCCTAAAAACGTGCCCACAATTGGTACTTCTGCCTCCCTGTAAGTCCCTAGCAAGTGGTACCCTGGGTACCTAGGGCCTGGAGGCTGAATAAGGTCCCTTGGGACCCCCTCTTTAGGACCATGCCACTGCCCCTTGCATGCCCCTGTGAGGTGAAAAAATGACTACGACGACATGCCACATGGTCTGTGTGCCATGCCTGCTGGCAGTGCTTAAGATATAGGTAAGTCTATCCTCTGGCATGCATTACCAGCCCTAAGACAGGGTACTCTATATCCCCAGTGTGAGCAGATCTGTATGAGCAGATATGCCCCTACAGTGTATGGGTCTAATCCTTAATATTGTAGGTGCCAGGGAAGCCATAGAGAGTAGATTGGCTGGGAACTTGACAACTCGAGCAGCAGATGGCAGCCCGTGGTTTACACCTCCATTTTGGCAGAGAAAGCCAGGGGGAAAACCTAGAAGAATAGGAGGTGTGCCTACCTCTGCCAACCCCACCCTTAAGGTGAGGGAGGCGAGGTGAAGGACATCTTTGAGTCCCCGCCATTGTGAAGATGGGGAGCCCCCTCTAATCAGGGCTACAGCTATGCCCCCTCCCATAGAAGGGTGACATAATAGAGGGCGTAGCCCCCCCAGGTACGCTGCCCATTGGTCCTACCTGCTACTCCCCTAAAAAGCCTCTAAATTTAGTATTTAAGTGGCTCCCCGAGACCTAACAACGAGATCTGCAACAACCTAAGAAAAAAAAAAGACATCTCTGCAGAGATGCCTGAAGACCACAGCCTCTGCCCCAGCTCTATCCACCAGGCTCCAGCTTCTGGGAACCTGCGACCTGTCTTGCAGCCAGCGACCTCTGAAAACCCTGGGAGGACTGCTGCCTACAAAAAAAGACTCCAATATCCCATGGACAGCGGACCTGTCTATAATAAACCAACGCCAAGGACTCCGAATCCATGCGGATCCACATCTCCTGCCCACTCTGCAACAGACCCCCACGGCCCGAGTCTGAGCGGCTCACCTGTGCAGTTTTTTAAAACATCTAATGAATTTTATGGTGTAACGGTTTTTATTATTTTGTTTTAATTATTCCAGCACATTTTATGTATTTGCAATATTGTAAGATTTTAAATAATCAAACAATTAAGAATTACTTGGCTTTCATAGTGGACGCCACTAAGGCCTTTGATACGTTGGAATGGTCTTTCCTTTTTTATTGTCTGTTCCGGCTGTACTTCAGCCCGAGCTTCGTTCAAAAGATCCAACTCCTCTACACACTCCTGACAGCGCCCATCAGGATTAATGGACAGGTCCCCGACCCCATTGCTATCACTAGGGGCACCAGGCAGGTCTGCTCCCTGTCCCCATGCTATTTGCCATTGCTATGGAGCCTCTTGCAGCACATCTTCGCCAGCATCATACTCAATGGGGTATCACATTTTCAACCGGTGCCCTTGTATCTCTATGTATGCAGGCGATGTCACAATATATATTCGTAAGCTGCAGGAGAACCTTTGCCCACGTCAAGGGAGGTGATTCGTTTTGGCTGCTACTCCAGGGTGCAGGTAAACTGGGGTAAATTCGTTCTCTTTCCCCTTACTGATACGACTAAGCCATTCCCCACAGACTACCCATTCATTTGGGCAACTGGCCCCACCAGGTACCTTGGCATCTGGCTAAGCAGAGACATGGAGGAGCTGTGGAAATAAAATTTCGATAAAGCAATAGATTGGCTCGAAACCAAAATACACTCTTGGCAAAAGCATCCCCTCTCACTAGCCAGTTGTGTCGTAATAGCTAAAATGATTGTGTTCCCGAAATTTTTATATTTATTTTTAAATATTCCCATACCACTTACATCACAATTTTTACAAAGACTGGGCTCAAATGTAATTACGCTGATCTGGGCCAGACGCCAGCCCCTGTGGCAGTCTGGGATCCCCTGATCTCAGGCTCTGCGCTCAAGCCAGTTTCCTTAATTTTTTTATCCACCCAACGCCTTTTCAGCCATACGTGGTAGTCGAAACAGACCTTGCTTCACCTTGGCTGCTGCAGACAGCCTTGTTCCTACCACACAGGGTCCCCAGGAGCAAAATTGACACTGTGGAATGTGTGCACTGGACCTAGGATGGGCTCTGCAGGTACACTTGTGCTGAGGTTCTATTTGCAACTTCAATGCACCTCACTAATAACCCCTCCTTCCCTCCGCTGCAAACTGCAGGCATGGCTCGCAGCGCCGCAAATTTGGGTATTCACACCAACGCTGACCTCTATCCCAATAACAGCTTCTCACTCTTCCTAAGAGCGCAGCATCACTCGACAAATTGCTCTATTATCAGATAAGGGCCACATGTAAAGAAATTAATCCTGCATTTCCACTCGCTCCCCAGCCTAATGCCGCTCCTGAATGCATCCATGCTTCCGCTTCCCCAAGTAAACTGGTTACAAGTCTCTATGCCCTTACATTGGTGGCCTCCCCAATAGACTCTGAGCATGCCCGCAACTCATGGGGTTCTGTCCTAGCTGATGGTCTCTCTCTTGCGCAGTGGCAATGTTGCTGCAAACAAACTAAACGCCTCTCCCCCAATTATCGGCTACGACGTATGCATTTTAAATATTTGCACCGATTCTACCTCACTCCAACCACACCGCACAGGATGGGGTTAATGGACAGCAACAGATGTGCACGCTGCTCGACTCCTGATGCAAGCTTTGTGCACCGAGCTTGGTCTTGCCCCAGGGTTTCTGAATTTTGGCTGGAGGTGTGCAAAACAATCAGTGCTATTACTATGGAGCGCATAGTCTCTGATCCTCTCCTGTGCCATCTGGGTTATGTTGAAGATACTTCTGATGTGAACCGCAAACTAACCGCAATGCTATTGGTGCTGGCCAAGCATCGAGGGGCAATTCATTGGGGCTGCAGGCCGGCACCGCAGGCCAAGCACTGGATAGCTAACGCAGCCCATTAGGCGAATTCTGGGAATTCATGCCCGAAGCTAACAGACCATACAATATATGGGGTCCTTTCGTATTCTATTTACACCGGATAGCTAACCCGGGAGAACCCTCTGGTGGACCTTCCGTACCCGATTCCCAGACTGTAATAGATGGCCCCGACAAGACTGATTCCTAACACCCGACTGATCACCTATACATCACACTTGCGAACCGGCCACATTTTCCCTCTTCGGTGGTATGCTGTAGTGCACATTGGTCAACGCACCTCTAAAATGTTCAAAGTATATATATATATATATATTTATTTATTTGGCATACAAATGTCTCCAGCAGTCATGCAGGTTTCATAGATGAGACGAACCCAGGTACTGGTGCTGATTTTTTTTTATATAGCTCTCCACCACACCACCATTACGCGTTTCGGGCCACACAAGCCCTCGATCACTTGACAGACTATATATATATATATATATATATATATATACACATACACACACACACACACACACACACACACACACATTTGTAATGGATATCATGTTATTCTATGGAACTGGATACTGTACCATGCCTTAATGTTCAATAAAGGTTTTTGAGGAAAAAAATATTGCTCCCAATGAAAGAATGCCGAGAGTAGGTTGTGGTCGCTCCTTGCAACCCAAACTGTCTCAAAATTAATAAGGAAAAGAGGCAAGCTGAGGCAAAGATATAATCAATATTCGAATTAGAGCCCCTACCCTTAAACGTAAGGTCGGAACTACCTCCACTAGACAGCAGGTTGAATAAACTATATTCTGTGGTCAGATTGTTGATGACTCTCCCCTCCCCACCCCCTGACAAAAATGTTTTGAGATTAAATGTTTATTAGATTAAATGTGTCAGCATTTAGGCCAGAAGTACAGGCATAATTACAGGTATTCTTTATATCAGGGAATTTGGTTCAGCTCAGTAGGAATCAATAGAATGATAAACAAAAACAAAGAAAAAATAAAAGTACAGCAAGTAGCTCCTTGGATGTAAGCTTTGGAAGTCTGCTAGTTATCTAATCAAAAGGATGCTAAAGAAGCTATGTGTTTCAAGTGAAGTACAAACACAACAAGGATTAGCAAAGCCAATGGGAGCTGGGCTTCACATGCTGACATGCAGTGTTAGCACATCAGAGCAAGACAAACGGGATGGAACCAGCAGAGGGGAAAAAAGGGCTATTGTTTCAAAGTGGCCCCTCATGCAAGACCTATGCAAACATTCGAGGAGACCGAAGGACAGACCCAGCCAACAGTGTTAAGAGAGAGAGGAAACTCCACTAGGCTGAGCCAAGACGCGATTGACAAAGTAATAATATTTCATTATGCCCTAAGAACATACTGAAATAAGATTATGGCATAGTGTACAGTGATATAAAATGTGTTAAGAAATTAAATCACAGTTTGATAAGAGTACGACGAGCAATGGGGTACAGAAATAAGTTTACAGTTGAAATTATTTTACTGTACGCTTCATAACAGTGGACAGAAATCGAGCTATCAGAATTTAAACTCGACATTGATCAAGGATTGGCGGTCATTAAGTGTTCGAAAAGGTCAACAATGATGTGAGACGTACGGACTATCCAAGCAGTGCCAGGAACCGTACCTCGCTGGTTGAGAATCAATCAAAACATGTGTATTTGTGCCAACCGTGTGAGCAGAGGAAAACGGTAGATAAGATAAGACTGGGCGAGTAATTGCACCACAGGCCTGTCAGTGCCTCCAAAGAGGAAATGAAGAGAGCGACAACAGCGAGTTTATGGTACCGGTACACTGCGTGTACCGAATAGTGTTTTCACTGCTCCCGACACAGATAAAGTTATGAAATAATGTATACCGGTCCGAAAAGACGCAGGTACTTCCCACTTCATAAAAATAACCTTTATTAATCATCAGTGTCCAACGACAGCTAGCAGTTTTAACAAAAATACAGCATAGTTCAAAGCGGTTTGTTTTTGAGAGACTTACATTGCACTTTACCTTTTCAGGTAAAGTGCAATGTAAGTCTCTCAAAAACAAATCGCACAGCAACCAACTCTACAGGCAACATCACAATAAGTTACAAGTCTGGTATTGCTTGTAAATGTAAAGCAACTGTCGATTCACCCGTCTGTTCTCCCAAAAAAATGTGGAGTATATTTTACATTGGGCCGAGATATAAATACGAATGGTTAAATACAATGACATTTTACCTTTCAGATCAGCAGACTACGAGTAACGCTAGTCAGCAGTACTAATTCTTTTACATCAATATTTTAAGTAATTATGTCAAGCACAATTTACAAGTTGTCTAAAGTTACCAAGAAACTTTTTCTGAGACAATAGCTGGCTTGAATTTAAAATCCAAAAAACAACAAGTAACAGTCACTTTTAGACATTGTGTGTGCCATCCATCTATGTGGTATGGTAGCCATTAATAGCTGCTTTTAAGACGAGCATTGGCAAAGCCAATCTGTCTTGCTTTTTGGCTATGCTAACATAGACCGATTGACTTTGCCGACCTTTTTGCAGAAGCTGTCCACGATTTTGCAGAAGCTGAAGAGCAATGGCAACAATAAATACATAAAATATTACGTTCACACATGCATCTACCACGCAGCAGACATTTCGCTTATTCTTTTTACTATTTCAAGATGGAAGGCGCCAATCTTGGAGCAGCAAATTAAAAACTATGCACTAAATAGCTTGAAACAAGAAACGCAAGGTCCAAGAAAAAAAAAAAAGGAGAGAGCGAGAGAGAGAGAGAGAGAGAGACAGAGACAGAGACAGAGAGACAGAGAGACAGAGAGACAGAGAGACAGAGAGAGAGAGAGAGAGACCTGTTTGCCAAATAAACCCGTGAACCATGTGACCTCCATGCACAGGATTGGTTGAAGGTGTTTTAAAATATGATGGGTCACTTTACACTCTTTTCCAGTGAGCAAGGCGACTGTGTTCGCCGAAATGCGTCTGGGTTTCAGCAAATTTGAAAATAAATACCTGCTTCGTGAAGAAGAAAACAAGCGTCCGTTTCTCTGTGGTTTGCAGCATGCAAATTTGGAGGTTTTGACTAGATTTATATATAAATATATATATCAAACCGCAAGAGACACCTCCAAAGGAGACGCCTCCAAAGAAGACGCCGCCCAAGGTGAGTTAATCTCCTTTATTTGATGACTGAACAGTGTCCGCTCTTCTGCCACAGTTAAAATCAAAAATTGCCAGACGCGTTTCAGGCACGCACACCGCCCTTGTTCAAAGGCATAGTGGAAGCAGCAGCCATAGCAGCCATAAAGTAGAACACCTGCAAGTCATTTTTAAACTCATTCTGATGATAAGTTCTGCCTCCATGGGCGTGTGAGTAAAGGCACTATGGTATTTGTAGTCCACGTTGCTAAATCAAACCTCAGTGGGTGTCGTTGCTCCCAAAATATATGCAAATCTTTCCCCAGTGGGTTACATGTGGAAGGTGAGACTGGGAACCGGAAACATCCAATGTCACATCAAAACGGGCTCACCTTTCCACACAATACGCCTTGTGCTGACGGCGTTGTGGACTCGCTCTCTCAGCCGTAGGGCGTCTTCGCGGCAGAGGCAGCCGCTAAAATCGAACCGCAAGAAACACCTCCAAAGAAGACGCCACCCAAGGTGAGTTAATCTCCTTTATTTGAAGACTGAACAGTGTCTGCTCTTCTGCCACAGTTAAAACCAAAATTGCCAGACGCGTTTCGGGCACTCACACCGCCTTTATTCACAGGCATTGCAAAGAGGAAGCAGCGAGCATAACGTAGAACACCTACAAATCATTTTTAAACTCATGCTGATGATAAGTTCCGCCTCCATTGGCGTGTGCATAAAGGCACTATGGTATTTATTTATTTATTTATAAAGTTTTATATAGCGCGAACTTCATCCCGAAGGATATCAGAGCACTTTACAATTTGAGGTAAAAGGTAACAAATCAGAACATCAGTCCAACATTGGGAATCCAAAGGGCACTGCGTCAACCCGAACAAACATACATGAAAAGTACATAAGTCATTGAGGAGTTCCATGACCAAGTAGTTAAGCAACAATGTAATTTCTTTATCAAATGTGACCAGAGACTCCAAAACACGACTCTAGAGAGGGAATCGTTCCTTCAAAGTCCTATTTTAGGTTGTAGTCCACGTTGCTAAATCAAACCTCAGTGGGTGTCATTGCTCCCTCAAAATATATGCAAATCTTTCCCCAGTGGGTTACATGTGGCAGGTGAGACTGGGAGCCTGGAACATCCAATGTCACATCAAAACGGGCTCAGCTTTCCAAACAATACGCCTTGTGGTGACGGCGTTGTGGACCCGCTCTCTCTGCGTTAGGGCGTTTTCGCGGCTGAGGCAGCCGCTAAAATCAAACCGCAAGAGACACCTCCAAAGAAGACGCCGCCCAAGGTGAGTTCATCTCCTTTATTTGAAGACTGTACAGTGTCCGCTCTTCTGCCACAGTTAAAATCAAAATTGCCAGACGCGTTTCGGGCACTCACTCTGCCCTTGTTCACAGGCATTGCACAGAGGAAGCAGCGGCCATAACGTAGAACACCTACAAGTCATTTTTAAACTCATGCTGATGATAAGTTCCGCCTCCATGGGCATGTGCATAAAGGCACTATGGTATTTGTAGTCTACGTTGCTAAATCAAACCTTAGTGGGTTTCATTGCTCCCTCAAAATATATGCAAATCTTTCCCTGGTGGGTTACATGTGGCAGGCGAGACTGGGAACCTGAAACATCCAATGTCACATCAAAAAGGGCTCACCTTTCCACACAATATGCCTTGTGTTGACGGCGTTGTGGACCCGCTCTCGCTGCGGTAGGGTGGCTTTGCCAATGCCAACAAGCATTGGCAACGCCAATCTGTCTTGTTTTTTAGCTATGCTAACAGACCGCTTGACTTTGCCGACTTTTTTGCAGAAGCTGTCCACGATTTTGCAGAAGCTGAAGAGCAATGGCAACAATAAATACATAAAATATTACGTTCACACATGCATCTACCACGCAGCAGACATTTTGCTTATTCTTTTTACTTTTTCAAGATGGAAGACATCAATCTTGGAGCAGCAAATTAAAAGCTATGCACTAAACAGCTTGAAACAAGAAACGCAAGGTTCAGTAGCAAACGGCAGCTGCTGTTACCGCCAGAAATTTACATATGATATATATACGGCGGGCAATATGACCTTACATGCCGCCAGTATGCACCCGAAACACACCATCGTGGGGATTCCCTATGGAGAAATTCTTAGATTAAAAAGAATTTGTAGTCTGCCCTCTGACTTTGAAAAATGTTTAGAGGAATTGTTGGGGCGATTAAAAGCCAGGAGCTACTCTGAGAAAATCCTGAAGGAAGCGGTCGAAAAATCCAAATCTAGACCCAGAAAGAGTTTGTTCCCTTCCCGACAACCTGAGCCAGAAACTATTACTGCACATGATACTCTACATGATGTTCCTAGAATGATCACAGCCTTCAGCAGTGAGGACAGGAAATTGAAAGCAATCTTTAAAAAGAATTGGCCAATAGTGTTGAGTGACCACATATTAAACACTAGGTTACCAGCCAATCCCACTATTACCTTTAGACGGGCCAAAAGTATGGGATCCGTGTTGGATAAGCCGGCTCCGGAATTAAAAGCAAAAACCCCTTGGTTAAAACCTTCGAGGGGTTTTTTCAAATGTTCTAGCTGCCGCGCATGTAGATTCGGAGTAAATACATCACAATATTTGACTCCATTTTCTACTGAACCCAGAAAGATCTTGGGCAATTTTAATTGCAAAACAGATTTTGCTGTGTATGTCCTGACATGTACCTGCGGCTTACAATATGTGGGGAGTACCAAGCTGCAGGTACATGTCAGGATTTTGCAGCATCTGCGCACAATCTTACACAGTGACCCTGCCTACCCGGTGGCACGCCACTTCAAAAGAGTGCACAATAAAGATCTCTCGTGCTTGAAGTATTTTGTAATAGGGTCTGTGCCCCTATGACTAGAGGAGGTGACAGGGAGTCACGGTTAAGACAGCTAGAAACTAGGATGATATTGGAGCTTGATACACGCTGGCCCAATGGTTTGAATAATATAGATGAGTTACATCACTTCTTATAACCATATCAATTTCCTGTCGCTGTACATTTTCTGTTGACAGACACAGACCCATCCCCACTATCTTTCTCCCTCTTAGTTAGGTTCCCTATTTTGAGGTTGAGTTTGGGTCTGCTCATTTTGGTCACCTAAATTGTGTATATATGGCTGTATAACCTTTTCTACTGGTCTGTAAATTTGGAATGATTAGAATCCTTGATGAATTGTTTAAATTTTTGTATGTATGTATTTATGTGTATATATTGATCCATTGTGTATACATTTATACATATGTATATATATGAAGAGCTTTGCACTTTTGTACTTTTGTAATTTTCTACTTTTCCCTTTTTCAGAAACGTTAATACGGTTTTGATACTGTTTTGCTACTGTTTTTCTATTTTCCTATTTTTCTACTCTTGTACATATATGATTAGTTAATGGGACAATGGAGGTGAACTTTGTAAATAAGCATATGTAAATTAATGTGGGTTGTAAATATGAGATTTTGAATTGTGTATATACATAGGCCTATGAAATTGAAAGGTTATTATACATCGACATGTGATTATCATAAACCAAGGTTTGGTTTTTTGTTCTAGGTTCCTTCCTTTTTAACTATTTATACTATTTATTATTATTAAAGTACGTGAAATATACACATGAAATGATAGGGTAATCAATAACCCACCATCTATCCATCTGTGAATATATATTTGCTTATCGTACTAGATATAATGACTGGTATTGCACTTTAGCTGGTTTAGCTTTCTTTTCTCATGCACTTTTTACAAATGTTGCACTTTACTCACTTAGCACTTTATCATACGACCGCTGGTACATAGACGGATATACCCATAAGCCTGAGTTGTAGATATTAGAATTTCCCTGTTACTGTTTATTGTGAAGTAGATGTTTATCTGCTCTTTAAGGAAGGGATTTTATTTCTATTATACATAGGCTTTATGAGATACATGAGTGTCATAGGTGGATTTAACCGGTGAGAATTTATGATTCATGTATATCAATATCTGGATTTAACCAGTGATGTTTTTCCGTCCTTTTTGGTAATGTTCCATTGGATACACTGTCACTTTACTGTGGAAGTATGTTGTTTATTTCTATGAAGTCACATGACTCACTATGTCACTGTGAGGGGTTGGTCACTATGTGTAATTAGCATATAAAAAAGCATTGAGTTCGATGTACTAGTTGCAGCGTGAACAAGGGCACATCTTGCCAGAAACGCGTAGCTGCTTTCTGTTGTTCAATAAAAAACAACTCTGCTGATGTGCTGTGGTCCGTCTCCTCCTTCCTGTTTGCTGGTGTGCTGCGTGGTTGCTGAAACACTGAGAGATCCAGAGGAATCACGTGCTGTATATATATATATATATATATATATATAAACATTCGAAGACTCCAACCACTTCCCACACACAGCGAGGAAGGAGAGATGGACCTCTGAATGCAGGCAAGATGTTTTTTTATTCGTTAACTCAGATTCAGCATACAAGGATGACGCGTTTTGGCTCCAGAGCCCTTGAAAAAAAATAATTATATATATATATATATATTCAACGCGAACTGTCCTGTCGCAGAGGGAGCGATTAGCTGGTTGGTGCTGGAGTCGAAGCCAGGACAGGGCTCCGTTTGTTTGTATTTTGCACAAAAGAATTATTCCAGCACTCCGTTAGTTGGAAGTTTTAAATTTATTAAGTGCACAAGTACAAGCCTACGCGTTTCGAACCTGTTGGTTCCTTCTCACGGCGGCATAAACAATTGTCCTACTTCACTTTCTGTATTTAAGTGATTGTGATTATTCTGTGCATTGTGGGACATGTAGTTAGTTGTGGGATTTCCACTGACATTTTGGATATAATGAATTTTACACTGATTTCATAATCATAAAATTCAAACAAGAACATTTTTGGCTTGAGTGTCTCAATTGTGGCTGAGTGCCTTGATTGTAATTAAAGTCCCAAAATTTGCACTTTTGGCAGCCTGGCAGTGTCCAAAATCTGCACCTTTTGTAAAATAACATATTCCAATTTACAAAGAATGATTAAAGGTTTTTACATTCACGTGAGCAGAATTCCTTCGTTACTCGGGCTGAGTGCCCTTACCACTGCCACAGATAGGGTGCCATTTAAACAAAACTTACATAAGATGCCAGCCAATAAAGTGTGTAAAATTAACCAGATAATTGCTATATATGTGCAGTTCTAAAGCCTGTGAACTGTTAACATATACAAGTCTCTTATAGTGACACGGTTCATAATATTAGTCATTTACTATGTATAGGAATTGTCAAAAAAGGGGTTTTTATAAGTGGAAATAAAGCTCCTCATCCGCGTTCAACCCTGTCGGTGCCTTGGTCTTGAACCTCATAATAAGTTTTGATTCCATTCTGCGTAGTTTTAATTTTCTGTTTCCGCCACGTTCATGTTGTGGAATCGTTGCAAGTCCAAAAAATTGCACATCTAGCCATGATTTGTTAGTATGGCTTGCTATGTGTTTGGCCATTGCATAAGTTGAGTCCCCGTTCTGTATTGCACGGATGTGCTCTAGGATACGCTTTTTGAGTAGGCACGTTGTGCTGCCTATGTATCTTTTTCCACAATAGCACTGGAGCATATATATCACAAAACTGGTTTCACAGGTTATGTTTTCCCTTATTGTGAATACTTTGCCCATTGGATCTGTTACAGTCTTGACATTTTTTCCTATTTTACAAGCCTTGCAGGTTTTACATCTTACAAATCCTTTGTTTTTGTCTGACAGCCAGTTGTTCGTTCTTTTGATGTTTTCAAAGTGGCTGTGCACCAAGTGGTCAGAAAGGTTCGGTGCTCTCCTGTAGGTTACTAGAGGTCTCTCTCCAATGTTTTTGCCTATGTCAGGATCTTTCTGAATTAGATGCCAGTATTTTTTTAGGATTGTCTGTATCCTATAGCTTTCTTTGCTATACGTGACGATCATTCTTGGCGGTTCTTCGTCGTTGTCCTTATCCTGTTTCTTAGATTTTTTCGTAGGCAGTAGGGTTTCAGCTCTTGTTTTCTTTCTGGCTTTTTCTTCTCCTTTCTTGATGTCTTGATATTTGTACCCTCATTGTGAGAATCTTACTGTGGTCTCTCTGAAGTTTTTTTCTTTTTCTATTTCCTCCGAACAGTTTCTTCGCATTCTTAACAGTTCTCCGTATGGAATGCTTTGTTTCAATTTTCGAGGATGGAAGCTGCGCCCGTGCAGTAGGCTGTTCGTTGCTGTTTCCTTCCTATGGGTTGTAGTGTGGATTTGGTTGTTATTCACATAGACTTTTGTGTCCAGGAACACCACTTCCTTATTGCTGATGGTATGTGTAAATTGCAGACCTACAGTGTTCTTATTCAATTCATCAAAGAAGTCTTGGAATTCGGATCTGGTTCCCTTCCATAATAGGAAGAGATCGTCGATGAAGCGTAGCCATAATGCTACTTTTGCCATATAATGGTCGTTTTCCTCTCTCCAAGCTATGCTCCTCTCCCACCACCCCATCATGAGGTTAGCATAGCTTGGAGAGAAAGAAACTCCCATGGCTGTCCCGCATTTCTGTCTGTATACCTTTTTGTTAAAAAGGAACACATTGTTGTAGAGACATAATTTGATCATTTCGATCAACATCTTAGAGTGTTCTCGTTCTTTTATTGGGCATTGCTGTAAGAAGTACTGTATCGCTTTCAGGCCTATCTCGTGCTCTATTGACGTGTATAGCGAGATGACGTCTATTGTCACTAATAGGTAATTGGACTGCCATTCAGTATTCATCAAAATACGCATAAAGTCCCCCGTGTCTCTGATATACGAGCTCAAGGTGGGAACTATAGGGGCCAAAAAATAATCAACAAAAATGGACACATGTTCATACAGGCTGCCACAGCTGGAGATTATGGGTCTCCCGGGCGGTCTTGTCAGAGTCTTATGAACTTTGGGGAGGAAGTATATTGTGGGGGTGATTGGGTGTTCCACCATCAAGAATTTCCTTTCCTCCTCTGAGATGAGTCCGTTTTCCTTCCATTCATTCAGTTTGTTTCCCAATTCTGTTTTGTAGTTCAGTGTTGGGTCCTTGGATAGGCATTCATAATTTTTGGGATCTCTCAGCTGGCGCATGGCTTCTTCGATGTAGTCTGTTTTGTTCATTATCACTATATTTCCGCCCTTGTCGGCTGGTTTTATTTCTATAGTTGGATTGTTTTTCAAGGTTGTTATGGCTAGCCGTTCTTGTTTGCTGAGGTTTTCTCTCCCTTCTGATGAGATCGATTTCATTTTGTCCAATTCGCCTAGTACCAATTCATAGAATGTATCTATCTTGTTGCCTGGATTCATGATTGGGCAAAATTTGGATTTGTTCTTTAGTCCAGTGATTCTTCTCTTATCAGTTGTGACGTCCATTTCTGTGAGTAATTGTGTGTCAGTGATTTGGGATGATGTGGGGTCATGAGCTAGTTCATATGCAGTGCGTAGACATGGAATTTCACCAATATTGTATTCACCACTTGCTTCATCTGTAGGTTGGACCTCTTGTTGTGCCAGTTCTTTATTCGGTTGGGGATGCTTGGTGAAGTGTTTCCTGAGTTTTAACTTCCTTACGTATTTGTAAAGATCGATTTTTGTATCCACAATGTTTTGATGTGATTCAGGACAGAACGATAGGCCCTTATTCAAGAGAGTTGTTTCTGCTTGGTTTGGTGTATAGTTGGACAAATTTATGATTAGATTTGGAGGTGTTTTATCGCACAGTTGTTTCTTCTTCATTTTTTGGATTGTTTGCGATTCCGCAGGTTGTACCCGCTTGATTTTGTTTCGTCCTCTCCTTGTTTTACGTTTTGTCCTCTTGATTGGTATGTTCCTCTCCCCATTGGTCGGGATGTTTGATAGTTTCTGTTTCTTGATTTCCCTTTCGGTGCCTGTTGTTCCTGATAAGACAGGGTCAGTTCCTCTAAAAAAGTAAACCTTCTCATGTTTCTGTTTGTTCGTTGTTCACCATCACTGACCTCAGATTCAGGCTCACTTCCAGAGGTTGTGGGATCTGCCACTGGTTTCCAGTGTTGTTTAAGGATGTCATATTTTTTCGCAAACGTCAGGATAGTGCCGAATTCGTAGTCATCCTCATCCCTGCGGAACTTTCTTTGCTTTCTCAATTTGACTTCTTCCTCGTGTTTGTCAAGGTTTTTTTCCATGTTACTGCATAGTTTTTGGAGGGTGCTCTCATCTTCCTTGAGGGCTGTGATTTGGTTTTCAATGTCCCTGATCTTGTCATGAAATTCTTCCACATCTTTCCTTGCGTATTTTATTATTATTAGCATTATGTTGCGCGAGCATCCCATGTTATTAATGCCCCACTCTTCTAGCATCTCTGGTTTGGTGTCAGGGTGATTGGGAAGTGTAAAGATTCTCAAGCCTCTCGGAACCATCTTGTGTTCTATGTACTTTTCCAGGGTGATTATTTCCCATGATCTGGAGATTTCCTTGCGCGTCAGTTTTTCTAATTGCGCAAACAATTGTTTTCCAGAGGTTGCAGTTGGTTGTTGATCTTTACTCGCTTCTTCCCTGCGTTCTGGCCTGTCTTTTCCTTTCTCAAAGTAGCACACGAGCAGCAGCTTGATTTATGTGTAGGTGAGGACGGGGATCCGCCTGTAGATGCCGCTCCGTAATGGATCCGCCCGACGCGTTTCGAAGCTCCATCTGCTTCTCTTCAGGGGCTTCAGCGGAAGCGGTGTGCGCAACTTTCCGCACCACACTTCCCATAATACAGTCTCATTTGAGCGTCCCATTGGTGGTGTGTCATATAGAAAATGGAGAAGTGGGTTAGCGGTTGCGCACACCGCTTCCGTTAAAGCTCCTGAAGAGAAGCATATGGAGCTTCGAAACGTGTCGGGCAGATCCATTACGGAGCGGCACCTACAAGCGTATCCCCGTCCTCACCTACACATAAATCAAGCTGCTGCTCGTGTGCTACTCAAAGGTGGACAACCTTGGAGCGACAATTTATACGCGGCCGTCCAGCCGGGGAGTATGCACCACCCAGTCATCCTTGGGGGTCACGGAAGTGAAACAGCAGCCGTACACGGGATCGAGGACGGGCCCACTTGCAGGGTCCATACAGGACTTGATTATGTGCTTTCCGCACCACACTTCCCATAATACAGTCTCATTTGAGCCTCCCATTGGTGGGTGTGTCATATAGAAAATGGAGAAGTGGGTTAGCGGTTGCGCACACCGCTTCCGTTAAAGCCCCTGAAGAGAAGCATATGGAGCTTCGAAACGTGTCGGGCAGATCCATTACGGAGCGGCACCTACAAGCGGATCCCCGTCCTCACCTACACATAAATCAAGCTGCTGCTCGTGTGCTACTCAAAGGTGGACAACCTTGGAGCAACAATTTATACGCGAATATATATATATATATATATATATATATATATATATATATATATATATATATATATATTCCGCAATACCACCTCCACGACCACAGGACCGGCGAAGCAGGAGACAGACCACAGCTTTTCCAGGTAAGGTTTTTATTGTTTTTCCCTTAACCAACCAACCATGACGCGTTTCGGGCTTTGCAGCCCTTGTTCACATGCAAGGTATAGATACATTTTTGTGCTTTTTTTAAAGTGCTCAAGTGCCCCGCCTGTAGCCCTCCTCCCTGAATGGTCATGTGACCAAATAGATAAGGAAAACAGACTCTCAGTAAATGTACAATGAAGAGATTTGAACATGTAATCTCCTGCATAAATGCATGATGTATACACTAATATAAATGTTTATACATAAAAACCAAATCTCGGAATAAATTCCATAACTGATGAAAATAACTGGTTAAATCCAGTAGATTGTGTAAACATAGATCATTATAACCATATCATACATATCAACTGCAGATCGCATAAGTCTGTTTACTGTCTTTTGTAGACAATAATTGAGGGGAAAGTTGAGTCATATCAACAAACATAGGGCCAAACGGTATTATAATACTAACAACCAAAAAGGCTATGGCAACCCTGCCAAGTGTGCAAAGAGGCTAGAAATAAAGTGCATACTGTACATTCTAAAAAACATTGAAATACATGTTAATGAATCTCAGAGAATGCACTATGAAAAAACAACAAGTTACCCGCCATAAAATCAGGAACTATTTTTCAATCTAAAATGCATTTCTAAAAACAATTATTTCATTTTAATGTTTTTTTTCTAAAAGAACATATCAGTCAGTGTATAAATAATTTAAATAGTGATAAAATGTGGATTAAGAAGAGGGAAGAATAAGCAAACCATCGATCTTAAAATGGCAAGAGGGACGCAAATTGAAACACAAAATTATGTAACCAATTCATATTATTGTACATAATAAAGTGCAAACAGTCATAAATATCATACCCTGATAGATAACAGGAAACCTGACTATCTATCAATTTATAAGATACTAGAAAATAGGTACATAACCATATACACAAAGCCGTGATGAGCAACAGGGAACCTGACTACTCATAGACTCAGAGAGATGTATCCATCACAGAGACTGACCACAAGATGTATCTACTGGTTACTACTAGGAGAGGGGCAAATGAAACATATCAGACATGTATCAAGAGAGTTCGTAGTGTAGTTACAAAAAAAATATATATATATATATATATATATATATATATATATACATACATACACACACACGTCTGTTTGCCAAATAAACCCGCCGGTTTTCACCCCCACACCAGAGTGGCTCATTTATTCCTGCTTGTACACGGTGGGGTTACCTTTTGCACATATATATATATATATATATATACACACACACACACATATATATATACACACACACACATACACACGCATATTATCATATTTTAAAGGGAGCAACGGGAGCAAGTATGAGGGTTCCAACAATTAAAAAGCCAAAGGGGGTGCATGAAGGGCTCGAACATCTGTGGAGGCGAGAAACATGAAGCAGCAGGGGAATTTTAGGTGGGGGAAGCAGTTAACAATGGAGAGCAAGAAAACACATGCACTCCCATCGAGTTTTAAAAGAAAGAAGGTAGTTCCTTGAATGCAACTAGCAAAAGGACGTAAGTCATCTAATCAGACCATGGTAAAGGAAGAAATGCTTCAGGGGAAAAAAATAATTTTGGGGGGAAAAGTCATTGAATAAAAAATAAAAAAAATAAGAGGCAAGAAAGCCATCCAATCATAAACAATAGGCTGATCCAGAGCTCAATAGATATATTAATGTTAGGGTATTAGAGACAACTGGTCTTCGAAAACAGACCGTACACCCGGACTCTGTATAACTAACCGGTAATTCACCCATTTCCTGTGCATTACCTGTGTTCAACTCACCTGCCATCCAAAGCATATCTAGTCTAATTCAATTGCTTTCCGTAGCATAACTAGTCTGAAATTATGCTAATTTTACAGTGTAGTCTATAGGAAATCAACCACATGTGAATAATTTTCTTTCTTTTGTGTGCATTTTGCAATTTCCCCACAACCCAGTGCCTACAATGTACTTCTTTAACCAGTAAATACCACTCCGCAATCCTCCCGCTGTTCAAGACATGCCCGATCAGAAATCAACCTCCATGCCCACTGCTTAATCAGAATTTCATCAATTATCCAATAAATAACCATCCTATAATTCACCCCCTACCACCGGTCTTTAATCCACCTTCCATCAAGCAGTCTGTAAATCACTCTTCATCTAGTACCTAATCAATTTGAAATTCGGTCTGCTATTTGGTGTGCAATCAACCTGTAATCAACCCCTGTTCAGTGCGAAACAAGTCTATAGTACGCTCTTATTCAATCCATAACACCACTAATTCACCTTTTTCAGCGCACAGCCACTCTACCATTCACCCCATATACAAACAGTAACTATGTACACCCCCTGATATCCATTATATACCCAGTTTGTGCCTCACCACCTAGCCAATGAAGCAAACCTATGATTCAACTGTTATCAAATCCATAATCAGCGTTTGATTCAACCTCTACCAAGTCTGCAACCAGCCTGTATTTCATCCTCCATACACTGTAAACCAGAATAATTTTCTCCTTCACTAATTGCAGAAACAGCATTTGGTCTAACCAGTTTCCAAACACTCTTTGCAACCATTCCCATGCCACAGTAATTTACAATAAAGGCACATGATCAATTCAAGACAATTCAGTAACTCGTTATGCTCTTTTCCATCAAATCACTATAGACCAAGAAAAAGACCACATTTTATACACTGTGAACTGAAAGGTGAACACAGATGAGTTCTCTCTCTTCATGCCCCCAACGTAGGATGCGAGCTAATCCAGAAACAGTAAACCCACTTTCACAGAAACAGGGGTCTATATTTATAAATATAAAATCTTCACTTAAAGGAACAAACCCATACTAGAGCAACCCCAAAAAGAAGAAAAACAAAGTTAAAATCAGGAGCAGCGAGAGCTAGGGAGGAAGGGCCAGATGCCTCCTCCTCCGGGTGAAAGACAAACATGCTCTTTTCGAAAGGGAAGAAAATATGCTGAAAACAAACAAGGATTCAAGGAAACGCCAAATTCAGCCCAGACCTGGTAAACAGGCATTTCAGTGTTAGAGGCGAAGCGCCATTAATTTACTGTGGCGGCAGACTGGGCCGCATTATCACAAGGACGCTATGGGGGGCGGCTAGGCACGGGGTCGGTAATCCAGGGGCCAGGGAGAGGAATCCAAGGGCCGCACAAGGACCTTAGCAGGGCTCTAGAGGCTGAAAATAGACTGATGATGGGGTTCCAGTGGTTGCACGGGACTTGAAGCAGGAAGTAATGCGCCAAACAGGAACTGACGAGAGGCTTAAGTGCTACAAGAAGACCGGAGAGGAGAATCAAGGGATGCATGTGGACGGAGGGGAGGGAACTAATAGCTGGATAAGAACCAACACGGGGGCTTCATGGAGGTCGAAAGGGTCTAGAGATCAATGGGTCACAAAAGTATGGAAAAGTGTGATCCACAGCCAGAGGCGGGAGCAAGCAGGATATAATGGCTGAACAGGGATTGGCAAGAGGACTCCAGTGGTTGTAAAGGAACTAAAGCAGTAATCTAGGTGATAAAATGGGGACAGACAGAAGGGCCACACAGGAACCGGAGAGAGGGACGTATTGGGTCGCACAAGGCCAGAGTTGGACTCTAAGAAGCCGACGGGGAGGGACGAGAGGGATCCAAAAGGATGAACATTCACCACTGAAAAGAATCCGCAAACCTCGCAGGACCAAAGTAGGGACCTAATGGGTTTCCCTATAGACAGACCATAAGGAACTAAAGGCTCCCTTTGAACATGGCAGCCCATGCAATGAAGATGAAGAGGATTACAGGGGACAGAAATCGATAGGTGGAACATAAGCAAGAACTCCAAATAACGTGCAGCCGAATTGGAGCATCAAACAGCCACAAATGCATCAACACAGGTCAATATACAGTCAATGTACAGTTAAATGTACGGTCTCTATTGCAGATATCTACGAGTGGTTGAATAGCCAAGAAAGGATTTAAGGGCAGCAAAAGTAACAACACTTGGATCTGGCAGCTGCAAAGCGAGAGATAAGGTTGCTGCACAGGGGATGAGTCCAGCATCTAGTAGCAAAAAATGTAATCGCCTCATGATCCTTGGAATGCACAGTGGCTAACACTGGGATAATAGTGCAATTCAGGGCCGAAAGTTGGGATCGAAGGGAAGTAATGGATACAATGACACACACAGATCAACCTAGGGAGAGGGGACCCGCCCGGAGTCTGTATTTGAGGATCTAGCACCCACACAAGAATTGGCTCTCAATCTGTAAAATGCAAACTGGCTGACAAAGGGATCTAGGAGTGCTACAGAGGCTAAATATGTGTTATGGTGCTACAAAGGCGTCCAAAGACTGGTATCAAAAGGTAGGCTCCATCAACCACACGAGCCAAATTACGGGTCGAAATGCTGCCAATGGTTCAACTAAAGGGCTCCATGGGCCACACAGGCCAAAAGGGGGGGGGGGGGTCAAGTTTTTGAAGGGACCAACTCATGTTGAGAATACAGCGGCAAGTGGGGAGGTGGGTCAAGTGGCAGTACATCGGTTAAAGCAAGGAGCATTGTTGTACAAAAAAAGAAATACTTAGTACAAAAACGACAAAAAAGGTCTTTCAATAATGCACATCACCTCTTATACAATCGAAAATATTCTCTAAATGGAGAACACCAGGTATTCCTTGGGTTGTAAGGGCTTAAGCAGACTTTCTCAACAAAACCCAGAGCAATTACGTATTACAGCTCCGGCTACACTATCTTGTTTATTTACACAGAGGTCGTTAAACGTCACTGTATGCAACATGATAACCGGCTAGCTCAAAATACCATTATCTAAGCATTAATCCAAGAAAATGAGCTCAGTCCAGGTGTCTAGATGCACTCTTTCATATTTGTTTATCCTCCTGAAGATTACCCAATGAGAGTCCTGCATGAATCACATAGGGACATAACAAGCACTGGCAAGCCCGTCGGCCTGGCCATTGGCAAGGTGGTGTGATTGTCACCTTTCTTTTTTACCAAAAACACTAGCCGCAAAAATAAAAATAAAAACTAAAAGATGCTGCTGCGTAAACTTGGTAGACATATGTCTGTATTAAAAACCCACTAACCCACGCTGTATGCTGTGATGGGCAAAACAAAAATGTAAAGGAAACTTTCACCCCAAAAAAAAAAACTGGATAGAGTCTTGACCTAAAACTCCTCTATAGATGCATAGAAATATATGTCTTTTTAAAGATTTTTTTAATTAGATGAGCAAAGCATTCAAGTTAAATGTGTCACCATGCCAGGTGTCAAAAGTGCAAACAAACAATATTTTTTGCATATCAACATCAAAAATGTTACTATCACTGATAAAAATAGAGAAATGTACAATGCTCACATCAGAAATACGCGACATACACAAAAGAACATACAAGATATTATTCACAATGTATATGGGAGATGCCCACTAATGCCAGAAAACAACTATACATTTCATGCCACAGCAAGTCTCCTCAGTGATAGGTGGCAGGTATAAAGTCTGCATGTTTCAATGTGAGCTGTAATTCTGTACAACATCATCAAGACTACACCCATAGCAGGATGAAATACCAATGTAAGCACCCAGATTATTATGAACTTAACTTTTCATTATGTTTCTTCATTTACTTAAAGCAGGCTGGTACTGAAGGTCTCATCAGGCTGCATCAGTGACAATTTTAAGAAAACTCAACACCTGGTTGAAAATGAAAGACCATTCTGATGGCCTTCGGTAAGCGCATTTCACATAATTAATTACACGGTAGCGGATGTAGCGTGTATTGGCTAGAATTTCCTTCTCCAATGGGATAAGGACTAAAAGCAATGTTAGGTTTTAACAAAATCAAAAAACACTTTTCTCTATATCACTGTTCCTGCCAACTGAGAAAACAACAAGTAAGTCATAGTCACACAATGCTTCAAAGCTAATAATGAGGTTGGGGAAAAAATGAGGCACAAAATCACCCCTTCGTAGGTCAATTCCCTGCATACGTTAAGTGGGTCACAAACAGAAACAAGTCTAAAAATGGCAGAGCTTGAAGACAATAAAGCAAAGAATTTGGTTCCTGGTGGTTACTGCCAGGATTCAACCAAAATCGTGGACAAAAATCTAAGTTAAAGAAGCATTAGGTCTGAAGTAGAGGTGAAAATCCCTGGATCTTCGATTACAAACTTACTTTTTTTCCCCACTGGAAAAAAACGGCGTGCCTGCCTACAGGCTGTCAATGGCACTGTGGAGACACAAGTACAAATTCTCAAAAAGGTAAAATATTCTAAGGAGTGCACTCACAACCTTAACCGCACAAAATCCTGTCAACAAACATTTCATAAACAGACAGGAAAAATGACAACCACAATTGCAGGGTACATACAAGGGCCTTGCTAATTTTATGACCCAAAGACAGGCCAATATTCTGGGTTTGGAAATTCAATCTGGATCCGCCTGTAACCAAAACAACTTTTAAATTAGGGCACTAGACACTATTCCATATGGCTACAACAGAAAGGAACTTCTGGATCTCACCAGAAAATAACTAGTGAACCACAGATTGAGAACGATGGTGGAACAGACAGAGGTCACTTGGGTAAGGTGTGACTGATTGCCATTTTCCTCAAAATGAACTATTCCCTGGGCCCCATATAATTTGAAAATGCATTGGCTCTTGCAGTTCCCCACAAGCACCCGCCTCACAACGTCTCAGTTCAGAGACTCATGCAAAAAACAAAACTGCTCCAAAACCTCTCTTACGCAGCAATAATCTGGCTCCTTAATCCCATATTTTGAATCCTGCCTCTATTGCCTTTTTAAAAATGTACTCCGAATATATAATGTGAAATCTTGTGTGGCGTCCTGCATCAAATTTATATCATTACTGTTCAGTGTACATTCCCTCGAGAAAATCGTAGGCTATCAACAACCTTCTCTGCCTTTCTCAAACAGACAAAACTGGGCATCATGGCTTGGAACCAGAACATCTGAAGTACCACTCACTCCTGGATAGCAATTAATTTTCGGAAAATCAGTGAGCCCAACCTCTCATTGAATCATGTCACTTGTGTTATGGGAGTCATTCACACACCCAGTTCCAAAGAGAAAAGAAACTACGGGTCAACCTTGACCACCACATGACTGGGTGTCTGAACTAGCGTAGTAATTAAGACATCCCAATGTTAACTTAGCTTAAATTTACAGTTACCTTTTTACTCACACATTTTACCCAGCTACCCATTTATTATATGTTCCGAGATCCATCCAAGAGTAAAGAAAACTACTTCAGGCCCAACTAGGCAAGCACAACAGTGAAGTGTTCTCAAAACCGCAAAGCTACAAAATCCATAAGATCCAGAAACAAATGTAGCAAATCTAGCAGCAATGAATCAACCCTGGAACTCATCAGCCGTTCGATGCAAACCTATTTAGGTCCTCAGACCCTGCTTTCAGAATAAATTCAAGTTCACTTTTTTTCTGATAAACTGAAAACATGCGCTGCCTCCTACCATGAAGTTTTTGAGGCCGGTCAGTTCACAACCCTGCACCACACAAGTATACTTATGTTGATCATTGCTCTTTCATCTCTTCCTCTCTCCTGTTTTGAGGTTAAGTCACCAACAATTTCAATTATTGTCGGGAAAGGTCACACTTCATTCATTTTCCCCCTCTTTCTCCAGCTGGTGTCTGCATGTACAATCAACTGAATGTGTTCCCCAATCTATCAAAGGCTTTCCATCCCATGGGTGTTTAAGAGGACCCCTCAGAAAAAAAGCAAGACTAGTACTTCACCTTGGAATGGAGCACAATGTAGCAGGAAGGTTAGGCGAGGTTCATTGTTGTTGTGGCCTGTCTATTTGGATTTCTATAACAAGAGTCAACTAGTAATGGCCAAGGGTATACATCATTGCGGAAAGGTGTAAATTAAGGGAATTGGTATGCCAGGGATTTGCTGATCAGTTGCTCCAATAGGAGTGTTAGGCCAAGAGGTGGATCTCTTTGATATAAGAAGGCTCTTTCACTATCAGTAATGTCTGGTAAGCTTTTACTCTGACGCAGTCTGTTTGGTATGAGGATGGGTGGTGTCACTCTAAATGGACCAAAGGGGGCTTACACTCATGCAATTTTCTCTCTCTCTCTGGGGTTTCCAGGAGGTTTATCTACAGTTGAGGGTTGCAATGGGTGCTGCTACGGTGTTTATTTATTTTATTTATTTATTTTAAAAGTTTTATATAGCACTGGCTAGACCCGGAGGTATCAGAGCGCTTTACATGAGCATCAGATCATAGTTACAGGTGACATCGTTACAAAGGTTACACAGTTCTTAGAGCATGGCAACATAGTTCCTTGTAAGGTCGAGATAAACAATAAGCACAAATAGGTCAGGGGAAAAGCAGGCAAGGTGAGAGATACAGGGGAGGGGGGTTGGAGCAGGGGAAGTAGACAGATAATGAAGGCGGGAAAGAGGGGAGGGTGAGAGACACAACTCTGTCTCTTTACGAATGTCACAAGATTTCCCCTGGGATACAGCAGCAGGTCGGTCTGGGAGCAGTCCATTCTAGGGTGCTGATGGCGGCATGTTTGTTTTGCCTGAGTTCTCCTTTCTTTGGGGCTCTCTTTGCAGAGAGTTTGTGAAGTACAAGTGTCCACAAGTGGTGCAGAGGGAGATTCTGCTTGACGTGGCCTCTCTATGGAACTCTCTGCAGAAGCTGTCCAAAGGCTTCTATATGGGTGGAAAGGATTCCCCTTAAAACCGGATGGATGTTTGTCTTGGCAATAGACCGCTCTCTGAGATCTCTTCAGCAGGGCAGTTCTCTCAGCTGGGTTCTGTGAAGGAGGAGGATCACCCTTGGTATGAGCTCGCTCTCTGGGAGTTGGTCCCAAGCAAGGGTTGTGGAGGCATTCTCCATAGGGGATCTCTATGAGAAGGAGTCACCTGTCACTTTGTATCAGATGGTTCACTTTCACACAAGCTTCCTGGAGTGCTCTATGGTTTTGTTTGCTTTTGGTTGTGGTGTGTTCTCAAGGAAGTTCAGTGTTGAAGTGCATAGAGGTCAATCCTTGGGACCCGTGTCCATCTCTCTGGTTGTCGTTTCAAAAGGGATGTATATGGGCTTTTGCCCAGCAAAGGGGGTGTAAATAGGTATCTCCACAAGAGCTGCTCTTGTAAGTTTTGAGCTGAGATTTCTTTGCAATAAGTTGTGTTGTTGTCGCAAAGAGATGTATGTGTGAGGGATGTTTGGGTTAAAGGGTTCAATATGAGGCAAGTCTTCCTGTATACAGAGCAATCTTTGAAGGGTGTGTCTGAGGGTTCTCCACGGGGAGGGGTGATATGGGGGTCGGGTGACATGATGAAGCACCCAGGAAAGTTTGAGGGGGCTGACCTTGGTGCAAGCCCTATGCCAGGGGTTCCTTTTTGCAATGGTTGTTGTGTTGGCTCTCCAGAGGGGTCTCATTGCTGTGAAGGCTCCCTCACAAGTGCATGAAGGACACATCGGATTGGCCTGCAGGGCAATCAGGAAGTGCCCAAAGCTGTAGTTAGACAGGTCAGTGTGTGGGCCATTGTTTTTTACTATTTGTGGTCCTCTTTTAACCCTTTCCATGCGGCCGCGATTCCCCTGGTGTGCTGTAAACAGCGCGAACAGGGGCGGGCCGTGACGAACCCCAGCCGTCATCAGCACACGAGCACCGTAGTGCATGACGGCTGGGGTTCGTCATCAGCATGGAAGGGGTTACGGTCTGTTTTTTACTGTTGATTATCCTGGTATTACAACAAACACTGTATGCAGCAAGCACAAATACATGCAGTTTTCCATACTTTGCAAAACATGCATACAGCGTGTCTCTACAAGTTCAATGCTACCCCGAATTGAAGACATGTGACACGTTTTTAGCTATATAATTGACTGATGGGGCCACTTATGTTTGTGCCTGGGCCTTTTTTCTATCCCAGTCCGACTGATGAAGGACTCGCCTTAACACAAGACATTAAATCTCTCGGGCTCTCTGCATGGGCTGGAGGATTCCTTTGGGAAATAGTTTTGCCCTGGTGGCTCAGGTGGGGAGGTTTGCCCTTTTTTAGGCTAGCCTTTGCAGAAGTTGTTTGTCTCCCTAAGAGGATGTGAATGGGCCTTCTCCGTGAGGCTCTATGTTCTCTGCCGATGTGTGCAAGGTGTATGCACGTAAGAGAGTGGGGTGAAGGCGGCGTCTTCACATGTTTACATCTAGTAGGATTGATCGCCCTTTTTTGGGGTAGCCTTTGCAGAAGTTGTTTGTCTCCCCAAGAGGGTGTGAATGGGCCTTCTCCGTGAGCCTCTATGTGTTCTGCTGATGTGTGCAAGGTGTATGCACGGATGAGAGTGGGGTGAAGGCGGTGTCTTCACATGTTTACATCTAGTAGGATTGACTGGGACTCACATCAACACTAACCTGTCTACAGATACATATCTGTAATTGATGCCAGCAGGAAAAAAATACAAGAGAGGTCAATATGGCAAGGTGCCAATCCATCCCTCGCATTCCCGCCCACCTCACAACCACCAACCTCAAGCATGGTACGGGAGGTTATCTTGGTACAAGCCTCTGTTAATACCTCTTTGCATAGGTTTACTGCAGGTACACTCTATGGGAATATGTCCAATAAGGGGAGAGAAGGCTGACGGGAGCGGAGTCTCTCCATGGAGTTTCGCATTCTCTGTTCGAATGAACTGTCCCAGGAGGCTAGCTGTGTGCATATGTGTTATCCAGGTAGCAGAAAAAAGGAGGAGACCACCAGGGCATACATCTATTGATCATTTAGCAAGGGTCCCCAGGTACAGGCTGGCTTTACTAGGGATGCCTCTGTAAGAAGTGCAATGGTCATACTGCAGAACCTCCCACCACCCCAGGGGTACACTGACGGGTTCATCTTGGCACTACCAGTCTACTGATCTATCTGTGTTAGGAGTCCTAGGTGTGGAAAGTGAGGTTCGAAGGTCTGCGAAGGTAGCAGTCCACCTTTGGGTGTGGGGGTGCAAGGGGGCTTACCTTTGCGCGAGTCACGATGTGTGTCGCCAGCTTCACTACGGCGAAGTTACCCTTGCCGATGGTCCGCTCCAGCTCATAGTATCCGATCCGGGCTAGACCTGACCCACGGGGTGGGTGTGCGGGGGGAGCCGCCGCCATATCTGTCAGTGCGGGAGGGGGGGTCAGGTGAAGGGGGTTCCGCGACAGTCACTAGAGCTGCGGTGGCGGCGGCTCGAACACCGGGGACAGCCAGCGCGCTTGCGCAGGCACCGGGGGCGGAGCCGGGTGCGCGGGGACGGGGGCGTGGCCCATGGGAATGACGTCAACACAGACGCTCGGAAAGCCCGAGCAGCAGAGCGGCTCAACTAATAGTCTGCGCATGCTCATATGCGTGTAGTGAGCCCAAGGAACACATTTCAGTCAGGCGCAACGTCATCACCACTTCATGGAAATACGGACAGTGGAGGGGAAAAGCGCTATGGCAGTGGACATAAAAAAGGGCATGACGTTTTCTCATGGCGGGTAAAAATAGTGAGTTTGTCGTTCTTGAACTTTGACAGCAGTAGCCGTCAGAGAACATGGGTATGTGAGGAATTGGCTACGGGTGACTCAGAAAAAACTTTTAGAAAGTTGCCTTGCCGTAAAATTATATAAAAACATTATTTAAATTATGTTTGAAAAATTGCTGCAGACTGCTGCTTAAAAGATAATTCTCTGCTGTAGCAACACAATTTGAGCTCTTTATGGTGCATCTTTAATTACAATGGAAACCGCTAAGGTTACTTAGATACATCGTGTTGTTATACCAGCAGTGGGCAGGGGTCCATAGTTGTCACTCTATTTTCGTATTTAAGAAGTGCTTTCATGAAGAGTCCGTCGATATATTTTAAGATGGCGACAGCCAGAACGCACATATTCAAGCCTCTTTCCGTGTTTTAAGCGCACGCTGTGTCCTGCATCAACTACACGAACCTTCGTCGCCGCAGCAACCGCGATTTGGCGTCCTGCGTCCACGTGATGACGCTTGGACTAAGATGACGCGTGAGTACCAGCCGCCCGCGCGAGCCTCCCCAGGGACAGCCGGTAACCGTGGCAACACAGACGTCACGGAAGTTAGAGAGTGCTTTGCAGTGCGACCCCCAGCGGGAATAAGGAGAGGAGACGTCTCTGTGAGGACACTGAAAAGAGACTTGGAGGGGCAGCATATGTGGTTGGAAGCAGGAGAAGCGAGAAAACTGCTTTGGAGCAAAGGCACCAACAAGAAAAGTATATCATTTTTTTACTATCGTGTCAAAGAATGTACATTTCTATTAAGGAAAGAGAGGTGAGGTTTATGGTTTATCCTACTTTACTGCAAAAACACAGCAGCCAATAAAAATCACCATCTGCCCTATATGATATGTTGACACATATAGATCTTTTCTCTTTCTTTGCGAGAGTCTAACTGTAAAGTGGAGCCGGACACGAGTGAAGCGTTGGACAAGTTTATTTCACGTACAAACACCGGTACAGCAAAACAGGAGAAGCCCCCCATCCATCATACAGCTCTAACATCCACTGCCAGCAATCTAGAATCTCAGCTGACATGGACCAGGAGCTGGACGCGAGTCATGGAGCGTGGAAAGAACACATTGCGTGTAACAAGCAAATACGGGCAAACACAACACATCTTTCCCCTTAATTTAAACAAAAGAAAACAGAAAGAGAAGAAGAAAAATATACATATCCTAGATAAGTATAACGTGCATTGTATTTAAATAGACACAGGCGCGCAACACCCATTGGACTCACTGGGCTTCAGCCCCCCCCCCCCCCAGTTGTGTGTTGCAGCCCGGGATGAGACAGATCCCGGGCTCACACAGAGCCGCACCCGAACGTTTCACAAGTCTTTAAAAGACCATTTGAATTTTAATTAGGCCTTGCAGTTGTTTCACCCCTTCTAAGAGCCCCTGCAGCTCCACTCTGCGGCCGACCGACACGTCCCCGCAGGGGACACTAGTAAGAGGGCGGCCCCCTTAGTGCCACAAGATGGCACACGGGGCAGCCCAGCGCTACGAGACCCAAGTGGTCCCGCGCGTCAATTCCGGTCTGTTGTGGGCGGGGAGAGTATATATTCCTCCCCCGCCCACCGAGCGGCCTCTTTGTCCGCTGTCCCCTCACCCTGACGCCGTTTTGTTGCCCTTTGGTCAATCCATCCAGAGGCCTGGTCTGGCGTCGGTGTGCTGTTTGCTTCAGGTCGCCGGGTGGTTTCTTTCACGGTAAGTCGTCTCCTCTCGGGGACGGGTATTGAGCTATCACCGTTTTCGGGCGAGGGGGCGGTGGGGGTGCAGAGGCCAAGTCGCGGGTCCCGTGGCTACGGCCCTGCCCTGTACCCCGGACAAAGAAAAACATTATCTTAGTATAGAAGCCGCTTCTCGTGGTGCGAGCTCCCAGATTCCCGGTACTCACTTATGCTCACACCCTCCGGACATTATAATGGCTTGCGGCTGGCATCGTCCTGTGTGCAATGTCTGAGGCGAGGTTATGGCCCCTCTTAACACATTTCGGATTCTGTCCCTGACTTTTGGTGCTGTCACCCGACCCCATCGCCTGCGGCAAAGTATGCGACAGTGGTCGCAGCCCCGGTGGAGGTGCTGCGGCAACGAACCTTCAGCGCCGTGGTTCTCGCCCTCAGGGGACTTGGTCCCAGCAGGCCGGTTTGTGTGCTGCATTTCACTGGACGCAGGGGAGGAGTTTTTGGGCGGCCGTGCAGTTTACGCTGTTATGTGGGCTCTCCATCTGGGGATTGGTTCTCTTTGGGGTGGTGTGAACCCCCCCATCCCCCCTTTGTTCCCGCCGGGCATTCGGAACCATGTGGAGCCCGTAACGTGTTTGTTAGGTTACAGGCTGTTTTTCGGGGTTTGTTTATAGCTCCTTGCTATCCTGTGAGAGATTACTGTATAGCTAACGGTGTGCATGTAAAGCGCTACAAGAACTTTGGGTCGGGTTTGTGCTAGATACTTTTTGGATTGCTAATTACAGAGCCCGAATCAGCTCAGTGCGCGGTTCGTTCCTGGGTTTGGGCAGATGCCCTTTGGAACTAAATAATTTCCTCAACACGCCTAGAAAGCGTGAATAATTAACATTATACACTTTCCCCCTGTGACTGAATGTGCAGGCAACCAGTGCTTTTGTAAGCACACCAAGGACTTCCGGTATAGTTCGAGCCGTACAAACAGGCAATTACTGAATTGAATTATAGTAATACCTCCGTGCCTGAAGGTGTAAGCAATCAGGGCTAATGTAAAGCGCTCCAAGACCTATGGGTCGAGTTCGCGCTATTTAAATTAACAACATTTGGAGTACTAATTTTAGTGCCCGAGATAGCTCCTTCGGAGAGCATTAGATTAAGATTCGCCTGAGGGTTACTCTTCGCAATCTTGCAGTGCCCCCCCGTTCGGGTGCTTTTGAGCAGTGGTTGGCCTCGTGTTGCGGGGGGCGCTGTTGTTTGTTGTTGGGGGGGTGTGTTTGCCCGGGGTCCGGGCGGCGCATCTGGCGGGACATGCAGGGGTACGGGAGACCGATTGTCCGTTTTATCAGTTGCAGCCTTTTGGGGCAGGTCGTGCTGTTTCCCCGGGGTGCTTTGCCAGTCCCCCGGCCCTGCCCTAGACGCGCTGCAGGACCGTCCGAGGGAAGTTTTGTTTAGCGATTACTGTGTCTTTTGCGGCCTGAACACCTGGGGTATCTGCACTAAGACCTATGTCTAATTAGTACTATAGGAATACAAAGAGTAACAGACCAAATCGCCAATAAATGAAACACCTGTAACCGTGAGTCACCCCAGTTGTTTTGGATTCCCATCAAAGTCTTACAAGATCAATATTATCATTTGGTAATCCCTGGCGGGTATTGTGTCTCCTGACCATTGAGATCACATGTATACCCTCTCGGATGGTTCGGGGTAGCGACCACGATCACACAGGTATCACAAATGCTGTTGATTCAGTGGGAAAAGTGCAGTGCAAAAAGAAAGAGTGGTGATTTAAAATAGGATAGGGAACTAACAGAAAAACTTTTAATAGGCGTTGGCCCCTTCCTGATTAAAAACAAGAACAGACTGGCAAAATTATCGCATTGATAACAAATATCTGTGAGGAGACCAACATGTTTCAGCCTCTGAGGGAGTTACCTCAGGCTTTCTTCAGGGTCTCTGTTCTGAGTTGTGCTACTGCCTGTATAAGTGTATAAATGAGTGTGAAAAATTATACAAAAAAACACACAAGTGAAAAGAGCCAGAAAAGGATATAGTGTTCCTTCTTCTGTGCGTACTCCTCTTCGGAAGCAGGTACTTGGTTACTGTAGTCGGGGGACAAACATACAAGTGAAACACTTCCAGCAACTCTGGTCTGAAGATAACAGTGCAAGAAGTCAAGAACTGTGTCATTCTACGATACTCACCCAGTGCTTCCGGGGAGTGGACCTCACCTCTTCCTGGACCTGGCTCAGGATATGTGAGACCCCGCTCTACAGGAACAGAAACCGACCTCATGATTATGATTACGGAGGGATCAGGGATAGATCTACTCTCGTGCACACTACATGAAGTCAAACATGTTCTGAACGTAGAGTGTACTGTCATACACCAAGAAGCGCTCCCGTGTCAGTGCACCTCGTCGCACCCACCCGCCGTGAGTCAAAAGGACTCGAGAAATGTTACGTTGACAAGGTTATAGGTGTTATTCAGATCAGTGTCAAACGTGGCCCGCCAGGAGTGCTAGCGGAGCTATCGTCTTACCTGTCCGTCGTTGACTCGAGCTGTGACTGAGTCAGGGCGAGGCACAGAACAGTGTACGTCATTCTTACTTGAATGGTTAGGAAAGAAGTTCCCAACCAATCAGCAAGAGATATAACGACGTAACCTCATACTGAGGCTCGAACTACTCGATGACGTCATACTCAACACACGGGTAGTTCTAATGATATACAAAAGGACCCCGTAATTATTCAGTGGCTGGTCAAGATTGCCTGACGGGGAGTTTATGAAAGACTGAACCAGGGGATGTCGTCATTCAGTCCGTGTTGATCAGTACCCAATTTGTACACCCCTCTTTGCTCTTTGCGGAACAGGAAATTGGGCACATCGCTTACATGGGCAGGGATGTGTGGTTTTTCAAGAACATGCCATTTGAAGTCATTTTCACTATGATTGTGCTCAATGAAGTGTTTGGTAAGTTTAGAGATGTCCTTTTTGCACTGGAAAGTGCTTTTATGTTCCTGCATTCTCACTCTAACCTTTCTGGTGGTCATGCCAACATATCGTTCGTTACAGGTACAGGTGAGGAGATAAATCAGGTTGTTGCTGTTGCAATTTGAGAATTGTCTCAGCTCCCAAGGTCGATCTGTCCCGATGTCCACACTCGTGATCTTAGAGGTGAGTGGGCAAACAGAGCAGTTGCCACAGGGGTGGTGACCTGTAACAGGCGGCAGGTCCCAGAGGGTGCCCACTTCTCTCTTAGCAGTGGTTTTGGGACGGGTGTGTACCATACGATCCCTCAAGTTTTTTGAGCGTTTGAACGCGAACAGTGGGAATTCGAGTTTGTCTTTCCCGCTGTTTAAAATGCGCCAATGTTTCTTGATGACTTTCTGAACCTTATTAGACTTGGTGTTGTATGTGCTCACAAGAGTGAGTCGTTCAGTCGGTGGTTTAGCAGGTTTAGGTTCAAGTAGAGCAGCCCGGTGGTTATTAGCTGCTCTTTTGCATGAGCGATTCACCAGTCTTTTAGGGTAATGTCTTGACTGAAGTTGTTTAGACAGTTCGCCTGCATGTCGTTCAAAGCTTTCTGCAGTGGAGCAGTTCCTCCGAACTCGTAGGAACTGGCCAAATGGGAGATTGTCCCTTAGGGACTTAGGATGCTGACTCTCATATAGTAGGAGTGAATTCCGTGCCATTGGTTTGCGGTAGAGTTCACTCTGTAGGCCATTCGCTGTACAGTAGATGGAGAGATCCAGAAAGGCTACCCGTTCTTTGCTTATTTCAATAGTAAACCGGAGGTAGTCATTTTGATTGTTAAGCCATTCATGGAATTGTAATATAGATTCCTTAGACCCTCTCCACACTACCAAGACATTGTCTATGTATCTCCTCCACTAGATAATAGACGCGAAATGTGGGTTGCTCACATGTAGTACAATGGTTTGTTCAAATTTGTGAACATACAGGTTCGCCAGGGACGGGGCAAAAATACTTCCCATGCTGGTGCCTGAGATTTGATGATATATTTGGTCTTCATACATGAAAAAGTTTTCCTTCATTGCTATAGTAGCAAGAGCCATGATGAAGGGTACAGGAGTGATGGAGTCAAGCTGTGATTCCTCCAGGATGGTCCGGATGGTGTCTAGAGTAGCATCCTGGGGGATAGAGGTGTATAGCGACTCAATATCCAGCGAGACAAGATAGTCTGTCTCATGGCAAAAATCAATGTCAGGGATTACCCTCAGGACATCAGTGGTGTCCTTAAGATATGTGGGCATGGTGTGCACTAGAGGTTTAAGGAAATGATCCGCAAATGCTGATAAAGGCTCTAGTAAGGACCCCTGCCCTGAAATGATCGGTCTGCCAGGTGGAGGTCTTTGCGGTTTGTGTACTTTGGGCAGGGTATAGAAGTACGGCATCATGGGATTTTTGGCCTGTAAGAACTGTGCTTCTAGGTTAGTT
This sequence comes from Lissotriton vulgaris, assembly GCF_964263255.1. Lineage (NCBI taxonomy): Eukaryota > Metazoa > Chordata > Amphibia > Caudata > Salamandridae > Lissotriton > Lissotriton vulgaris. Next base: position 504,096 of record NW_028243100.1, read on the forward strand.
ACCCAACCCTCAGCCAAAGCTTCCTCCACTAGATTCTTGATTTGATTCATCAGCCCTGGAGTGGGGTCGCTGGTCAGTGGCTGATAGGCTGTGCGAATGCTCAGTTGACGGGAGCATTCCATTCTGTATGATTCCACATCCTGGACCACAATGGAGCCCCCTTTATCGACGGGCTTCACAACTATGGTGTCATCTTGGCATAGTGTGTTCAGTGCTTTTCTTTCAGCTGTTGATAAGTTGTTGTAACCTGAATGGGTCGAGTATTGAATTTGATCAATGTAATTTTTCACGGCCATCTCAAAGGCAAGAAGCTGGGGGGGTATGGCATGAGTGGGAGGAAGGAAGGTGGACTTGTTCCTGAGACCTGTGTTATTGTCAAGTTCGAGGCGAGTGTCATCACTGTTTTTCGATTTGAAAAAGTAGTGGAGCCTAAGTTTCCGAAAAAACTGAGCTAGCTCGATTTGGAGTAGAAACGGGTCTCCCTCGTCTGTGGTTACAAATCCTAGCCCTTTGTTGAGGACTGCTTCTTCCAAGTCAGTGAGTGTGCGTTGCCTAAGATTGACTACCAGGCTCTCACTAGTGGTACTGGTTATTCCTGGGCACCCCTCCTTGTGTGGCTCCTGGTCCCTGCATGTGGACCTGCTGTGTCCTCCCATTGGACCTGAGGTTGTCCCTGTGTCGGTCTTCTTTTGCCCCGTGACCGTCTGGGGCCACGCGCTAAAAAAGGCTGGTTATTGAAATTGGGGAAACCTTGAAATGGGGCCATAGGTGGTTGGAAGGTGCCAGGAAAACCCCAGGGTCCTGGTGGCCACCATGGCTGATTTGGCATATTGTATTGTCCCCTATGGTTTTGGTATCTTCCGCCCCCTCTACCCCGATTTGGGCCAGCATTAGGTGGCTGATTGGTGGTGTCTGAGTCACTACCAGTGTCTGAACTGGATCCAGAGTAATTGGATCCGTATCTCCTCCCATTTTTGGTGAAGTCAGGAGCTTTGTAGTTGTCGCTGGTGTAGGGTACACCGTTTCTAATTTGAATTTGGCTAAGTCTTTTTTGAATTTCTCAAGTTTGGTTCTTAGTATGGACTCAGCAAATTCTTTATTGATTTTATCAGACTCGTCTTTATTTTTCTTAAAGTTGGAAGTGACCGAAGTTTTTATCTGTCCTTCGAGGACCTGTATCTCTACCAATATGGCGTCTGCTACCCGTTTGGCTGTACTGATTATAAGAATAAGCCAATCACGGGTGCAGCGCCAGGCAATCAAAGACCAGTCACCAAGAAACTTCTTGTCATTAAGAAAAAGACGGGGGGCATTGGTTACTATCAGCCCCGGCGGTGCACAGCTTGCTCTCATGTACTCCGCCATGATAATCCCGTGGGTCTCTGTCCGGGAGTGTGATTTCTTCATGGCTAGGACTTTAGTCCAGTCATCAGTCTTGTTGACTGTGGGTGCGGGAATAGTGTCCAGAATACTTGGCATGTTCTCTAGTATTGAGTTGTACATGGCATCATCATAGGCTAGACCATGGCATTCTTCCATGGTGTTTGTGTGGGTCGGAGCTAGAAAAGCACCGTACGGAAAGCGCAGGTGTATGACAGATTGGTGCTATTCTTATTTTATAGAATAGAATTGCTCTCAATAATGTGAGCACTCTATGTAGCCCGCAGCTGCACGCTGCTCAAGGTCATGACAAAACAAACAGTAGGGGAGGGCTAGAGGGACGTTTAAAGACCAATGCCTAAGTATTGTCCCCCAAAGGACTAACTTATACACGAAAAACTTAGGGGTCTAGAAGCTAAACCAGAAGAGTGTTTGCTAATGTAAAACCTATGTCTAATTAGTACTATAGGAATACAAAGAGTAACAGACCAAATCGCCAATAAATGAAACACCTGTAACCGTGAGTCACCCCAGTTGTTTTGGATTCCCATCAAAGTCTTACAAGATCAATATTATCATTTGGTAATCCCTGGCGGGTATTGTGTCTCCTGACCATTGAGATCACATGTATACCCTCTCGGATGGTTCGGGGTAGCGACCACGATCACACAGGTATCACAAATGCTGTTGATTCAGTGGGAAAAGTGCAGTGCAAAAAGAAAGAGTGGTGATTTAAAATAGGATAGGGAACTAACAGAAAAACTTTTAATAGGCGTTGGCCCCTTCCTGATTAAAAACAAGAACAGACTGGCAAAATTATCGCATTGATAACAAATATCTGCGAGGAGACCAACACGTTTCAGCCTCTGAGGGAGTTACCTCAGGCTTTCTTCAGGGTCTCTGTTCTGAGTTGTGCTACTGCCTGTATAAGTGTATAAATGAGTGTGAAAAATTATACAAAAAAACACACCAGTGAAAAAAGCCAGAAAAGGATATAGTGTTCCTTCTTCTGTGCGTACTCCTCTTCGGAAGCAGGTACTTGGTTACTGTAGTCGGGGGACAAACATACAAGTGAAACACTTCCAGCAACTCTGGTCTGAAGATAACAGTGCAAGAAGTCAAGAACTGTGTCATTCTACGATACTCACCCAGTGCTTCCGGGGAGTGGACCTCACCTCTTCCTGGACCTGGCTCAGGATATGTGAGACCCCGCTCTACAGGAACAGAAACCGACCTCATGATTATGATTACGGAGGGATCAGGGATAGATCTACTCTCGTGCACACTACATGAAGTCAAACATGTTCTGAACGTAGAGTGTACTGTCATACACCAAGAAGCGCTCCCGTGTCAGTGCACCTCGTCGCACCCACCCGCCGTGAGTCAAAAGGACTCGAGAAATGTTACGTTGACAAGGTTATAGGTGTTATTCAGATCAGTGTCAAACGTGGCCCGCCAGGAGTGCTAGCGGAGCTATCGTCTTACCTGTCCGTCGTTGACTCGAGCTGTGACTGAGTCAGGGGGAGGCACAGAACAGTGTACGTCATTCATACTTGAATGGTTAGGAAAGAAGTTCCCAACCAATCAGCAAGAGATATAACGACGTAACCTCATACTGAGGCTCGAACTACTCGATGACGTCATACTCAACACACGGGTAGTTCTAATGATATACAAAAGGACCCCGTAATTATTCAGTGGCTGGTCAAGATTGCCTGACGGGGAGTTTATGAAAGACTGAACCAGGGGATGTCGTCATTCAGTCTGTGTTGATCAGTACCCAATTTGTACACCCATCTTTGCTCTTTGCGGAACAGGAAATTGGGCACATCGCTTACATGGGCAGGGATGTGTGGTTTTCCAAGAACATGCCATTTGAAGTCATTTTCACTATGATTGTGCTCAATGAAGTGTTTGGTAAGTTTAGAGATGTCCTTTTTGCACCGGAAAGTGCTTTTATGTTCCTGCATTCTCACTCTAACCTTTCTGGTGGTCATGCCAACATATCGTTCGTTACAGGTACAGGTGAGGAGATAAATCAGGTTGTTGCTGTTGCAATTTGAGAATTGTCTCAGCTCCCAAGGTCGATCTGTCCCGATGTCCACACTCGTGATCTTAGAGGTGAGTGGGCAAACAGAGCAGTTGCCACAGGGGTGGTGACCTGTAACAGGCGGCAGGTCCCAGAGGGTGCCCACTTCTCTCTTAGCAGTGGTTTTGGGACGGGTGTGTACCAGACGATCCCTCAAGTTTTTTGAGCGTTTGAACGCGAACAGTGGGAATTCGAGTTTGTCTTTCCCGCTGTTTAAAATGCGCCAATGTTTCTTGATGACTTTCTGAACCTTATTAGACTTGGTGTTGTATGTGCTCACAAGAGTGAGTCGTTCAGTCGGTGGTTTAGCAGGTTTAGGTTCAAGTAGAGCAGCCCGGTGGTTATTAGCTGCTCTTTTGCATGAGCGATTCACCAGTCTTTTAGGGTAATGTCTTGACTGAAGTTGTTTAGACAGTTCGCCTGCATGTCGTTCAAAGCTTTCTGCAGTGGAGCAGTTCCTCCGAACTCGTAGGAACTGGCCAAATGGGAGATTGTCCCTTAGGGACTTAGGATGCTGACTCTCATATAGTAGGAGTGAATTCCGTGCCATTGGTTTGCGGTAGAGTTCACTCTGTAGGCCATTCGCTGTACAGTAGATGGAGAGATCCAGAAAGGCTACCCGTTCTTTGCTTATTTCAATAGTAAACCGGAGGTAGTCATTTTGATTGTTAAGCCATTCATGGAATTGTAATATAGATTCCTTAGACCCTCTCCACACTACCAAGACATCGTCTATGTATCTCCTCCACCAGATAATAGACGCGAAATGTGGGTTGCTCACATGTAGTACAGTGGTTTGTTCAAATTTGTGAACATACAGGTTCGCCAGGGACGGGGCAGGAAAAAGCGGGAAAGACAAACTCGAATTCCCACTGTTCGCGTTCAAACGCTCAAAAAACTTGAGGGATCGTCTGGTACACACCCGTCCCAAAACCACTGCTAAGAGAGAAGTGGGCACCCTCTGGGACCTGCCGCCTGTTACAGGTCACCACCCCTGTGGCAACTGCTCTGTTTGCCCACTCACCTCTAAGATCACGAGTGTGGACATCGGGACAGATCGACCTTGGGAGCTGAGACAATTCTCAAATTGCAACAGCAACAACCTGATTTATCTCCTCACCTGTACCTGTAACGAACGATATGTTGGCATGACCACCAGAAAGGTTAGAGTGAGAATGCAGGAACATAAAAGCACTTTCCGGTGCAAAAAGGACATCTCTAAACTTACCAAACACTTCATTGAGCACAATCATAGTGAAAATGACTTCAAATGGCATGTTCTTGAAAAACCACACATCCCTGCCCATGTAAGCGATGTGCCCAATTTCCTGTTCCGCAAAGAGCAAAGATGGGTGTACAAATTGGGTACTGATCAACACAGACTGAATGACGACATCCCCTGGTTCAGTCTTTCATAAACTCCCCGTCAGGCAATCTTGACCAGCCACTGAATAATTACGGGGTCCTTTTGTATATCATTAGAACTACCCGTGTGTTGAGTATGACGTCATCGAGTAGTTCGAGCCTCAGTATGAGGTTACGTCGTTATATCTCTTGCTGATTGGTTGGGAACTTCTTTCCTAACCATTCAAGTAAGAATGACGTACACTGTTCTGTGCCTCCCCCTGACTCAGTCACAGCTCGAGTCAACGACGGACAGGTAAGACGATAGCTCCGCTAGCACTCCTGGCGGGCCACGTTTGACACTGATCTGAATAACACCTATAACCTTGTCAACGTAACATTTCTCGAGTCCTTTTGACTCACGGCGGGTGGGTGCGACGAGGTGCACTGACACGGGAGCGCTTCTTGGTGTATGACAGTACACTCTACGTTCAGAACATGTTTGACTTCATGTAGTGTGCACGAGAGTAGATCTATCCCTGATCCCTCCGTAATCATAATCATGAGGTCGGTTTCTGTTCCTGTAGAGCGGGGTCTCGCATATCCTGAGCCAGGTCCAGGAAGAGGTGAGGTCCACTCCCCGGAAGCTTTGCCCTTCCTCACTTTCCATGGTTTTTTATCTTTGACCCAACAACCCACTTCATTGGTAAAAAAATTTTCGAACCTCTTTTACGATCATACAATTCTTTATACTTTTGTGCTGATTCACAATTGTAGACCTCACTACATCCACTGGCACAGTACTGGTTGCAGTTTCCAATAACCATTCAGGATTACACTTTGTTCTGGCGCCACTCCCTCTCATAATTTCAAAAGGCAAAATTTCCAAGGCATCATGTGGTGTAGTTCTATACATCCACAACGTCTTGAAAACTTGGATCTCCCAATCACAACCATTTGTACAGCCATTTGAATGGCATTCATTAATACCCTGTTAAATCTCTCGATCATGCCATTACCGCTTGGATTGTATAAGGAAGTCGTTCTGTGTATAATTCCCTCTCAGTTAAAATATTCCTTAAAAATGTTGGACATAAATTGAACACCATCGTCAGACACAAGTTTGAACAGGTAAACCTTCCTCAATAAAAGTTCTGTCAAGAAATTTAAGAACTTCATCAGAATTATATTATTCTCTATTTTGATAACAGGTCATCTGGAAAAAAAAATCAAAATGAGGGATAATATACTTTGCATCAACACCAATTGGTCCCTTGATGTCTACCGCTAAAGTGGGCGTACGTACAATGGACTCACACATTTCACGTCTCAGAGTAACAAGAGATTTGTCAGAATTAGCACACCACTCAGTCTCGTACAATCCTTTCAATGAGCACATCAATTCCAGGCCACCAGTACCATTGTTTGACCCTTTTTATGGTGTTAAATTATTTAATTATTTTTATTTAAGGAGTTTTATATAGCGCTGGCTGGACCCGGGTTATCGCAGCACTTTACAACAGTTTTTGGCAAGAGTCATATAATAGAGCAGTGTTATACATATTGGTTCAGAAGTGTGCTGTGTAGTATTGAGGTTGTACTTGAGTCCTGAGATAACCTCGATTAGTGCAGTTGTCTTGGGTTGAACCTCTTGGGGGGGGGGGGGGACAGGAGGTGATCAAAGAGTGGGGAGGAGGTAGGTCTTTGTGATACAATTTTAACAATTCCACAATGCTCCTCAAGACACAATTTAGCTATGCCAGACCTCAAAGAAGAAGGAGGCACAATTCTGTCAACTCTATAAATGGACATGGTCCTGGACACACGCTGTGGGGATATGACAATGGTATGAAAGTCTCGTTTGGATCAAAATTGCTGCGGTCGACACCAGTGTAATGTTCAGATTTATTTAATGAACCAATAACAGAATAGAATCAAACAACCATTCTATTTTGTTGTTGCTTCATTAAATAACTCTGAACATTATACTGGTGTCGACTGCAGCAATTTTGATCTAAACAAGACTTTCATACCATCGTCATATCACCACTACGTGTGCCCGAGACTGTGTTCATATGACTGGTGTGGGTTCTTTGACCCACCACTTACAGGGTTATTGGATAATTCCCCCGACCTGGCAGCACCGTGCATATTCTGAGCATAATTTACACAGTGCGTACTAGTCTGAACACCTATCTTCCTAGTTATACTAAAAACCCTACCCCTAGATATCACCCCTACAAATGGACCCTTTGACAATACAGAGGCCATGTCTGATTTCCCAAAAGTGGTTCAAGACATCAGGCACATCAGTCTTCTTTCTTGGCCAACCACATTCAACAAATCCAAGTAAGCTTTGCAGAGCCTTGTCTAAACTGTAAAGTTTCAACCATTCTTTCTCATCAACATTAAGTAGCCTTTGATCATTATTCAAAGCTTTTTGCTCACAATTCAAATACCTATTTTCACACTCTTGCATATCAACCAGTAACCTGGATAAAAAATCAGCAATAACATTCTTCTTTTCAGAAACATAGACAACCTTGTTAATAGAATCTTGCAGGGGCATTGACAGTCTCGCTCCCCTGGCGGAGGCATTAAAAAGCCCTTCTATAGTCAACAGTTAGACTAAAGGTTTGTGGTCGCTTTGTACTTCACAAGGTTTCCCCAATACAAAAGAGCGGAAATGCTCTAAGGCCCACACACATGCAAGAGTTTCTTTTTCAATAACCGAGAACTTCTCCTCAGTAGAAGATACGGCACATGATAACATCTCTGATATATTGGGAAGTGGAAATTTGTCCACAACAATGTTTTTGCTAGGTGCCTAAGATCAATACTTAATCTCAATTTGCCATTGCTATGTCTGGCTACCACAATCTGAGAAATTCACTCAACCGATTTAATTGGCTCAATAATATCTGGCTGGACTAATTTCTCCAACTCCTTTTCAACGTCATCTCTCAGTAGAATTGGAATATGCCTAACCTCATGCACCTTGGGACATGCACATGGTTTTAAAACAATAGAATGCTCAAAATCATTAAGATTCCCAATACCACCACTAAAAACCTTGGGAAATGTCTTTAGAATCTCGTTACAGAGTAGTTCACTAACATTTAGAACCATAACTGGATTAGGGCTATTGGGATTAACAATTATGTCTAAATTACCTTGGTCCATCCAACCCAAAACAGCAGGTCCCTTCTTAACAACATACAGTTTGCCAATAGCTTCCCTATTCTTAATACTGAACACCATTGACCTGTAACCAACCATATAGATTTTTTCAACGCAAAAACCCTCCGGATGAATATCAGGTTCAAGCAATTTGTCACCTAAACGCTTGGCAAACAAAGAGTTACAGGTCCCTTCATCGACAGTGGTCTATGGAGAACCCAAGTCACTGTACATTTGTTCACTAATACCACCAATGGATATGAAACACATTTTTTTTCCTGCATAGATCACTTCTGTCATTAATATTCCAAATAAGCAATTCCTTAGGATCAACATTAGGACTTCCATCACTGCTATCCCTTAAACTAAGTTTCTTTATACTAGATTCATCCTCACTGGAACTACATTCAGGTTCATCCGCACATTTAACTCTGCGGCCCCCTTTCCTCCTGCAAACCTTTGCGAAATTGGCAATTATTCCACGATTGGAAAAAAAATCTTAATAGCAGGACAAGACTTGCTAGAGGCTATCTGAGATGCACTATCACAGCAGAAACACCTGAAGTTACCACGTCTAATGAAATCTTTGTTCTTGCTTACTTCCTTCTTGGGTTTGCACTACTCTTAAGTTTTAATTTTACTGACTACTTCAACAGGAATATCTTTAACTCCTTGTTTAAATAACTTAGCACTACGACTAGACATTTCAGCCTTCCTAATAATATTTAGAATGTCTTTCAATTCAACATCACCATTTATCCATAACATCTCTTGGATAGCAAGATCTTTAGCATGCATTGCCACTTGATCTGTAATAAATGTATCCAATAGATGATCACATTTACAATCTGCAGCCAACTTCCTAAGGGCTGAAACATACTCAATTCAATTCAATTCAAATGATCTTTATTCGGATTTGATACATCCATAAAAGTACATACAGAATGAAAATACAATAAAACTTTTAAAAACAATTCTTACAAAATTATAAACAGTGATCCAATTAGGTTAAGCAGCAAGATGACTTAAAGTGCACAATATAAAATACAAAGTGCATGGTGCGTAATACTAAGGAATATAAATCCATCAATGTCCACAGTTACCCACTATAGAAGTATCTCTTACAGACATTCAGTATTAATATAGCTGGTACTCAAGTACATAAACCATCATAGTGCTATTATCCATTATCCATGTTCCATAGTTGCCCTCGATTTCACACAGGCTTTTATGAAACAGCTGACAGAATAAATAACATCATCCATATGCATCATTTGCAAAAAATGCAGAGCAGGAATAGATTCACGTAGGTTATATTTGCGTAAGATTGGTCTTAAATATTGATAGGTATACAATTTGTAGTGGCCACAGAAGAAGAAATAATGCAATAGGTTTTGTCGTCCACCTAAGGAACAGGGACAATCCAGTTCTTCTAAGTTTTTATTGTAGCCAATGGGGAAGCTAAGCAAATAAACTAAGCTTCCCTCCCGGAGCCTGAATAAAAGACTCCGATTCCATCTACCTATCGGCATTGTCAAATATCTAGTAAGATTATTAGAGTTATCAACATCTAGATCACAAATGCGCGAATATTTCATGACCACTGGTTTACTAGATTCTGATCTCATCCTTTCCTCAGTATATACCTCCATAAGTGCCCGTTTAATACTGTTTTTGTGGGCGGGAACAATTAGGTCAGGGGAACTAAATAAGGATCCTAATCCCACCTGTTGTAGACTGGTTTTGACTGCTTTTAGCCAAGGTATGTGTTGAGATCTGTCACTAGACAAACAATCAGATATAATACTACGAGTCAATGTTGCTGCTGGGTTTAACCAGATTTTAATCCAAAATAGGGCAGGCCTTGACTTTATAAAATCAGCAATGTATGGCAGCCTCCATTCATTATGGCAAATCAGAGTGGGAGCACAAGGGACTCCCCCTAACACCCTCCTACAGAATCTATTTTCCGGCACCTGAAGGGCCGAGCTGTTGCAATATCCCCATACTTCTGCACCGTAAGTCCCGGTTGGTCGACATTGGGTGCGGTAGATGGTAAGGAGAGGGGTGACAACATCAGCTAATTTCGGTTGGCGGAGAGATAGGATCGAGTTAATTGATTTGCCAATTTTGTTGCTTGCAAAGGCAGCATGTTGCTGCCATGAGCCTGAGTTGGAAAATAACAACCCTAAATAAGGAAAAGTGCTGGTGCATTTTAAAATGTTATTACCCGATTTAATGGATGCAATGTTATACTTCTTTGGTCCGCAATTCATTATAAAAGATTTTTTAAAATTTGTATTTAAACCAAGATCGGACATGAAGGTAACAAAACCAGAGATTAAAGTACGTAGTGCATTCGGTGTACGCCCCATCAATACAGCGTCATCCGCATAAAGTAAAGTAGTGATGGGGGAGCCGTTTATTATGGGAACATCCTTAATAATCTCACTCAAAGTGTTGCTTAACCTGTTAATATATAAAATAAAAAGCAGTGGGGCGAGTACGCAGCCCTGTCTAACTCCTCTGCTGATAGGGATATCATCAGACAGATCACCATCATTGTTGATTCGTACTCGTGATTTTAAATCCCTATGTAAGTAAGAAAGGAAATACACCAGTGAATCGTCTAAACCATAATCGAGCAAAAGTGACCACAACCTAGAACGATTAACAAAATCAAACGCAGAACTCAAGTCCATAAAACCTAAATAAAGAGGGGATTTTTTAACAATAATATATTTAGCCATAATCAGGTTTAGATTTAAGCATTGTTCTGTGGTGCCCACCTTACTTCTAAAACCCAACTGGCTACAATGAAGAATATTGTTATCTTCAGCCCAATCCCTTATCCGTCTGAAGATTACTCTTCCCAGAACTTTTAGCGTGTTGTCGATCAGTGAGATCGGGCGATAGCAGGCGGGGTCCGACCTATCGCCTTTCTTGAATATGGGCACAATCACACTGTTCGACCAGGATTCGGGAATTGAGCTGTCATTTAGGTTATTAAATAGGTTGCATAAGAGAGGGGCCCAGAAGTTAATTTCTGATTTTATTTGGTCAATGGAAAGACCATCAGGACCTGGGGCTTTATTGCTAGCACTATCAATGATAGCATCCTCGACCTCAAGTAATGAGAAGGTCAAGGGTTCATCGCTGAGGGATAGAGAGACAGTGTCTGAAGGGGTAGTTGATATGGCATAGATTTGGGAGAAATGCTCTACCCACGCCTCGCCAGTTATATTACTATTAAGTTGGTTGATGTTAGAACCAAAGGATCTTAACGACTTGACTTCTTTCCAGAAACCCATTGAGTCCTTCAATTTGGCGGTGCGCGTAAGTGATTCCCAGTGGTTGATTACTAGAGCTTCAGATCTAATACGTAAGACCCTTTTATATTGTAATCTTAATACTCTCACAAGTTGGGGGTCCCTCGGGCTGGCATTAAGTGCAGCCCTCAAATCCCTGTTGGCCTTAGAGCAAGAAGTATCAAACCAACGGGGTCCCTGGGAGATGTTCTGCCTGACAGGTTTAGAGGATTCAATTTTAATTGCCCTGCATAAATCCCCAAAAGCGCCAACCACCTCATTGCTGGGACTTATATACGACAGGCAAGTCTCAACTGTCTTGGGGTATTTTTTAATTACTCTGGATAGTATCCCTTTATTGTCAGCTCCCTTCCATGCTAGTCTCAATCTATCAGTTGATAATGCTAGATTTAGGGGACCTACATCTGATTTCACTGCAACCCTTGAGGTCTGGGGATTGTGTATGTTAATTTTAAGTGGATAGTGATCACTATATGCGGAGCAGACGACTTCAGCTTTTAAATTATTTTACTTAACTCAGGGCATGTGAAAATATAATCAATCGTAGAAGCACAGCCCTGACCTATGAAAGTGGGGGTTGTTACATTATTTATACTTGTACCTGCAAATTCCATAGCATTAACTAAGTCATAGGAAGCTATAAAATCTTTCAATTCTGCCCCATTCTTACATATTGGGCTGTGGCGATACAAGTGTGCATTAAAATCCCCTCCGATGCAAATACCATCGAAGGATCCATGCTTTTGTCCCCCCATAATTTCATCTATAAAATTAAACAATAATGTGAAATTGCCATTTGGGCGACTTACAAAATCATTATTATAAAAATTGATAATACATAATTTCAGTCTGTTAATGTACTTGATAGCCATAAAACAACAGATACCTGGTGTAGGGATCAACTTAGTATGCACCCCATGTTTTATCTTGGACCAAATAGATAGTCCCCCACTAGGTCGACCCATGGGAGACAGCAAAGCCTTAAGATTATGACAGCAAAAACCCTCAATTGTTGGTGACGTTGTACTCCATGTTTCTTGTAGCAACAATATATCACAGTTATTATCAACCCACTTGTACCACTCTGAAATTTTCAATTTAGAATTTAAACCTGCTATATTCCAACTGACAATAGACAGTACTGAGTCCAGAGGCAAATGAGCAAGGGTCTGAAGTGGTTTGCTCAGGGTTCTTTGAGGCGAGTTTTCTGGGACGATCGGGATTTCGGGTTCCTTAGAAGGATCGACAAAGGTAGTCGAAGGTGGTCAGTCTTGCATGTCCAGATCCGAAAGTGGTGCATATCTATTGTACATTTGTAATGGAAGATAAGGTTGGTGAAATTGCATAGGTGGTGGACGAAAATGCGCAGATGGTGGTTGAAAATGCATAAATGGTGCTGGTTGTGGGTGCATTAATGGCACAGTGAATTGCATAGGAGGTGGGCGAGGTTGTGTGGCCGGTTGTCTATAAAAATAACTCAAGGGTAACATAGTTGCAACAGTTGGGATGGTTGAATAGTTACAATTTCTGTTTAGGAGGTTTCTTACTGTCCCAGGATTATTAAAGTTGAGAACTACGCAGTCACCTTCCTTGTCCTTGAGTAAGGGGCCAACCCACGATACCCTACGCGCAGATATAATTTCTCTAGAGATGTCAAAACCAACACCTTTGTGTTTGGTTAGCCAGTCTATGCTCTTATTCCTCAATTGTACCCACGATTCCCCCTGATCCTCTCTCAATGGCGGGACACCTGCTAGAACCAGAACAAAAGGACAGGCATCCGGTGGCAGATGTAATGCAGGTCCTTGATGTTTGAAAGATTTAGTAGACCCTTGGGGGCCATTACCCACGTTGTTGTTAGCAACAGTCGATTTTGGAGCTGCGCTTAGATTGGTTGGGCCATTATTGTTGCTTGGAACAGAAGTGTTGGAAGTCGGTGGAATAACAACTTTCCTAGGGGCAGGTATAGGGGTTGGTTTCGTGGATGTATTAGCCTTACTCATAGCTGGTCCCTTTTTTGTGGTTGTGGGTTTAACTGATGATTGTTCCGTCAAAGGAGAGGCAGAAACAGAATTGCTTAGTGCCCCTCCCGCGGTACTGATGTTAACCTGTTTTTTTGATGACAATATATTGTTTGCAGTTTCCAATTCCTTCAAAAGGCGATCTGCTCTGACTTGGTCCAAGATGATTGACCCTTTCCTTTTTGTTTCACCAGTTTTAACCAGGTTATCCAATCTATAAAGTCTTTTAAAAACATTATTAAACTGGCTGATCATTTGTTTTTCAATCCGGTTAAAAATAGTATCAACTATGGTTTCTATCATATTTCCGTTCTGTTTGGAAAGGTTATAATTATCACCCATTATAGTAGTTTGAGTCCATGTAGTTTTAAAATTCCCACATGGGTTAATAATGGATACATCAGAAATGCTATCCAAGTCTGCGGAGTCTTTATCCTCTTTATCCTCGGTCAAGGCGGTTTGTACCCCCGATGATTTATTTTTATTCCACAAACTTTGTGGTGTTGGTTGGTTTCTGTGGAATACAGGCTGTTTTCTTTTATTCGCGCTTTGCTTGGATGTGCCTCTTTTGCGTTTCTCCCTGGCCGGCTTGTTGCTACTAGAGTCAATGATGTCCACATTAATGACATCATCCTGCGATGCAGTTACAATTGTAGGAACGCTCTCTATCTGAGGGGATACCGGGGATGTCGCTGTCAGTGTTGGCTTTGGCATTGCTGCCACTGATGTTGAGGAGGCAGAAACTTGTGCTATATAGGTGACAGTGTTTTCATCATCCAGAATTGTGGGCACGTCAACAAAGGGGTGTGATGGTTTTACCACAATTATTTCTGGGTTTATGTGTGCATCTCCATTGGTACAGCTAGAGCTACTTGTGAGAGTCGTTTTGTTATTAGTAGAAAAAGAACCCATAGAGAACCTTCTCTCGGTCTCAACTATTTCGTTAAAGGCAGAGTCTATCATTGACTCAAAGGAAGTAATTAGGGAGACTGAAGTCTCAGCAATCTTGTTTTCTACATCAAAGTTCTCGCTGTCGCCCATTTTAGTATCCTTAATAAATGCTCACCTTTAGAACAGTTGTCAGAGGGGTTGCCCGCCCGTCCACTGCAGTCCACTGACGGCCACAGACGGTCCCGCCCTTGTCCCGGGCTTCTCCCGGCGCCCTCCCGCGCGCTCCCGCGCAGCGGGAACACGGTGCGCTAATATAGAGGAGAAGGTGGGGTAGGGGGCGTGGCGGTCAGGGAGAGCGACCCAGATGTAGAGGGTTGACCGCGCGCAGGGACTCCTCGAAGTTAGAGTCCCTGCGGGTCCGCTCGCAGCCCTGAGCCTGCCTGTTCTTTCTCCACAGTGCAGGAAATCCAGTTACAGGAAACGGCGCCCCTCTCTGTTCAAAGCGCCTCGCACCACACGGCGAGGAGCTGCGCTGGCAAGGAAGGAAGGGTCCAGGAGCGAAGGAAAGACCACGGCAACAACCGGTCCAGCAAGGTATCCCACGACGATCTACTCGGAGGCTGCTTTCACTGCTGGGGCAGGGGGCGTGGCGGTCAGGGAGAGCGACCCAGGTGTAGAGGGTTGACCGCGCGCAGGGACTCCTCGAAGTTAGAGTCCCTGCGGGTCCGCTCGCAGCCCTGAGCCTGCCTGTTCTTTCTCCCCAGTGCAGGAAATCCAGTTACAGGAAACGGCGCCCCTCTCTGTTCAAAGCGCCTCGCACCACACGGCGAGGAGCTGCGCTGGCAAGGAAGGAAGGGTCCAGGAGTGAAGGAAAGACCACGGCAACAACCGGTCCAGCAAGGTATCCCCTGAAACATACTCATCCACTGTTTGATTAGGCTCCTGTTTCCTATGAAAAAACGTATATTTTACGATACCTATACACACTTTCGGCGCAAAATAGTAGTCAACATCATTCATAATGGCATCAAACACATTTACATCACCACCCACTAAGGCTTTGGTCATCTCATATGCTTTCAGCCCCCCTGGACCTACAGAACGTAACAAAATCCTTTTTTTACTTTCGGAGGTCATTTTCCCTTCTTCATCGATGGTATAAAAAAAGTTAAGAAAATAGGCTTTCTACTCAGTCCACTTCATGCAGGGATCGCCTCCGGCAGGCCGAAAGGTTTGAGGAGGTTGAACAGAAAAATCTTGACTAGCCATTGCAACTGGATGGCAACACTTAAAAAATAGTGCACAAAACAGCGTTGTTCTAGCTTCAACAATAAAGGACTAGTACACTGAGTATAGCTGAAAGGTTAAAATTGCTGTCTCCAACAAGGTGTGCATATCACTGTGCGTTAATAACATGCACTAGAGGATATGCACTAGACAATGCTCTTATTAGCCCCTCAAATCAAAACCACATAATTCTCAAAGCAGGTGTTACCCCTTCTAATAAGAGGTCCATTGAAAGAAGAACGGCAGAGACTATGATGCAAAAGTGATTAAGCCTATAGAAGCAACAAAATGTTTAGGTCCTATAGTGATCATGAGAAAATCCACAGGGAATATTTGGATGTGTGCAGCACTTAGAGATGTGAACAGCTGCATTTAGGGTGACCAGCTTGCAGGAGTAAAAGGTGGTAAATATTTCACCACATTAGATCTATTAAGTGCCTATCATCAGGTGCCCTAATATAAGGAGTCTCGCCATTTAGCATCATTCATCACACCTGAAGGAGTGTTTAAATTCCTTTGTCTTTCTTTTGGTTTGGCCTCAGCTATTTTTCAGAGACTGATGCAAGGGATGTTGAAGGATATGGTCTTGAAATATGTAAATTTGGTGTGAGGGAGGTGGAATATCTTGGCCACAAGTTGAATCACAAGGGCACAAAACTCAAATTTAGTTTTGTGGAGTCTATTGAAAGGGCTCCTTCTTTTCAAGACAAAAAGCAGTTAAGATCTTTTCTTGGTCTTGCGGGGCTACGAGGGTTGATGAAAAAGGATGTGAAATTTCTGTGGTCGGAAGAGTGTCAGAAGGCATTTGATATGGTGAAAAGGGAAATTGCTAATGTAGTTTCTTTAAAGTCATTTGATTTGTTACTTTTGTAATCCAGTACTTGGCTCCTAGGGCCAGAACTGGGGTCTCAACTTAAAACAGGTAAGTAATTACGTTTCAGTATTTCGTATGATTTTTAAAAAATATTTCTAGTTTTCAAAAGTAGACACTTAATAGAAGAAATTTCATGGAAAAGCAGACAATGGATTCCTATGGAGAAAATACAAGTTACTAGTAAACCCGCTAGGGATTACTTTTGCTGTTCAGTACTGGGCTACAGGGTACAGTACTGGCTCCTCTCCTGTTCACAGGTGAGTATTTTGGAATTCAAATGATTTTATATGAATATTTTAAGTTTTCAAAAGTAGGCACTTAGAAGATATTTCGAGTCAAAACCAGTCAATGTTATTCAATGGCAGGTCATTGAGTTACCGGTTTCCTGGTGAGTACTCGTCTGGTGAAGTTGTGGTTCTGGGCATAGACTCAGGGGTCCCCCAGGGTCAAGTAGGTACAGTTGGTTCACCTTCAGCGGCGATGGGGCGGCCGGGTGCAGAGGTAGTTAGGCCCAATGTTATCCAATGCAGGTCAGGGGGCCTCCGGTTGGTGGCTGCTGGCTAGCAGCCTCGCGGCTGTGGTAGCTGGGCTCCTGGTCACTTGCTCAGGGCAAAGGGGGAAGCAGGATAGGTCAAAGCTGGCACAGCCAACGGTACTTGGGCGGCTGGGTGCAGGGTGCTTTTGAGCCGTCGGGCGCTCAATGTTATCCAATGGAAAAGGTAAAAACGGAACAAAGGCTGCAGGCTCAGGGGCGGAGACTCTCTAGGGGCGACCAGCACGTCCAGAGGTAAGTTGGGATCTTGGAGCACAGGTAGGTATCCCAAAGGTAGGCACAGGGGGCTGTAGGGTGCGGGGTGCAGGGGTGTCTTTGGGTGTCGGAAAAGCTTACCCTCATCTGGTCGCGGTTGGGGGGCTGGTTCTGAGTCTGCAGGCGTCATCTGGTTCGTCGAGGAGGGTCTTTGGGCACTGGACTTTGGGTCCCAGTCGCCGAGGGGTCGTTCTTGTGGTCTTGGATCACTCGGGCCTGGGCCGGGCTCGGCGGGTGCAGAGTGGCTGGTCCAGAGCTTCCTGGCTGGCACCAGGGGGGTTGTTGCAGCGTGCCTCTGCTGATGGGAGTCCCAGTCTTTAAGAGGGCAGAGGCAGGCAGGTCCTCTGGTTGTCCTAAGGTTGCTGTCTGCAGGAGTCACCGGGATTTAGGCAGGAGCAGGTTCCAGGATCAACAGGCCGGTAGGGCTGGGGCCAAGTCAGTTGTTGTCGTCCTGTGTTTAGCAGCTGCGCGGCGGGTCTTCTTCCTCTTGGTCTTCTTTGTTCTTTTCTTATCTGGATTTGAGGAAGGAAGGTTCGGGGAGCCCCTAAATACTGAATTTTGGGGCGTTACAGGTAGTGCAAGGGCAGGGACCAATAGGTCCCTGTCCTGGGGTGGGTACACCCCCTAGCCTGCTCCTCTGCTGTGGGAGGGGGGCAGGATCCTAGCTGTGATTGGGCAGGGCTCCCCATCTTCAAGATGGCCGGAGCCCGGGGTTGTGCTTCACCTCGTCTCCCCCACCTGAGGGGTGGGGTTGGCATAGGCTGGCACACTCCGCTTCCTGACGTATTTTTTCCCGCCACTCTTCCTGTCAGAGTGGGGGTCAGGAGTGGTGGGGGCCATTTGCTGGGTACAGCAAATGATCTGGAGAAGCTCACAGAGGCGGCATGCCTTTGAAGCTTCCCCCTGCCCATCCTGGGGGTGGAGACCTAGCAGCTCGCCCAGGATGTGCATTGTTGCAGGCCCCAGGAGAGCTGGGGGCTCTCCACCCATGGGTCCAGCAACATGTCTGCTGTGTGGCAGCCTCTGCAGCCACTCAGCACAGAGGCGGATTGTAGGTAAGGTTTTCAGGGGCATCTCTAAGATGCCCTCTGGTGCATTTTACATTAAATCCCACACTGACATAAGTGTGGGTTTAATGTGCTGAGAAGTTTGGTTCCAAACTTTTCAGTCTTCAGTGTAGCCATAATGGTGCTGTGGAGTTCGTAATGACAACCTCACAGTACCATATACTCTTAATGGCATCACTGCACTTATAGTGCCCAGGATTGGCCCTGGGTACTGTAGGAGCACAGGGCTCATGCACCTGTGCCCACACCTCTGGCATAGGGCACCAAGCTAGAGGGGTGACTGAAGTATGCCAGGTCAGAGGGTTCTGTGGGCATGGCATACAGGGTTGTGTGCCATGTCGACTCATTGTTTAGTTCTGTACTAAGACACTCAGCCTGCAAAGGCAGTGTGTGGGTGTCAAGGTACAGGGCCCGAGGGTGGCACAATAAGTGCTGCAGTCCTCAGGGGTCTTCTCTGGTCACCATGCCTTGGGTACCTAGGGTACCATTTACTAGGGGCTGACAGGTGGCCAGAGGTGCCAATTGGGTTTTAGTTTCAACTCCGCTTTTAGGGAAGGAACATAGGCCCTGGGTACCTGGTTGGCAGGAACCCAGGGCACACTCAGTCAAAGCACATCAGCAGTTCAGAAAAAAGTGGGGACATACCAGTGCAATAAAGATTGCACTTTCTCAAATTAGACCTTTGAAAGACCTGTTCTCCACAACTGATGTTGGCAGAGCCACACTTCGCATAGCAAAATGGCTGTATCGCTTCAAGAGTTTCAGTTCACTTTGGAATATGTTCCATGGGTGAAAAATGTCAATGCGGACTAAATATGTTCAGGTGACCGTTACAGGAGGTGGAAGTAGAAGATGATTGGGTTATGGCGGAGGTCTTGGATGTGTGTAAGGCCATTGGGAAGACCGAATAGGAGGAAGTTGTGCTGCAAGATTCATTGTTGGTTAAGTTTAAGAGTGTGTTGCCTCATGTACAGCAGTGGAAAATGGTGGGTGATCTGGAGAAGTTCAAGAATATTTGGAGGGAGATGTTGGTGATTGATGGAGTTGGGGTGATATGTTGGTGGTGCATGAGAGCTTGCAGAATATGTGATTACAGTTATTTCACAAAGGACATGGCAGCATGTTTGCCATGAAGAGAAGGACACATGCTGATTTTGGTGACCTGGAATGGGCAGGCAACATTGAAGGGTTTATCAGAGAGTGCATAGCTCGCGCATTTAGTGACAATCTTATCATTTGCAGGAATAATCTATAAGTCCTCTGCAATTGCCCAATCAGTCATTGGACAAGGTGGCAATAGATATATGTGGTCCGTTTGAGTGTTTGAGTCCAAGTGAAAGGTTAGCCTTTGTGATGGTGGACTTATTTTGAAAGTGGAGGGAAGTGGCATTTATGAGGGAGGTGAAGACAAGCAGTGTAATTGCTTTTTGTAAGGATGTATTTTAGAGAGAAGGGTGTCTGGCGGAAGTTGTAAGTGACAATGGTCCACAATTTGCACCAGAAGCATTTGGTGTGTTTCTGGAAATGTGGGGTACAAAACACTGTAAGACTGCACTTTATTAATCAAGTGGTAATGTTTTTTTTTGGAACGCTTCAACCATGTGTTAGGTGACTCAGTCTAGTTAGGTTTGTCCAGTAATTTTTGTTGGAGAACACAAGTTAAGAACATGTTGTGGAGTTCCAGAACCTCTCCACATACTGTCACAGCAGCATCACCATTTAGTCTGATGAGGGGAAGAATACTTTGTATCATGGTCACACCTGCTTGGATGTCAAGATCTGGGAATTTCAAGAAGGATTATGCTAAGATGAGAAAGAGAGTGGAGAAGTATAAGGCTAGTTATTGTGGAAGAATCTATGATAAGGTGAAGGAAAGTAGCAGAAGATTTGAGAAAGGTATGTGGGTCAGAGTATGTTCTGGTGTAGTTGTGAGGAAAGTGGTTCCAAGTTTTCTAAACCCTGAGAAATGTTAGAAGTGAAGAGAAACACTGTGAGACTGTCAGGTGGAAAATGGTGAAAGACAAGAGTGGAACCGGTAATGGTAGGGGTCAAGAACCAGGGTTAATGTTGATCGGGGGCTTACAAATGAACAAGCTCTGTGTTCTAGGGAACCAAGTACTCAGGTGTGCGGCAAGTCTAAGTGGATGAAGTATTATGTTTTTCAAAACTTGTAATATATTTAAATCGTGCTTGGGCCATAGTATGCAATGTTTTGTTAAAAGTTTTATGGAAGGGAAATGTGTTATATTTTAATATATTGTACATTATTTCACCTGGGGTTCCTAGCAACCAGGTTTCCACCTCTAGAATCCAGTGATAACGCAGGATTCTTATCTTATCTTGCCATCTATTAAGAATCCTCGGTCGAATAGATCTTTTTATCCGTTGAAAGTGTAAAGGGGAGAAAACCTATACATTTACTAGCATCAATATGAGCTAACCAATTTAGACTCGAAAGAACCACTGATTTTAACTCACAATTTTAAGGGTTTTCTTACAAAGCCATCAACAACACTCTTGAACCTTCAACATTTCACAGACTCCACCCTCTTTTGCTAATAAGACATCTAAAGCAAGACACTTCTGCCTCACCATCGTCCTTATCGACAACATCTCTTCATCAACAAGTATTAATGACTTAGCTGTATTTGTTGACAATCGATCCACAACAGTCGCAAACTTTCTAATCTTCACATCTTTCAAAATAATTCCCAAGTCTGGTATTACTGCTCCAAAAATATCTCCAACCACTGCCCCTGCACTAGCATCTCTCTTCGTTCTAGAATGCCTTTCGCCTTCCAGCAGTTCTAAATCGTCTGCATGGCAGATTTTGGGGAATATCATACCCAAGTAGCATGTACCATACTAATTCGCAGGCAGTCTCACATAAGCATTCTTTCCACACACATAATATACTGTTGGCACCACTTGCACCGTACCCTAGAGAAAGTCTTTTGCGTATGCTCCCATCGTGAAGACATGATCACACAAGCTTTGTCCTACATAGACCTTATTATAATAGGTCTGCACACGTCTCAAACACAACCTCCCCTTCTGCACCAGGTCCAATGCTATAGGGCCATAACTTCCCTTCGCTCTGTGAGCTCTCTCGTCATCTGACCAATCTACTCGACTATCTCCGATATGACGTGTTTGGGTTAGCTGTCTATATCTATCTTCTATTTGATCTACAAATTTCATTTCTACGTCTGTTAGTGAAGAGGTCAAATCATGTCTAGGGGCATACGAGGTGTCTAGCATTGTAGCTGGTATGAAGTACTTCCCAGTCCTATCTTCCTGTTTATTATAATCATACTTATTCAGGTGCTTGTAAGCTGGCACCCCTGAAAGCACTGCATCATAATTCGAAAAGAAGTACTCAGAATGGACTCTCCCTTAAAATATACTAAGCAACAAACTACAAGTAATTCCATAAGTCAGTGGAAGATGGTGATACTTGATACCCTCATCATCCACTGAGGCAGGCAACTGAATGCACACATAAGAATTTTTTCGCATCCATCGCCTCAACACATTCATATAGCAGCTTGGCATACACATTAAGCTTAAAATCACCTCTAGACAAATCTACTCAGAATGGCCTCGCCCATAAAATATACTAAGCAACGAACTACATGTAATTCCATAAGTCAGTGGAAGATGGTGATACTTGATACCCTCATCATCCACTGAGGCAGGCAACTGCATGCACACATAAGAATCTTTCGCATCCATCGCCTCAACATATTCATATAGCAGCTTGGCATACGCATTAAGCTTAAAATCACCTCTAGACAAATCTACATGCAATCTATGACTATTTTGATCTAGCAAAGCCTTTTCAGCTCCTATGATGCCCTGTTTCTTGGTTGAAGTGCTAGGTGTAGGCATTCCCTTCACCTCTCCGACATCTACCTCTTGCGGAATAGCAGTACACAAAAGTGGTTCTGTCAGGTAGTAGATTAATTCTAATCGCGCATTTAAATGTCACTGACGTATCTCAAACTGCCTAGATATAGAGAAATATTATACCAACAATAAGTCATGTGACTCAAATTGCTGTCTAGTGTGTAGGTTTTTTATCCAAAATGTAACAATCACATTGTTTACACAAATATATTAATGGCTGTCAATACAATAAAAATTCACAGAATAAGTGGTGGCCAAGTGACATTAGTGCTCAGTTTTCAGTGGTGTGCAATATATACATGGTGGTGAAAAAGTTATTTACAAGTGGGTGATGGGCCAGATAATACAGGGAAATGCAATAGGGCTGCTGGATGATGAATCTTTTCCTAGGCAGCACCTTTGGACAATCCGGGCCTAATGTAGTTGTTGACGTTCCGACCCAATCTATGCTCCCTTGTGGAATGGCAACTGACACTATGATAACTACAACTATTGAAACTATCACTCCTACTATGAGTGATACATTTGGACCTACGGTTCGGATTTCCAGCCTCCATTGTTGCTGTTGGGGTTGGTTTTCAGCAGATGAACACTTAGAGTCTCTTTTTCCACGACAAGTTGCGGCTTAACCAGTCCAAACACCACTCTTGATGTGCTGGAAATCACCTTTACAGTAATTTTTGTTCCCTATTTACACAGTTCACAGAAGACCTCCTTAACCCTTTTTCTTCTTCTACGGGAAGTCCCTGAATTTGTTCTTCTTGCACTCAGGCCTAGGTTATCTTCTTTAAACACCTATTTACAAAACACAGTTCATTCACAATATACACTGAGTTCAGATCTAATTGCTGTTAAAACATGTTGCAAAATTTCAATACGAACAGTTACCAGTACATGAGTCTATGCTTCAAATCCAAACGTCAGGAAAACTAGCCTGTGTAAGATCAGGATTCGCACTTTGCTCAAGATTGGAGGATTCAGAACCGTTATTGTTAGTGCCCCTTCGATTTCAAGGCCGGGCACCAGCAGTACCACTTTGATCTTCAGTAGCCAAATTCAGCTGACCACACTCAAGGACCTCAGCCTCCCAGAACTCACTACTCCAGGCATCAGTTATTGCGTAAGTCCACTCTGGGGCAGCGTATCTCTGGCAAGGCACACTTGTCCTTCTTGATCTCCTCAGGCCTTGATTCTGCTCTTCTTCACTTTCCTTCAGTTCAGAGACCTCAGACCCAGGAGCAAGATCTCTCTCGGTAGCCAGTCGCAGATTCAGCCTCCTCTGCCTCCCGGGCCATGCTTCTTCTGTGCTTTGTGCCCTTCTGCTTTCCTCTTGGTCACTCTGCGTACTTCCTTCTGCTGATTCCTACTCTGGACCACTCCCAGAATGGCTTTTTTCCTCAGAGTCAATGTCCGGGTTCCGGATAGCGTAACTCTCCTCAGCTTGGCCTAGTGAACAGCTAACTTAATCAGCAACCCTCAACGCCTGGCTTGTCCTCTCTCGTGGCCCTGCCGTCACAGCTGGATTTTTATTTGGGAGAGGTGCTGTTTCTCTAGAGGGTGCTGAAACTCTGTGGGTGTGAGAAGCATGTACCCATTTTGGCAATCCTTCGTACCTCACTGCTGTGTTCCTTACCAGTATCACCTGATAAGGGTCTCGCCACTGAGCAGCATGCAGCTTTTCCTCACGTGCTTTCGGACAAACACACAATCCCTTTGGACACAGATCGTGGCACAGATCACTTGAAGCGGGAACAGCGGCAGCCTGTACCTGCTGAGACACAGAACGGACCACATCAGCTAGTCCTTTGCAGTAGTCAAGAACCAAGTCATCAGTGATGTTTATCAAAGCTGTTGCTGGTACAGCTGGCAACTGCATTGCCCTCGCCATTAAGATCTCATGTGGGGAAAGACCGGTTCTTCTATCAGGGACACTGCGAACACTCATCAACACCAAAGGCAATGCATCAGGCCTTTTCAGGGATGTAGACAAACACACTTTCGTCATCCTTGCTTTCAAAGTTCCATTAACCTGCTCCACTATCCCAGAAGCCTCTGGTCGATAGCTACAATGAAGTCTCTGATCAACATTTAAAGCAGTGCACAGCAACTTCATGACCTTGCTGTGGAAGTGTGTTCCTCTATCCGACTCCAAAGAGGTTGGAAAACCGAACCTGGGAATCAGCTCCCTCAATAGCAGCTTAGCTATAGTGAGGGTGTCATATCTTCGTATTGGATAAGCTTCCACCCATTGTGAAAACACACATACCACCACTAGAATGTACCTCAGCCCATTGCACTTCGGCATCTTAATAAAGTCTAATTGCATCCTATTGAAGGGTCCTCCTGACCTCCCAATGTGACTCAGTGTAACCGCAGTTTTCTTTCCAGCATTCATCTGTTGGCACGTAACACACCTCTGACACACCGCTTCAGCAACAGCACAAAATTGTGGATTGTACCACGTTTGCCTGAACACTCTCACCATTGTACACCGTCCAAGATATACAGAACCATGAACGGCCTTGCCATCGGACTCCATAACTCATCTGGTAACACTGCTTGACCATCACTCAAGACCCAAATGTCAATATCCCCTTCGCACATCCTGATTTCATCCATAGCTCCTTCTCTTGCTCTGAAACTCCTTCTTGCAGGCGCTTGAGTTAGTCCCAAGTGACTGCCATGGCTAACATCATGTTGAGTTTGGTTCTCTCTTGACTCTCTCCTGTGTAATCTCCAGTAAATATACACCCTTGTTCAGCACACAAACATGCATTTTCATCGGCATACTTATTGCTGAGAGAAACAAAATCCGTTCCCTTCCTATGTGCTGCATACTTCACAACCGCAATTTCCTTGGGATGTTGCAAAGCCTTCAACAGTTGTCTAACATATTCTCTATTCTTGATGGGAGAACCAGATGATGTCATATAACCCCTCTAAGACCATAGCTGTCCGAAATCATGTACCACACCGAACCCATACTGGCTGTCGGTGTGAATGGTGATTCAAATCTGATCAGCTGCCAAACAGGCGTGAGTCAAGGCAATGATGTTGGCCACTTGTGCGGAGTATACTCCTTCTAAAACAAGCAGCTTCAACCACTTCTGTGATGGTACATGTAGCAAACGCTGCTCCCAACTGACCAACATTGTTCCTTAAACACGAACCATTGGCAAAGAAAATTTCATCCTGGTCAGGCAAAGGTTCATCAACAATGTTGGGTCTTGGTTTGGTGCAAAGCTCAGTCACATCGAGAAAGTCTTAGTTCTCACAATCTTCATAATCTGCCTTTGGTAGGGGCATCAGTGTAGCTAGATTTAAAACTGAACACCTTCTCTAAGTCACATTCACCGTAGCAAGGACGACTTGTTTGCAGCGTGTGAGTCTGTTGTTTGTCAGGTGCCGAGTTTTAGTCCTCGTCATCAACAGTTCAACAGAATGTGGAACGTACACAATCAAAGTGTGACCCATCACAATGCTTTCTCACCTCTCAATGCTGGCACCGGTTGCAGCAATAAATGTAAGACATACGGGCAACACTGAAGCTACTGGATCTGATGTAGCTGAGAAAAAGGCAACTGGTCTACGGACACCTCCATGATTCTGAGTCAGAACTGATAATGCACAACCTTCTTGCTCACAACAGAATAATGAACAAGCATTGGAAATGCAATAGGGCTCGCATTAGGAAAGTTTGAGCTATTGGTCTTATAAACGAATTTTTTTTATTTATGTGTTATTTTTTAAAATAGCTAAATTAATAGCTTTGTCATTTACAATGCCAATAGTTCTAACTTTCGCAAACACCTATAGCATTTGTAATGCAACATGTTTTGTATTTACGTGACTTAGATGTATTGATATTACAAATAACAATGGCTTTTAATTTTTTTAAATAATTAATACTTAAATAATTTATTTAATTTGTAATGGCAATAGCTTAAACTTTTGTAAATAACTTTTGTGAAGATTATGTTCAGCGTTTTTTATTGTGACGAAAATCCAAGAACAGAAGTGAAATATTAACATCTTTTTGTGATTGGTAATAAAGCAAGAAAGCTTGAAAACCGCTTGAAACATTGAAAGAACATATTTGAACCAGTGATGCTGTGGTTGCGCTGAGTGATGCTGTAGTTGTGCTGAGTGATGCTGTGGTTGCGCTGAGTGATGCTGTGGTTGCGCTGAGTGATGCTGTGGTTGCGCTGAGTGATGCTGTGGTTGCACTGAGTGATGCTGTGGTTGCGCTGAGTGATGCTGTGGTGGTGCTGAGTGATGCTGTGGTGGTGCTGAGTGATGCTGTGGTTGCGCGGAGTGATGCTGTGGTTGCGCTGAGTGGTGTGTGCATCGGTGGAGCTTAGTGGGTGCATTGGTGGAGCTGTGTGGTGGGTGCATTGGTGGAGCTTAGTTAGAGCATCAGTGGAGCTGTGTGGTGGGTGCATCGGTGGAGCTGTGTGGTAGGTGCCTCTGCGGAGCTGTGTGGTGGGTGCCTCGGCGGAGCTGTGTGGTGGGTGCATAGGTAACGCTGTGTGGTGGGTGCATCGGTAACGCTGTGTGGTGGGTGCATTGGTGGAGCTTAGTGGGTGCATCGGTGGAGCTGTGTGGTGGGTGCATCGGTGGAGCTTAGTGGGTGCATCGGTGGAGCTGTGTGGTGGGTGCATCGGTGGAGCTGTGTGGTGGGTGCATCGGTGGAGCTGTGTGGTGGGTGCATCGGTGGAGCTGTGTGGTGGGTGCATCGGTGGAGCTGTGTGGTGGGTGCATCGGCGGAGCTGTGTGGTGGGTGTATCGGCGGAGCTGTGTGGTGGGTGCTTCGGTGGAGCTGGGTGGTGGGTGCATCGGTGAAGCTGTGTGGTGGGTGCATCGGTGGAGCTGTGTGGTGGGTGCATCTGTGGAGCTGTGTGGTGGGTGCATCGGTGGAGCTGTGTGGTGGGTGCATCGGTGGAGCTGTGTGGTGGGTGCATCGGTGGAACTGTGTGGTGGGTGCCTCGGCGGAGCTGGGTGGTGGGTGCATCGGTGGAGCTGGGTGGTGGGTGCATCGGTGGAGCTGGGTGGTGGGTGCATCTGTGGAGCTGTGTGGTGGGTGCATTGGTGGAGCTGTGTGGTGGGTGCTTCGGTGGAGCTGTGTGGTGGGTGCCTCGGTGGAGCTGTGTGGTGGGTGCATCTGTGGAGCTGTGTGGTGGGCGCATCGGTGGAGCTGTGTGGTGGGCGCATCGGTGGAGCTGTGTGGTGGGTGCATTGGTGGAGCTGTGTGGTGGGTGCATCGGTGGAGCTGTGTGGTGGGTGCATCGGTGGAGCTGTGTGGTGGGTGCATCGGTGGAGCTGTGTGGTGGGTGCATCGGTGGAACTGTGTGGTGGGTGCCTCGGCGGAGCTGTGTGGTGGGTGCATCGGTGGAGCTGGGTGGTGGGTGCATCGGTGGAGCTGGGTGGTGGGTGCATCTGTGGAGCTGTGTGGTGGGTGCATTGGTGGAGCTGTGTGGTGGGTGCTTCGGTGGAGCTGTGTGGTGGGTGCCTCGGTGGAGCTGTGTGGTGGGTGCATTGGTGGAGCTGTGTGGTGGGTGCATCGGTGGAGCTGTGTTGGTGGAGCTGGGTGGTGGGTGCATTGGTGGAGCTGGGTGGTGGGTGCCTCGGTGGAGCTGGGTGGTGGGTGCCTCGGTGGAGCTGTGTGGTGGGTGCATCGTTGGAGCTGTGTGGTGGGTGCATCGTTGGAGCTGTGTGGTGGGTGCATCGCTGGAGCTGTGTGGTGGGTGCATCGGTGGAGCTGTGTGGTTGGTGCATCGGTGGAGCTGTGTCGGTGGAGCTGGGTGGTGGGTGCATCGGTGGAGCTGGGTGATGGGTGCATCGGTGGAGCTGTGTCGGTGGAGCTGTATGGTGGTTGCATCGGTGGAGCTGTGTGGTGGGTGTATCGGTGAAGCAGTGTGGTGGGTCGTTCGGTGGAGCTGTGTGGTGGGTGCCTCAGTGGAGCTGTGTGGTGGGTGCATTGGTGGAGCTGTGTGGTGGGTGCATCGGCGGAGCTGTGTGGTGGGTGCATCTGTGGAGCTGTGTGGTGGGTGCATCTGTGGAGCTGTGTGGTGGGTGCATCGGTGGAGCTGTGTGGTGGGTGCATCGGTGGAGCTGTGTGGTGGGTGCATTGGTGGAGCTGTGTGATGGGTGCATCGGTGGAGCTGTGTGGTGGGTGCATCGGTGGAGCTGTGTGGTGGGTGCCTCGGAGGAGCTGTATGGTGGGTGCCTCAGTGGAGCTGTATGGTGGGTGCCTCGGTGGAGCTGTGTGGTGGGTGCATCGGTGGAGCTGGGTGGTGGGTGCCTTGGTGGAGCTGTATGGTGAGTGCCTCGGTGGAGCTGTGTGGTGGGTGCATCGGTGGAGCTGTGTGGTGGGTGCATCGGTGGAGCTGTGTGGTGGGTGCATCGGTGGAGCTGTGTCGTGGAGGTGGGTGCATCGGTGGAGGTGGGTGCATCGGTGGAGCTGTGTCGGTGGAGCTGTGTGGTGGCTGCATCGGTGGAGCTGTGTGGTGGGTGCCTCGGTGGAGCTCTGTGGTGGGTGCATTGGTAACGCTGTGTGGTGGGTGCATTGGTGGAGCTTAGTGGGTGCATCGGTGGAGCTGTGTGGTGGGTGCATCAGCGGAGCTGTGTGGTGGGTGCATCAGTGGAGCTGGGTGGTGGGTGCATCGGTGAAGCTGTGTGGTGGGTGCATCGGTGGAGCTGTGTGGTGGGTGCATCGGTGGAGCTGTGTGGTGGGTGCATCGGTGGAGCTGTGTGGTGGGTGCATCGGTGGAGCTGTGTGGTGGGTGCATCGGTGGAGCTGTGTGGTGGGTGCATCGGTGGAGCTGTGTGGTGGGTGCATCGGTGGAGCTGTGTGGTGGGTGCATCGGTGGAACTGTGTGGTGGGTGCCTCGGCGGAGCTGTGTGGTGGGTGCATCGGTGGAGCTGGGTGATGGGTGCATCGGTGGAGCTGGGTGGTGGGTGCATCTGTGGAGCTGTGTGGTGGGTGCATTGGTGGAGCTGTGTGGTGGGTGCTTCGGTGGAGCTGTGTGGTGGGTGCCTCGGTGGAGCTGTGTGGTGGGTGCATCGGTGGAGCTGTGTGGTGGGTGCATCGGTGGAGCTGTGTTGGTGGAGCTGGGTGGTGGGTGCATTGGTGGAGCTGGGTGGTGGGTGCCTCGGTGGAGCTGGGTGGTGGGTGCCTCGGTGGAGCTGTGTGGTGGGTGCATCGTTGGAGCTGTGTGGTGGGTGCATCGTTGGAGCTGTGTGGTGGGTGCATCGGTGGAGCTGTGTGGTTGGTGCATCGGTGGAGCTGTGTCGGTGGAGCTGGGTGGTGGGTGCATCGGTGGAGCTGGGTGATGGGTGCATCGGTGGAGCTGTGTCGGTGGAGCTGTATGGTGGTTGCAACGGTGGAGCTGTGTGGTGGGTGCATCGGTGAAGCAGTGTGGTGGGTCGTTCGGTGGAGCTGTGTGGTGGGTGCCTCGGTGGAGCTGTGTGGTGGGTGCATTGGTGGAGCTGTGTGGTGGGTGCATCGGTGGAGCTGTGTGGTGGGTGCCTCGGTGGAGCTGTGTGGTGGGTGCATCGGCGGAGCTGTGTGGTGGGTGCATCGGTGGAGCTGTGTGGTGGGTGCATCGGTGGAGCTGTGTGGGGGGTGCATCGGTGGAGCTGTGTGGTGGGTGCATTGGTGGAGCTGTGTGATGGGTGCATCGGTGGAGCTATGTGGTGGGTGCATCGGTGGAGCTGTGTGGTGGGTGCCTCGGAGGAGCTGTATGGTGGGTGCCTCAGTGGAGCTGTATGGTGGGTGCCTCGGTGGAGCTGTGTGGTGGGTGCATCGGTGGAGCTGGGTGGTGGGTGCCTTGGTGGAGCTGTATGGTGAGTGCCTCGGTGGAGCTGTGTGGTGGGTGCATCGGTGGAGCTGTGTCGTGGAGGTGGGTGCATCGGTGGAGCTGGGTGGTGGGTCCATCGGTGGAGCTGTGTCGGTGGAGCTGTGTGGTGGCTGCATTGTTGGAGCTGTGTGGTGGGTGCCTCGGTGGAGCTCTGTGGTGGGTGCATCGGTAACGCTGTGTGGTGGGTGCATTGGTGGAGCTTAGTGGGTGCATCGGTGGAGCTGTGTGGTGGGTGCATCAGCGGAGCTGTGTGGTGGGTGCATCAGTGGAGCTGGGTGGTGGGTGCATCAGTGAAGCTGTGTGGTGGGTGCATCGGTGGAGCTGTGTGGTGGGTGCATCGGTGGAGCTGTGTGGTGGGTGCCTCGGAGGAGCTGTATGGTGGGTGCCTCGGTGGAGCTGTATGGTGGGTGCCTCGGTGGAGCTGTATGGTGGGTGCCTCGGTGGAGCTGTGTGGTGGGTGCATCGGTGGAGCTGGGTGGTGGGTGCCTTGGTGGAGCTGTATGGTGAGTGCCTCGGTGGAGCTGTGTGGTGGGTCGTTCGGTGGAGCTGTGTGGTGGGTCGTTCGGTGGAGCTGTGTGGTGGGTGCATCGGTGGAGCTGTGTGGTGGGTGCATCGGTGGAGCTGGGTGGTGGGTGCCTTGGTGGAGCTGTATGGTGAGTGCCTCGGTGGAGCTGTGTGGTGGGTCGTTCGGTGGAGCTGTGTGGTGGGTGCCTCGGTGGAGCTGTGTGGTGGGTGCATCGGTGGAGCTATGTGGTGGGTGCATACCAACCAACGCTGCAGCCATCAGGCATAAGCAAAATGTTTCAACACTGTTGCGGACCTAGCGGCGATACATTTTTAAGACCCATTAATTGTATGGCATCAAGCCCCTCATTGAAGGCCTAAAACAGCCAGCACACTGGAAAAGTTTCAACCCACCCTGGAACACCAGAAGTGACAGGCATACTCAGTAGACAGTTCCACTAACTAGCCTTTGACCGACACAAGATTAGTCGGTGCAGGGTATTGTCCCACGACAGGGAAGCCAGAGAGGTCATTTGTGGGGTGGGTGGGGTCACAAGTGCTTGCATAAGCAGACTGGGGCTACAGGATAACTTTCTTTTCAAAGGTCACTAGGCACCCCGGCCTACCAGCAATCAGCTAGAAGCATAGCGAGGTCCGCGACGTGGCGATTGTGTTAGAAGAAGCTCTATGCCTCAGAGTGCTGTGTATTAACCAGGACAGCAGAGAGAAAGAAACAGGGTCCCACGGCTCTCCTTAGCCTGGGGTTAGAGGTGTAGCCCCTTCCAAGACCGAGAATCACCCTCTGCTCACTTTACCACACACACACCACTAGAGAGAAAGCTCGGACTGTGTCGACCACTGCTACAGTGTTCCCCAACCACCGAACTGAACGTATACCACAAAAAAGGCACTGCCCTACTTGCTGACCCAAGGCCTTATCCCACCCGCTCCGGATACTGTAAGGAAATAAAAAGGGGAGGACTTCTCTGTACCGATGGTAAGCTATTTGGGATGAACTGCCTACACTTTTTTGCGCAAGAGCAACAATACGATACTGTCCAATATCGCCCTGCGGGAGACATGGCCAGCAGCACTGGCAGGCAAAAGCCCATTCCTTTCAGCACAGAAACACCACAAGCTGCTGAAGCTGCAAAGCAAAGGGGAATCGAAAATGAAATGTGACATACCTTGTATGGTAGGGAAGTTGAATCACAAATGTTGGGAGGAGAATTTAATTTTAAAACTCGGACAGAGTACGCCATCTATGCTAAAGTGAGTCGATATTTTGGTTAACAAAACAGTGGTGCCGATAATAGTTTAATGTAAAAGCAATCAGAACCGTGGGCTCATTTTTCACACAAACATTTATTTCAACATTTCAAGCTTAACTCACCTGACCAGAGACAGCAGCGAAATGTGAGTCAAGTGGTGCATTTACCGAAATTTATCAGGACGGACTTTGAAAGAAACAAGTTAAAAAAGTTTTAAAAGGAGACACGGCCTCCGGCCGTGAATAATTAGGGGGTGAGAAATGCGCTGGGAGGGCTGCCTTTGATGTGCTAATGCGAATCAGGCAGGCGGCTGGTGGCATTGTGCACGCGCTTTTTAGATCTTGCGCTTGCGCAATCACCTAAAAAGCACATGCACTTCATGCAATCGCCAGTGGTTAACCTCTGGATAAGCCACATTAGAGCTTCGCCAGCTATGCGCATGCGCACAGCAGGCGAGCCCTAAAAAGGCTTGTTGTAATCAGGCATTTTCAAAGCCTGAGCATGACACAGGCCCTGTCCCAGCTCTAAGAGTGGCATCAGGCAGTCGTTGTCCCATTGTACCGGATCACTCACATCCTTGTGCGTCAGCTTCTGCAAAGGCTTCACCTTCAGGGAGAAATTAGAAACCCATTGGTGACAGTAGCCAACCATTCCTAGGAACATTCTGACTTCCCTCTGCGTGGTAGGAACGGCCATATTCATGATTGCTTCAATTCGATCTGGTGACACCTTCCTCTTGCCTTTCTCTAATCGATGACCCAAGTACTGGACCTCACTCAAACAGTACTGCAACTTATTTGGGGACACCCTGTGTCATTCTCTTCCAAATGGTTCAGTAAGGCGATGGTGTTGATCCTGCAAGCAATATCCATCTCTGACGCGACCAAGAGGTTGTCAATGTATTGTACGAGAACAGAGCTATGCAGCAACACAAGACTCTCATGGTTCTTTTTCAAGATCTGATTAAAGATCTATGGAATCTCTGTATACCCTTGAGGGATACGACACCACAATAACACACAGTCATCCAGCCGGAAGGCAAACAAACATTGGCTTTCCTTATGAAGGGGTAGCGAAAAGAATGCTTGACACAGATCAGTTACCATAAACCACTCTGCTTTGCATGGAATCTGGACTAGTATCACTGATGGATTCGGTACCACTGGACAACATGGAATCCCAATCAGGCTGACCTTTCGCAAGTCCTACATGATTCTGAAATTCCCTCTCGGTTTCTGTAATCCTATAATGGGTGAGTTGCATGGATTGCCCATTATCTCCTTCAGGATTCCCTGCGTGATCATATAATCGATTACAGGCTTGATCCCTGCAATCGTCTCCGGTGACAGATTGTACTGGGGTGTTCTCGGGAACTCAACATTCTGCTTAATCTGGATCTTAACCGGTTCCACACCCTTGATCAATCCAATCTCTTCTCTTGTTAAGTCCCACACATCTAGTGAGACAGAATCTTTCAAGTCAAGTGGAAGCTCTTCCACTGTTAACACGGGGTACATCTCTATGCACAAATGTTGATTTGCAACTTTAAAGGTGGCATCATCATCATCATCATTAGTCTGCAATTCCACTCCCTTGAGGCCCTGTAGTTTGGGGCAACGCTGAAACATATGGACATCGTCCGCTCTCTCCACCTTGCATTTAGGACACTTTTTCACCTCTCCTCCTCTCAACTTGGACAATTTCTTTGGTGTCCAATACTCCCTGTGTAGTGTGAACAAATGACTTACATGTAGACAGTGATACTTGCCATAAATTCTGAACATCCAGCGTCAGTAGGTCCTGCACCCTGATATCTTAGGGTAGGCTGAAATCCTCCTCTCTTGCTGATATGAGCTACCAGTACCACTGTGCTACTTCTTTCTTTATTGCGTCTCATTGTATGTTCGCCTCTAAGTCTTTATTTCCTGTATCTTCCTTCCCTAGAGTCTTTGTCCAGCCCAACAGTTGATACAATTTGAATTTGGAAAGTGTCCCACTAGTCAATAGCAAGAGTTGGTCCAAAGAAATTATTGAATTCTTGCTTATTAGCTGCCCCAATCTTGTTGCCCCTCCATCTCTCAAGGGAGGTGATAGAGCATCTACTAAACATTCTGGTGTTTCTGGTGAGTTTCAGATTGGGGCATTCTCACTGTAGTACTGAATTTTCCATATCTGTCTGATGTAATACCATAGTTTAGCAGTGGATCTAATATCTTTAATTTCACTTTAAAAATATGTTGTGGATGTCCAATTTTGTATAAAAAGTAACTTCCTTCCAAAGTTGTCATAGCTTGCAGGTAAGATGGGTATAACTGGTGCTCTTTAAATAATACTCTAAAGTTCTTACAGTGAAAAAGCCCTGTAGTAAAAAAACAAATCTGGGCTGGCGATCCCGCCGTGTTCCTTCTTCCTCCTAACCTTCTTCCAAGCAATTCTAACTCCTCTTGATGCCCAGATGAAGCTGCTGATGTCTCCCTGTATTTTATTAAACCAGTCTCTCCCAAATTCTAGGAGGATAGAATTAGAGATATAAGTGAATTTTGGAATACCATCAACTTCACTATATTTGAACGACCCAGGAAAGATAACGGGAAACTTTTCCATGCATTAAGGAATTTTCTTGTTTCATCTAAAACCTTGTTAAAGTTTAATTGGGCTATTTTCCCTATGTTCCCCACTACCTGTATGCCCAGGAATCATATCTGCTGCTTCACCATGGGAGTATTGCTCTGTGTGTTCCACTCCATAATCTCAGTCTTCTTTTGATTTATCTGGTATCCTGATATTCATCCAAACTGTTTGAGTGTATTTATTATACTTGGAAGTGAGCCTACTAAATCATCTTAAATAACATTAAATCGTCCGCATAGAGTGCAACCTTTTTAACCCATTCTTTATACTTAAAGGCAGTTGTCTGTTGGTTAAACCTCAGGGCATTTGCTAAGGACTCTATATACAGGTTGAACACCAATGGGGAAAGGGACGTCCCTGTCTAGTACCCCTTCCAATATTTATCTTATCTGTTAGAGTTCCGTTAACTAATATACGCACAGATGGATTCTTATATAAGGACTTTACTGCCCCTGCAAAGCTGTTTCCCAAGTTATACGTTTCAATTACTTTATGTAGGAAGGCCCAACTGACCCTGTCAAATGCCTTTGCAGCATCAAACGTGATTAATGGCAAGGCAATTATTTTAACTAAGAGTAGACACATCAACAGCTTCCTACACTGAAAACCAATTGAAGATTTAGCCAATGTGAAGAGAGACCAGCATGATATGGGCTGACATACTTGTGGTTAGAGCAAGTTAAGCAGCACATATTGCCTTGGTGGTTGCATACCACAGAAAACAGGTCTGATACAACCTCAAGAACTTCCATGCAATCACAGTGCAAGTTGTCCCTGTAGAAGCTCTGTCCGCCACAATTTGGTCTGTCCCAGGATCAACCCTTGTTCCTTTTGTACATTTCAACAGCGACATATCACTGCAAATGTCACAACTTTGAAAATGCCCAATTGAAGATGCCATGGTGAAGGACCCTAAAACAGGATATCAAGGGAAAATTAATGGTTTCACATAGGCTCCCGAGGTTAATGGAGTCTGAATCAGAGGGTGGTGCCTAAGGCACATCCATCGATCAAACTGATGAACAGGGGGAAGACCTCCGCTCACTCCTGCTGGAAATGAGATCCAGTTTGAAAACCATCGACACCAAGCTTGACGTACTCACCTCTCAACTCGATCAAGTTAAAAACAGGTAGATACACATGAGACACATCTTTATCAGCTAGAAAATTGTAGCTCTGATACTCATGAGTTTCAGGTCGAAACTAAAGAGCAATTGTTGCAAATGGACAAAGTACTTAACCTAATAAGGGCCAAGAACGAGGATTTAGAAGCTAGATCTCGGCACAATAACCTCCAAATTACGGGCATACCGGAGACGACTGCCATTTTGAAAATGGAGACCTACGTGGACGAGCTGCTGCGTGAACTGTTCTGCCCTGATCTCTCTGCCGTCTTTGCCGTCGAGAGGGCCCAACGCACGCAGGGCCCCAAGCCCCCGGTGGGAGCTGGACCCAGGCCAATCTTAGCCCGGATATTAAATTATCAAGACCGTGACACCATCCTGCGCCTGGCCAGAGAACAGGGAATCATCAACCACAAAGGCAACACAGTTTCATTCTATCCTGACTTTACACTGACAGTGCAAGCAGCCCACTGGGAGTTTGTAACTGCTAAACGCATTCTATTGCAGGTTGAAATCCCCTACGCTTTACTCTGTCCCGCCAAATTAAAAGTGACGTATGATGGCTCCGTTCATCACTTCACGGATGCTAAATCCTCAATAAAATTTGGCAAACATGTGGGTGGAAAGAAGCGTGCCACCAGACCCCCGAATAGTCAGAACTCGAAGACTGGCCTGAGCGACAATGAATGACGCCCTGCTCGGAAGAGATATGTTAGAACTATGGCTTGTTCGTTTCATGACCACAAGCGAACTATGTATATGTGGGATATTGCCATAGCTGAAGGATAAGAACTACATTCACTTTGTGACTGTTGGATGCCCGTGGCGCCACGCCCGTGTTCACTGATCACCGGCTCTCCTCCATCTCCTCGGCCACGGCAGGGTCGTACGCCAGTGAACCCATGCCTCCAGGGAGAGCTCCCAGTTCCTGCATCCTGATCCACTGCGGGAGCGTAATGTTGAGTTTGTTTCTAAGGGGGGTATTATTAAAAAACCTAATTTGGGGGTTGATGTGGGGGGGGCGGGAGGAGTATGTTAATGTTGGAATTCTAGTCAGTGCAGCATCACTACGACACAAACCCAAGAGGCGGCATCGTAGATCCCACAACGCTACCACACAGGCCCCTGAAGGGGGTTGGGGTGTGATGGCTAAACTCTAAGCCGGAGAGCGCAGCGACATTAGGGGCGGTATCATTACAGCCAGTCAGACCATGGATTATCATTGGGTACACTCAGCCATACCATGACCGCTCAGAATTTCTTAACCTGGAACATCTGGGCACTGAACGACTATAGGAAAACAAGACTTGTTCATTTGTTTTATGCAAGAGACCCACTTGAACAGTACATCCCCGTATAATTTACCGCATAAACAATGGGGTCACATATACTCATCCATATACTCTAATTATGCGAGGGAATTTGCTTTATTACTGTGTCACAGATTAGACTGGAAGCTGTTAGAGTCCTAAATCAACCCGGAGGGGAGATATGTCATATTGCATGGGGCGCTCAGAGGGGAGAAGATAATGCTAGCAGCAGTCTATGGGCCTAAAATAGACAGCCCCAAATTCTTTCAGCCCACGCGGGCCAAAATTAAATCCACAAGGTGCAATACTATAATATGGGTGGTAACTTCAACACAATCCTTAACGATACCCTTGATAGGGAGGACCTGGCCAGGAAGTTCGGGCTGGACTGTGCCCTTGAGGCACAGGGTCAAGACTGATTTGCATATGGCCAGGTCGAAACTGGTGTGTTATGGTGAGCAAAAAAAATATGAATTTAACTCGGATCTCTAGACTGGGGGTGAATGTTTTGATTTGTTCTGCATTCCGTCCATCAATGGGT
This sequence comes from Lissotriton vulgaris, assembly GCF_964263255.1. NCBI lineage: Eukaryota > Metazoa > Chordata > Amphibia > Caudata > Salamandridae > Lissotriton > Lissotriton vulgaris. The sequence goes on from NW_028243100.1 coordinate 541,515, forward strand.
GTCTTTTGCTTTATCACTATAAGTACGTCGGGTATGCCCAGACGTGGGTCACAGGCTCACTGTGCCACTGGATTCAAGCTATCCTGGCTGATATGGGGTGAAACCCCGAAACCCGTCCTAGGATGCTTGTTTCCGGTCCAGGGAGGACCTGACTTGGCAATTCGGGCTGGACTGTGCCCATGAGGCACAGGGTCAAGACTAATGTGCATATGGCCAGGTCTAAACTGGTGTGGCATGGTGAGCAAAAGAATGATGGATTTAACTCAAATCTCTTGACTGGTTGTGAATGTTTCAATTTCTTCTGCATTCTCGCCATCAATTGTGCGTCCTTGGCTTTCTCGCCTTAAGTGCACCGGGTATGCCCAGACGTGGGTCCTGGGCTCACTGTGCCACTGGATTCAAGCTATCCTGGCTGATGAGGGCAAAACCCTAAAACTGGTCCTAGGATGCTTGTTTCTGGTCCAGGGAGGACCTGACTTGGCAGTTCGGTCTGGACTGTGCTCAAGGGTCACAGGGTCAAGACTGATTTGCATATGGCCAGGTCGAAACTGGTGTGTCATGGTGAGCAAAAGAATTATGGATTTAACTCAGATCTCTTGACTGGGGGTGAATGTTTTGATTTGTTCTGCATTCCGTCCATCAATTGGGTGTCTTTTGCTTTATCACTCTAAGTGCGCCGGGTATTCCCAGACGTGGGTCCCGGGCTCACTGTGCCTCTGGATTCAAGCTATCCTGGCTGATGAGTGGTGAAAATCCAAAACCGGTCCTAGGATGCTTGTTCCCGGTCCAGGGAGGACCTGGCTTGGCAGTTTCGGCAGGACTGTGCCCATGAGGTACAGGGTCAAGACTGATTTGCATATGGCCAGGTCTATTCTGGTGTGGCATGGTGAGCAAAAGAATGATGGATTTAACTCAGAGCTCTAGACTGGTAGTTAAAGTTTGGATTTGTTCAGCATTCCGTTCATCAATTGTGTGTCTTTTGCTTTCTCGCCCTAAGTGCGCTGGGTATGCCCATAAGTGGATCCTGGACTCACTGTACCACTGGATTCAAGCTATCCTAGCTGATTAGGGTGAAACCCCCAAAACTGGTCCTAGGATGCTTGTTTCCGTTCCAGGGAGGTCCTGTCTTGGCAGTTCGGTCTGGTTTAGGCACAGGGTCAGGACTGATTTGCATAGGGCCGGGTCTAAACTGGTGTGACATGGTGAGCAAAAGAATGTTGGATTTAACTCAGATCTCTTGACTGGGGAAGGAATGTTTTGATTTGTTCTGCATTCCGTCCATGAATTGGGTGTCTTTTGCTTTATCACTCTAAGTGCGCCGGGTATTCCCAGACGTGGGTCCCGGGCTCACTGTGCCTCTGGATTCAAGCTATCCTGGCTGATGAGGGGTGAAAATCCAAAACCGGTCCTAGGATGCTTGTTCCCGGTCCAGAGAGGACCTGGCTTGGCAGTTTAGGCAGGACTGTGCCCATGAGGTACAGGGTCAAGACTGATTTGCATATGGCCAGGTCTATTCTGGTGTGGCATGGTGAGCAAAAGAATGATGGATTTAACTCAGAGCTCTAGACTGGTAGTTAAAGTTTGGATTTGTTCAGCATTCCGTTCATCAATTGTGTGTCTTTTGCTTTCTCGCCCTAAGTGCGCTGGGTATGCCCATAAGTGGATCCTGGACTCACTGTACCACTGGATTCAAGCTATCCTGGCTGATTAGGGTGAAACCCCCAAAACTGGTCCTAGGATGCTTGTTTCTGGTCCAGGGAGGACCTGACTTGGCAGTTCGGTCTGGACTGTGCTCAAGGGTCACAGGGTCAAGACTGATTTGCATATGGCCAGGTCGAAACTGGTGTGTCATGGGAGCAAAAAAATTATGGATTTAACTCAGATCTCTTGACTGGGGGTGAATGTTTTGATTTGTTCTGCATTCCGTTCATCAATTGGGTGTCTTTTGCTTTATCACTCTAAGTACGTCGGGTATGCCCATACGAGGGTCCCGGGCTCACTGTGCCACTGGATTCAAGCTATCTTGGCTGATATGGGGTGAAGTCCCGAAACCGGTCCTAGGATGCTTGTTTCCGGTCCAGGGAGGACCTGACTTGGCAGTTCGGGCTGGATTGTGCCTATGAGGCACAGGGTCAAGACTGATTTGCATATGGCCAGGTCTAAACTGGTGTGGCATGGTGAGCAAAATAATAATGGATTTAACTAAGATCTCTTGACTGGGGGTGGATGTTTTGATTTGTTCTGCATTCCATCCATCAATTGGGTGTCTTTTGCTTGATAGGAAGGGCAAATCTCGTACATTACCCCCTAATTACAGCAGCACACTGAATGCCATCACTATCAGACAGTAACCTAGCTGTTATATCGATACGGCGATACCCAGACAGGGCCGAGGACACGTGTATATCAGCGCATCACAATGCCTGGTCCAGATTAGATTACTGGCTGGTGTTGTGCGATGTTGAGGTGTGGACCTTAGAAGTTGCCCATCTCCCTAGAACACTTTTAGACCATGCTCCCTGCCTCTTACAACTGACCATCCCTATCACTTCTAATAGAATGTACAGTTGGAGGCTTCCCCCAAACGCCCAACTCGATGAGGCATTGAGGGAAGAAATACGGGGGGGGACATAGATGAATACTTTACATTAAATATAGGTTCCGTCACATCACAGGCCTCTTTATGGGAGGCATTTAAAGTGGTTATTCGGGAGAAATGCATGGCACGCCATGCTGGGGTGCTGAAGTCAATCAGAGATACACTGGCCTCTCATGAAACGCATATCAGGGAGATAGAGTCACACTACTACACCACTGAAGACCACACCCTCCCAGCGCCATTAAAAGAGAAACTCATAGAATTTGAAGAGGAGGCACAATGTGAGGTGAAGTTCCTGGGCAAATACACACAAGCTAGATGCTATGGCGAGGGAGATCGGCCCGGCAAAACCCTTCCAAACATGCTTTGTGCACCACGCAATACCACTTACGTCACCGAGATTCTAGGAGACAACCAGACCACTGTTGGAGGCCCCCAAGATATTTTAATTTGCTTTACACAGTTTTACTCCATTCTATATAGGGCCACTCATCAGGCAACTCCAGAAGATCTCCAATCAAACCTGGAGTCCATAGAGCTACTATGGCTTGGGACGGCACACAGAGAGTATCTAGACGAGGCCTTTACGACGAAGACATCATTCAAGTTATCAGCAGTTTACCTCTAGACAAAGCCCCTAGTTATTATTATTATTATTGCAGGTTTGTACCGCGCTGGCTTCGACTCCCAGAGGAGTATCTCCGTGCCTTTGGCTTCTACAACATAGGTTTAGGGGAAGGACTATTTTAGCAGCCGTTCTAGTGTTGGAACAAGAAGGTCTTCAGCATTTTTCTGAAAGGAAAGTGTTCTGCACATAGCCTGAGAGATTTTGGGAGACTATTCCAGAGGGAGGGTCCTGCTACTGATAGTGCTTTAGTTCTGTGTCTGGCCTTTTTTGCTCTAGGTACACAGAGAAGGCCTTGTTCGCTCGACCTGAGTGACTGGAAGGGTATGTAGGGGACAAATTTGGTGGTCAGGTATGCAGGACCCATTCCGTTAAGGCTTTTATGTATGGTGCAGCATACCTTGAACTTGGCCCTCTGTTTGACAGATAACTAGTGTAGTTTTGTCAATAGAGGATTGGAAGGCGTACGAGGAGGGCCGTTCGGAACCAAGCGAGCAGCCGTGTTCTGGACCACCTGAAGTCTTGTTGTGACTCCCTCGTTAGCAGATAGGAGCAGGCCATTGCAATAGTCTAATCGACTCAGGACTAGAGCTTGTACCAGCGTCCTCCTAGTTGCATCTGGTAAAAGGGGGAAGATTTTATGCAGCATGCCAATTACATGGAAGCAGGCTCCCACCACCTGGTTCCCATGTTGTTTGAGGGTCAGTTCTTGATCTAGTCGGACTTCCAGATTCTTGACTATTTGTTTGGGCTTGGGTACTGGTCTGAGATCTTGTGGCCACCAGTCTGGAGTCCAGAGTAGTTTTGCCTCACCAAACAACATGACTTCTGTCTTTCCAACGTTGCACTGCAAGTAGTTGGAAGACATCCAGTGTGCCACTGCTTTCATGCCCTGAGAGAAGGAGTTCCTAACCTCTGGAGTAAAGATCTTAAAAGGAAAGAGGAGTTGCGTATCATCCGCGTAGGATATTGGGATGAATCCAAACTTTCTCATGATGTTAGCCAGGGGTGCCACATATATGTTAAAGAGCGTAGGGCTCAAGCATGAGCCCTGTGGCACCCCCTTGGAGATTTCAACTTCCTCTGACCGATACGCACCCATTGTTACTTGCTGGGTGCGGTTTGTTAGGAAACTCCTCAACCATGCCAGGGCTTCGTGCTTCAGGCCGATGTTAGCTAGCCTGGCATTCAGGATGGAATGAGATACTAGCGCTCATGAGCTGACCACCGTGTGTTATAAGACATATGCATCAACATTAGCCCCACATCCAATTGCAGCCTTTGAAGAAGCACAAATATCTGGCATACGGCCGCCCTCAAGGTGCGAAGCCATCATCCTCACATTGTTAAACCCAGGGAAACCCGGCAATGAATTAGACTCATACAGGCCATTATCATTAATTAATATAGATACCAAGATCTTTGTAAAATTACTTGAGAACAGATTGCAACCATTGCTCCCCTTAATAGCCTTCGCAGACCACTCGAGATTCATTCTGGAGAGGACTGCAGCACATAACCTCAGCACCTTTGTTACGGTATTACATTACCTACTTCCTCACACACAGGCGATTGCGGCACTCCTAGATGCCACAAAGGCAGTTGATGCTCTGGAGTGGACATACGTATTTGCCATATTGGAGAGACTGGGTTTCAGCCCACTATTTTTGAATCTTATAGTACTGCTATGCACAGAACCTTCTGCCAGGCTCCATATCAATGATATGCTGTAGGGCTCCTTCCGCATCACTCATGGAACGAGGCAGGGGTGCCCTCTCTCTGCCCTCCTTTTTCCCATCGCGATGGAGTCATTGGCGGCGTGGATAAGACAGCCCAATGTGGCCAGGGGGCTAGGCTTTAGCACCAGTGGGCTTCTGATCTGGCTATATGTGGACGATATTACTCTGTACATAAATGATATCGCTGTGAACACTGCTCCAGTCCTCCGTGAACTAATTAAACTTGGGGGCTTGTCTGGCATATTCATCAATTAGGCCAAGTCTACTATTTTTCCACTCACAGACACAACCACACCATTTTCTCTCGAGTAGCCCTTCCGGTGGCAGATGGTCTGTTGAAATACCTAGGCATCGGGCTCAGCCGCGCTGAGCAAGAACTTTGGAACATGAATTTTGATCAAGCTAATTCATGGCTAGAAGGAAAGGTGTACGGGTGGGCTAGGCTGCCACTCTCCCTGGCCGGGAGAATTGCGATAATCAAGATGGTAGTCCTGCCCAAATTCCTATATCTGTTTGTAAATATTCCAATCCTTCTTACTCAAGCTTTCTTCAAAGCAATGCGCTCTTTATTAATATCCATGGTGTTGGCAGGACGACAGGCGCGTGTCTCATGGCAGCTACTGATGGTTCCATTAATGCAGCTAGGACTGGGGCCCCCGGATATCCCGCTATATGCCTATTTTGTGCAGGCCCAATACCTGCAACATTGGTTGCATCCTGTCCCATTTCAGCCCTACACGGCGGTCGAGATGGATGAGATGGCACCAGTCCACCGCCAGGTGGCGCTATACCAGACCTATCGGCGACCTCGAGATGAAATCGATATGATTGAGACCTTGCAGTGAGCGTGGGACAGGCTTCGAGATAGATTCTGTCTAAAAATACTTCACGCTTCCTCTAGCCTACTAGCGCATAACCGTATGATCCCTGCCCTGGCAGAAGGCGCAAGCAGGTCAATAGCGACAACGTTGGGGTTGTACACGTTTGCGGACCTCTATCCCAATGACAATTTCAGACCCCACCAGAAATGACAGATGGTAATGCGAGGGCCTTCTCTGAGCTCTTTCTAGATTACAAACTCCGGGCAACCTGCAGGCAATCACGCATAACCTTCTCAACCCCTCCACCTACACTGCCAGCCCTCGAGCACATTATTAATACCGCCTCATCTCGCAAGCTCATTACACGACTATATAGCACCATGCAGAACACCGCCCCATTAGTTGAGGCCAAAGCCCTTCAGGGATGGAACTCTGAACTCAACATACAGATAACAGAGGACCAAAGGACCTTCTGCTGCAGCCAAATCACGATTCTTTCCCCAGCTATAAACCGTGGCTGATTCACTTTAAGTATATGCACTGTTTTTACAGAACACCTGCTCTGTTACACTGCATGGGGATTAGAGCTGACGACAGATGCTGGAGGTGTGGCTATGCACCAGCCACTTTTCTGCATATGGCGTGGAGTTACCCCTCATGGCTGCATACTGGACCGACATCTTCAATACAATACACAATATAATAGACACACCAGATGACCCCGAGCTGCTTATTGGGATTCTGGGCTACGTAAGGGACACAGCTGCAGGGACTGGGAAATTACATGCTATGCGGTTACTACTTGCAAAGCGCAGAGTAGCTATGCTCTGGGGAAGGAGGAGGGCGCCCACAGTGAATGCCTGGATACAGGATGTCACATTTAGTCATACAAAATTAACAACATTCTGGGAATTGATGCCAGTCACATATAGGCCGAAAGATATATGGAGTCCATTCCTATACATTCGCACCAGACTGAGAGTGAGGGCTCGCCGGACCTGGTTGGTCCCACGGGGATACAGACATATGCCCAGTAGACGTTGGATGCTCGCATTGGGCACCTCCTGAGATGTATACACGCAATCTTTCTGATGGTCCCCTCCCATGTACCCTATTGCTCGTAGCTGTCTCACACATGTGATGCACTGCCAGTTAACTTTGACTAGTGAACTGCCAATTGGTTATATTATTTTAATTCTTCAGACCTTAAGTTGCACTCTGACTGTTCTGTTTGGTTTGCAGAAACGTATATGTTTTGTGTTACAAATGATATGATGATCTGCACCATTGAATTTAATCTTGTACGTATTCTATTGAAATGCCAATAAACAACATTTTTAAAAATTAATTTTGATTTCACATCTACAATTTGACTCAAATTACAAGTTAGGAGGACACATATACTTATCAAAAGCCAATTTAATCTGTGTCAATAGACACAGTAGTCAATGTAGGCAAACTTTGATCCACAAACAACTTTGCCTTGGACCTTCCTGAACTGACCGTTCCTACCAAATTCCCATGCTTACTCATATGTTCCCTATATCAGAAGTTGTTCTGACTGAATTCACAATATGTAAGGTTACGCTTACACTCAGGCAAAGAAGTGGTCAATGACATTTTGACGTAGGCCAATTCCTTCCTCTTCACCACTGTCATCTTCATTGGGCATTTCAATATTTACATCCGGTGTCTCTTTGCGGTCTCCATCCTGTTTGATGATTGGTATGTTCCATCACAGGACAATGTTTTGCAGCAGGCAACCGTGATTTGGCATACTTTATCGAGTCCGTAGAGGAGAGCTCAACAGGTCTTGTCCAGGCACCTACATCTTCAGGAGCCCAAAAGCCCACTCCACTGGCCTCTATGTTCTTTCATGGGCCTCATTAAAGCAGACTTCACCTTGCTTTGTTGGATTCCTTAGTGGTGACTGTGAGAAGTTGGCCTGGTATATGATGCTCACTAGTTCTAGTGATCACCTTGTACCATGCCAAACAACCCTTATGATGATTGGTTGTAAGTCAACCTTATAGACCAGCTATCCTAGTAGCGTGGACAAAGCAGTCTTAGGCTAAACTCTGTAAAGGCATGTGAAGCAAGCTGTTTTACCATACACAATCCCCTTGAATGCCAAATGAAAGGACACCACACAGATATATATTGAAAATATATATATATATATATTTATTTACTACAAAATCCCCTATACTCTTTATGAACACAGAAGCAAATGTGTTAAAACAAAACACAGTTTAAATACACAAAAGTTGCACAATATGGATGAGCCCTAGGGGCCACCTAAACCATATACTAAAATAGTGGTATAAGAACCACCTAGCTGAAAGGAAGTAGGCCTAGGGCCTTGGGAATCGCTGGAGCTGTTCGGGACTAACAGTGAAGAAGTCGGGAAAGGCCCGCTTGACTCGGGTGCAGCGCGGAAAGTGCACGCATATACCAATGTAATGTCAATGGTGCGTAAAAGTTACAAAGTTAGTGTTTAAGGAACCTTCCGGCTGACCTAGAAGGACAAAACTTTAGACCTAGGCACTAGAGGTGTGTACCAGTGTAGGAACACCGGCGTTGCTGAGTTACCTCACCCACAGGAAGCGGGTGCACAGGTGCGAAGTAGTGTCGGATTTCGTCACGCAGGTCGATGGTGCTTGGGCTGAAGATGCTGCAGGCGTTGGGATGAGAAGAGTTCCAGTGGATCCAAGGGTGGATCTGAAGTGGTGAAGACCTGAAAGCAGAGGGGACAATGTTCAAAGTCACTAGCCAGTGACTACCGTGGAACCAGGATGGAACCAGGCAATGTTGGGTGCAAACAGGCGATGAGGTGCAGCTTGTCTCCACAGCCACGTGGACACGAAGAGGTCGAGGATGTCTAGGAGTCGATCACGAGCTGTCCCACAAAGGCTCTAGCTGATGGCGGTGTCAGCAACTTGATCAGAGCAAACAGGCCTTGGCTAATGCAAGCCATGCAGGAAGTGGAAAAAGCTTATCACTCGGACCAGCAAGGTCAGAGCGGGTGCTCCTTTTTACAGGAGCGAGGGCAAGTCTGCAGCAACCAGACCCACAGTGTAAATTGTAGGTTTCATCGCCAAGATGGCCGCTGACCACGTGGCAAGTGGCCGGGATGGCGCGTCGAGTGGCACGATGCAAAAGGGCCCCACGCAGATCGTGGAGATGCTGGGGGGCTGATCTTCGGTGCAAGGGCTGCTCGGTTGTGGGGCTTCTCAACCCCCAAAGCACAGCATCGAGGGTGCCTCGGGTGCTGCGCAGTCAGCTTCTCGGGGGTCTTTCGAGGTGTCCGGTCCCACGACTCTCGGTGCCTCCACGGGTCCCTTCTTTGCAGGGACTGTGGATCGGGCTGTGAGAAGTCTGGGAGTCTGGGTCTCGTTGGGCTCTGGGCTCGAGCTCCGTCAGGAGGCGGCGGCAAAGCAGACGTCGAGTTGCTGGATGGTGCCTGTGTTCACAGGGTGGCCACTCCTAGGCCACAAGGGAGATGCTCTTCAGTCTTCTTTGCAGCAGAATGTTGAAGTCCAGTCGTCTTCTTAGTTTCAAGTTGATTCAGGATGATCTGAGGTGCTTTGGCACTGCTCCCACTCTTATTCCCAATCTGAGGGGTGGATCACCTGCTAGGTCCCTCCTCTGGGCGGGACCAGGAAGGGGGGCGGTTACACCCCATTTCCTTTGTCCAGCTCCGTGCCAGGGCTGGGGCTGGAAAGCCCCAGCACCGGTTTGGACTGGCTTATGCACGAGGACACCTTGTGTGCCCCGGGCATGTCTGATTCTATTCAGCCCTGTCCTACCCAATACACAAAATCCTGTCTGGGGTGGTGCTCGCACCTCCCAAGGCAGGAAACCCTTTGTCCAAGCCTCCCTCGCTGGAAGGACTCCCAGCAGCAAGAGGTCAGACTTGTGTCTGTGGTGGCAGCATCCATTTTGTGATGCTGAGGCTCGAGTTTAACTTTAACCGGTGTTCAGGTTATGCACATGTCGTGTCCCTCTAAAAGGGTGGAATGCTATCCCCGTCGACAGAACTGTCGAGGGGATAGTATTCCAAATCGTATGACGCCTTACTCGACATGTTTTGATAAAGCCAAACCAAAGTTAGCATATAACCGCGAGGATTCTAATGCACTTAAGAGTATATGGTATGGCAATATCCCGGAACAGCTAAGGGAGTTGTTCCCGACAGCTGCAGACAGGCTCAGCTCATGCTAGAGCACCATCTCACATAATACCAAGCACTCTGCCTCCAGGATTGTTAAGGCCTGCCATAGGAGTGACTTATAGGTTACTATGTGTCAAGTTAGGTTAGATATAGATATACTATATCTAAGTAAGAGATGATTACACCAACTTGCCCCAGCTGAGTGATCAGCCAGTTGTGTCAAATATGGAGACCAGGCCAGGGGTGGCACAATACATGCTTCAGCCCCTGGTAGGCCTTGGCTACACCTATGCCCCGGGTACCTATGGTACACTGGTACAGGGGCCTATAAGGTGAATCAGTTCCAATTGTGTATGCACCTAAGGTACATGGAGTCGATTTTAAGGAGAGAGCGATTAGCCTGGGTCCCTGAATAGCAGGATCCCAGGCCAACTATGTCAAAAACCAGCTAAACACCAGGCAAAAAGTTTGGGGGTAACCATAGTCATATATCCGCCGTCCTACAGTGACAAAGACCATAGTCAGTTAGGATACGCTGAGTCTCCTATACGGAAGCAATACTTTGGTAGATTAATATCATATCAGGCCATTATACATTCATAAACCAGGCTTAAAGCAATGGATCCTCAAGTCATATTGTACTTGCCCACAAGCCAGGCCCTCTCAGGTCCAAGTTGTGACATTTGCAGGGGCATGGTGCTGTTGTGTAGTACAAAGGAATCATGTTTTTCTTTTTAAACCTATTTTATTTGTCAATTGCATACACATCGCAGAGCTCTGCACACCAGAGTCATCTGCTGAATCATACCATATATTATTACAGGAGCAACTGACTTCCGTAGGTTTCATCCAGGGAAATGATAAAAGTGTATAACACAATGCAACCAAACCCCCCACCCAACTCCCCCCACCCCCGAAGTCGCACAATGCCTGCATAGTCTTTGCCACAGCCTCGATACATAGCATATCCGGTGGGAGCATGCCCTTATCCCGGGCCTCCTCCACCACTGCCTGATAATAAGGGGCCAGCTGCGTATGATAGCGCCTAAAAAATTTACTTGGGAACCCATTAGGCCCAGGAGCCTTTCCCGAATTGAGCTCTCCCAAGGCCGTGCCCAGCTCTTCATCAGTTAGGGGAAGCTCCAGTAGGTCACGCACTTCATCTGACACCGCTTTGGGCAGCTGGTCGGCTAAGAATTAATCGATGGTGGTCGCTGGCAAGCATGCTCGGGGGTAAAGATCTGCGTAGTAGGTGGCAAAGCTCTCTGCTATAGTGATAAGGTCAGTGATCGGTATCCCTTCTCGTCTAGGAGAACCGGGAGGGCCTAGGCATGGAAGGTGCCCTGCCAAAGCAGATGGAGCATCTTTTTGGACTTTCCCCCCATTGGTACACCCTGCTATGTGTCGCCAGCCAAACCTGGCGGATTTCGCCCATCAGAAGGGCGGCACAAGACTGTTGGGCCTGAAGTAATTGTCTCAAATACTGCCCTCCCTCTTCCTCCCGTGTCCGGCGTTCAAGTGCCTCTATAGTGGCCTCCGCCCGAGTCAACGCCTCCCTGCGCTTACTGCGAGCTGCTGCGCACCAGGATATATCCACTCCACGGAAAGTAGGCTTCAAAGCCTCCCACATAGTCTCAACACTAGACACTGACCCCTCGTTGGAGACGAAGTATTGAGCAATGGCCTCCCTCATGTGTGTATCGTACTCTTCATTCTGTAGGTGCCACACTGAGAGGCGCCACCTAAAGGGTTATCATCCCCGGCCCTTGTATAGCTCCAGGGACACCGGGGAATGATCTGAGAGGCCACGGGGTAGGATCTCAGCCAGTGCCACCCTACTAACCATTGTCCGGGGAATAAAAAGGTAGTCGAGCCTGGAGAAGGTTTTGTGAACCACTGAGAGGTACGTGTACTCCCACCTGTCACTGTGAACCCACCGCCACACATTCAGCCAGTTGAGACTAGTCACCAGTGAGTTTATTTCGTGGATTGTCCCCTCCCCGGGCCATCCTCACCCCCACTCCTGTCCCTGGCCAGGTCCATGACATTGTTCCAGTCTCCGCCCACCATAAAGAGCACATCAGGTATATCCACCCGTAAGGCCAATAACTTCTCCACAAGGGACCACTGCAAGGGGGGGAGCATACACAGAGCCCAGAACCAAGGGGACCTCCCCAATTTCCCCAGGATGAACAGATAGCGTCCCTGAACGTCGGTACAAGGCTGCCCATGAATATATGGGACCCTGCGATGGACCAAAATCGCCACCCTCCTGGAGCACCTTGTGAACCCTGCATGGAAGACCTGTTGGTACCCATATCGCTGTAAGCAGAGTGTCTTCATTCCCATGAGGTGTGTCTCCTGCAACATAAGAACATCGGCTCTAGCCCTCTTTGCCTGATGTAGTATAGCCTAACATTTAATTTTGTCCAGGGCCTCTCGCACATCCCAGCTTATGATACGGAGGGTACCCGGAGCCCCCGATCTCTATGAGGCGCACTAGCCATCGGAGAGGGAACCTGCCAATATCATCGAGAAAGGACAGCAGCTGCGCGTGTGTACAGAGTTATGAACCCTAAGCGGAGGTGCGACTCGGAACTTTAAACATCCCCCTCAACAAACCCCCCACCCCATACCTCAAAAACGCTGAAGTATCTGTTGCGGGGGGCGAGTCCCCAAACCCCAATGGGGGAGCAAGCACTGCCCCATCCAATGGATCCCCAACTTACAGCCCATGTTCCTCGGGCATGACCCTGACCAGCACTAAACCAGCAGGGACCCAGCCCTCTCTTAGATCCCCCTGACAGGTATACATCAGAGCACATGATGAGCCTAAGAAACCGCCCCTGCACTAACCCAACCCTAAAATCAATGTTCCAATATTTGGCGCCCAGGACTAGGGACCCCATTAGCGGAGGCCCCCCAAGACAAGCAGCGCCTTTGGGAAAGTGACTGCCTGTTGCCCCTCTGCTGTTGTCCCTTGGGACCCTTCTGGGCCACCTCACTGGAGGAGGAGTCCGACTCCCTGCCAGTTGGCGTATGGGCCCTCACTCGCATTGTCTCATCTGTCTATTGGAAGTCATACTCCGGGGTGTCAAAAAAGTGGGTGCGGGATCGGTATACCACCCGCAGGCGAGCTGGATACAAGAGGGCATATGGGAGCTTGAGGTCCCTCAGGCGGGCCTTCGCAGCCATGAAGGATTGGCGTTGTTGCTGCACTTGTCGTGTATAGTCAGGAAAGATTAAGATGCACACGTTGTCATAGAGCAGTGGTTCCTTGGCCCGGGCCTGCTTCAGTATGGCATCACGATCTAAGTAGTTCAGGAGCTTTGCTATCACTAGCCGCGGGCGAGCACCCGGCGGTGGTTTCTGTATGAGCGCCCCATGGGCCCGTTCCACGATGAAGCATCTCGACAGAGCTTCTGGCGGGAGCCAACTTTCCAACCACTGTGTGTGGAAGCATTCCATATTACCTGCCTCACAACCCTCCATGATGGTAAGGTCTGGCAAAATTCTGAAGACTTGAAGGTGCCTTCTTTTACACATCCCTGGTTCATATGTCTGCATCTAAGGAAAACAAACTATAAATAAAAAGTATCACAAAACACTTTCACATTCAACACATATCTCATGTCTAGGCTAGTTTTTGCGTCTGACCTATTAATACAAATAATGTGTGTATAATAGATTTGTAATTTGCAATTGTATTATTTTTGGGCGAAAAATGCCATCAACAGAAGTATTACATGCACCGTAGCACTATCTATGTCAAAGGAAGTATTACATACACTGCAGCACTATTGATGTCAAACACAGTAACTGGTCACTGTTTTATGAGTCATATCTTGCCACAAACTGTCATACGTATCTGAGCTATGTATACATAATACCCACCATTTTGAGTTCTGGCAATGAACAATTTAAAAATACACAGCTACAAGTCCTACAATTGCCGGTGCCTGACCTTTCCATCAGGACACTGGCTATCTGCCGGACATTGACCACGAAGTTGGTGGAACACTTCATGACGGGCCTTGTCATTGGCTAACGTGTGATGGCTCCGTTGAAAGCCGATGGCTTTATCCATTGTGGAATACGTACGCTGTGTACATATACGCGACAATGAAAAAGTGGTCACTTGCCTCCTAACACTGCAGCCAAAAAGACCTACTCATAGTTTTTGCTGCTGTTACCGACCTCTGAGAGCCAGGATGCCAGGCAAAGCAGGTGAGAGGGCCCATGCCTTTGCCCCTGAGTTGTTGGAGGTTCTCAGCAGGGAGGCCTTGTCCCAGTACAGACAGCTGTATGGGACCCTACAGTAACAGGTGCATGTTTGAATGGGAAATGTTTACCAAAGTAAGTTGTTCCCTTTTTGTACACAGGCTGTTTGCACCCTTTTTGTTCATGAGTGAAATGTTGTGGTTGGAGTGTAGTGAACCGAATGGTTTCGCTAGGTACAGGGTGCTCTTTGAGGATGTTAGAAATGTCTGTGCTTTGAAATGACGATTCACCTGAAACTTTTAGTTGGGATTTCAGTGCATGTTACTGACATTTTCAGGTTCAATTAGAGAAAAACTGGAGACCCCTTACTTCCAGTGGCTAGTAAGCACTGCACCATTAGTTTAAGTGGAAACATGCAGCCTAGGTTGAATTGATAGAAAGTTGAAGTCAAAGAAAAATGTCGTTTTCTGATGCTTTTCTGTCAAGTGTAAGTACAGCCCATATTTTGGAATATGAGTATCTTCATTTGTTAAACATGTCATGATACCACATATGGGGACAGGTATTTCCTGTGCTGCCAGTCTGAAGGCCCGATGTAGGTAATCCTCATTTAACGACTCTAAAATACCGAATTTTACCGATTCTGTATTCTAGATTCGGTAAATGAGATGTAGTTAAAAATTCTGTATTTTTTACCGAATCGGTAGGATTCGGTAATTACCGAATCTGTATTTACCGATTCGGTAATTGCCATTGATTCCTATGGGCCTTGAGGCCCATAGGAATCTATGTCCATTACCGAATCGGTAAATACCGATTTGGTAAAAATACAGAATTGTCAAGGGGAACAAGGTGTCACTTTGACACCCTGTTGCACCCCTGATTTTGGCTTGTGTGCCATGTGGCACACATACATGCCCTAAGGACATGTATGTGTGTCACATGACACAGGTGTACATGCACAGATGTGCATGTACATAGGTATTCGTTATTTACCACCAAATAGTATTTGGTGGTAAATAACAAATCGGTAATGGCCTGTGGCACTGTTTAAAGTGCCACCTACATCTGGATTTACCGATTCGGTAAATTTACCGAATCGGTAAAATTAAGGCCACCTACATGTCAAAACCCAAATACCGGTCGGTTATTTGGTGACCTACATCTGGCCCCAAATGACTTAGCCTCTCAATTAGCCAGACAAGTATGTCCCATTATAATAACCAATTTTTTATACATCATCCAAATCCATAGTCTCATAGACACATGGCAGCCCTCCCATACTGCCCTTAGTCACTGTATGTGGTACACACCATAGTATCTGACTCTTAGAATGTTCTGCATGAAGAAAATGTAGCTGTGCTTGTGGTTATGTGCAAATATTGTACAGGTTGTTGAGCCTTTAGTAACTCACAATAAGCTCAAGTAATCTGGAGTGAAGCTCACTACATGAAAAGTGTCCTATCCCTGGCTTAGTAATGGTTGTGTCTTGGATTGGTAACACAAGGAGAAAGAAAGTGTTTAGGATGCTCCACAGATCAATACAAATTAGTGTTTCTTAGGAGCTTTGAAATGGTAATGCATATGAGAGATGGCAACAAACTGTGTCACTGCACTACGGACAAATAAAATCATCCTTTGTTGTATTTTATTCTCATCCATACAGGTAAACGCCCATCAGAAGCCCGATTTGTGGAAGGCCATCGCGAAGAAGGTGTGGACACTTGAAGATGTTAATGTTAATGTTAATGTTAATGTTATGGGTGTCTTATATAGCGCTCGGCTACTCCGAGGAGTGTCCCGGCGCTTTCTGACCCACAGCTAAAACAGAAAAGGATAAAAGGGGCAAACATACCAATCACTGACCACAGAGCCATGTTTTCAAACCTTTCCTAAAGGCCAGAAGGTTCGAGGTACAGCGGAGCGACAGGGGGAGGGTGTTCCACAACTTGGGAGCATGATGTTTGAAAGAGCGTCCCCCAACCCTAGCTTTCCTAATAGCAGGGACCATTGCCAAACCAAGGGGTTCCGATCTAAGGGATCTTGTAGGTTTGTAGAAAGTAAGGCGTTTCTGGATGTACTCGGCTCCTACTGCATGGAGTGCCTTGTGCGCCAGTGTAAGTGCCTTAAAGATGATCCACTTCCTAACAGGGAGCCAATGAAGGGAGAGTAACAGATCCGACACTCTGGCTTGACGGGGAAGGCCGAAAATTGCCCTAGCCGCCGAGTTTTGGACCACCTGAAGTTTTTGTTATAGGTAGTCCGGAAGACCCAAATATAATACATTTGAGTAATCCAGCCTGGAACAGATTAAGGCCGGGACCGTCGTCTTCCTATGCGTCAATGGGAGCAAAGGAAGAAACTTGCGCAGCATTTTAAGGAGGCCGTAGCAGGTGCCAGTCAGGCCCAAGATCTGGGACGTCAAAGATAGACCATTGTCAATTTTGACCCCAAGGTTCTTAGCCACCAAGGAGGAAGACGAGGGAGGGGACATATTCACAGGCCACCAATCCTGCTACGGCGGGTCAGCCTGACACCCGAAGAAGAGCACCTCAGATTTGTCAGGGTTGCACTTGAGGCTGTTCTGCTGAAACCAGTTGAAAACAGCCCCAAGGCACCCGCGGATGCTCTCTCCATTGAACTCAGCACCCCTCCTACAGGTGAAGAGGAGCTGGGTGTCATTGACGTATGATATGATCTGAGCCCCAAAAGACTCCGCCAGCACCGCCAAAGGGGTCATAAAGATGTTAAAAAGAGTCGGGCTGAGCACCGACCCCTGTGGGACTCCGACCTCCAAAGGCGGTACTTCGGCAGAGTACGGGGGGGCCCAGACCACCTGTCGGCGACCCGCCAGGTAAGATCTAAACCAGCTCAACACCGTCCCTCTCAGACCGATCTCGTATAGTCTGCTGAGAAGACCCTCATGGGGGACGGTGTCCAAAGCCGCCGACAGATCTAACATTACCAGCATAGCTCTTCCACCTGAATCCAATACCTCCTTGATGGCTTTGTTAACCTCCAGAAGAGCTGTCTCGGTACTGAGATTGGAGCGAAATCCTGACTGGGTGGAGTGAAGCAAGCCATGAGTTTCAAGAAAAGTGGTTAGCACAGAATGAACATGCTTTTCCACTATCTTAGCAAGACCCGGTAACAGAGAAATTGGCCTATAGTTTGCATGATTCTCAGGATCGAGGCCCTGCTTTTTGAGGAGTTGAACAACCATTGCCTGTTTCAAAACCAGAGGGACAGCACCCCTGGACAGTGATAAATTAAGAACTGGGTTAATCAAAGGGTTCAAAATCTTTGCGGCTCTAGCCAAAAAGGTAGCAGGGCAAGGGTCCAAAGGGGAGCCTGACTTAAGTTTCAGAAGGAGGTCCAGGGAGGTGGAGTCAGAAATGGCTGGAAACTCAGAGAGAACATGACTGGACTCAACTGTCAAAATCGGTGAAATGCTCGGGTTGATAACAGCACAGAGACCCGAGGAAGGGAAAGAGTCTTGAATCAGCTTGATTTTTGTTGTAAAAATGTTTGCCAGCGAAATCACCCATGGCTCAGAAAACTCATGACGCACTGCGCTGGCCTTGGGGGCGACAAACTCTTTGACAATAGTAAAGATTTCCCTGCAGGAGTTAGATGCCGCCTCGACTCTTGCGGCAAAATAGCTCTTTTTTTCAGCCAGAATGTCTGCATGATAAATCCTAATAGAAGCCCTATAGGTGGCCTTGGCTTCCGGATCATACTGCTTGCGCCAAAGCCACTCAGCTGCCTTGCAGTTACGCCGGGAAAGAGCCAGAGACTCCGTGAACCAAGGCGCCAATGTCCGCTTAGTGGATGAACAGGGCGCAGATGGTGGTGCGAGCTCATCTAACCGCTCGACCAGCCACTTCTGTAGCGTGTCAAGGTCACTGTCTAAGTCACCAGATAAAATGCAGGGATGCTCCACACAGGCCAGGGCCAAACTTTCAGGAGTGACCAGATCCCATGCCCTAAAGAATTCTTACTTGCCTGTCTAGAAATTGTACTGACAGAGAATGTTTTTGAATTTGGCACCCACATATATCGCCAGATCAAGGGTGTCAGCATGGGGGCTTCAGTAGCCCCTTCCATAGCCAACATCTTCATGGCGGCATTTGAGAAGGAATTTATCCACAATGAAGTTGCCCCTCAGTCTATCTCCCATTGGTCCAGATACATTGATGATATCTTCTTTGTCTGGACCGATGGGAGAGAAACTCTCCATGAATTCCTTCAATGGATAAATGGAGCAAATTCCAACTTACACTTTACCTCTCATGTTAGCAATGAGAAAGTAGAATTTTTGGATATTGAAATTATAGATAATGCAGGAATACTAGAAGTTGACCTTCATATAAAACCCACTGCAAGGAACACCTTACTTCACTACCAGAGTTTCCATCCGCGAACCCAAAAAAATAGCATCCCCTTCTCACAGTTCCTACGTGTCAGACGTAACTGCACAAATTTAAAAGATTTTGATAAACAAGCTGCAGTAATGAGAACCAAATTTATTGACAGAGGCTACCCCCACCGACTAATAAGAGAATCGTATAAACGAGCCCGATATTACGACAGAGATTGCCTTCTAAAAACAAAAACCACCAAGCCCAACGACCAAATAGTCTGTATAACAAGGCACTCAACTATAAACGAAAAAGTAAAGCAAGTCATAAATTCCAATTGGCATATACTAAACAGTAACTGCACAAATGACCAAAAGCTGATGAAGCCTCTTTTTGCACATAAAAGAAATAAAAATATAAAAGAATTTATTGTTCATTCTCGCTTTCCTAAGAGCACCAAAAATGAAGTCCTAAGTCAACGTTCAATCTTGACTAACAACCCACTAAAAGGAACTTTTCCATGTTCATCATGTAATTCATGTGGCAACATTCTGTCAGGTGAAGAATTTGAGTATAATGGCCACAAAACTAAAGCAAGGGAAATGTGGAATTGTAAAACAAACAACGTGATTTACTGTATACAATGCCCATGTCCTCAAGGGTACATAGGTGAAACCTCGAGAACGATTCAAACACGCCTAAATGAACACCGTTCGGCTATAAGGACTAAAAAAACTGCATGCCCAATGGTCAAGCACTTTTTAGATAAAGGACACAATGTTGACGATTTTAAATGGAGGATTTTAGAGAAAATCCATGTTCCAGATTCAAAAGGAGGCATGGCTATTCGAAAGAAAAGAGAAGTCTTCTGGATTTTCGTTTTTAACACCTTCCGACAAGGCCTAAATAGCGAAATCCCGTGGGAACACGAAATCTGTTAAGAGCCTCTACTATCAGCCATACACATATATGCCTGCATAAGAATTAGACAGTGTATTGCACACCCAGATACCTGAAATACATATGAGGTTCCATATTATGGACATCATAGATAAGAGAATACATTTTCATGACTCAGAAACCCTATAAACAAATGTAATTAATTATCTAACCTACATTTTCATGACTCATAAACCCTATAAACAAATTTAATTAATTATCTAACCAACTAAAATTAATAAACACTTAACTTTCATATTCTCAACTACTCCCGCCGGATTCTTCCATATGGATTGATTGTTTTAGGCCCCCCCCAATAAAGCTTATACATTAATAAACTATAATCTAAAAATAATAGACAAACACCCAAAAAGAAACAATTCCATCTATTTATCTGGTTTATATACATCTTTTCATAAGAATTAATATCTACAACTGTCTCTTTCCATGAGTGGTTTCATTACCGCTCATGGAAAGTCTTTCTTCTGTTTCAAATTCATTTCCCACGAACAATGGAACCTTAACTACAGAATCCACGCTAAATCATTCAAGTCTTAGACCTCCAATTGTTGCAACCCTTACTAAACTCCGCATACGTTAAAACCTCCCATTTTTTCAAGCAGTTACACATGTTAGCAAATCATGACAGGCGCTTGCCAAACTCCGCAACGTCAGACCTCCAATCATTGACGCCCAGAATCGGAACCCTGCTTAAAACTTTGCAAGAATCTAGCCAATGCCGTACTTCGCATATACTAGAGCCACCAATCCCTAGTGTTCAATGTATGTACACCCAATCAGGAAAGGGTTTACAAAACTCCGCATACGTCACACCACCGATCATTCTCGTCCGAATCGGAACTCCGCGACTTCCCGCCTAAAAAATAGAATGAAAATAAACAACAGGTGCGAGCGATTTATAGCAATTAACGTGAGTATATATACAAGCGCAGCGAAAAACGTAATTGTTCATCACTTTTCCCGCGCTTGCCGTTCTGCGAGACGTATCAACCCGCCACCGGACATAGGGAGCCCTGCCGGCCATCTTCAGGTAAGACTCCTAACCAAAGCCTTAAATTAGACTATCTAAAATAAGAAATATTAAGCTATATTATTTCCCCTTTAGTTATACTCTCCTTTTTATTTTTTAATTCATAGGCAGGGAGATCTTTTAACCTTATTTTCTACACACCTAAGGATCAAGAACCTCCTTACGTCCTTGAGACCTGAAAAAGACAAGTATCCAACTCTTTAGGTAAGACAGCTAGTAACAATAGGAGGGATCCAACCACCATAAGCTAAAAAATACACAATCTACCCCTGATTGTTTTACAAGTATTTTTTCTAGGCTATCAGAAGTATATCAAAAGTGTATCAACAATAGATCAGCCTTCAAAATGGAAACTTGATGTCAAAATCTTAAAAAGATCGATATATAATCTATTAGGTAAGATAACTACTATCGACCTTTATACTCTGAATAACTTTAATCGACCAATGAATCCTAGTTTTCTTCTTTTAGAAAAGGAAAAATAAATAAAAATATATATCCCGTTATCTCTCTTCCTCATACTCCGATAAAAATCAGAAATCTAGACAACCCCAGGAAGAAAACTATCCAGCATCCATCTACACAAAGGGTTCCGGTTGGCGGGCTTAACTACTTGATCACCAAACTAATCAGGTAAAAACCACGCAAAATGCACGCCTTCCTCTGACAATTTTGAATTGACAATCCCTATGAACTAATAAGCGTGTATGATATTGTCCCCCCTGTTTTCAGTTTTATCAAATCTGAGATCGAAAGAATTATAACAAGAAAAAGAGAATTTATTTTGAACAACTTCTTGCTAAAACTACTTATTAGTAAGTATCTTACAATCTTGTAATAAACCACACTCTATCAGGATACGTTGAAATATCAACAACCTATGCATATATATGCTATAGATAAAGATGCATTTCACCCTGCATGCGTATTTACACAGTAAATCCGTTTATCGTCACGAAAGTTCCATTATCATACCGAGTTTCCTGATCACTTATTGAAAATCTAATAAAGCCCCCCTTTTCAAACTTCTGTTGATGTAATCTCGAAAAAATCTCTAAACATATGCCCATTAATGGCAACTCCCCTTCTATTACTTGAATATTTTTGCCCCCCTCTGATAGACAGACTAAATTTCGCAAGGAAATGACAAGACAAATGTAAATTAGAATGTCGTCTTTTTATCAATCTACAGCTGCTAAAAATTAAACTCTTTCAATGTTTAAAACCTAATTTTATATTGTAATAATATGTGACTTTGAACCGATATAATTTTATGTTCTATAGGCATCTTCACTTTATAGATATTGTGTGGCTGCTCCAGGAAGAAGGCGCTGGCCGCCGAAACGCGCGTAGAGACTGAATTTTTATGCCACCTACCCCCGTTTTTACTGTTTGTTAATTTGTATATTATAATGTTAATGTCAAATATATACTGTGAATTTTTAACTGTAATTTGATGTCATATAAATGAACTTTTTTAATTGTGTTAATTGATTAATAAAATTTTGTGTTTTAGTCAGCTGTAGTCCACTCTCAAATATTTTTACCTTTATGTGACTCTAACCGTTAAATTGCCTAGGTTGTTACTTTTCAATTGTTAATGTTATTTGGCATTTGTTAAGCGCTCGTACGCCCGGAGGCTTCATGGCGCTGTAGTAAGGAACAGGCGTGGCCATCGGTAGGTGGAGATAAGGCAGCTTAGTGATGCGCCTGAGAGAAGAGCCAGGTCTTCAGAGAATGTCTGAAGCTGAGGATGTTATCACTAAGTTTCAGATGAAGAGGGAAAGAGTTCCAGAGGGCAGCGGCAAGATGGTCGAAGCAGCTGCCTCCGAGACGCTTTTTCTTGTACGGAGGGATAGTCAGAAGGGCTTTATGAGCAGACCGGAGGTTGTGGGGGGGGGCTGTATTTTTTAAATAGGTCTCTAATGAAAATGGGACCAATGTCGTGTAGAGATTTGAAAAGGATACACCCAGCTTTGAAGGCCACGCGTTGCTCAACTGGGAGCCAATGCAGCCAGGTCTGACTGATTGCCTTCTAGGAATGTTCAAGAGGAGTCTGGCTGCCTAGTTTTGAACCAGCTGGAGGCATTTAAGCTCTCCAGTTTGGAGCCCAAGGTATAGACTGTTGGAAAAGTCCAATCTGGACAAAACCAGGGAAATGACGATCTGAGTGAGGGCAGCTTGGGAGAAGAAGCGGGCAATTTTTTTATTTTCTTCAGCTGAAAAAAACTGGAGGAAACAACAGCTCCAACTTGTTTTTTCAGAGAGAGGTCCTCACTAATGAAAATGCCAAGGCTCTTGACCGAGGATGATTTGGATGGGGGGGCGCCCATGCAGGAGGGCCAGAAACTGGGGTTCCAGCTGAGGGTGCTCTGTCCCGGCAAGACCAGTTCGGTCTTGCCTGGGTTAAGTTTCAGGTGATTGCAGCTCATCCAACTCAAAATGTGGGACATGGTGTTTTGGAATTCTACCACAGAGTCCTTGGTGTTCAAAGGAAAGATGAGCTGCAAATCATCGGCATAATTGAAAATGGTGACCTTAGCGTGCCTGAGGGAATACATAAGAGGGCGTAGATACAAATTAAAAAGCAGGGGAGACAACGAAGAGCCTTGAGGTACTCCACAGATGGTAGATATGGTGGGAGCCGAGAAGGAGCCTAGTCTGACCGATTGAGTTCGGTCAGTGATAAATGAACGGATCCAGCTCAGTGCAGGGCCCCTGAGGCCTGCCTGTTCGACACGGTCGACCAAGATGGTATAGTCGACCGTGTCGAAAGCAGCAGAGAGGTCTAAAAGCACCAGAGCCTGATGTGACCCGATAGTATGCCCGACTAGGGTACCTGGAGTGATTGGAATTTACACAGGGTGATTTGCTAGTTCCCTGAATTTGCTAGTTCCCTGAATTTGAAAGCAGATCAAAAAATGGTCCGACCAAAGGACAGGGACAGGACAAGCCATAACAAGAGGAATGGTGGAGAATACTTGATCGAGAGTATGGCCCTTATCATGAGTTGGAACAGACAGATAGGGAATAAGACCCAGAGGGGCGGTGATGTCATTGATTTTTATTGCATCACCGTCCGTCTCAGTATCCATGTGTATGTTAAAATCCCCTAGCACTATGCAATGGTCTGTCTTCAGGCAAACTGCCGTAATTACTGTCTGTAACTCCTCATAGAAAGACCCTCGCAGACCAGGTGGTCTGTAAACCAGGAGCCCTGAGAAGGACTGATGGGGAGATAGAACAATGGAGAGGACAAGGGACTCACATCCAGAAATAGGCGCCATAGGCACAACCACACATGTGGCAGATCTTTGGACCACAATTGCGACCCCTCCACCCCTCCCGATAGATCTATCATGTCTATGAATAACATAATCGGGGGGATAGCGGTAGCAATGTCCGGGTTTGAGGACTCCCCAAGCCAGGTTTCAGTGAGCATTAGGAATAGTGGTTTTTCCGCCATTAGCAACTCATAGATGTCGAGGGCATGTCTGCTCAAGGAGCGAGTATTGAGTAACATGCACTTATGGTTGGCAGTGGGATTAGGGCTAGAGTCCAAGACCACCGGAGAGATACCAGGGTGCCAGCCGCAGCTGGGACAATGGCGTTTACCTCTATAACGTCCAGGAAAGACTGGCTGACACAAGGCCATACCTTCTTTGAGGGCAAACAGATCCGCTGAGGTATACGTGAGCCTAGGGCCAGCAACTCCAGACACGCCATCGAGACGTGGACGAGCGCAGACGGGCCGGACTCTGGCACGACTCCGGCGCAGGTCCGGAGCAGGTCCGGCGCATCCGCTGTACGCGTCCGCTGCGCGGAGTCATCGCTGTCCGTTTTTAAAGCGCTGCTAGAGCGCGTCACCAGCCCGACCCACACCCAATATGGCCGCCGAAACCGGAGAGCTCAGCCCTCGGCGTCAATACTCAGCCGAGAGCCGGTCCGGAGGCGAAGGGAGGGGGGAGAAGGGACACAGAGCGCAGGGAGCGCAAAGGAAGTCTCAGCACACTTATTAAAATCAAGCCTGCCAGACGAAGTTGCAAAAGTTTTAAAAAATGCTAAAAGCACAAAGTAAAGATAGGAGACCTCCTGGCTTCCGCCTCAGGAGGGGAGAGTAGCTATTGTCAGAGTATCACTCGCTCTAACTCACCAATCCCTTTTAAACCGCTGCTAGAGCACGTCACCAGCCCGACTCACACCCAATATGGCCGCCGAAACCGGAGAGCTCAGCCCTCGGCGTCAATACTCAGCTGAGAGCCGGTCCGGAGGCGAAGGGAGGGGGGAGAAGGGACACAGAGCGCAGGGAGTGCAAAGGAAGTCTCAGCACACTTATTAAAATCAAGCCTGCCAGACGAAGTTGTAAAAGTCTAAAAAAAATGCTAAAAGCACAAAGTAAAGATAGGAGACCTCCTGGCTTCCGCCTCAGGAGGGGAGAGTAGCTATTGTCGGAGTAAGATGTGGGAGGATCTCCGACGCTGGGCCAGGAAGTCAGCAGAAGTCCAGTTCAGGCAGTCCTCCCAGCGAGGCAAGCATGTGTGCCGCACCCTGACACCCCTACTGGCCCACATCCTCAATTCAGGGCCCAACAACAGCATGAAGGGGGTGAGTCATTATATGTAGCTTCTTTTTTCTAGCTGAGTAAGGTGTAGGCAACGGTGGGTCAGGGGTTTGGGGCAACGGGGCACTCAATGCTGGGGTAAGAGAGACAGGTGTATGGGGCAAGCAATAACAAGGGCATAGGAACAGAGAAAAGTGCTATGACACAGTCAGCCTTGGCCACATCATAGCTCTGTTTTTTTCTGGCTGGGGAGTCAGGGGGAAGAAGCAAGCAACAACAGTGGTCAGTCACTTACAGGTAATCTTCATTACCCTTAGTCCAGCTTGCCCTCTTTCCAGTCATTACAAAGTGAGGTAATGTTACCTCATGACAGGAGCAATAAACATGAAAATACATACCTGTTAGCCCCACCGACTCAGGTGCCATAAAGGGGGCTGGCACTCCTAGTTCC
Source organism: Lissotriton vulgaris (assembly GCF_964263255.1). Taxonomy (NCBI): domain Eukaryota; kingdom Metazoa; phylum Chordata; class Amphibia; order Caudata; family Salamandridae; genus Lissotriton; species Lissotriton vulgaris. The sequence continues at coordinate 567,057 of NW_028243100.1, forward strand.
TCATGTCTATTTCCAACCCCTTTCGAAGAACTGACCGGAGGGAGGGTGGACAGAAAGATATGTAATTACTGTGATGAGGGCGAGATGGATTAAAGGTAATGAAAATTACAGTTAAGTAACCAGAGCATTACCCCTCCATCCCTCATCCCAGCCATTAAAAAGCAAGGTATATCATAGCTGAAGTCAAATGACAAAGATAAACGTGAAGAAAAAAAAAGTCAACCCTCCGAAGGTAGACATTAGCTCTCTCCAGTTTTATGACTAGCGACTCGCCAGAAAAGACCACTTGCACTGACAGGTCTTGTCCAGAAGAGTGGCACCCCAACCCAGGCTGCTTGCATCTGTACTCAATACTACTGGAGAATCAATGTGCATCCTCATTCCTTCGGAAAGAATTTGGGCCAACCACCAAAGAAGACTCTTCCAGAATGCGAGATATAGAAGGACTATCTTGTCCAATGGGTTTATTGTTGAGGACCAATGTTTGTTCAGATGCCGAAGAAGACGACTCAGGTGGAGTCTCGCCCACTGAACCGTATGGAGAATTACCACCATGTTCCTCTTTTCTTCCAACCACAGCCTCATAGGGGCTTAATATCAGGATAAAGGGTCGAGAATCATTGATTGAAGATGGAAGATTCTTTCATTAGAAGAAAAACTTTCCCTAAATCTATTCTGAAGCAAGCTCTGATGAATACCAGGTCATGAAGGGAGAAAGCTAACACTAGGGAAAGTTCAGAAGAAGACTGAGACTAGAGATTAATGTCTTTGTCTGAGCCTTCCCAGTGAGATATATTGAGGAAATACTACAAATCCCATGGAGCCATCTGCTGGAGGCTTGTTGGTTAAAAACGGATGACTCACTAGGATTTCCATGCGTAATTGAGTATCCGGTGTTGGAGAGTGCTTTCCTGTCATAAGTTGGTGCAAGGGCTCCTGGACGCCGACCCGGTTACCAGGGTGAGAGCATTTCCTCGCCACCTTTGTGCTTTGTTTTCTTCTTCCTGAGGTAAAGAAGGAGGGAAGCCCGAGCGGAGCGGTCCTCTTTCTTTGTTTATCCCGGTTCCGTGTACTTGGAATAACGGAGCCCCAGTGGGGGTTCTTTGCACCTTAGCGAGACAGCCTTTGAGGGCTGTTCTCTGTAGTTAAACATTTCACCGCTTCATTTCATGCGCGGACATGCAGAAACAGAAGCAGTTTTGGAACATTGCGAAGAGCAGTAAGCTCTTCTTATAACATTACGGTTCTCACTAGAGAGTGTGAAGCGCCATACGTTTTTCACTCTAGGCTAGAGCGGAAAAAATGAACAAGGTCACAGGTTGGGAACGTTTATTTTTTACTCACCACGTTTAATTTTTTCCTTGACCCCGCCCCTTTTCCGCTTCTGTACCCTCTCCCCCCTCCGATTCGCCGCCCCGCTCCCGCCTCCCAGCTGCTCCTCCCTCCCACTTGGCCATTTATGGCGGCTCCCCGTGAGTGCGCCTAAATGATCACCGCTGCTGCCACGAGTTAGCCACTAACCCTGTGCTGAGTATTTTGTACTTTTTGCTGTATTTTGTGCCCTGTAATTGTACTGTGCCACTGTCACTGTAATTGTGTATTTTTGCTCCTTCACCGCCCTTTCGCGACCGTCTTTTCCTGCTCTGTGCACCCCCCCTGGTCCCCGCCGCTGCTCCCCTGCGGCCCGCCCCTTTTTCTCTTCTGTACCCTCCCCCCCCTCCGATTCGCCGCCCCACTCCCTCCTCCCAGCTGCTCCTCCCTCCCACTTCGCCATTTATGGCAGAGGCCGCGTGCATGTGCAGCAGCAACGTGCAGCGGATGCGCCGATTGCGCGCCAAAGGCAAGCCCGCCTACGCCCGTCCACGCCTGGACCGCGCCCAGCGCCAGAACCCCTGGACCTCACCGGACCCAGACCAACCGACTGCGATACGCCTCCGCCACCCTCACCGCACTCAACACCGGACAACCGCCCGCCTGCCATCAAGCCACCCCCAGGCGCACCCACTCACCCTTCACATGCCGTACCTGCAAATTCACCTGCCTTCAACCACTCACCACGCCTGCCAAACCAAGCAACAACAACAACCACCTCAAGTGAATCCTCCTCAACACCCGCTCCGTACACAAGCACGCCATCGAACTCTGGGACCTCCTCGAGACAACAGCACCTGACGTCGCCTTCCTCACGGAAACCTGGATGAACGCCTCCTCTGCCCCCCGACATCGCCATAGCCATCCCTGACGGCTACAAAATCACCCGGAATGACCGCATCAACAAAACAGGAGGAGGGATCGCCATCATCTACAGGAACACCATCAGCGTCACGACCAACACCGAGGACACCATCCCCACCGCTGAACACCTACACTTCCAGATCCACACCGACCCACAGACCACTCTCAGAGGAACGCTCATCTACAGACCCCCAGGCCCACACGCACAATTCAGCGAAACCATTGCTGACCTCATCAGCCCGCACGCCCTAGCCTCACCAGACTACATCCTCATAGGAGACCTGAACTTCCATCTAGAAAACAACAACGACAGCGCCACCACCACACTACTGGACAACTTTGCCAGCCTCGGACTCAAGCAACTAGCGGACTCCCCCACTCACTTCGCCGGCCACACCCTCCACCCCATCTTTACAGCCAGCAACCACACCATCTTCAACCACGCCACAGGATTACACTGGATCGACCACAGCTGCGCACACTTCACATTCAAGAAGACCATATCTCACCACCACACGCTTCGAATCCCTCGTAGATGCTGGAGCAAACTCACCACGGACCAGCTCACCGCAGCACTGAGCCAGAATCAACCTGCCAACACCAACATACCCGACGTCAACACCGCCGCACTCAGCCTCACCAACTGCGCCGACGACCTCGCTCCACTCAAAAACACCCACAGCAACACCACCACCAGAAAACCCTCATGGTTCACAGACGCCCTCAAAGCCGCAAAGAAATCCTGCCGTACTCTCGAAAAGCGATACAAAAGGGGATGATGGACGGAGCGTTTGAGCAAATCAAACACTCACCCCCAGTCAACTGATCTGGGTTTAATCCATCACCATTCTTTAGCTCACTCAGCCACCTCAGTTCAGACATGGCCATATGCAAATCAGTCTGACCCTGTGCCTCATGGGAACAGTCCAGCTCGAACTGCCAAGCCATGTCTTCCCTGGACCGGAAACAAGCATCCTGGGACCGGTTTCGGATTCATAATCCTCATCAGCCAGGCTATCTTGAATCCAGTGGCCAAGTGAGCAAGGGACTCACGTCTGAGCATACCCTGCCAACTTAGGGCGAACAAAGGGATACAAAAGGAGATGATGGACAGAGCGTTTGAGCAAATCAAACACTCACACCCAGTCAACTGATCTGGGTTTAATCCATCATCATTCTTTAGCTCACTCAGCCATCCCAGTTCAGACATGGCCATATGCAAATCAGTCTGACCCTGTGCCTCATGGGAACAGTCCAGCCCGAACTGCCAAGCAATGTCTTCCCTGGAAGCAGCACCACGCCCCCAGTGCCTTGAGGAGGTGGCATCTAAGGAGACCAAAATAGACAAAACAAGCTTTATTGAATTTAAATGTTAAATCATAAAAGCACAGTGCATTAAAAACAAGCATTTGCAATGCAATAGGTCTCGCATTAGGAAAGTTTGAGCTATTGGTATTGTAAATGACAATTTTTTTTATTTTTAATGGCAATAGCTTAAAGTTTTGTAAATAACTTTTGTGAAGATTATGTTCAGTGTATTTTATTGTGACGCAAATCCGAGAACAAAAGTGAAATATTAACATCTTTTTGTTACATTTGTATTAAAGCTCGAAACATTGAGAGAACATATTTGAACCAGATGTTGTTGAATGGTTGCACAGATTGATGCTGTGGTGGCGCTGAGTGATGTTGTGATGGCGAACGAGTGATGCTGTGGCGTTCAGTGATGCAGTGGTGGCGCATAGTGGTGTTGTGGTGCCCCTGAGTGATGCTGTGGTGGTGCAGAGTGATGCTGTATGCTATGCTATGTTTCGTTTGCTATCCTATGTTTTGTTTTGTTATGCTATGCTATGTTTTGCTATCCTATGCTTTGAATTGTTATGCTATGCTATGCTGTGTTTTGTTTTGCTATGCTATGTTTTGCTATGCTATGTTTTGTTATGCTATGTTTTGTTGTGTTTTATTATGCTATGCTTCGTTTTGCTATGCTATGTTTTGTTATGTTATGCTATGCTATGCTATGTTTTGTTGTGTTTGGTATGTTTTGTTATGCTATGTTTAGTTTTGCTATCCTATGCTTTGTTTTGTTATGCTACCTATGCTTTGTTTTGTTATGCTATGCTAGGTTTTGTTGTGTTTTGTTATGCTATGATGTGTTTTGTTATGCTATGCTATGTTTTGTTGTGTTTTGTTATGCTATGATATGTTTTGTTATGCTATGTTAGGTTTTGTTGTGTTTTGTTATGCTATGCTATATTTTGTTATGCTATGCTATGTTGTGTTTTGTTATGTATGCTATGTTTTTTTGTGTTTTGTTATGCTATGCTATGTTTTGTTGTGTTTTGCTATGTTTTGTTTTATGCTATGTTTTGTTTTGCTATGCTTTGTTTTATGTTATGTTATGCTATGTTTTGTTATGTTATGCTATGTTTTGTTCTGCTATGTTTTGTTGTGTTTTTTATGCTATGCTATGTTTTGTTGTACTATGCTATGTTTTGTTTTGCTATGCTGTGCTATATTATGCTATGCTTTGTTTTGTTATACTATGCTATGTTTTGTTTTGCTATGCTGTGCTATGTTATGCTATGCTTTGTTTTGTTATGCTATGTTTTGTTATGCTATGCTATGTTTTGTTGTGTTTTACTATGCTTTGTTGTGTTTTGCTAGGCTATGTTGTGTTTTGTTATGCTATGTTTTGTTTTGCTATCATATGCTTTGTTTCGTTATGCTATGCTATGTTTTGTTATCCTATGCTTTTTTGTTATGCTATGCTATGCTGTGTTTTGTTATGCTATGCTATGTTTTGTTATGCTATGCTGGTGAGGGTGTGTGAGGGTGAGTGAGGGTGAGGGGGTGTGAGGGTGGGGATTGTGAGGGTGAGGGTGTGTAAGGGTGTGTGAGGGGTGTGAGGGTGAGTGAGGGTGTGTGCGGGTGAGGGTGTGTGAGTGTGAGTGTGGGTGTGTGAGGGGGTGAGGGTGTGTGAGGGGAAGGGGGTGAGGGTGTGTGAGGGTGTGTGAGGGTGAGGGGATGTGAGGGTGAGGGTGTGTGAGGGTGAGTAGGGGTGTGTGAGGGTGAGGGTGTGTGAGGGTGAGGGGGTGTGAGGGAGAGGGGGTGAGGGGTGTGAGGGGGTGTGAGGGTGAGGGGGTGTGAAGGGGTGTGAGGGTGAAGGTGTGTGTGAGGGTGAGGGCTGCGATGGTGAGGGGGTGTGAGGGGGAGGGTGTGGGGTTGTGAGGGTGATGGGGGTGAGGGTGAGGGTGTGTGAGGGTGAGGGGGTGTGAGGGTGAGAGGGTGTGTGAAGGGGGTGTGAAGGTGAAGGTGTAAGGGTGAGGGTGTGTGAGGGTGTGTGAGGGTGTGTGAGGGTGAGGGGTGTGTGAGGGTGAGAGGGTGTGTGAGGGTGAGGGTGTGTGAGGGTGAGGGTGTGTGAGGGTGTGGGGGTTTGAGGGTGAGGGGGTGAGAGGGTGTGTGAGGGGGTGAGAGGGTGTGTGAGGGTGAGAGGGTGTGTGAGGGTGTGTGAGGGTGCGTAAGGGTGTGTGAGAGGGTGGGTTGAGAGGGTGTGTGAGGGTGAGGGAGGGCAATGGGGCTGAGGGTGACGGGGGTGTGAGAGGGAGGGTGGGGGGTGTGGGTGTCGGAGGGTGGGGGTGTGTGAGGGCAAGGGTGAGGGGGGTGAGGGGGTGTGAGGGTGGGTGAGAGGGTGTGTGAGGGTGAGGGAATGAGAAGGTGTGTGAGGGTGAAAGGGTGTGTGAGGGTGAGAGGGTGTGAGGGTGAGAGGATGGGTGAGAGGGTGAGTGAGGGGTATGTGAGGGGGTGTGAGGGAGGGTGAGGGAATGTGAAGGTGAAGGGATGTAAGGGTGAGGGGATGTGAGGGTGAGGGGGTGTGAGAGGGTGTGTGAGGGTGAGAGGGTGTGTGAGGATGAGAGGGTGTGTGAGGATGAGAGGGTGTGTGAGGGTGAGAGGGTGTGAGGGTGAGAAGGTGAGTGAGGGTGAGGTTGTGTGAGGGGGTGTTAGTGTGAGGGTGTGAGGGTGAGTGAGGGTGAGTGAGGGTGTGAGGGGGAGTGAGGGTGAGTTAGGGTGTGTAAGAGTGAGAGGGTGTGTGAGGGTGAGGGGTGTGAGGGTGAGGGGTTGTGAGGGTTAGGGTGTGTGAGGGTGAGGGTGTGTGAGGGGGTGTAAGAGGGTAAGGGGTGTGAGGGTGGGGGTGTGAGGGGGAAGGTGTGGGGTTGTGAGGGTGGGGTGTGAGGGTGAGGGGGTGTGAGGGTGAGAGGGGTGTGAGGGTGAGGGAGGGTGATGGGGCTGAGGGTGACGGGGGTGTGAGGGTGAGGGAGGGTGGGGGGGGTGGGTGTCAGAGGGTGAGGGGGTGTGAGGGCGAGGGTGTGATGGTGAGGGGTTGTGAGGGTGAGAGGGTTTGTAAGGGTGATGGGGTGTGTGAGGGTGTGTGAGGGTCAGGGTGTGTGAGGGCGAGGGTGTGGGGGTGTGAGGGTGAGAGGGTGTGTGAGGATGAGAGGGTGTGTGAGGATGAGAGGGTGTGTGAGGATGAGAGGGTATGTGAGGGTAAGAGGGTGTGAGGGTGAGAAGGTGAGTGAGGGTGAGGTTGTGTGAGGGTGCGTGAGGGTGAGAGTGTGAGGGTGAGAGGGTGTGTGAGGGTGAGGGGGTGTGAGGGTGATGGGTGTGAGGGTGAGGGGTTGTGAGGGTTAGGTTGTGTGAGGGTGAGGGTGTGTGAGGGTGTGTGAGGGGGTGTAAGAGGGTAAGGGGTGTGAGGGTGGGGGTGTGAGGGGGAAGGTGTGGGGTTGTGAGGGTGAGGGGTGTGAGGGTGAGAGGGGTGTGAGGGTGAGGGAGGGTGATGGGGCTGAGGGTGACGGGGGTGTGGGGGTGAAGGAGGGTGGGTGGGTGTGGGTGTCGGAGGGTGAGGGGGTGTGAGGGCGAGGGTGTGATGGTGAGGGGGTGTGAGGGTGAGAGGGTTTGTGAGGGTGAGAGTGTGTGTGAGGGTGAGAGGGTGTTTGAGGGTGAGGGTGTGTGAGGGCGAGGGTATGGGGTTGTGAGGGTGAGGGGATGTTAGGGTGAGGGGGTGAGAGGGTGTTAGTGCGTGAGAGGGTGTGTGAGGGTGAGGGTGTGTGAGGGTGGGTGAGAGGGTGTGTGAGGGTGGGTGAGAGGGTGTGTGAGGGTGGGTGAGAGGGTGTGTGAGCATGAGAGGATGAGACAGTGTGTGAGGGTGAAAGGGTGTGAGAGGGTGGGTGAGGGTGAGAGGGTGGGTGAGAGGGTGAGTGAGGGATGTGTGAGGGGATATGAGGGAGGGTGAGGGGATGTGAAGGTGAAGGGATGTAAGGGTGAGGGGTGTGAGGGCGAGGGTGTGTGAGGGTGAGAGGGTCTGTGAGGGTGAGAGGGTGTGTGAGGATGAGAGGGTGTGTGAGGATGAGAGGGTGTGTGAGGATGAGAGGATGTGTGAGGGTGAGAAGGTGAGTGAGGGTGAGGTTGTTTGAGGGTGAGGGGGTGTGAGTGTGAGGGTGTGTGGGTGAGTGAGGGTGAGTGAGGGTTGTGAGGGTGAGTGAGGGTGTGTGAGGGTGAGAGGGTGTGTGAGGGTGAGGGGGTGTGAGGGTGAGGGGTGTGACGGTGAGGGGTTGTGAGGGTTAGGGTGTGTGAGGGTGAGGGTGTGTGAGGGTGAGGGTGTGTGAGGGTGTGTGAGGGCATGTGAGGGGGTGTAAGAGGGTAAGGGGTGTGAGGGTGGGGGTGTGAGGGGGAAGGCATGGGGTTGTGAGGGTGGGGTTGTGAGGGTAAGGGGGTGTGAGGGTGAGAGGGGTGTGAGGATCAGGGAGGGTGATGGGGCTGAGGGTGACGGGGTGTGAGGGTGAGGGAGGGTGGGTGTGGGTGTTGGAGGGTGAGGGTGTGTGAGGGCGAGGGTGTGATGGTGAGGGTGTGTGAGGGTGAGAGGGTTTGTGAGGGTGAGAGGGTGTGTGAGGGTGAGAGGGTGTGTGAGGGTGAGGGGATGTGAGGGTGTGGGGGTGTGAGGGTGAGAGGGTGTGTGAGGGTGAGAGGGTGTGTGAGCGTGGGAGAGGGTGAGAGGGTGTGTGAGGATGAGTGAGGGTGTTTGAGGGTGAGGTTGGGTGAGGGTGTGTGAGGAGGTGAGGGTGTGTGAGGGTGAGGGTGTGTGAGGGGGTGAGGGTGTGTGAGGGTGAGGGGTGTGCGAGGGGGTGAGAAGGTGTGTGAGGGTGGGTGAGAGGGTGAGGGAGGGTGAGGGTGGGTGAGAGCGTGTGTGAGGGTGAGAGGATGAGATGGTGTGTGAGGGTGAAAGGGTGGGTGAGGGTGAGAGGATGGGTGAGAGGGTGAGTGAGGGATGTCTGAGGGGGTATGAGGGAGGGTGAGGGGATGTGAAGGGATGTAAGGGTGAGGGGATGTGAGGGTGTGCGAGGGTGAGAGGGTGTGTGAGGGTGAGAGGGTGTGTGAGGATGAGAGGGTGTGTGAGGATGAGAGGGTGTGTGAGGATGAGAGGGTGTGTGAGGGTGAGAGGGTGTGAGGGTGAGAAGGTGAGTGAGGGTGAGGTTGTGTGAGGGTGAGGGGGTATGAGGGTGAGGGGGTGTGAGGAGGTGTGGGTGAGTGAGGGTGTGTGAGGGTGTGTGAGGGTGAGGGTGTGTGAGGGTGAGGGGTTGTGAGGGTTAGGGCGTGTGAGGGTGAGGGTGTGTGAGGGTGAGGGTGTGTGAGGGGGTGTAAGAGGGTAAGGGGTGTGATGGTGAGGGGTGTGAGGGGGAAGGTGTGGGGTTGTGAGGGTGGGGTTGTGAGGGTGAGGGGGTGTGAGGGTGAGAGGGGTGTGAGGGTGGGGGAGGGTGACGGGGCTAAGGGTGACAGGGGTATGAGGGTGAGGGAGGGTGGGGGGTGTGGGTGTCGGACGGTGAGGGGCTGTGATTGTGAGGGGTGTGATGGTGAGGGGTGTGAGGGTGAGGGGGTGTGATGGTGAGGGAGTGTGTGAGGTTGAGAGGGTGTGTGAGGGTGAGAGGGTGGGTGGGGGTGTAAGGGTGAGGGAGTGTGAGGCTGAAAGGGTGTGTGAGGGTGAGAGGGTGTGTGAGGGTGAGAGGGTGTGAGAGAGTGAGGGTTTGTGAAGGTAAGGGTGTGTTAGGGTAAGGGTGTGGGGGTGTGAGGGTGAGAGGATGTGAGAGTGAGGGGGTGTGAGGGTGTGGGTGAGGGTGTGAGGGGGTATGAGGGTAAGGGTTTGTGTGAGGGGATGAGGGGGTGAGAGGGTGTGTGAGGGTGAGAGGGTGTGTGAGGGTGAGAGGGTGTGTGAGGGTGAGAGGGTGTGTGAGGGTGGGAGAGGGTGTGTGGGTGAGAGGGTGAGCGAGGGTGTGTGTGAGGGTGAGGGGGTGTGAGGGTGAGGGAGTGTGAGGGTGAGGGAGTGTGAGGGTGAGTGTGTGAGGGAAGGTGAGGGGATGTGAGGGTGAGGGGATGTGAGGGTGAGGGGGTGAGTGGGTGTGTGAGGGTGAGAGGGTGTGTGAGGGTGAGAGGGTGAGTGAGGGTGAGAGGGTGAGTGAGGGTGTGTGAGGATGAGGGTGTGTGAGGGTGAGGGTGTGTGAGGGTGAGGGTGTGTGAGGGTGAGGGTGTGTGGGGGTGTGGGGGGTGATGGTTAGTGAGGGAGTGAGGGTGAGAGGGGTGTGAGGGTGTGTAAGGGGGAGAGGGTGTGAGGTTGTGTGACGGTGAGGAGGTGTGAGGGTGAGGGTCTGAAGTAATGAAGTAGGCTGAGAGGGTGTGTGAGGGTGAGGGTGTGTGAGGGTGAAAGGGTGTGAGAGGTGGGTGAGGGTGAGAGGGTGGGAGAGGGTGGGTGAGGGTGGGTTAGAGGATGAGTGAGGGTGAGGGGTGTGTCAGGGTGAGGGGGGTGTGAGGGTGAGGGTGTGTGAGGGTGTGTGAGGGTGAGGGGGTGTGTGGGGGTGTGAGGGGGTGAGGGTGAGAGGGTGTGTGAGGCTGAAAGGGTGTGGGAGGGTGTGTGAGGGTGAGAGGGTGTGAGAGAGTGAGGGTTTGTGAAGGTAAGGGTGTGGGGGTGTGAGGGTGAGAGGATGTGAGAGTGAGGGGGTGTGAGGGTGTGGGTGAGGGTGTGAGGGGGTATGAGGGTAAGGGTTTGTGTGAGGGGATGAGGGGGTGTAAGGGTGAGGGGGTGTGAGGATGGGTGAGAGGGTGTGTGAGGGTGAGAGGGTGTGTGAGGGTGAGAGGGTGTGTGAGGGTGAAAGGGTGTGTGAGGGTGGGTGAGGGTGAGAGGGTGAGTGAGGGTGTGTGTGAGGGTGAGGGAGTGTGAGGGTGAGGGAGTGTGAGGGTGAGGGGGTGTGAGGGTGAGTGTGTGAGGGAAGGTGAGGGGATGTGAGGGTGAGGGGATGTGAGGGTGAGGGGGTGTGAGGGTGAGGGGGTGTGAGGGGGTGTGGGGGTGTGAGGGGGTGAGGATGAGAGGGTGTGTGAGGCTGAAAGGGTGTGTGAGGGTGGGAGGGTGTGTGAGGGTGAGAGGGTGTGAGAGAGTGAGGGTTTGTGAAGGTAAGGGTGTGGGGGTGTGAGGGTGTGAGGGTGAGAGGGTGTGAGAGTGAGGGGGTGTGAGGGTGTGGGTGAGGGGGAATGAGGGTAAGGGTTGTGTGAGGGGATGAGGGGGTGTAAGGGTGAGGGGGTGTGAGGATGGGTGAGAGGGTGTGTGAGGGTGAGAGGGTGTGTGAGGGTGAGAGGGTGTGTGAGGGTGAGAGGGTGTGTGAGGGTGAAAGGGTGTGTGAGGGTGAGAGGGTGAGTGAGGGTGTGTGTGAGGGTGAGGGGGTGTGAGGGTGAGGGAGTGTGAGGGTGGGGGAGTGTGAGGGTGAGGGGGTGTGAGGGTGAGTGTGTGAGGGAAGGTGAGGGGATGTGAGGGTGAGGGGATGTGAGGGTGAGGGGGTGAGTGGGTGTGTAAGGGTGAGAGGGTGTGTGAGGGTGAGAGGGTGAGTGAGGGTGTGTGAGGATGAGGGTGTGTGAGGGTGAGGGGGTGTGAGGGTGAGGGGGAGTAAGGTGAGGGTGTGTGGGGGTGTGGGGGGTGATGGTTAGTGAGGGGGTGAGTGTGAGTGAGGGTGAGAGGGGTGTGAGGGTGTGTGAGGGGGAGAGGGTGTGAGGTTGTGTGACGGTGAGGAGGTGTGAGGGTGAGGGTCTGAAGTAATGAAGTAGGGTGAGAGGGTGTGTGAGGGTGAGGGTGTGTGAGGGTGAAAGGGTGTGAGAGGTGGGTGAGGGTGAGAGGGTGGGTGAGGGTGGGTTAGAGGATGAGTGAGGGTGAGGGGTGTGTCAGGGTGAGGGGGGTGTGAGGGTGAGGGGGTGTGAGGAGGTGTGAGGGTGTGAGGGGGTGTGGGGGTGTAAGGGGGTGAGGGTGAGAGGGTGGGTGAGGGTGAGTAAGGGTGGGTGAGTGTGTGTGAGGGTGAGTGAGGGTGTGAGGGTGAGGAGGTGTGAGGGTCGGAAGTAAATGGTGGCAGGGCAGACATCATAAGACAGAGAAGAGACTGCGTGGTGACTGCGTTGGTAAGTTTCAGAATCAGGAGGGACAGAGTCAGCACAGTCTACGAGGGATCAACGCATCTAGAGGCAAAGCATAGCGGACGTAGCATTGCAGATAGCAAGTCGAGTGTTTTCAAGCTGAGTGTCCCTAGAGAGATGGCAACACAGCAACAGCATTTTAAGAGCAAGGCTACTGTAAACCAGCACGGTAGGCTTTCACTTTCGTCCATTAAAAAAACTGAGAAAGTTGCAGAGAACGCCGAAGAAAACACAGCTTCCCCACGAAATGGATGCAAAAAAAAAACAAGCTCTCAGCGTTGCTGTGGTTGGGGAGGGCGGGGAGGCGGGAGCGTATTCCTTTGAAGTCTGATGGGGGGGGGAGCGGCTTGGGAGCAGATTCCTTTGAAGTCTGATGCCGAGGCTCAGACAAATGGTGGTGTGCGAGCGGCTTCCTTTGAAGTCTGATACCGAGGCCGATGGTGTTTGATGCGCACGTGCCTGCCTCACACGCCTGCCTCACATGAACTTTACGCAATCCGCAGGCTAGGTAGACTTTTTGGACTGCTTACTATAATCTCGCCTATTCTATCCCTAACGGGATAGAATAGTCGAGACCTAAAAATATATGCATCATATCATATGTGTGCATTGGCAAACCATTTAAAATAACGTTCATTCAAGATAAAAGCTGCAGTATCCTGTCATACGCATCCATTAACATACAAGGGTTTATAGATATAATCTTATCGCAATAAAGAAGGAAGAGGCGTTACCTTGTTTTTGTGCATCTAACCACTCCTTTCATGTATTTGATTAAAGAATCATTGTCTTAAACCTAACTCTTTTAAGATAGGCAAACTCCATCTTTTCCATAGTAGTATATAATATTTACATAAAAACATAATGTGAATGGTGGTCTGGGTAGATACATCGTCGCATGGGCAGAGGCCTTAAGAGCGTGACCAGTCATTCATGTTTGGGAATGTGACCATTCTAAGAAAATGTTGCTTGAGCAAAGGCATGTCAATAGCATCCTGTCATAACTCCCCTTCACATTTAGTAGATGGTTGTATCCCCGGTTGTATCAATAAAATGTGATTCTCTCTAACAGACGGTTTGATGATGTTATGGGAAAGTCTGCTAGTCTCCAGGAAGTTCATGCAAGCAGGATTTAAACATTTCCTTGGGATTGTGGTGATGCTAACTGGGTTGGAGAAATATTCAGGGCATCCCAGGTCAACCAAGAAGTTTTTTAACATAGTTGAGCTATGGGATACGGGATACCCGCTGCAGTTTCAGGCAGTCATTTATCACATCCCGATTAAGCCCAGTGGCTGTGCTTGTCAAAATCTTGTGCCATAGTAGGACCGGCTGTATTTTAATTAAGTCGGCTAAGTATGGCATTCCCAGTTTAGCATGGCAAATGTACGTGGCCGCACTATTCGGGGCTGCTAAAAGATATCTTATAAACTCGTTCTCAAATAACTGCGCTGTTCTGCATTTGCATGGCCCCAAATTCGGGCTCTGTACATGGCTGTAGAGATACATTTAACTTTGTACATTTTTATGAATTCGCCAATAGGTCGCTTTCCTAGTTTTCTTGCGAAGTTTACCAGAGCTCCTGCGGCTATAGCAAATAACAATTTTCTCGATGTAATAGCATTTACCTACGAGCCCCTTTTTTCAAAAACAGTTCCCAGGTATGAAAAATAGCTGGCAAATTCAAGTTTTTTGTTGTTGATACAAATATCCCGGCACTTTACACTAGACTTGCCACATTTCATAACAAATGTTTTTGTGATGTTTACATTAGGATCTAGACTTGACATGTAGGTTACAAAGCTCGATACAACTTTATGCAGACCTATTTGCGTGCGGGATAATAAGATGGCATTGTCCGCATATAGTAATGCTCTAATTGGTTGATTGCCAATGCAAGGTAGGTCCTGGTATTCCCATGATAGTGTTGCGCGTAGACCGTTTATGTACAACGTGAAAAGGAAGGGGGCTAACCCACACCCCTGCCTTACCTCCTTCCTAACAGGAAATTTGGAGCTAAGCTCACCTGCACTTCCATAGCGGACGCTTGCCTGTGCATCTTAGTACAGCTGCTGTAGAAAATTAATAAGTGGGGTTTCCACACCCAGGGACTCTAAAATGTTCCAAAGTTTGTGCTGACTGACACAATCAAAAGCCAAGCTCAAGTCGACAAAAAATAAAAAGAGATTTCCACGTTTGGCTGGTATGTATTTTCCCCAAATCAGGTATAGGTTTAGGCCTTGTTCCACAGTACCTAGTCCTTGACGGAATCCATACTGTAGTTCAGTAATTACTCCCATATCCTTGGCCCACATCTGCAATCTCTTTAAAATAATTCGCCCGGCCACTTTCACGAAAGAGTCCAGAAGTGAAATTGGTCTATAGCAAGCCGGTTCATTGCGATCTCCTTTTTAAAGATAGGAACAAGTATGGATTCTGCCCAGGTTGGAATAAAACCTTGTTTGCAGCAAACCTTTAAAACTGATGTTAGTAGTGGGCCCAGAAGTAGGGGGCTACATTTCTACAAATCCACAGGTATGCTGCCAGGGGCTATGCCTCCCACGCTTGAATTAATAGCAAGTATCACTTCGTCCACAGTAAAATCAATATAGATTGGAAGGTGGTTCACGGGCTGTGCTGTCAAGTCCGGGCGTTGGATTTCGTTAACACTATCAAAATATAACTTTGAAAAGTGAGTCACCCATTGGTCCTCTCCAATGGCAATCACAATAGTGGGTTTATTTTTAGGAGCCAGGAACGGGACATTCACGGCCTTCCAAAACCTTTGGTATGTTTTAGTTCGGTCGCTAGTTGGAGGGCCCGCCATGCTTCAGTTCTTATAGCCTCCTTGCGATCTCTAAGCAAAATTCTATACGCTGTTCTTGTCATTTTTATTTCAGACTGATCTCTAACTGGCTTATGTTGGGCAGTTTTTAGGGCTGAATAGGCTTTGGTGCAGTTGGTATCGAACCAGCCTTTCTTGATAGTGGGGGCTTTTTATGTTCTATTAATAAATTCTCCTTTATTGCCAGTGATATTTTATGAAAGGACTGAAAAATGTCAGAGCCTGCAGCCGTCACGTCGAGTCAGACTGCAAAATCAAATTTTCAGCAGCTTAAAAGTGACTTAGTTAGCGCTAGAGGATCCACTCGATCTATTTACAGCGATGTCCTGTACAGGGATTTGGCCTGATATTTTATGTTCAACACTTTAGTTGGCATATCTAAGATAACACTAATGGGGAAGTGATCGCTGTAGGCAGCAGTGTGAGTTGTAAAGTTGTGTATTCTACTAGCATATCTTGCAGGAAGGAACGTACCGGGTGTTGCTGCCCTTGAAATCGCCACATCGTCTTATTGCCGAACTGCCCGTGTTAGCCAGCTGGCCTCCCCGTATCCCAGGAGGGATTGACCGCCCCGCCGCAAGGTAACAACTTGCAGCACCCGCTTCGCGGGTGCCGCTGCGCGGCGTGAGGCGTGGGGTTGAGGCCGGCTGACTGGGAACAGCTGCGGTAGGAGGAGGAGGAAGCATTGGATCTAGCAGAGGGCGCGAGCTGCAGGGACTCCCAAGACCAGGAGTCCCTGCGTTGCACAGGTGTGCACGGCCGCGCCCCCACCAAGACACGCCCCCCGGCCGACCAGCTCTACAAAGAAGGACGCTTTTCAGCATTAAGCGGGAACCCTTGCAGGAAGGAACGTACCGGGTGTTGCTGCCCTTGAAATCGCCACATCGTCTTATTGCCGAACTGCCCGTGTTAGCCAGCTGGCCTCCCCGTATCCCAGGAGGGATTGACCGCCCTGCCGCAAGGTAACAACTTGCAGCACCCGCTTCGCGGGTGCCGCTGCGCGGCGTGAGGCGTGGGGTTGAGGCCGGCTGACTGGGAACAGCTGCGGTAGGAGGAGGAGGAAGCATCGGATCTAGCAGAGGGCGCGAGCTGCAGGGACTCCCAAGACCAGGAGTCCCTGCGTTGCACAGGTGTGCACGGCCGCGCCCCCACCAAGACACGCCCCCCGGCCGACCAGCTCTACAAAGAAGGACGCTTTTCAGCATTAAGCGGGAACCCTTGCAGGAAGGAACGTACCGGGTGTTGCTGCCCTTGAAATCGCCACATCGTCTTATTGCCGAACTGCCCGTGTTAGCCAGCTGGCCTCCCCGTATCCCAGGAGGGATTGACCGCCCCGCCGCAAGGTAACAACTTGCAGCACCCGCTTTGCGGGTGCCGCTGCGCGGCGTGAGGCGTGGGGTTGAGGCCGGCTGACTGGGAACAGCTGCGGTAGGAGGAGGAGGAAGCATCGGATCTAGCAGAGGGCGTGAGCTGCAGGGACTCCCAAGACCAGGAGTCCCTGCGTTGCACAGGTGTGCACGGCCGCGCCCCCACCAAGACACGCCCCCCGGCCGCAACGCTTGGCTTAACTACAACAGGGAGGCGCGTAGCGGGACGCGAGCGGGACGCCGAGCGAAGCCCGGGAAAGGGCGGGCCCTCTGTGGCCCTCAGAGGCCAGACGAGGCCGGGCTGGGCCACCCCCCTAAAGTCGCACACCGCATCTTGTATATTGGGCTATCATCCGGACTCACTTGTATTAGACAAATCCACTCACGCACTTGGCGTTGCGGACCATGAGGAAGACCGCCAAGAAGCCCAAGATGCCTACTCTAAGATCGAGCACAAAAGCCAAAACGGACCCGCCCCCGCCTTTACCAACTTTAACCGCCATCGACAAAATGCTCAAACAAACCATAGGGGCGGTATCCAATGCCATCGCAAACACAGAAAGGAGAATGTCCCTACCACCTGTGACAATAATTCAGGAAACCCAGGAATCCCTTATCAACCTATCTGAGGCCTCCCGAGAGCGAGAGCTGGCAGAGGAACTGGATACTAGCCTGCCCCTCTCTGCCTCTTCTTTCGTTGACCTACCTTGTGCCCGGGCGCCTGCTGAAACTAGCAGCGAGAGATCTGGCGCACAAACAAATAATCATAATAATAACTCTTATAGTACAGAGAAAATCTTGCACAAGGAAGGCCCCAAACGCGGGGGCAAAAAAGGACCATCAAAAACCAGAAACCACAATCTGGTAACGCCCATAAACCCATCTACACCGGGAATACCCTGTTGGATTACCAACATGGTGGCTGACCTCAAAACGGACCTTGAGCATTCCATTAATGCGCTGCTAAAACCCCTCATAGCCAAAATAGACAGATTAACATCACTCGTAAATAACAGGGGGATTGGCTCAAAAACCCAGCTAGCGCAAGAAGGCGGCCCAACAAAACAGAATGATGCCACATCCAAAAGCCTAACTAAAGATAAGGCCTCTACAATTCCCGTCGCGGCGGCGAAGATCTCCAATAGAGTCACCCAAAAAAGTATCAAAGACACGCAAAAGGCGGCTCCCACACCAAACACAGGTAAAAGCAACAAACAAATAACCACCGAAAATAACAATTACTCCCGGGACCCTCCCAAACACTGGAAGGAAACAATGTTCAAACACCCAAAGCGAACCTAAAGATCAACCCGACTCCCCCTACAACAACTACCAAAGAAAATATAACAGCTACTCGCTTCAGGACAATTAATCTACCGCCTGAAGCACTGCCCTTTGTAGTTGTTTTAACAGGAGTCCCACCTCTAAGGGAGGGCCAACGGGAATCACAAGTAGAACTGAAAAACAAGTGTGCACAGTGACTACAAATACACAGACCCTTGCCCCCTAATATTTACGGGGAAATTCTATCTGTAAGAAGGGGGGAGTGGATTGGCAAAGGCACCAAGACCATAGCAGGGGACATAATCACGGTAAATTTCAGAGATATGGCAGCAGTCAATTTTATCTGTAATGTCCCCCCGAGCCATACTCGCTCACAAATTCACCCGGTTCATCTATCTTACTTTTACCCCTTTGCATTTCAAAGACCCAGGCAGAGCAATAGACCACCACCGACTAGTATCCCCCCCATGGGCCCTCAATATGGACCACCCCAATATGGTCCACCCCAATGGCAAAGACCAAACTTTATCATGCCAAATTATGACTCCGCCCTAATGCAGTATGCACATTGGAATAGGTTCAGCACACTGGATGGGGTTGATTGACATGGACGGGATAATCAATCCCCTAAGATCGCAAGGAGGAAAGAGGCAAGCCCACTATCAAAAGGAAGGAGAAAGGGGGTAGGCAACGGACCAGAACTTGTGCTCGACAAAGGGGGCAGTATCAAACCACCAAACACAAGTCAGGGAAAAGGAGAGTGGACAAATCCCCCAAAACATAGGACAACCAATAAACAGAGTAGACCAGTTGCCCACAGCAGATTAGCTGCTCCCAGTAGTATACATCCCGTCCTTGTCACCTCAACGGAAGCGGAAAAACACTCAATGCTCCCATCAGGAGACACGAAAGGAACCCCAAAGGAAATGACCCAAGTAAAATTACTAGTTGTATCTTGGAATATCGCAGGACTAGCGGCCAAATTTGAATCGCAGGAATGGCTTAGCTACATAAATAAATTCCATATCATATGCCTGCAAGAAACCTGGGCTACCAACCTAAACGATTACAGCTTGGAAGGTTATAAAAGTTTCTTCGTTCCAGCTAAAAAAGTAACCTCCGGGAGAGCCAGTGGGGGACTCGCCATATACGTCAACTTAGACATTAAGGGTACCTGGTCCGACATCAAATGGGCCTCACATAACCTTCAAGCATTAAGGTTCACCTCACCAAGACTAACCTTTTTCCTAGTTAATTGGTATAATGCTTCTGCAACAACGGAGAAGGGAATAGCTGTAAAGGAACTGGATGAATGTCTAAGAAATTTGAACCTTTTTAATAAGACACCAAACCTCCCTAGTTTAATATTAATGGGAGATTTTAACTGCCATTTATGTGATAGATTAAAACCCTTCAACAAAGACTGGTCAAGATGCACCTTAATGAAAGGCCCACATTTTGTACATTCAAAAGAGGGATGGGACTTAGAGAGACTAACGAAAAGGCATAACTTAATCCAAACCTTAGACCTTGTGGCACTGGGAGAAAAAGGAGAACTGACCCCAACATACAAAGGAAGAGGTTGCCACTCCTATATTGACTTTATTCTAGTCTCCCCCATTCTAAAAAGAAATATTAGTAACACTACAGTCGAGGCCAGCAGCTTTAGTGATCATAACCTGGTCATTATCACAATTGAAGGTTTTGATTTTAACTCGTGCCCAAAGAGATCTGACATCATGGAAAAAGCAGTGGACCAGGGAAGAAGAATCAAATGGGCCAAAATCGATGGGGATAGATTTTACAAAAAATTACTAACAGAGGCCTCAGCTGCAATAGATAACTGTCTGGACCCAAGCGTGTGTGGTGCTCGGGTGGTCAGGGCATTCGAAGAAATCGCGCACCACGTAAATAACTCTTTAAAGACCACTGGGTCTAACAAAACGTATTCAAACCCCCGCTGGTTTGATTCGAATTGCAGCAGGGCGCTCAAAAAATTGAAGGATAGCCTCCACTCCAAACCAAGGGACAAGATCATGGGGGCACAGAACAGAGCTGAATATAAAAATGCTCTGAAGAAACGTAAGCAAAGTCTACAAAATCAAGCCTGGGAAGATTTAAGGGATGCAGCCGAAAGGAAAGACTCTGCAAGCTTCTGGAAAGTGATTAATTCCCCATGTTTCCAGGACCAAGGGGCACCAAAAATTATGAACATCATCTTGCCGGAACAATGGCAGACCCACTTCCAGGGACTATATAACCACTCAAGTCATTTAACCCTGGGGGATGCACCTAGGGATCATCAGCCGGCCAAGTTGGACTTCTCCCTGAAAGAAGTTGAAATGGGAATAACTGGGCTCAGCAAAAACAAAGCCCCGGGTCCGGACGGTATTCCACCAGACCTATACCTAAGTAGACCCGATCTGTGGGCACCGTTGCTCACCAGGGTACTAAACGAGGCAGTGGTGGCAGGACTGCCTCAGTCCTGGTCAACGGCGACCATAGTTCCAGTCTACAAGAAAGGGAACCGCGATGACCCCCAATCCTATCGACCCATCTCGCTCATAGATGTGACAGCAAAGGTACTAGGGCGAGTCATCCTACAGCGACTGCAAGACTGGGCCGAGGAGCGCCAAGTCCTCTCGGAAACGCAATACGGCTTCAGGAAAGGTAGATCTACCACCGATCAATGCTTAAACTTATACCTCCTGATAGCCAAATATACCATCGCTGGGAAGGGGTCCATTCATATGGGGTTCATGGACCTTTCAGCGGCTTTCGACCGTGTAAACAGGAGCAAGCTTTGGGCCATGTTATTAGAATTGGGGGTGGACCAACCACTAGTAGACACCCTGCAAAATCTCCATCAGAACACCACTGCAAGTGTGAGGTACAACCAAGAGGGTAATAAGACCGACCCCTTCACTTGCTCGAGTGGAGTAAGGCAGGGATGTATCCTCGCGCCCTTCCTTTTTTCCATTTATATCAACTCGCTGGAAAAGGATCTCCTTAAACTCAAGGTGGACTCACCTCAAATCGGTCATCGTGCGGTACCTGTACTACTCTACGCCGATGACGCCGTTTTGCTTGCCAGAACCCCCCTAGGACTGCAAAAACTGATTGATGGGTTCGTCACGTTCATGGACAAACTAGACCTGGCCACCAACCTGGAAAAATCTTACATCATGTCATCAGGGCAACCAACAAAAGGGTCTTTTTCCTATCACATCGGGCTACATAAAATAGACCAGGTCAAGACCTTTTCATACCTGGGGGTATTATTTGACCATCACCTCACTTTTAAACCCCTGGTAGAAAAGCATTCTATGAAACTGGCAGCCTCAGTAGGAGCCATCATGGGGTACGGGCAAAGACTAGGAAAATGGTCCCCGGAACAAATACTGAACCTATATAGGTCAATCTGCTGTGCGAAAGTATCCTATGGCGCAGAAGTGTGGGGCTTCTTGGATAATAAAGTACAGCAGATCCAGATTGAAGAAAATAAATTCTTGAGGAGAATTCTGAAAGTCCCGCAGAGCGTATCGGCCCACATCATCCATGAAGAAGTAGGAGAAACCTTCATAGAAGACAAGATTAAAATCAAACCTCTCCTGGCATGGGTCAAAGTATGGACCAACCCAGAGGCGGCCCTAACAAGACAAATCATAGGGGACTGCCTCAAAAGAGATAAAGGGCAAACCATCCCCTGGCTGAAATACGTCAAGAAATCTCTAGTAGAAATGGATTGCTCTAACTTCTTTACATCCCCAGACTCCATCACACCCGAGAGCAAGACCCTGGTGAAAAAACTCTTCTCCGCACAGCTTAAGTTGTCAAGGGCCGAAAAAGAAAACCATAAACCCACTAACCTTTTCTATAATGAACTCACAGCGAAGCATGGCATGGAACCTTATTTAAGGGTCATGTTTAACACCCAGGATCGCTTCGTCATGACCCGCTTCAGACTTAACATGCTCCATCACCTCCTCGCGGTCCCGGCAGGGTTCACTCACACTGTGGAGGAGAAGGGTACCTGCGGCTGCGACCACAGGTCTCCGCAGGATACCCTTCACTTTGTCTTACTGTGCCCATTGTACACTATGCCAAGACGCAAGTTCCTGGTGGGGATCTTGAAAGACCTAAAGTTTAAACACGCAAGATTGGCCTTGAGGTTCTTACAGGAAGCGGAGGATGCTTACACCCTTTTTTGCACCATAAACTTTATTTGAATAGCAATAAGACTGAGGAACACTAGAGAAACTGGCCCCTAATATCACTCGTCCCTTTGAACATTTAAATTTATGATCCCCCTGTCTTTTCAGAGTGTCAGATAAATTTTAACATTTATACCTTTTTATGGAAATTCGTTGATGTTTTTTAAACATTTTGTGTGTACTTTGTATTTGTGCTTTTATGGTGTCTTTTTAAGAACCGAATAAAGATTATAAATTGAATTGATACTAGCATATCTATTAGAAACTAGCACATAGTCTATGGTAGAACACATCTCTCGTCCGTTGAAAGTGCTACTAAATGGTATAGGGGATGAACATAATTCATTAGCAAAGCCCATATCCGCAGAATACTTGATATTGTTTAGTTGGTCCCCGAGAAGGGAGTGCGAGAAATGGGTAATGTCATTCCCGTCTTCGGGTATTAGACCGCAATTACCTCCTTCAACATGAGGGCATAGGCCAGTGTTGAAACCCCTCTCCCTAGATTACACAGATGTCCTTATTTATATCCGTTTGCATTTTATTTAGTTCGTTCTGTAGATGCCTCAGAACTGCCTCTGTTTGTTCTGCGGGGAAATTATTGTAAAAGTGCAGGAGGACAGTTCAGTGTGCAATTTTAAAACCTGGTAGTAGGTGCTTGATACCGAGAAATCACATTTATTAACATTCACCCTATTGGAAGTATAAATGCATAGACATCCCTTCTTCCTCCCATGGCTAGAAGGTACACCCGGGGTATGAAATGTTTATACCCGTTGATATGCTGTGCACTATCTACCCTGATTTCCTGAACGAACAGTATGTCATAAGCATCCACAAATTCCGAGCATACATAAAGCAAGCATACACTTAATACATAAATATGATCAAATGCACCCACCCTTCTGCGTAAATAGAAAGATTTTGGGTAACAATGTATTCAGGGTGAGGATGACATGGGTCCACGTGCTCGGGGTTTGTAGGCCAGTAGATTCCTCACCCGCCCTGATACCCTGGTTTAACATTACTTCCACAAAATGTATGTGTTTCTCTATGGCTCCCATTACCTGAGACCTCCTGGCCACCATAATTTAAACCCACACTGGTAGGTCCCGCGACCCCAAGACTTTGGGGATGAAGGATAAACAAGCAACAACATTTAACACACTGAATGATGAAATAAGCCCACCAGTGGGCAGGAGAAAAAAGTTAGTTTGTATTAGTCTCTATATCATAAGGATTCAGTAAAACAAGTAGAAAGTTGGAGATGGTAACACAGTAGCTGCACAGTTCTTTGTCAACTGACCAGGCTCCGCTATTCTTATAGGTGCCACGTGTTCCCCAATATGGGTACGTGTAGTTGGAGCTACAGACACAATAGCGTCCCAAATTAAACTGCTGGTGCTAGGGGATTCACCTTCCTGTTGTATGATCATTGCGGTGGATGTTACTGGTGCGGCCCAGCCCGGCCTCGTTCGGTCTAGGACGTGCTAAAACGGGCCCGTCTTGGTCTGGTCCTTGCCCAGGCCGAACCCGGGCACACTCCGTGCGCGTCCTGCACTGTGAGACTACTCAGCTGATTAAGTAGCGCTCGATAACTGGTGCCGGTAAGAGCCCCTCCCCTCTCCAACAGAAAGCCCAGGGCCAGGGCGCAACTACAAAGTGCTCCATGCAAGTGTCCAAGGGCGGGGGTGGGGGAGAAAGCGCTCAGTGCTCCGTCTGGTTCTGCAACAGCCTTGTTATAAACGCGACCCGCGCTGCGGGGCTACTCAGTAGATTAAGTAGCACTCCTGCGCTCGGTAACTGGTGCCGGTGAGACCCCCCTCCCCCCCCCCCCTCTCTAACAGAAAGTCAAGGGAGCATCTACAAAGTTCTCGTGCATGTGTCCAAGAGTAGGGGAGAAAGCGCTCAGTGCTCGGTCCAGTTCTGTAATAGCCTCGTTAAAAATGCATTCATAAGATCCAGGGTTATGAGGAAATGACCTGCTGGAAAGAGAGAAATAATCCCCTGGAGCATCCATATTTTAAATTTTAAATCTGATGTTCTGAATGAATTTGTGGAGATACTTAAAATTGAGGACTAGACGATAATCCCCTGTAGACTTTGGAACAAGAAATACTATTGAGTATAACTCTTGCACCATTTCCTCCTTGGGAACTGACACAATGGCTCATTTCTTTCCTGAAAAGACAGAACTCCTGCCAACAAAGCCTTCTTTTTGACTGAGTCTCTGGGTATTGGAGTATGTATAGTCCCAGTACAAGTTGGATCTGAGAGGAACTCTAACTGATAACCTCTACTGATAACCTGAAGATCCCAATGATCCATTGTTATCAGTTCCCACTGTGAAAAGAATTGCTGACTCTGACTTCCGATTCCTAATAAAGAGTCTATCTGGCACTGCATCTCTTCTAGTAAGGGCAGACAATCAGATTCATGTTTAAAAGCCAAAAATAAACTCTTGATATCTATAACCAGGCCTGAAATGTGTAAGCTCCATAAATATATGCTCATCAGACACATTCTTCAGAATGTTCTCGTCTGTCATGGACGAGCAGCCAACCAAGCTTGCCACTACTGAATCAATATGCATGGCATCAGGCACTATGGAGTCCATGTGTTCCAGGGCATAAAGCTCAATCATGAACTGTTGCAAATGTATCCTATCAGGATATTTCTACTCTTTCCAAACCACATTCAAGAAAAACTGGTGGAGTGGTGTTAGATATGGGGTCTCAAATTGGCTGTAGTTTGCACACTGTCCAAGCAGGGACCCTGAATCTAGTCAGGTTAAAAAAGTCACACAGCCCATGCTCACCCCTCTTCTGATGCGCTGCGACGGAGACATGACACCTGCGGTGAAAGCCATGGTCGATGTTTCGAGTGGAGACCATGCTTCGGTGCAGGCAGCGGCGATGCGTTGATCTTTTGCAGCGATGCATTGAGAAAACAGGCACTGGGAGTGGACGCATTGCTTTTTTCCTTAAGGTTACAAGGTTACACTTCCAAGGGACCAGGAACTGGATTTGGCACCATTTGGCAAGTCAGTTCTCTCTGCAGAAAACCCCAGGTACTGGAAGGTGAAGTCTTTGAGGGCCCTGAGACTTCTTAACAGGCGGTAAGCACATACAAGTCCTTGGAGAACCTTAGAAGCAGGATGTAGAAAGCAAAGTCAAGTCAATTCAATTCATGAAGCTTTATTCAGTACATACAAGATGACCATAAAAGCACAACAATAAAATTATAAAAACAGGTAAACATGATTACAATCAAGGATTAAAAAATGATTCTTAAATTAACATATTTTTACGTGCCTTAATATATTGATTTAAAAATGTAGCAGTAAAAAAGCAGATATCGGCAGTTTCCAGATTAAATAACAAACTCATTGCCTGGTTAACTGTACATACACCATGTTTTACAAACAAGGGCTTCAGGTAGGCTATCCTAAAATTCATATACAATTTACAGATCAATAGAAAGTGCAAGGTGCTTTGTTTGGTGATGCCATCACATTGACACGGCCCTGTTGGATATTTCTTGATACTCGGCTGGGCCACTAAGTGATGTGCTACTCCAAACCTCAGTCTTGTTAGCACAAACATATGGGATGGTCTTGTCACCAAACATAAATATCTGGGAAAACCTTCATTGATTTTATATTTGCTAAAGAACGTGACTCTTGACAGGAAACCATTTACTGACCCCCGTTTCCCAGCCTGATGTGCCATAAAAGTTACTTTCAACTTGGCTTTAGGGATCAAAGAAGCGGCACCCGGGTCAGTCAGTACATTTAAATTTAAAATTTCTGAGAAACAATCAGCCACATATCTTAACCAAGGGTTATTACGAAATGTATCCAGAGATAAACAATCCTCAATAACTGATCTATTAAACAACTTCTCATCCTGTAGCCAAATTGACCGCCAAATCATAAGTGGCCTCAGAGCTAAGACATCGGCTAGATAGTTAATATCCAGTTCCCGGTGAATCAGCTCCGTGGGGGCAGATATTGGCAAACATAAAAGCTTTTTTAGGAAAGTATTTTCCTCCACCTGTAACTTACGAGCCCTGTGCACTGTATTTCTTCAGCTAGACCTGGTTAAGCAGACCCCATCTGAGATCTAATGGGCACAATGCATATTGGTCCATTTAAGAGACACCAGATTTTATCGCCAGCTCAGCTTTTCTGGATTGAGGAGGAATGGGCTAATTGTTCCAACTGTTGGTCATTTTTAGGTCTCGCCTGTCGATGCGCATGCGCATCGAGCAAGCGAGACTATTGCGAGTTATCCACACTTTATCCACACTGCAAGGAATCGTGGCGATTCCTTGCAGTGCCCGTGACTTTTAAGGTCAATGCGCATGCGCATTAAGCTTATGCGCATGCGCATTGACCTTAAAAGTCACGGGCGCGTGCACGTCCGTGTTTGTTTACCCTTGCCTACTCTCTCTCTCCCCTCTCCGCCCCCGTTCCGCCCCCTCCCCTCCCCGCCGTGTCGCATTTCTCCTCCCCCCTCCCCTCTCTTCCGTCCGTCCGTCTTTCCCACTCTACAAATTTTTGTTTACCCGTGTCGCATTTCTCCTCCCCCTCCCCTCCCTTCCTTCGTCTCACCTCTCCCCTCTCCGCCCCCTCCCCGCTGATCCTGTCTGCAACAGAGGCTTCTCCGAGGCCCCATCTCCTGGCGCCGGTCCTGTCTGCCGTCTCTCTCAAAGGCCCCCCTTCCCTCGCTGTTTGCGTCAGCCTTAGCGCTTCCCCAATCACCCGCTGTCCCCCCATTGGCCTCTGCCCTCGCCATCGACATGCAGTACACACGGTTGTTGTTTATTTATTTCCTTCGTGGTTATTGACCTAAGCAGCCATGTGACACGCATCTCATTAGCACGTTGCCAAGGAAACCCCGAAACATGAGGGGGCGGTAGGACGCCGGCAGCTTTCCTGGATTCTGCGACCTCCTCACACGGCAGAGGATGAAGAGAGCGCAGGGTGGCACGGCGCTCGCTATGCCCAGATGGGTGCCCAGGGCTGCGCGCACAGGGAGGTTGGCATGTTTTATTCCATGCTCTCAGGATCTGGCCGGAGTGCGTACACGGATCATGTCTCAGACGCTAAAAGTGTTCATCCGAAATAGTGAAACCATCTCAGCTTTTATTATATCCAAAGTGAATATGCATGGCCCATTTTTACATAATCTCAACTTCTGTGGTGGTTATTTGCATATGCGTTGGTCATTCGGAAAGCAGGACTAGATTTTGGGTTCGTTGGCGATTAATAAACGCTCCATTAATGCAATTACAGTATATAACCCTCCTCGCCCACAATAATACCACAACACTCAGCTGCCAGGTAGTAGATTGTAACTCTAACAGGCTGCATAATAATGCCCTTATACCGCTTGTTTTCTTAACCTCCGAGTTCCTGCAGCCCAGCTCTGCCATGAGAGCGGAAGTGCCGTGAGAGAACAGCTGTTATTTATTTTTCGTCTCCTGTGACATAACTGGTTGGCTTCTCGTCACTGAAATGTCCTTACCTCCCAATATTGTGTAATTTATGAAAGCAATTGATAACATGCGAGGGAACAGTGAAATATACGTTTGCCATAGGCTGGGATACGTTTTTAATACAGATGGATCATTCATTGCCTCGTAGTCATTGGTTAACAGTTGCAGTTTCGTCCTTTACAATGGCATGGATGTACACGGTCCTGAAATCGCAGCGACCTTGTTTTTAAATTCTCTCAGATGACTCTGGCTTATCGGGCAGCATGGATATTGCCCCTTTAGATCTGTGGCAGTCACACATCAGGGTCTGCCAGGCACGTGACTGATTTTGCCATACCTACTTTGTGATCGCGAACCAGTGGTGTGCTGGAGGACCTCATAATTTCCTTGCATGCCAAAGTACTTTTGAGTACCTCACAGTGGTAATGGTGTAATGTATTTACACTGCTAAGAGTAGCTACATCAAGCGTATAACACAGTTGGAAGCTTTTTTTCTGTATACGTATGTTGTTTTAGTCTATTTCTCCTCCCCCCTCCCCTCTCTTCCCTCCAGCTTGTTTTTTGTTTATTTGACCCGCTCCGCCCCCTCCCCTTCCCGCCGTGTCGCATTTCTCCTCCCCCCTCCCCTCTCTTCCCTCCGGCTTCTTTTTTCTTAACCTCCGAGTTCCTGCAGCCCAGCTCTGCCATGAGAGCGGAAGTGCCGTGAGAGAACAGCTGTTATTTATTTTTCGTCTCCTGTGACATAACTGGTTGGCTTCTCGTCACTGAAATGTCCTTACCTCCCAATATTGTGTAATTTATGAAAGCAATTGATAACATGCGAGGGAACAGTGAAATATACGTTTGCCACAGGCTGGGATACGTTTTGAATACAGATGGATCATTCATTGCCTCGTAGTCATTGGTTAACAGTTGCAGTTTCGTCCTTTACAATGGCATGGATGTACACGGTCCTGAAATCGCAGCGACCTTGTTTTTAAATTCTCTCAGATGACTCTGGCTTATCGGGCAGCATGGATATTGCCCCTTTAGATCTGTGGCAGTCACACATCAGGGTCTGCCAGGCACGTGACTGATTTTGCCATACCTACTTTGTGATCGCGAACCAGTGGTGTGCTGGAGGACCTCATAATTTCCTTGCATGCCAGTGTACTTTTGAGTACCTCACAGTGGTAATGGTGTAATGTATTTACACTGCTAAGAGTAGCTACATCAAGCGTATAACACAGTTGGAAGCTTTTTTTCTGTATAGGTATGTTGTTTTAGTCTGATGTGACAGCTAAAGTTGCCCCCGACAGTTCAACTTGACGGCCATATGATAAGTGCCAAACTGCCACTTTAATCAAATGTTATGATTTCTTGTTTCTTCACTGGCCAGAAATCAACCATAATCTATAGCTACATTCCGTTTAGATGGTTTGGTTTGGCAACAGCACAGCAATGATTACCAAGTAGTCTGTATACGTAGCATTATTTTACTTTATAGGACCTTC
Organism: Lissotriton vulgaris; assembly: GCF_964263255.1. Lineage (NCBI taxonomy): Eukaryota > Metazoa > Chordata > Amphibia > Caudata > Salamandridae > Lissotriton > Lissotriton vulgaris. Next base: position 595,495 of record NW_028243100.1, read on the forward strand.
TTAGAGCTCTTGGTTTATATTTATCAGAACTTAGAGCAAATTAATTACATCATATGTGCATAACCGTATGTTAGATTTATTAGTCAAGCATCTGAACTCAGTGCATGAAATAAAAAGATCTGCTCTCAGCATCTTGCTAAAACTAACCCTTGCATGTGTTCAGTGCCTTGCAAGCAATTGTATTCATACGATTTGAGTGGGAAGTGAGCTGTTAAAAATATCTCTGGGTTACACATTGTCTGTTTAATGCCAAAAGCACGGAAACACGAGCAATACTGTTTTCTTTTTTTTTTTAAATTACAGGTAATTTATACACATTTAACTTCATAGAGGTTAATATTTATTTTCAAGAATGCAATTGAAGAGGTATTTACATGGCAATAACATTTTTTACAGCAAAAGTACGCAAAATCAAAGTAAATTTCGAATTTAATATTCTGAAAGCATATCTATGGTAGCACGTTAAATTGAATGCCTACCAGTGCAAGGTTCAACTACATTTTACAACTACGAAGACATAGCTGGGTATATACCCTCACTCACCCTCACTCATCCTCACCCTCACTCACCCTCACCCTCACTCACCCTCACCCTCACTCACCCTCAACCCCTCACCCTCACTCACCCTCAACCCCTCACCCTCACCCTCACCACTCACCCTCACTCATCCTCACCCTCACTCACCCTCACCCTCACTCACCCTCACCCTCCCTCACTCACCCTCAACCCCTCACCCTCACTCACTCACCCTCACTCACTCACCCTCACTCACCCTCACTCACTCACCCTCACTCACCCTCAACCTCTCACCCTCACTCACCCTCACTCACTCACCCTCAACCCCTCACCCTCACTCACCCTCAACCCCTCACTCACACTCACTCACTCACCTTTAGCATTGGCTACAGGAAACAAAAATGCTAAAGATTTACAAAAAAAACCCATAAACAATTCTAAAAGCACTAACTCTAATGCTGCGAGACCTATTGCATTTCCAATGCTTGTTAATGAACTTGACGTTAATAGCTACCTCTCTATAATCTGCAAACCTTGTTTGCATCGACTTTATTCATTCTTTCACGTAGGCCAGTTCTCTATGGTTGCCAGGTTTGATTGTAGAAGGGAAAGCCCGATGGATGAGTGCATATGACATTGCGTCTCTATTAACATTTGGGGCAGTCATTCATTTTTTTTATTTAATTTTTTATTTTTTATCCTGTACCCTGGTAAGCTGGCTCAGAAATGTCTGGTTTAACCTTTTTTCCTGAGCAGAGGTGTTAAGTCTGCCTGTGGTGCAGCGCAGTCTGTTTGAAACCACAACCAATCGTATTGCGGTATTTGCTGCTCTCCGTTAAAGAGCTTGTTGGCAGCGCCTTAGGAGGGCAAGCTCTGGTTCAGTCGTTTTTTTAATTTTACATTTTATCTTCACAATGTGTTGTATTGCTGATCGTTTTTATATTTGATTTCTTGTTGGATTTTACTTAATGTAGATTAGATTTTAACTGAATTTGATGTTTGACTACTGTTGTGCTGGTGTTTCATAATATTTTGTATGTATTAATTATATGCAATAAACTTCATGATAATGACGATTATATGTATGACCCCATACTCCTGCTCCATACGTGGCGATGCTGACACATCTAGATTGATAGATATGGAGCATGTCCTTGGTTCGTCTGTCCCCGACTTTGGCCGCAAATCTAAAAACACCATTTGCATTTTAAGCCATTTTATTGCTAATATTCATACATTTGTTAGTCCGCTTCCTGTCCTTTGAAAAAGTGATACCAAGATAGCAGAATTTACCTACATCTTGCACCTTTTCCCCCTCGATAAAAAAGGCCTTAGAGGTCCTACTTCTGTGCCCATAGACCATAGTATGCGTTTTCCCCTTATTGATGGACAGTTTTCTATCCCTAATAAAGGTAGAAAATCTGACCATCAGACGCTGTAATCCAATAGGGGTTCTACAGAGGAGAACAGCGTCATCGGCATACAATAACACTGGGACAGAATTGCCTTTAATCTTGGGTGCATCCGCATTTATAGTTTTTAAAATAGTATCTATTTAATTAATAAACAGTATAAAAAGAAGAGGGGCTAGTACACACCCCTGCGTTGTCCCTCGCTTGACATTGAACTTAGGGGTGCATTCGCCTTTAGTGCCATAGCGCACACAGGTTTCTAGCTTTCCGTATAACCTAGCTAGAAAAAAGATTATACCCTCCGGTGCTCCAAGCTGTAGCAGTGTTGGCCATAGTATAGAATGGTCCACCATATCAAAGGCACTACTAAGGTCGGCGAAGCAAAGATATAATGAACTCTCCTTAGCTTCCGTATATTTGTCAATCATTAATTCAAGGTTAATGCACTGGTCCAGAGTACCCCGACCCTTCCTAAATCCGTACTGGCTGTCTGCCAGGATACCTTCTTGTTCAACCCATTCTTCTAATCTAACAAACATGACTCGACTCATGTTCTTTACTGACGAGTCAAGTAGAGAGATTGGGCGATAGTTTTTTGCGTCTGCCCGACTGCCCTTTTTATATATTGGGATTATGATGGATTCCCCCCATGTAATTGGCGCCTCTGCACACACAGCCCCATTAAATACTTTGGTCAGCACAGGGCTCCACATCTTTGAGGCGGCTTTATAAACATCGATCGGAACCCCATCGGGTCCCTGGGCCTTGCCCCCCTTACTAGCTCTAATGCCGGATTCAACCTCTTGGACAGAAATAACTAATGAAATGACAGGCCAGACATTGTTACTGCTAGTATCGCAGTTGGCAGAACCAAAAATCTGAGAGAAATGGGTAACCCAACCCTCACTGGATACATTTGATGTTAATTCGGGTATATTATCCTCTTTAAGGAAGGCGGAGTTTACCCTTGCCCAAAACAGGGTATTATCCAATAGCTCTGCGGCCTGGTTAAGTGAATCCCAGGCCTGCTGCTGTAGTTCACCCTTTCTCCTTTTTAAAGCATGCTTGTACTTTAACCTTATTTTGATAATATGATCAGGGTCCCTAGGCTTTTTTGCAAGAGCCTGTTTTAACTTATTTAGCAGGCTAGTACATCCGTGGTCAAACCAACCCTGGCATTTTCCACAATGGGCATTTTTAGGTCTAGTTAACTTGGCATTAATAGAATTGTTAATGGATTTAAAAGCTGCTAAAACCCGCTCATTGTCAGTGCCGTGATCCAATATGAGGGCAATATCTGTCAGACTCTCACTGACAATGGAATTTAGCAGTTCACTGGCTTTCTCCCCTATCCATCGAATCCTTACACCATTTGTTCTATGGGGCTCTACATTGGTAAGTATGTTACCTACTTTAACAGTGCTACTCCCCCATAAAGTACAATCTAGGTCACTTAGGGAGCTGGCCTCTATCCTGGGAGAGGCACAATGAGGGATGATATTAGATGAGACAATCACATGGTCTATAACTGAACTACTCTGCCTGTTTTTAAAGGTAGGGATAGTCTGTCCAAATTAATTTTTAACAAATCCAAGATTTCCAGGTTATGACATCCCATAAACTTGTTCAGTATTTCGCCATAACTATTATGTCTAAAATGTAAATCATCCACACCATCATTATTAAGAACCCCACAGACTTTTTGGGTAGACAGATCACATAAAGATAGGTTGAAATCACCCACCCAAATAAACTCGAAAAAGACATTAGCTTCTGTAATGAAATTCTCGATAGCACTGGCCAAGTTATGAACTACTGTCGTCCTAGAGTTATCAAACAGATTATTATAGTAGTTAACCAGTAGTACATTACGGCCCTGGTCTGCAATTAGCCAAAGGATCTGTACGTGTGCTCCCACACACCAATACCTTTTCACTATAATCTGTCGCCTGATAGAGACCAAGACCAGGAGACCCCCCTAGGCTCTCCCCGAGGTAGATTCTTGTGCCGACAGATTGTATGAAACAAAACCATCATAATTAACTTCCTCCCTGCACCAAGTTTCCTGAAAGCAAAGTATATCATAGCTATTGATAAAATCATTCCAACCCAAAACATTCCCCTTGGACTTGAGTTCAGCAAGATTCCAACTGACAATTTTAATACCATTGGTATGCGTTATAGGATGCATTGTACTAGGAGCAACTGGGGCGGCTATTACCATAGCACTATCCCTCACCATTACATTCCCCTTTGCTATACCCCCACATCTATTAGTCTCGGATTGTTCACCCGGTTGGATTCGCTCCACATCTAAATTTTTATTATTTAATTCAGTCTCCGGGTTTATAGAGCTTGCCATTTTAGATAACCCGGCCTTCGATATGTCAATCGTCCGAATCCAACGAGCTTAAGGCTTGGAATCTGTTGTGCGTAGGGATTTCAAAGTCAGGATGTTGTAAAGGTAAATTGGGTCTATAGTGTCTGCTCCCATCACTATTGGGGCGTGCGTTGATAAATTGACTATAAAAGTAGCCTAGTGGGCGTACACAAACACTATTCTCAGCATAAACTAGTG